>NC_138292.1:49017500-50217500 GCF_965601325.2 Salmo salar | reverse complement strand
AGGAAAATGGCGTTGGGCCATCCATTTACCTGTGACTATATTCATCATATTACATGGTCGTATGTGTACTACTATGTAATGTTTACAAACTACCTTAAAAATTACAATTTAAATGAACGAATATTATTTTTTGTATTTGTATTAATCTGCCCACCGGAGAGCGCGTTTGCTAGACCTAGACCTGTTAAAAACAAGACTTTGTTGCTATGCTACAGAAGCATGGGGTGTTTTCACTAGTAACCAAACGGGAGGGGCCTACTTGAATTCGTCCAATAGAAACTCTAATTTTTGTTGCAAAACGTTTCCCGTTGCAAAATGTTTTGCTTCAGTTATGACCGCTGAATAGCAGTCTGCTAGCAGTCTTTGCTTAATTTTAGTTTGTTTGAACATTTTTCTATTGACATTTAGTAGGGTATCAAATCAAATTTCAAATCAAATTTATTTATATAGCCCTTCTTACATCAGCTGATATCTCAAAGTGCTGTACAGAAACCCAGCCTAAAACCCCAAACAGCAAGCAATGCAGGTGTAGAAGCACGGTGGCTAGGAAAAACTCCCTAGAAAGGCCAAAACCTAGGAAGAAACCTAGAGAGGAACCAGGCTATGAGGGGTGGCCAGTCCTCTTCTGGCTGTGCCGGGTGGAGATTATAACAGCACATGGCCAAGATGTTCAAATGTTCATAAATGACCAGCATGGTCAAATAATAATAATCATAGTAGTTGTCGAGGGTGTAACAAGTCAGTAACACAAGAGTAAGTGTCAGTTGGCTTTTTCATAGCCGATCTTTGAGAGTATCTCTACCGCTCCTGCTGTCTCTAGAGAGTTGAAAACAGCAGGTCTGGGACAGGTAGCACGTCCGGTGAACAGGTCAGGGTTCCAGCAGGTCTGGGACAGGTAGAACGTCCAGTGAACAGGTCAGGGTTCCATAGCCGCAGGCAGAACAGTTGGAACTGGAGCAGCAGCACGGCCAGGTGAACTGGGGACAGCAAGGAGTCATCAGGCCAGGTAGTCCTGAGGCATGGTCCTAGGGCTCAGGTCCTCCGAGAGAGAGAAAGAAAGAAAGAGAGAATTAGAGAGAGCATATTTAAATTCACACAGGACACCGGAAAAGACAAGAGAAATACTCCAGATGTGACAGACTGACCCTAGCCCCCCGACACATAAACTACTGCAGCATAAATACTGGAGGCTGAGACAGGAGGGGTCAGGAGACACTGTGGCCCCATCCGATGAAACCCCCGGACAGGGCCAAACAGGTAGGATATAACCCCACCCACTTTGCCAAAGCACAGCCCCCACACCACTGGAGGGATATCTCCAACCACCAACCTACCATCCCGAGACAAGGCCGAGTATAGCCCACAAAGATCTCCGCCACGGCACAACCCAAGGGGGGGGCGCCAACCCAGACAGGAAGACCACGTCAGTGACTCAACCCACTCAAGTGACGCACCCCTCCCAGGGACGGCATGGAAGGACAGCAGTAAGCCAGTGACTCAGCCCCTGTAATAGGGGTAGAGGCAGAGAATCCCAGTGGAGAGAGGGAAACCGGCCAGGCAGAGACAGCAAGGGCGGTTCGTTGCTCCAGCCTTTCCGTTCACCTTCACACCCCTGGGCCAGACTACACTTAATCATAGGACCTACTGAAGAGATGTGTCTTCAGTAAAGACTTAAAGGTTGAGACTGAGTCTGCGTCTCTCACATGGGTAGGCAGACTATTCCATAAAAATTGAGCTGTATAGGAGAAAGCCCTGCCTCCAGCTGTTTGCTTAGAAATTCTAGGAACAATTAGGAGGCCCGCGTCTTGTGACCGTAGCGTACGTGTAGGTATGTACGGCAGGACCAAATCGGAAAGATAGGTAGGAGCAAGCCCATGTAATGCTTTGTAGGTTAGCAGTAAAACCTTGAAATCAGCCCTTGCCTTAACAGGAAGCCAGTGTAGGGAGGCCAGCACTGGAGTAATATGATCAAACCTTTTGGTTCTAGTCAAGATTCTAGCTGCCGTATTTACCACTAACTGAAGTTTATTTAGTGCTTTATCCGGGTAGCCAGAAAGTAGAGCATTGCAGTAGTCCAACGTAGAAGTAACAAAGGCATGGATTAATTTTTCTGCGTCATTTTTGGACAGAAAGTTTCTGATTTTTGCAATGTTATGTAGATGGAAAAAAGCTGTCCTTGAAACAGTCTTGATATGTTCTTCAAAAGAGAGATCAGGGTCCAGAGTAACGCCGAGGTCCTTCACAGTTTTATTTGAGACGACTGTACAACCATCCAGATTAATTGTCAGATTCAACAGAAGATCTCTTTGTTTCTTGGGACCTAGAACAAGCATCTCTGTTTTGTCCGAGTTTAAAAGTAGAAAGTTTGCAGCCTTCCACTTCCTTATGTCTGAGACACAGGCTTCTAGCGAGGGCAATTTTGGGGCTTCACCATGTTTCATTGAAATGTACAGCTGTGTGTCATCCGCATAGCAGTGAAATTTAACATTATGTTTTCGAATGACATCTCCAAGAGGTAAAATATATAGTGAAAACAATAGTGGTCCTAAAACGGAACCTTGAGGAACACGAAATTTACATTTGATTTGTCAGAGGACAAACCATTCACAGAGACAAACTGATATCTTTCCGACAGATAAGATCTAACCCAGGTTTCCAATCTCTCCAAAAGAATGTGGTGATCGATGGTATCAAAAGCAGCACTAAGATCTAGGAGCACGAGGACAGATGCAGAGCCTCGGTCTGACGTCATTAATAGGTCATTTACCACCTTCACAAGTGCAGTCTCAGTGCTATGATGGGGTCTAAAACCAGACTGAAGCGTTTCGTATACATTGTTTGTCTTCAGGAAGGCAGTGAGTTGCTGCGCAACAGCTTTTTCAATTTTTTTTGAGAGGAATGGAAGATTCGATATAGGCCGATAGTTTTTTATAATTTCTGGGTCAAGATTTGGCTTTTTCCAGAGAGGCTTTATTTCTGCCACTTTTAGTGAGTTTGGTACACATCCGGTGGATAGAGAGCCATTTATTATGTTCAACATAGGAGGGCCAAGCTCAGAAAGCAGCTCTTTCAGTAGTTTAGTTGGAATAGGGTCCAGTATGCAGCTTGAAGGTTTAGAGGCCATGATTATTTTCACCATTGTGTCAAGAGATATAGTACTAAAACACTTTAGTGTCTCCCTTGATCCTAGGTCCTGGCAGAGTTGTGCAGACTCAGGACAACAGAGCTTTGGAGGAATACGCAGATTTAAAGAGGAGTCCGTAATTTGCTTTCTAATGATCATGATCTTTTCCTCAAAGAAGTTAATGAATTCATTACTGCTGAAGTGAGAGCCATCCTCTCTTGGGGAATGCTGCTTTTTAGTTAGCTTTGCGACAGTATCAAAAATAAATTTCGGATTGTTCTTATTTTCCTCAATTAAGTTGGAAAAATAGGATGATCGAGCAGCAGTCAGGGCTCTTCGATACTGCACGGTACTGTCTTTCCAAGCTAGTCGGAAGACTTCCAGTTTGGTGTGGTGCCATTTCCGTTCCCATTTTCTGGAAGCTTGCTTCAGAGCTCGTGTATTTTCTGTATACCAGGGAGCTAGTTTCTTATGACAAATGTTTTTTGTTTTTAGGGGTGCAACTGCATCTAGGGTATTGCGCAAGGTTAAATTGAGTTCCTCAGTTAGGTGGTTAACTGATTTTTGTCCTCTGACATCCTTGGGCAGGCAGAGGGAGTCTGGAAGGGCATCAAGGAATCTTTGGGTTGTCTGAGAATTTATAGCACGACTTTTAATGCTCCTTGGTTGGGGTCTGAGCAGATTATTTGTTGCGATTGCAAACGTAATAAAATGGTGGTCCGATAGTCCAGGATTATGAGGAAAAACATTAAGATCCACAACATTTATTCCATGGGACAAAATTAGGTCCAGAGTATGACTGTGGCAGTGAGTAGGTCCAGAGACATGTTGGACAAAACCCACTGAGTCGATGATGGCTCCAAAAGCCTTTTGGATTGGGTCTGTGGACTTTTCCATGTGAATATTAAAGTCACCAAAAATTAGAATATTATCTGCGATGACTACAAGGTCCAATAGGAATTCAGGGAACTCAGTGAGGAACGCTGCATATGGCCCAGGAGGCCTGTAAACAGTAGCTATAAAAAGTGATTGAGTAGGCTGCATAGATTTCATGACTAAAAGCTCAAAAGACGAAAACGTCGTTTTTTTTGGGGGGGGGGGGGGGGGGTAAATTGAAATTTGCTATCGTAAATGTTAGCAACACCTCCGCCTTTGCGGGATGCGCGGGGGATATGGTCACTAGTGTAACCAGGGGGTGAGGCCTCATTTAACACAGTAAATTCATCAGGCTTAAGCCATGTTTCAGTCAGGCCAATCACATCAAAATTATGATCAGTGATTAGTTCATTGACTATAACTGCCTTTGAAGTGAGGGATCTAATATTAAGTATTTTGAGATGTGAGGTATCACAATCTCTTTCAATAATGGCAGGGATGGAGGAGGTCTTTATACTAGTGAGATTGCTAAGGCGAACACTGCCATCTTTAATTTTGCCCAACCTAGGTCGAGGCACAGACACGGTCTCAATGAGGATAGCTGAGCTGACTACACTGACTGTGCTAGTGGCAGACTCCACTAAGCTGGCAGGCTGGCTAACAGCCTGCTGCCTGGCCTGCACCCTATCTCATTGTGGAGCTAGAGGAGTTAGAGCCCTGTCTATGTTGGTAGATAAGATGAGAGCACCCCTCCAGCTAGGATGGAGTCCGTCACTCCTCAACAGGCCAGGCTTGGTCCTAAAGAGGGCCAATTATCTACAAATTCTATCTTTTGGGAGGGGCAGAAAACAGTTTTCAACCAGCGATTGAGTTGTGAGACTCTGCTGTAGAGCTCATCACTCCCCCTAACTGGGAGGGGGCCAGAGACAATTAATCGATGCTGACACATCTTTCTAGCTTATTTACACGCTGAAGCTATGTTGCGCTTGGTGACCTCTGACTGTTTCACCCTAACATCGTTGGTGCCGACGTGGATAACAATATCTCTATACTCTCTACACTCGCCAGTTTTAGCTTTAGCCAGCACCGTCTTTAGATTAGCCTTAACGTCGGTAGCCCTGCCCCCTGGTAAACAGTGTATGATCGCTGGATGATTAGTTTTAAGTCTAATACTGCGGGTAATGGAGTCGCCAATGACTAGGGTTTTCAATTTGTCAGAGCTAAAGGTGGGAGGCTTTTGACCCCATAACGGGAGGAGCAGAGACCAGAGAAGTCTCGGCATCTGACTCGCTTAACGGGGAGAACCGATTGAAAGTTTCTGTCGACTGAATAAGCGACACCGGTTGAGCATTCCTACAGCGTTTCCCTCCAGAAGCCATGAGAAAGTTGTCCGGCTGTGGGGACCGTGCGAGGGGGTTTATACTAACGTTACTATCTGTACTTACTGGTGCCACAGACGCTGTTTCATCCTTTCCTACACTGAAATTGCCCTTGCCTAACGATTGCGTCTGAAGCTGGGCTTGCAGCACAGCTATCCTCGCCGTAAGGCGATCCTTCTCCGATATATTATAAGTACAACGACTGCAATTAGAAGGCATCATGTTAATGTTACTTAGCTTCGGCTGTTTGAAGTCCTGACGAACCATGTCCAGATAAAACCTCCGGGGTGAAAAAGTTGAATGAAAAAAGTTGAGTGAGGGAAAAACAAAAAATATACGGTAATGAAAAAGTAAAAACCGTGTAGTCAGGTAGCAAAGTAAGATTGGCAACAAAACGCACTGTAATATTCATATGTGAATACATACTGAATTATAATTGGATGCATTTTACCGCCGTATCATACTGTGTGGTGATTGGTTAAGACCACCCAGACGGTTAGTTCATGGCCAGTTGATCATGGTTGGAGATAGGCGAACATGTTGTTGTAGCTAGTTAATAAAGAGTTATGTTAAGAAATATCCTGTAGTTCTGCGTTTTATTATTTTGTACAAAGTAAGACATGGTGTCAGAGTAAATGGTCTTAAAAGATGGATTTTTCTGGAGTTCCTTCACCTCGAATGGACTGGGAGTCTACAAACTTACCCGATGCATGGCGTAAGTACAAACAGCATGTGGAGCTAATGTTCACGGGTCCTCTGAAGGCAAGAGGAGAAGAGGAAAAGTGTAGCTACCTGCTCCTCTGGATCGGTGAAAAAGGGAGAGATATTTACAACACATCAAAGGTACTGAAAACATACTACGATCGTTTTGAAGCATATGTTGTGCTGAAGACTAATACAATTTTCGCTAGGTACAAATTCCATGAGAAAGTACAGGGAGCTAGCGAGTCTTTTGAACAGTTTGGGACTGAGCTGCGTCTGCTTGTGAAAGACTGTGATTATGCAAACAAGGATGAGATGGTCAGGGACCGTATTGTATTTGGAATACACTCACCGCGAGTGAGAGAGAAACTTTTGAATGTTGGGTCTGAGCATTATTCCTCTGAATAAGTACCGCAGCTTGACATCTGAGTGCGAGCTACAGCCCACCATGCGCAGACTGACTGGTTATGGTGGTGAACAGCTCCCAGTAAAAGGCACATGCACTTTCAAATGCAAATACAAGGAAAGTGACATGATGTTGGACTTTTACGTTGTTGACACTAGAGCACCTGCAGTGCTAGGTCTTAAAGCATGTTTAGACATGGACCTCATCAAGCTAGTTTTATCAGTAACAGCACCAGTAGAGACAGAAAATGTACTGGAGGAGTTTGCTGATGTCTTTACAGGAATAGGATTATTCCCAGGAGAATGTATCATTCACCTTGACCCAGAAGCAACCCCTGTGGTCTACCCACCGAGAAAGATTCCCCTTGCTCTCCGTGCCCGTCTGAAGAAAGAGTTGGAGAGCATGGAGCAATCTGACATAGTCACCAAGGTTACAGAACCGACTGACTGGGTAAACGCGTTAGTGGTGGTGGAGAAACCACGCACAGGCAAGCTCCGAGTATGCCTCGACCCAAGAGACTTGAACAAGGCTAACAAACGGCCCCATTACTTTTTACCGACGCTAGATGGTATCACACACACAAGCTAGCGGGAGCACACTACTTCAGTGTCATGGACGCTAGATCAGGCTACTGGGCTATCAAGCTCACAGAAGAGTCATCTAAGCTCACAACATTCAACACACCGTTTGGACGCTACAGGTTCCGTTGCCTGCCTTTTGGGATTATCTCAGCCCAAGACGAGTTTCAGCGAAAGATCGACGAAGTGTATGAAGGCCTCGACGGAGTTGTGGCAATTGTGGACAACATCCTTGTTTATGGTCGAACCAAAGAGGAGCACGACCGAAACCTCCGCGCGATGCTGCAAAGATCCCGCGAGAGAGGAGTCCGGCTCAACCCCGAGAAGAGCACAGTCAGCGCTACAGAGGTCAGCTACTTCGGACATCTTCTCACAGCGAATGGAATCAAGCCAGATCCACAGAAGATCTCAGCCATAAAAGAAATGGAGCCACCAAAGAACCGTGCAGAGCTGGAAACAGTGCTTGGCATGGTCAACTACTTAGCCAAGTTCGCACCCAGCCTCTCCAATGCTAATGCACCCCTGCGTCAACTGCTAAAGCAGTCCAGTGAGTTTCTCTGGGACAAGCAACACGACATTGCTTTCAAGAATGTGAAAGACTTGATCACGAGAGAACCAGGACCAATCCTTGCCTACTACGACCCCAACAAAGAGCTCAGACTCCCAAGTGGACGCGTCGAAATATGGACTAGGTGCAGTGCTACTGCAAGAAGGAAAGCCCATCGGCTACGCTTCCAAATCTCTCACAGACTGTGAAATCAACTACGCTCAAATCGAAAAGGAGCTCTATGCCATTCTGTTCGGATGTAAACGTTTCCATCAGTACGTATATGGACGACAAGTCATTGTGGAATCCGACCACAAGCCCCTTGAGTCAATCATGAGGAAACCACTAGCTGCAGCCCCGCCAAGGCTACAGAGAATGATCCTCCAACTACAAAAATACGACTTCACAATCACTCACTGTCCAGGCAAAGACATCCCTGTCGCAGACACACTCTCCAGGAAGTTTCTTACCTACAAGGACAGCAGCCTCAGTGAGGGCATGGACATGCAAGTGCACACTGTGTACAGCAACTTACCAGTTAGTGACACGAAACTGAAGGAGATCCAAGCAGAAACAGACAAGGACTCACAACTCACACAGCTGAGGAAAGTCATACAGGATGGATGGCCTGAGGAGAGGAGAAAATGCCCTCAGAGCGTCTCAGAATTCTGGAACCATCGTGATGAACTATCACAGATCAACGGAATCATTTTCAAAGGAGAGAAAATCATTATTCCTACCAGTCTCAGAGAAGAGATTTTGACAAAGATCCATGCTGGACACATGGGCATGGAAAAGTGCAAACAGAGAGCACGGGACATTTTGTTTTGGCCTGGAATGTGCAAACAAATAGAGGACATTGTTGGTAGATGCACCATCTGTCTTGAAAGACGCCCCTCAAACACCAAAGAGCCAATGTTACCTCACTTTATCCCAGACCGACCCTGGCAGGTCGTGGCAACCGATCTGTTCACCTGGAACAACGAGGATTACATCGTAACAGTGGACTACTACAGCAGATACTTCGAACTCGACAAGCTTCACAGCACCACATCTGCTGCTGTGATACACAAGCTGAAAGCAGCCTTTGCCAGGCATGGCATTGTAGAGACTTTAATATCTGACAATGGGCCCGGTTACAAATCAAATGAGTTTGAATCCTTCACAAAAGCATGGGAGTTCACACATGTCACCACAAGCCCACATTACCCTCAAAGTAATGGCCTTGCTGAAAAATCTGTGCAGATTGCTAAATCACTCATGGACAAAGCAAAAGCAGACAAGAGAGACCCCTACCTCAGTCTCCTTGAATACAGCAACACTCCAGTTGACAACTTCAAATCACCAGCCCAGCTGTTGATGAGCCGCAGACTTCGCTCAACCCTTCCCAGCACCAACCAGCAGCTGCAACCTGAGGTCGTCAGCTACAAGGAAATGCATGAAAAACGTGCACAGAGACAACAACAACAAAAGCGATACTACGACAGGTCAGCTAGACCACTGCCACCACTGATCGACGGAGAGTCAGTTAGAATCCAGGAGCATGGCCTCTGGAAGCCAGCAGTCGTCATTCAGCCAGCTGACACTGAACGTTCATATCACGTCCGCACCGCAGAAGGAGCGGTGTACCGCCGCAATCGTCGTCACTTACTGAACACAAAAGAACAACACACTGATGAGATGAACTGTTACCCTGAAAGAGAACGTGATGGACTAAACACTATATCCTGTAGTTCTGCGTTTTATTATTTTGTACAAAGTGTACAAAACAAGACACGCACAGCAGCATGTAAACAAGTCTGCAAGTTGCACCTATGTGATGTGTAACTTCGCTTGGTTCAGTTGGACGTCAGTGCTCTGCCCAGCTACAAAATAACTTGCAAACTCTCGCTAGTTTGTAGTTTTATATTTGCTAGCTAACGTTCCCCTGGACTGAAGTTAGAACCCCTTGCCCAGTAAGTTTGTTGCCTTTTACTCTATTTACCTGTCTTGTTAGCTAGATGGCTAGCTATCTAGCTAATTGTGGTAGTTGGCATGACTAAACTGCTTGTCATTTCTCTCATCAGATTTTAAAAGGGATGAAATGTCAGGCTCACTGTGTATACAGTGTCAGACACAAACCACTGTGTTTAGTAAGACCTGCAACAGTTGTTTCTTTAACCATCCAAAAGAGAAGGTTTTACAAGCAATGAAGAAGTATGATTACGAATGGGAACACAATGATTGCACCCATTATAATAATAGCTCTCACATATTGACTTCCACTAAAGTATTGGTAAGTGTTCCCCCTTCTCATATAACAATGTTAAACATAATAATACTATTTTTTAAATTATAGGCTAGCTACTACTTTAAATCTGAATGTCTGATTCTGTATTTCAGCTCTACAAATTACATACTCTGGGATTTGTTCCCCTTCTCCTGCTTGGAAAAAGGAGAAATGGAACAAAACACATCGATATGGATTCCTTTTGCCCTCACCCCCAAGTCATAAAAGAAACAGGCTCTATTGAAACATTGAGAAACATTTATTTAGGTCTTCTGATTGGTAAGTGCACCACGTGTTTAAAAAATAAATAAAATAATCATATTTTATTTTAGAAGGATTTTCTTTTACAATTTAGTACTAATTTAGTACAATTTAGTACTGCTAGACATAAAGTGGAATATTGCATCAAGGAAAGATTCACCCATTTTGAAAGTTATATCGTATTTGTGCTTCTTTGAGTGATATTTTATCAATCCCGGGGTCATTTCATGTGTATCTGAGCTATTCGCCATTCAAGCATACAGCCAGTATGACACATTTTGCATTATATGATGCAATATGACGATATAACATTAGAAATCGGTGAATCTTTCCTTTAAGTGACAACAATATGACAGCTACAAAAACAATCGGCGGTCACAATCAGTTTATCCAGAAATGGGCCCTAAATCTTCATTTGATTTATTAGGATCTCCATTAGCCGATGGCGACAGCTAGCCTTACTGGGATCCTGACACAAAACGAAAAAGACATTACAGACAAAAGACTTAACAATTAACTTTTATTGAGACATCTGTTGGAGGTATTAGCCTGTAAAAACTAATATTTTCCATGTTTATGGTGTTAATCATTTTTGATAGCTATCTGCGGAAGTAAAGGGGGGTGGGTGGGTGACTTCCATTCTGTGAATCATTTTTTGGGGACATCTACCATACCAAACATCAGAGCCTGTTGTTTTTCATTGGATGATTTTTAAAACAGTCTCTGAGCCACAGTTCTGGGTCAGATTCAATGGCCCTCTCAAATACCTTTTGAATAGCATTAAACAATGTTCACACAAAAGTCATGAAACCTCTAAGGCTTTACATCTGTCACACAGTGCGGAGACATGGGGGTAAATTCTATGTACTTTGGTTTTGGAGTAATGAAGCCTATGCATTACTTTGTATCAATTGATATCTGTCATTGGTGGAACATGAGTGAGTTCTAGACAGGGTTTCTCACCGGATATCATCTGAGATCTAAATATTTAACTCTTTAGCTACCCTAGGTCTCCTTGGGGTGACTAGTAGAGGCCTCCGTATAGTTGGAGAAAAAGGAGACAGACTGTGAGACAAGGTGTTTTGAGTTGGGAGGGCACTGTAGCGGGTAATAAAATAAATGTTGTACAGGGAGGATTTCAACATTTTGGATCTTCCCTTTGACATTGTCTTACGTGTAAATAGCCTAACAAAAATGGGAATCAAAGCATTTAAATGTGTTCTTTTAACTGGTTGAATGTTGCAAATTGCTTATCTAGTTGTTCTATTGTGGCCAGTCCCTTTCCCACCCCCACTCAACAAATACCTTATCAGACCTGGGGCCTGTTGCACAAAAGTAGAATTAAGACATCCGGGATAAATGACTCAGCTGAGCTCAATGAAGCCAAAACATGTGCGTCCAGGCTTAATTGGTTGCACAAAGACCAAGCCAGGATGAGCAGACACGGATTCATTAAGCCGGGTGAAACCAATCCTGGATAGGTGCGCGCTCACGGCTCACTCAAATAGACCCCGCCACAGATCACAGATTAACTGATTTACCATGGCAACTAGAGCCGCGTACTTTTCCCCGTCGGAAGCACAAATCCTCATGGAGGCATACGAGGAGGTAAAATATATAATTAAGAAGAAAGGCAACACCGCCACAGTGATAAAGCAAAGAGAAAAAGCGTGGCAAAGTATTGCAGACCGCCTGAATGCGTAAGTAGTGCACAATTACACAGTCACCGCTCCGCTGAAACATCACAATTACAATTCAAATATTTAATTCACATCTCCAAAAATGCAGTTGTACTGTAATTATGAAACGGTTAAATTTTTAATTGAAATGCACTGCAGATATGAGTGAAATTGTGTAAAGTAACTCCATCACACTGTATAAAGCTATGATAGATTTTTTGATATTTTTACTGAAAACAAGACAAAAATACCAAGTAATTTTTTGCAGTGTGACTCCATTAAATGTGTGTGTGTGTGTGTGTGTGTGTAGATTAAACATGAACGGGCCAAAACGGACATGGCAGCAGGTCAAAATCAAATACAAGAACATTCTGCAGAATGGTATGGTCCCTGACTAATATTTAACAAAGCACAAGCATATATTGTACCCAGAAGGTGCCTGCTCACACATTGTCTGTACTGTTTTAGCAGTGAAAAAGAATACCCACAGACAAGGCACGGGTGGTGGGTCACCAAAGGCTGACCTTACCCCAGCAGAGGACATGGCCTTGGAGCTAAATAAAGGCAGGCCCGTCTTAGAGGGGATCCCTGGGGGGAAAGAGACGAGCATAGGTTCCTCCCAAGATGCCACCCGCTTCATTCAAGGTATGTCCTTCCATCTCTACATGGGATACAACCACATTCATATTGAATCAATTTGGACTGTCTGACTTTGGTTTACCTATTGCCTTGCAGTGTCTGGCAGCACTGTGTTCCTGTTAGAGCCACCAGCACAAGCACCAGACGATGCTGATCCAGTGAGTACTCCATCAAAGGCATACTGTAGGCCTGGCATGTCTTGTCTACTAGCTTCAATATGAATCCGATTAAATGTGATAGGGTGAAGGCCCCAGTGCAGCAGCAACAGCACATGATGGAGACGATGATGAGGAGGAGACCATCTCTCTGGATTCCAGAAGGCATGAGGTATCATGTTAAGACTGTGAAAGTACTATTTACTCTACAATGGTGAGGAGTCCTCATCAAAATCAAAAAATCTAATTTCTTTTACAGGACCCAGATGCTATACAGTGGGAAAACCAGCCTGGCAACATAGTGCGTATTAATAAAAGGACACCACATCCTGCCAAATTCCAGCTGCGCTAATTGTATTGTGTTCACAGAGCTCACAAGCTATCAGAAAGTTGTATGGCAACCACCTCCGGCGCCAAATAGAACTGGCAGACATAGACATTCAGTACAAGAAGAAAAAGATGGAAAATCTTGCACTGGAGTCCGAAATAAAAAAGAGGACAATTAGGAAACTGGACCTTGAAATAAAAAAACTTGAGAGGGAGGTGAGATATGCCTTCAATGTACACTGTATGCTAACTGTAACACAAATGTATTAATCATTATTTTTCTTTCCTCCCCCAGCTCCAAGAAGATGACACAGCTCAAAATAAAAATTAGGTATATTCTCGTAAAGTCAAGTGAGCCATGACATATGAGCTCTTATTGTGAGCACACAGGACGGTGGCATCTTTCTAAGGTTTTTTTTATTTTCCCAGCAATCAGTACAACCAAGTCATCGTTATAAGGCATCGCCCTCTTTTGCCCACCCCCCCAGCACCAGGTGTGGCCACTAGCCTATATGAAGGCCCAAAATTGTGTGTTCCTTTCTGCTCTGACAATGGCATGCCCATTCGTGCGAGATGTGGTGGATGAAGAAGCACTTGTGCTGAGGAGAGCCTTCAGGCGAGAAAGGGTCTTCAGGGACCGGTTGGACCCACTGGCCTTCCCTGATGACCATCTATATGAAAGATACAGGTTTTCTGCAGATGGCATCAGGTATCTATGCAGACTACTGGGTCCCAGGATTAAGCACCGCACTGCACGGAGCCATGCACTGAGTGTGGAGCAAATGGTTTGTGTGGCCTTGCGCTTTTTTTCTAGTGGAGCCTTCCTGTACTCAGTGGGGGATGCAGAACAGCTGAACAAGGCCACAATTTGCCGCACAATAAGGAGTGTGTGTCTGGCTATCAAACCATTAGCAGATGTCTTCATCTCCTTCCCTGGCCACAGAAGACTCTGTGACATCAAAGAGGAGTTCTATAGGATTGCAGGTAAGAGGATCTACAAATTACAGGACAACTGTTAACACATAGTAGGATACTCATTACTTTGTGTGACAGGTTTCCCCAATGTCATTGGTGCAGTGGACTGCACACACATAAGGATAAAAGCCCCCTCAGGTGCCCATGAGGCCGATTTTGTGAATAGGAAATCCTTTCACAGCATTAATGTTCAGGTGAACATAACTTTTTGATATTGTCCATTGACGAACACTCTGCATTGCCAGTGATGTGCATTGATTGGTGTAATATTCCTCATCTTATGATTTCAGATGGTCTGCAATGCTGACTGTGTGATCAGCAATGTTGTGGCAAAATGGCCTGGCTCAGTCCATGACTCCAGAATCTTTCGGGCCTCTGAAATCTATCAGTGCCTATCACAAGGTAAGCCACACAACCCCTATTTATAACCATCATGGCTGTGTCAAGAATATCACTGTGTTTATGAGGTAGTAATGATGAGATTTTGTGTTGACAGGTGAATTCTCTGGTGTGCTGCTGGGAGACAGGGGGTATGGCTGCCAGCCTTTTCTCCTGACACCTTTCACAGACCCCCAGGAAGCACAGCAGGCCTACAACCATGCCCATGCCAGGACCAGGGCCAGAGTTGAAATGACCTTTGGCCTCCTGAAGGCACGCTTTCACTGCCTTCACAAATTAAGGGTCAGCCCTGTTAGGACATGTGATATTACTGTGGCTTGTGCTGTCCTCCACAATGTGGCCTGCCTGAGGAAGGAGAGGGCCCCCAGAGTGCCACCAGCCATGGACTGGGACAATCCGGCAATCTTCCCTGATGACGACAGTGGTCGGCTGCTGAGGGACCAATATGTGTTGAATTATTTTAGTTAGTATGTGTGCTTTCAATTTTGGTTAAATATGTCCTGCGGTGGCAGAGGAATTGGGTTTTTTTTTGGGTTCGTTTTTTTACGAATTTGGCCTCTTATGATGTTTGTGCGGTATACTGTGTGTAATACAAGGCTGCAGGGAGGCTACTGCATCCATTCATTTGTCTGTTCAGTTGATGTGTATGGATTTGTCCTGCATTTATTTTAGTGTGCAGACATGCAGGGTGTGTTATATACAGACCTTTGAATGTGTATGTATCATTTTGTATAATATGCTTGGATTCTGTGCTTTCCATCTTGTAGTCACTGTGACTTCAGTTTCGAAAGGAGCTGATGGTTTACCTGCTTTGTTTTGTCCTTATTCAATAAAGGAACATAATGTTACACATTGTGTTTTTATATTCATATGGAATGTGTATTTGTTTATATGACAGAGTACTAGGGCCACACTGAAGAAAAAGGATAAAGTCATAAATTTATGAGGCTGGTTCTTTCTGCAGAAAAGCTACATATTGTTTTTACAGTTTTGATACTTATGACAATGTGATACTTAATATTCTGGCACATCAGCATGTCTTTGTTTATGAAACCATACTGAAGTACAATTTCACGAAATGCCCCACATCTGTCATTTTAACAACTGTCCTCCTTTAAAACAACCGGTTACAATATTATTACTTGTGTTTTTTTCCCCTCTGTGGCCCTAATATTCTATCATTTTATATATAGCCTTATAGTCTATGGGAAACTGTAAATTATCTAATGATAGCAACATAATCTAAAAATTATTTTTTATCCAAAATCATTGAAATTAATGATCACAAACGTTTAAATAATGACAGTGGGTCTAGTTATGTGATAACAATGTATAGTGAGCAGTGAAATAACTATTGGTTTCCATTTGTGGTGACTGCTGACTGACATTAGGGATGAGATTAAATAGATCCTGGAATTTAGCCTGGTCTGGAGCAGGCTAGCTCCACAGAATAAATCTCCATGGTAATTTATACCATAACATATCCTCCTGCCCCCTATCCATCTTTAGTGCAACCGGATTACGGATCAATTGAGCCAGGATCACCAAGATATCCTGGCTTAATCCCTTATCCTAGTTTTGTGCAACAGGCCCCAGGATGGAACAAAATAATAATAAAAACATTGAGGTGTATAGAGGTGTCAGGCTCCTTAAAAACATTTCTCAAAAGAAAGGTATTGCTTGTCAGTTTGTTTAGGCACTCTGCTTTGCTCCCGAGTGTCTCAGCGGTCTAAGGCACTGCATCTCAGTGCTAGAGGCGTCACTACAGACCCTGGTTTGATTCTTGGTTCGATCCCGGGCTGTATCACAACTGGCCGTGATCGGGAGTCCCATAGGGCGGCGCACAATTGGCCCAGCGTCGTCCGGGTTAGAGGAGGGTTTGGCCGGTGTAGGCCGTCATTGTAAATAAGAATATGTTCTTAACTGACTTGCCTAGTTAAGTAAAAAAAAAAATGTATTTAAAAAATGCACGGCTGGAAGAGAGGAATTTGTTGCGGTCTTGACTTCAATATTTAGCCACAGGGGGGCATCAGTGTCCAATTTATCAGGGAAACCTAATGCCCTGGCATTTGCAGCCCATTATTAATGTTTACAGATTGGTAGGCCTAGGCCGCCACTTTCCTTGAGCTTTTGCAAGTGAGCTTTACAGATACGATGGGCTTTGTTACCCCAGACAAATGGCATGATTGTTGAATCCAATGTTTAAAAAAATTATATATATATATATGAAGAGGTAAGAAAAGATTAAGGAACCTGGGAAGAGAAACCATTTTTATGTCATTAATGCACCCCATCATGGTTAGAGTCAGTATTCTCCAGCTCTCTATATTTTGTTTAAGATTTGTAACCAGCTCACTGTAGTTAAGCTTGAAGATGAGCTTTGGGTTTCTAGGTAGTGTACCTCATGTTTCTTTATTTGACATCCACATTAAAGCTTCTGATGCTCATTGTAGTGATATTTGAATAACTATCATTCTTTATAATGCAGTCACACTCGGCACCGAGTCCCAATGCCAGTGCTCCCCAATGTCTTCAGAGCCGGACGGGACCCCCGCACCAGCTGAGGTAGAGGGAACCCCTACAACAATCGATCCAGTGGGAACCCCTGCACCAGCAGAGCTACACAGAATACCCATATCCATCCGACTGAACATAATACCCACACCAACAGAGATGTGCAAACCCAACACACTAATCAATCCATTGGAAACCCCTACAACTATCAATCCAGTGGAAACCCCTACAACTATCAATCCAGTGGAAACCCCTACAACTATCAATCCAGTGGAAACCCCGGCACCAACCAAGCGAGACGGAATCCCCATACCTTTACAATTGAACCTAATCCCCACACCAACAGAGCCAGGCAAACCCTCCACACCAACCAATCCAGCAGGAATCCCTACACCAACCAATCTAGTGGGAACTCCTACAGCAATTGATCCATCAGGAACCCCTGCACCAACTATGCTAGAGAGAATCCCCATATCTTTACAACTGAACCTAATCCCCACACCAACAGAGCCAGGCAAACACTCCACATCAACCAGTCCTGTGGGAACCCCTTCACCAATTAATTCAGTGGGGACCCCTGCACCAGCCTAGCTAGAAAGGACTCCCCACACCAACACACCCAGGAAAACCATCCACATCAACCAAGCTAGACAGAATCCCCACATACATCTGCCTGAATGGAATCCCCACATCCATCTGCATGAACGGAACCCCCACACCAATACAGCCCAAAATCCCCAGACCAATACAGCCCAAAATCCCCAGACCTATACAGCCAAAATTCCCCACACCAATACAGCCAGGCAAACTCTCCACACAAAATAATCCAGTGGGAACCCCTATACCAATTGATGAAATATCTGACTCCTCTGAGCACCAGGACCAAGAAATGCAAAGGCCAAAAATAAAAATGTGGACAGGTAAGCATTAGGAGCCGGTTTCCCTGACACAGAGTAGTCCAGGCCTTTAAAAAAAAAAATGAAATGTTGAAAAATAAAATAACCTGTCACAACATATTGTATATTTGCAGTTCTCACGTGTTTGCCATTTATCACACAGATGGAGATCTAATCAATGCTGAAGACGGTGCAACCATTCAAGCACAAAAGAGAATCAAAACAACAGGTATAACTGCTATATTTCAATCCACTTATTTAGGCTTAAGGTTCTGTACAATCAATCTACATTTTTGTATTGTGCCACATTGTCACGATAATGCAAAATGCATCATATGTTGCAAAACACATGATGATGTGGCTCAATACACTTTGCATCTTGAAGGGCAATATCTTGATTGCTGGCATGTAAAACATTTTGGAGCTGGATCAACAGTGCACTAATGAAGAGAAAAAAAAACATTTTTGAGTGGATTATTCCATTAATACTACAAATGGAGCTGAAACGTAAAATAAGGATTGTATCAATAATTTGCTATCATATTTTTATTTTTTATTTATTTATTTCACCTTTATTTAACCAGGTAGGCAAGTTGAGAACATGTTCTCATTTACAATTGCGACCTGGCCAAGATAAAGCAAAGCAGTTCGACAACATACAAAAACACAGAGTTACACATGGAGTAAAACAACATACAATCAATGATGCAGTAGAAAAAAAATAATAATAATAAATAAATAAATAAAAATTTAAAAAATACTATATACAATGTGAGCAAATGATGTGAGATAAGGGAGGTAAAGGCAAAAAAATGCCATGGTGGCAAAGTAAATAAAGTATAGCAAGAAAAACACTGGAATGGTAGATTTGTAGTTTGAAGAAAGTTCAGAGATAAAATATAAATAATATGGTGCAAAGGAGCAAAATAAATAAAATAAATAAATACAGTAGGGGAAGAGGTAGTAGTTTGGGCTAAATTATAGATGGGCTATGTACAGGTGCAGTGATCTGTGAGCTGCTCTGACAGCTGGTGCTTAAAGCTAGTGAGGGAGATAAGTGTTTCCAGTTTCAGAGATTTTTGTAGTTCGTTCCAGTCATTGGCAGCAGAGAACTGGAAGGAGAGACGACCAAAGGAGGAGTTGGCTTTAGGGGTGACCAGAGAGATATACCTGCTGGAGCGCGTGCTACAGGTGGGTGCTGCTATGGTGACCAGTGAGTGGAGATAAGGGGGGACTTTACCTAGCAGGGTCTTGTAGATGACCTGGAGCCAATGTGTTTGGCGACGATTATGAAGCGAAGGCCAGCCAACGAGAGCGTACAGCATTGAGACAAAAATATTAAATAGTTTTACGATCCTGTGTTTTAAGCTTTCAAATGATATTAAAAACAAACGTATTATCTTTATTAATGACAGGGCTATGGGTATTTCATGATAGAGTGGGGGTCCAAAATGAGCCAACTGAGCACCTCTATCCCCTGAATGGTTGGTCATTCAGGTCCAAGATTCACGTCCTCATCATTTCTACCATCGGCATGTATAGAACGTTTGATTTCAATAAAAAAGGTGATTCATTTAATATGGAATAACCTCACGGCTACTTGATCACTTTCACTCTCATCACCACAGACAAAATATACCAGATACATCATTGGTGATAGAAATCTGAAGCATCCGTTTAGAACTTCCACTCACCAGCAAATATAGTGAGAAGAACATGCAGTATTTTGAGCGCAGAACATTTTTTGCTCACACTACAGACTGCTATATCGATCTGCTAATACATGACTAGTAAAGGGCCAGTGCACACTTATTATTTTTAAACCTTTTATTTTGTATTTTTTTTATTCAGATTTATCAGGGGGTGCTGTATGACAGACTCCATGAAATGATGACCTCTTCCTAAATATTTGGTAAAATATAAAACATTTTGGTATGGTTTCCTAGAAGCAAGGGTGGCTCATATAATCCATTTGGCTCAACTTACCCCACTCTCCCCTGCACCAAATGTTTTAGACTTGACGCTTTGCCAAAGTTTCAAAAAAAATTGTTTAGGAGTCCAAGGGTGAATTGAGTTCTTGCCCGCACAGACTGTTTGATCTGTTCGTAGAAGAGTGGCTGAACATGGATACGGATCGGCCCACGGTGTCAAGACATGCAGAGGTAGACACCGAAATATTAGATCAACTAGAAAAACACAAAGGTAATTGATTTAATATGGAATAGCCTCATGGCTACCTCATCAGTTTCACTATAAAAAAGGTATCATTGTGAATTATTTACGTTCTGCAACTTTGTAAAGGCGTCCGCATGCTTCCCAGCCAACACAGTTCGGAAGAGTTCGTGCATGGTGACATTTAGTGACGTTTTTGTTCGTTTTGGACTTCGGTGAGGGTTTTTTCAGCTGTTCAGGTACACCATTTATTTTATTTTTTTCCTTATCAAGGCAAGCTGAAGTTCAGAACTGAAGTCTACGCCCCTTCGGTGATTGGTCAACAATAGGGATTCTTCAATAAAGTATTTTTTTGTCATTCAACGAGAGATGACTCATTTTGATGCAAATCTTTTCATTAAGAAATACTGCACCAAACATCTTAGTCTCACAATTTTACATCTAACTAAGATCTCCTCTACAAAAACGTCGAAATTAATAACAGATTTCTTGAGTTATTTTAGATCCATTCTGACTGTTTTGAGGAAGCGTATACTGGCTACAGCGTATCAAAATGGACCAACAGTACTATTGCCGTGTTCTCGTTTTTCAAGCAAAGGTCTTTTGAAGGGAGTAGGCGAGCACACTCGCTCGGGTTCGCCTAGCCGCCAGCCGAACTGAAGCATGCTGACGCCTTAACAAAACATTGTCACAGTTATCCCAAGGATGAATTTGCAAACATAACATTTGATTAATTTGATCTGTTCATAGAAGAGTGTCTGAACATGGATACGGATAGGCCCATGGAATCAAGACATGCAGAGGTAGACACTGAAGTATTAGATCAATTAGAAAACAGCAGCATTGTACAAGCAACCAACAAGCAAACTTTGTGGGCTCTAAACTGCTTGAAGGACTGGCTGGCAGAGAAACAGATGATAGTGGATTTTTCAACCATTGAGAAATCTGAAATGAATGTCCTCTTGCGAGATTTTTACTGTTCTGTTCGAAGGGGTAAAGGTGGGGAGTATTGCATCCCAAGCTATATTGGAATCCGGGCTGGCGTGAACAGATTCATTAACCTCCCTCCCCTTAGCAGAACCTGGTGCTTGATGAAGGACAGTTTACCTCCTCTAATAATGTATTTATTGGGGTACTAAAGAAACTCAGACGAGAGGGCAGGGACAAAACTACCCATCCTAAGGTGATTAAAGCACAAGACCTTGAGATTCTTCAAAACTCTACTGTGCTAAGCCCCTACACACCCAGAGGACTAGTGAACAAAGTGTGGTTTGATATCCAGTTACACTTTGGCCCCAGAGGAAAAGAGGGCAATAGACAGCTAACGCCACAGTCGTTTGTAATAAGGTACGATGAAAACGGAGCAAAATATGCAACGCTGACTTCCAAAGAAGAAAGACTGAACCACAAAGATGCAGAAGAGCAGAACTGGCAGAATCGCTGTGGGAATCATGTTCCAGAACCCTGGTAGTCACCTCTGTCCAGTCGCCTCCTTGGAGAAGTATCTGAGCAAGATCCCTTCAGATGCCACTGCCTTCTACCTCCATCCTAAGAAGATGGTCATCACCAGTGACAGCATATGGTATAGCCAGGAGCCAATGGGGTTCAACTACCTTTCATCAATGCTGCCCCGACTGTGCCAGGTTTGCTTTTTTTTCTAGCAAATTTCGTAACATTTTAATATTCGCTAAATAGCTAAGTTGTACTCATAACTCAACCTGTTGTTGCTTCTTGACTCGCTTTTCTCACTCATTCTCTTTTTCTCTCTCTAGGAGGCTGGTACATTGGAAAAGTACACAAACAACTGCTTCCGATCTTTGCGCGAGATCATGTCTGTCAGCAGACTGATAGTTCCTTGAAAAGTTATTGAAAACCATCAATGGACAACAGAAAGAGATGTCAAATATGCACAATGTGAGTCAAGGCAGTGACACACTTCTGTTTTACTTCCTACCAGCAACATTGTC
This sequence comes from Salmo salar, assembly GCF_965601325.2. Classification (NCBI taxonomy): domain Eukaryota; kingdom Metazoa; phylum Chordata; class Actinopteri; order Salmoniformes; family Salmonidae; genus Salmo; species Salmo salar. The sequence goes on along the minus strand of NC_138292.1, from coordinate 50,195,635 downwards.
TTGGTCTTATACACAAATAGAGAGCTTGCCAAGATGCATACAGTCCTCACCATATGTATTTGGACACTGAAGCTAAGATTTACATTTTTTTGCTCTATATTCCAGCATTTTCACCAACAAGTTGTACTCTACTGGAAACTGTTTAACCATAATCATCCATTTAGAAAATGTAAAGTTTAGGAAAAGAATCTCAGCACTATGAAGAATGGATGCATAAGAGGTTGCTTCTGATAGAGAACAGGGGGAATTAATTTTTGTATGAGGATTTCTAAAATATCATTTTGTTTGTGACTGGAAGCAATTTGAGGTTATACTTCCTAGATCTGTTTTTATACTGGTAAAAAAAAACATGTCCACACCACTTTGTATACCATCTCTTGTGGCAAATGGCCATACTTACAGCTGTTTAACAAATTAATTGTACCCTTCACATAGAAATGATATTTCCCTAATTTACAAGATCTATTGTTTAAAGGTTATGTACCAACTATATAAAATTACCTGTACCCCCTTAAATTCAAGATTTTGAACTATATATCTCTTTCTCAGAAATAAATGGAACTAACAAAACAATTGTGCAAGCTATAAGAGTGCTTGAGAGTTAAGGTAGTAACAAGAAGTATGGAAAACCAGATGAGCCAAACATACGTTGCGGGAAGGAACAAAAGGCCCAAGAGAAGTTGTAAACCATAGGGAACCAGGAATAAGAACGCATCGAGAGAACATATGGAGTGAAACAACCTCATCTGAGGGCATTTGATGTAGAATATGAGTAATAACAAGTACATGTATTCTGAAGTGTGTAGGCATAGTGCACTTGATTACATTATAATTTTGGTCTACATGCATAATTGTAGCCTACCTTTCCTTCACGGCACTAGGGCTGCTGAATCAAGTGCACCGACGCTTAACAGCGCGAAACAAATGTAAAAACAAATAGGAAAGCAAGGCTTTATCAGTTTATAAACCATGTCTTTGGGCTTATCGTTGTTTTTTTACAGAAATGCTTGGAGATCACGATAGACCTGTTGGTAACCACTGTTGTAGCCTTTTACTTACGAAGCACATCGGAGCATAAATTGAAGTAACTTTCCCCACTAAAGATTGACCGTTTCTCACCAAGGTAGGGCAAAGGCCTGCAAATGACTAAACCTGATAATCGCCCAAAAGTACACTGGTGAGAAGAATCTGTAGTAAAACCCAGACTCAGAGAATAAACTGTCTAACAAAATGAATAATTAGACATTCGAAAACCACCTCTAACCATTTACAAAATTATTGGAATGACCACACAAACTGTGAAATTGTTATTCATGGGCTGCGGGCAACCAGCTGAAAACCACAAATCAGAACTTATATATTGCAGTCGATGACCACCCTGCCACTTGCTACTGGGAGGAGAATATAACCATTATACAAGATGGAACTGTGACTGCAAGGATTGACCTAACATGTAAAAAATGTTTGTAGAAAAACATTTGTTTATGAGAATGAATGAAATACCTAGAGTGATGAGTTAGGCAGGCATAGGTATACTGAGCTCATAAAGCATGGATGAAAACTTTCATCACTGAAGAATCATTTAATAAAATGGCAGTATATTGCAAAGTAGGCTACGATTATGCGTGTAGGCCAACATAATGTAAAATCTGAATGGCTATGCTTATAGACTTTAGGATACTTGTTTTACTGATTACTATACAATACTGGTCCATGCTTGCCGGCAAGGGAGTGTCAGGAAATGTAGAAACTGAAATTCCAAATTCAAGTGTTGTAGTTATCCATCTCCAGCTTTTAGCTTTTGCACTCAACATGGAAATATAATTGTTGTATTGAAGAATACAAGGCTTATCAAGAGACTACGCATGATTATTCATGTAACACACCGACAGTGTTATATTACAATGAGCTATAATATAATCACTAGGCCTATGCATTGCATGCAGAATGTTAAAGAATGTGATGAGTTACTATGAATGTCGTCAAATCGGTATAAGCATTAATTAATTAATGAATTACCTAAAGATTTGGATATATCTCTGTTCACTTCCGGCAAAAGAAAGTTTATGACACAAGACAACATATTTTGATTTATTTTTTATTATTACATCATTTACAAAAATAAACATTTGAATATTAAAACATATCTACTTGCAGTGAAGCAGCTCAACATTTACATTACATTCAGTCATGTAACAGACTCCCATCCATAGCAACCCACAGAAGCAACCAGCTTCAACACCCTGCTCAAGAGCAGCTCTACCACAAGGTCAAAAACGGGGACCCGAACCAGCGACCTATCAGCCACCGGCCCAAGCTCCCAACTGCCAGGCCACCAGCCCTCCAAGATCCACAGTTCCCTGAGAGCTGCCCCTCGACCATCCAAGACCCCGCCCCCCCATATTTAAATGTGTGTGTATGTGCACATGTGTGGGTTTGAATGCAAGTGTGTGTATATGCATGTGTACACACGTACAAAACCTGCGCGGCATCAGCCTCAGGCAAACAGGCATTAGATGTAACAACGTTGCCCCTCGGGTGTTATTCAAACTTTATTTTTTTCTAAACTAAAAAAAAAAAACGTTTATCTTTGACGATCATTCTGTCCCCCGCCCAGCAACTCTACTCCCACTTGTCTCCAATTCCACATTACAACCCTCAGCCTATCCCACCCATCTCTGCTGGCTACCCTCTTCTGATTTCTACGTGCCATATAGCTTTCAAATATGCTGTGATGTTTAACATACCATTCGAATCTATCTAATTGAATAGAATCCACAGATTGCACGTTGAAGATAAATACTTTTACTAAGAGTATTAGTAATTGACTGACCAGGCCTCTCCAGATCTCCCAACAACATCTATTTCTATAGTAAATTTTAGATTAATGTTATGCTTTTTCAGCCATTCCTGAACCTGAGACCAGAAACGGGCTACTTGAGGGCAATACCAAAACAAGTGGTCTATTGATTCTGTATCTTCACAACGAAATCTGCAGAGCTGTGATGATTGTATGCCCCAAATATTCAACATTTTGTTGGTGGCAAGAATTCTGTACCAACATTGTAGCTGAAAAGCACGAAGTCTTGAATATTGCGTCGTTTTATGTATCAGCTCATATACCCTGTACCATGGAATCGGTACATCAAAAATCTCTTCCCAGCTATTTTGCTATCTGTGTGGCACAGCTGTCAGTATACTGGTCCTCAAATGAAACTGGTATAATTTCCTATTTATGCTATTTTTATTTCTCTGCCAGTTTTGATGATTTATATTGGGCAGACAGATCAGTTCACTGCCTCCTCAATTTTTGGGGTGTAATCAATTGGTTGTAATCTTGGATTGAGCAGACCTTCTCATACAATTATGATAACTCCATGAAAGACATTACTCTACCATTCCAATTTACAATATCATTTAAAAACAAAATATGACTTTCAGACATATTTTCCATAAATATAGTTATTTTATCAACCAGCACAATTGAGTTCAACCATAATATTTGTTGTGATATTTGTTCTGTCTTTTCAGGGGGATGAAATTGTAACCAGCTGCAGTGCTTGTTTGAAAAATATAAATACTTTGAAAAAGGTTTAATTATCAATTCATCGAAAATGACACATGGCAATCTGCAAAATGGCTTTTTTTAAACAATGGATGACCTTTTCATAGTAATCTACCGGTACTTGAGAACTATATAGGGTTCAAGTAAAACTTTTGTGTAAGTGAAGCTTTTCGAGAGCGGTTTAGTGCTTTTATACACTGCTCAAAAAAAATAAAGGGAACACTTAAAAAACACAATGTAACTCCAAGTCAATCACACTTCTGTGAAATCAAACTGTCCACTTAGGAAGCAACACTGATTGACAATAAATTTCACATGCTGTTGTGCAAATGGTATAGACAACAGGTGGAAATTATAGGCAATAAGCAAGACACCCCCAATAAAGGAGTGGTTCAGCAGGTGGTGACCACAGACCACTTCTCAGTTCCTATGCTTCCTGGCTGATGTTTTGGTCACTTTTGAATGCTGGCGGTGCTTTCACTCTAGTGGTAGCATGAGACGGAGTCTACAACCCACACAAGTGGCTCAGGTAGTGCAGCTCCAGGTAAAAAAACCTGTCTGATCAGGATGAACAATACCTGGTAAAACCTTTTTAATTCTGAGTGCTATGCATTTCGCTAGTATTTTTGCATCACAACATTAAAGTGTGAGAGGCCTCCAGGTTTTTAGAATGACTGGATCTTTGTATTTGCCATCTGGATCTTGTTTTAATAATAGTGAAATCAAACCTTGCAGAGTACCTGACAGACTACCATTTCTATAGGAATAGTTCAAACAAGCTGATAATGGAGCTTTGTGTGTGTATGTATCTATGTATGTATGTATGTATGTATGTGTGTGTGTGTGTATATATATATATATATACTGCTAAAAAAAATAAAGGGAACACTTAAACAACACAATGTAACTCCAAGTCAATCACACTTCTGTGAAATCAAACTGTCCACTTAGGAAGCAACACTGATTGACAATACATTTCACATGCTGTTGTGCAAATGGAATAGACAACAGGTGGAAATTATAGGCAATAAGCAAGACACCCCCAATAAAGGAGTGGTTCTGCAGGTGGGGACCACAGACCACTTCTCAGTTCCTATGCTTCCTGGCTGATGTTTTGGTCACTTTTGAATGCTGGCGGTGCTTTCACTCTAGTGGTAGCATGAGACGGAGTCTACAACCCACACAAGTGGCTCAGGTAGTGCAGCTCATCCAGGATGGCACATCAATGCGAGCTGTGGCAAGAAGGTTTGCTGTGTCTGTCAGCGTAGTGTCCAGAGCATGGAGGCGCTACCAGGAGACAGGCCAGTACATCAGGAGACGTGGAGGAGGCCGTAGGAGGGCAACAACCCAGCAGCAGGACCGCTACCTCCGCCCTTGTGCAAGGAGGAGCAGGAGAAGCACTGCCAGAGCCCTGCAAAATGACCTCCAGCAGGCCACAAATGTGCATGTGTCTGCTCAAACGGTCAGAAACAGACTCCATGAGGGTGGTATGAGGGCCCGATGTCCACAGGTTGGGGTTGTGCTTACAGCCCAACACCGTGCAGGACGTTTGGCATTTGCCAGAGAACACCAAGATTGGCAAATTCGCCACTGGCGCCCTGTGCTCTTCACAGATGAAAGCAGGTTCACACTGAGCATGTGACAGACATGACAGAGTCTGGAGACGCCGTGGAGAACGTTCTGCTGCCTGCAACATCCTCCAGCATGACCGGTTTGGCGGTGGGTCAGTCATGGTGTGGGGTGGCATTTCTTTGGGGGGCTGCACAGCCCTCCATGTGCTCGCCAGAGGTAGCCTGACTGCCATTAGGTACCGAGATGAGATCCTCAGACCCCTTGTGAGACCATATGCTGGTGCGGTTGGCCCTGGGTTTCTCCTAATGCAAGACAATGCTAGACCTCATGTGGCTGGAGTGTGTCAGCAGTTCCTGCAAGAGGAAGGCATTGATGCTATGGACCACCCGTTCCCCAGACCTGAATCCAATTGAGCACATCTGGGACATCATGTCTCGCTCCATCCACCAACGCCACGTTGCACCACAGACTGTCCAGGAGTTGGCGGATGCTTTAGTCCAGGTCTGTGAGGAGATCCCTCGGGAGACCATCCGCCACCTCATCAGGAGCATGCCCAGGCGTTGTAGGGAGGTCATACAGGCACGTGGAGGCCACACACACTACTGAGCCTCATTTTTGACTTGTTTTAATGACATTACATCAAAGTTGGATCAGCCTGTAGTGTGGTTTTCCACTTTAATTTTGAGTGTGACTCCAAATCCAGACCTCCATGGGTTGATAAATTGGATTTCCATTGATTATTTTTGTGTGATTTTGTTGTCAGCACATTCAACTATGTAAAGAAAAAAGTATTTAATAAGATTATTTCTTTCATTCAGATCTAGGATGTGTTGTTTAAGTGTTCCCTTTATTTTTTTGAGCAGTATATATATACAGTGAGGGGAAAAAGTATTTGATTCCCTGCTGATTTTGTACGTTTGCCCACTGACCAAGAAATGATCAGTCTATAATTTTAATGGTAGGTTTATTTGAACAGTGAGAGACAGAATAACAACAAAAAAATCCAGAAAAACGCATGTGAAAAATTTAATAAAATGATTTGCATTTTAATGAGGGAAATCAGTATTTAAATAAGTACTATAAAGTCTCCCATCATAATGATTTGATCATTTGTTGTCTGTAAGTTCAATAAATTGGTATAAATATTTTCAAAGAAGTATGGATCATCCTGATTTGGACCATATAGATTAATGAGCCAAATCTGTTTTTCATCCACTTTCATATTCAAAAGGATCCACCTTCCTTGCAAATAATTCCTGACTATTTACAAATTAAGATCGACATTTTTGTTAATTAATATCATCACACATTTTGAGTTCCTTTGTCCTTGACAGATTATTTCGCCACCCCGTTCCTTTTTCCATGCAACTTCATCTAAGGATGTAAAGTGAGTTTAAAACTGGCTAAACTTATTTCACCCCTTACCGTAACTAGATACTATTCTCAGTCTAAATTTTCCATAATTAGTGCTTGTAAAGTTACTGCTATTTCAGATATTATGAGATTTCAAATGTCTGATGTTTAGAATTGACGAAACCGGTTCTAGCTGTATATTTTTGTTTTATTCCCTTGCCTGTTTGCCTTTGAGCCAATGCCACAGATGTTAGAAAATGAAGTCAAGATATTATGTGTGTAGTAGATCTGAGTAGGTTGATGTGTGATATTGGATGTGATTTAGTGAGAATGTATATGATGTCTGGATAAGAGTAAGACTAGAATGTGTGATGTCTAAATAAATAATAACCCAGCCAATTTGCATGGTTGAGTGTCTGTGTGTAACATGAAATGAGTATAGCCTTGTAATCCATATCATATCACCATCATAGTTGCATCTTTACATTAAACATCATTTTCATAGAACAACACATCCCAGCATTTCCATAGCAATTGATGATTGAGAGACCTTGTATTACTATAGAGACAGCTTCACTACAGTACAAATGTATCCCGTACAATATGTTATTATTCCCCAACGGCCCTGTTCTGATATCTTCCCATTGCTTGTTGTTGTGCAAACAGGCCAAGTGAGTCTAAATATTTATGATAGTGATTAAGAATCACTAATGTAAAGAAACCCATTAGCCTATTAAGTGTGCCCCGAGAAATGCCTCGGAGACTACGTAAACGTGCATTTACAAGAAGTGGCAGCATGATTGAGTGAATCAAAATGCCAGGGACATGCTAAGCAGTAATGAGAAACAAAAGTCTGCTACAGCAGGGGCGTAGGCACGGGTGGGCACAGGCCCACCCAATCAAATTGAACTCTACTTATTGTTCCCACCAGGACATTATTTGTCTTTTTACCTAAGCACAATACTTGACTTGAGCAGAAGCTCACCATAACTGAGTTCTTGCTCCTCCTGTAGAATATTAGCTCCAAAGTAATTAGGAGTTCCTGCACCTAAATATAACTGGTACCGGCACCCAAAATGAGTACTGACACTTATTTCAGTCCAAGTCAAGCACTGGCCTAAATATGCATACACCATCAGATTTCATAGCAAGCATTACACCCCAACCCGAGCACTCTGTTCTACCACATCTGGTCTCTTCGCCCTCCCACTTCTACAGGAGGGCAGCTCCCGCTCAGCCCAGTCCAAGCTCTTCTCTGTCCTGGCACCCCAATGGCAATGGTGGAAAAAGTACCCAATTGTCATACTTGAGTAAAAGTTAAGATACCTTAAAAGAAAATGACTAAAGTAAAAGTGAAAGGCACCCAGTAAAATACTACTTCTAAAATTATTTGGTTTTAAATATACTTAAGTATCACAAGTAAATGTATCTGCCAAAAATATACTTAAGTATCAAAAGTAAAAGTATAAATCATTTCAAATTCCTTATATTAAGCAAATCAGACAGCACCATTTAAAAAAAAATTATGGATAGCCAGGGGCACGCTCCAACGCTTTTGCAAATGAAGCATATGTTTAGTGAGTCTGTCAGATCAGAGGCAGTAGGGATGACCAGGGATGTTCTCTTAATAAGTGTGTGAATTGGACCATTTTCCTGTCCTGCTAAGCATTCAAAATGTAACGAGTACTTGTCAAGGAAAATGGAGTAAAAATAATATAATTTTCTTTAGGAATGTAGTGAAGGAAAATTAGTCAAAAGTTTTTAAATAGTTAAGTAAAGTTTAGATACCCCAAATAATTACTTAACCTGTTTAGGATAGGGGGCAGTATTTTCACGTCCGGATAAAAAACGTACCCGATTTAATCTGGTTATTACTCCTGCCCAGAAACTAGAATATGCATATAATTGTTTGATTTGGATAGAAAACACCCTAAAGTTTCTAAAACTGTTTGAATGGTGTCTGTGAGTATAACAGAACTCATATGGCAGGCCAAAACCTGAGAAGATTCTAAACAGGAAGTGCCCTCTCTGACCATTTCTTGGCCTTCTATACCCTCTTTATCGATAACAGAGGATCTCTGCTGTAACGTGACATTTTCTAAGACTCCCATAGGCTCTCAGAAGGCGCCAGAACGTTGAATGATGACTCTGCAGTCCCTGGCTGAAAAACAGTAGCGCATTTGGATAGTGGTCGATCTGAGAACAATGAAACGGGCGCGCGTGTGCACGTGAAGAGTCCATTTTACATTTTCAGTCTTTGAACGAAAACAACGTCGCCCGGTCGGAATATTATCGCTATTTTACGAGAAAAAAATCGCATAAAAATTGATTTTAAACAGCGTTTGACATGCTTCGAAGTACGGTAATGGAATATTTTGAATTTTTTTGTCACGAAATGCGCCGGCGCGTCACCCTTCGGATAGTGTCTTGAACGCAAGAACAAACGCAGCTATTTGGATATAACTATGGATTATTTGGAACCAAACCAACATTTGTTGTTGAAGTAGAAGTCCTGGGAGTGCATTCTGACGAAGAACAGCAAAGGTAATCCAATTTTTCTTATAGTAAATCTGAGTTTGGTGAGTGCCAAACTTGGTGGGTGTCAAAATAGCTAGCCATGATGGCCGGGCTATCTACTCAGAATATTGCAAAATGTGCTTTCACCGAAAAGCTATTTTAAAATCGGACATAGCGATTGCATAAAGGAGTTCTATATCTATAATTCTTAAAATAATTGTTATGTTTTTTGTGAACGTTTATCGTGAGTAATTTAGTAAATTCACCGGAAGTTTCGGTGGGTATGCTAGTTCTGAAAGTCACATGCTAATGTAAAAAGCTGGTTTTTGATATAAATATGAACTTGATTGAACAAAACATGCATGTATTGTATAACATAATGTCCTAGGAGTGTCATCTGATGAAGATCATCAAAGGTTAGTGCTGCATTTAGCTGTGGTTTTGGTTTTTGTGACATTATATGCTAGCTTGAAAAATGGGTGTGTGATTATTTCTGGCTGGGTACTCTCCTGACATAATCTAATGTTTTGCTTTCGTTGTAAAGCCTTTTTGAAATCGGACAATGTGGTTAGATAAAGGAGAAACTTGTCTTTAAAATGGTGTAAAATAGTCATATGTTTGAAAAATTGAAGTTTTGGGATTTTTGAGGAATTTGTCATTCGCGCCATGCCCTATCATTGGATATTGGAGCGGTGTTCCGCTAGCAGAACATCTAGATGTTAAGTAGTACTTTCAAGTACTTTACACCCCTGTCCAATGGTGGAACCACCTTCCCCCTGAAGCCATCTTCCGAAATCACCTGAAACCCTACATCTTGCACTGGACCCACCCCCCTTCTAGTCCCAGTCTATTAATTATAGGCCTATGGTTTATTATGTGTAGGTTTATGTGAGCCGTATGTTAAAGCTAGAATATGTAACTTTTTAGGCGACCCGACCAAATTCACATAGAAATGTTAGTTATAGATATTTTATTATCATTGAAAGCAAGTCAAAGAAGCAGTAGATCTGTTCTGTGTGTAATTTCTATGCTTCCTGTTCTTAAGTTTCGTTTCTGCGTCTTTTACTTTCGGTATTGCACACCAGCTTCAAACAGCTGAAAATACTATATTTGGTTATGGAAAATATATTTCAAAGCGGTTGAGATGGTACAAGATTCTCTACACAATGACTGCTTGTTTTGTGACAAACTGAAATTAGGCGACCTATTATACTTTCAGCAACCAGGAAATGAGGGAGCGATTTCTGCATAGTGCATCTTTAAATGCAAGAGTCATGGATTTACGTTCACCTAAAAGACTATTTGATCTGTAATGTGAAATCACATGTTAGATGGTTGGTTGTGTGTAATCGATTACAGTAGGGTAAGCTTTTATAATTTACAGTGCATTTGGAAAGTATACAGACCCCTTGACTTTTTCCAAATTGTATTACATTAGCCTTATTCTAAAATGTATTAAATAGTTTTTTCCCCCTCAATCTACACACAATACCCCATAATGACAAAGCAAAAACAGGTTTAGAAATTTTGCACATTTATTACAAATAAAAAACTGATATCATATTTACATAGTAGGTATTCAGATCCTTTACTCAGTACTTTGTTGAAACACCTTTGGCAGCGATTACAGCCTCGAGTCTTCTTGGGTATGATGCTACAAGCTTGGCACACCTGTATTTGGGGAGTTTCTCCCATTCTTCTTTGCAGATCCTCTCAAGCTCTGTCAGGTTGGATGGGTGCATCGCTGCACAGATATTTTCAGGTCTCTCCAGAGATGTTCGATCGGGTTCAAGTCTGTGCTCTGGCTGGGCCATTGATTCAGAGACTTGTCCTGAAGCCATTCCTGCGTTGTCTTGGCTGTGTGCTTAGGGTCGTTGTCATGTTGGAAGTTGAACCGTCGCCCCAGTCTGAGCGCTCTGGAGCAGGTGTTCATTAAGTATCTCACTGTACTTTGCTCCGGTCATCTTTCCCTTGATTCTGACTAGTCTCCCAGTCCCTGCCACTGGAAAACATCCCCACAGCATAATGCTGCCTCACAATAACTGTTCATTGGGAGCTTCATAAAATGGGTTTCCATGGTCGAGCATCCGCACACAAGCCTAAGATAACCATGTGCAATGCCAAGCGTTTACTGGAGTGGTGTAAAGCTCGCCGCCATTGGACTCTGGAGAAGTGGAAACGTGTTCTCTGGAATGATGAATCACGCTTCACCATCTGGCAGTCTGACAGACTAATCTGGCTTTAGCAGATGCCAGGAGAACGCTACCTGCCCCAATGCATAGTGCCAACTGTAAGGATTGGTGGAGGAGGAATAATGGTCTGGGGCTGTTTTTCATGGTTTGGGCTAGGCCCCAGTGCAGGGAAATCTTAACACTACAGCATACAATTACGTTCTTGACAATTCTGTGCTTCCAACTTTGTGGCAACAGTTTGGCGAAGGACCTTTCCTGTTTCTGCATGACAATGTCCCTGTGCACAAAGCGAGGTCCATACAGAAATGGTTTAGTGTAGGTGAATGATGCCGCGTTCACGTGCTAGTCGGAAACTAGGAAACTCAGAAATGTTCAACTTGCTAAATTTATACCTATATAGTGCTGTGTTCATCCAGTTAGCAAGTCAAAAATGTCAGAGTTTCCTTGTTTCGACTAGCACGTGAAAGCCGCATGACATTAAGCGGGAGGCGAGATATGACCCTATAAAGTAGCACAGTGTGAGTCATAATATCCATAAAAGTCACCTTGTCTGAGAGATTTCCATGGTTATCAAAACGTCATGCCAGGGTAAGCCTACACGAAACACAGCACTTATTTTAAGTGTTACTAAAGTCCCCTATGGGAAAAATGAACCATTTCCCTGTTTGACAGCTAGCTTTTATTTGTGTTATGACACCTCCATTGTGGGACTCTATGCTGATGATAATGTTTGTAACCTCTAACATATACATTCCCACTATACATATAGAATAGGAAACGATGTGAATTATATTATGCTTACTGTATTAATGCAAGCATTCAAACCAGATTTACCGATTTAACTTCCCTAAACTACATGACATTGTACCTGGATTTCGATGCTACTGTGGACATCCCTCTTTTCATCACGCTGTCAGGGGGGCGGTAGAAGCCACATCCCAGCACGGTGAAATAAGGAGGAGTTTATTGTTGCCAGGGGGGATTAAGCTGAGTTCATAACCAAGTGGCAAGGTGGTATTTAACATATGATTGGAAAAATCCATTTGAACCGGCCCTCCAACTGGTAATTACTGGGAAACTCGTCTATCATCTCTAATGGGTGGGTGGATGCTTATGACGCTTTCACATGCTAGTCGGAACTAGGAAACTCTGAAATTCCCAACTTGCTAACTGGTTGTAGTTATAGACCTGCTGCTTTCAATGAATCAGCATGTCGGAAATTACATAGTTTCCTAGTTCCGACTAGCATGTGAACGCGACATAAGCACCCTCTACTCTCACATGCTCAACTCTGATGTCATGGGCAAAGGAAAAGGACTTCTATAACCAACTTGAACTCAGGGGTAGACGTAACATAGTAAATGTAAATCCGGGACACTCCAATTAGTATGCGTTACATTTAGTATGTTATGTATTAATTTGTGGATGTCCATCATTCAGTTCGTATGATCTCTTACAAATTACAATTCGTATATGTTACAAATGTGCAAAACGTATATGTTACGAATTCCAATTTGTTGTTGCTAACATTAGCTAGGTGGCTGGGTGGCTAATGCTAACATTAGCTAGGTGGTTAACATTAGCTAGGCTAGAGGTTAAGGTTATGAGTTGGGTTGAAGAGTTAGGGGAAGGGTTAGCTAACATGCTAAGTAGCTTAAAAAGTTGTAAGTAGTTGCAAAGTTGCTAATTAGTTAAAATGCTAAAGTTATCCGTGATGAGATTTGAACATGCAACCATTGGGTTGCGAGACTTTCAGGGTATACGCCCAGACAAAACAAGCAATGTAGAGAATCATTTTAACAACTAAACCACAGTGAAATATATTTTCAATAACCCAAAATGTTGTATTTTCAGCTTTTTGAAGCTGGTGTACAAAACTGAAAGTAAAAGATGTAAAAACTAAACTTAAGAATGGGAGCATCAAAATAGCGTACATAGAACAGATCTACCTCTTCTTAGACTTGCTTTCAATGAGAATGAAAGATCTATAACTCACATTAGCAGGACGTGTACTCAGAGTATGTGCTGACCTACTGGCAAGTGTCTTCACTGACATTTTCAACCTGTCCCTGAACCAGTCTGTAATACCTACATGTTTCAAGCAAACCACCATAGTTCACCATAGTCTCTGTGCCCAAGAACACCAAGGTAACCTTCCCAAATGACTACCGACCCATAGCACACGTCTGTAGCCATGAAGTGCTTTGAAAGGATGGTCATGGCTCACATCAACACCATCATCACAGAAACCCTAGACCCACTCCAATTCGCATACCGCCCCAACAGATCCACAATCTCTATTCCACTCCACACTGCCCTTTCCCACTTGGACAAAAGGAACACCTACGTGAGAATGCTGTTCATTAACTACAGCTCAGTGTTCAACATCATAGTGCCCTCAAAGCTCATCACTAAGCTAAAGACCCTGAGGCTAAACACCTCCCTTTACAACTGGATCCTGGACTTCCTGACGGGCCGCCCCCAGGTGGTAAGGGTAGGCAACAACACATCTGCCACGCTGATCGTCAGCACGGGGGCCCCTCAGGGGTGCGTGCTTAATCCCCTCCTGTACTCCCTGTACTCCCTGTTCACCCACGACTGCGTACCCAAGCATGACTCCAACAGCATCATTAAGTTTACCGACGACACAACGGTGATAGGCCTGATCACTGACAACGATGAGACAGCCTATAGGGAGGAGGTCAGAGACCTTGCAGTGTGGTGCAATGACAACAATCTCTCCTTCAATGTGATCAAGACAAAGGAGATGACCGTGGACTACAGGAAAAGGAGGGCTGAGCATGCCCCCATTCTCATCGACGGGGCTGTAGTGGAGCAAGGTTGAGAGCTTCAAGTTACTTGGTGTCCGCATCACCAACAAACTATCATGGTCCAAACACACCAAGACAGTTGTGAAGAGGGCACGACAACGCCTATTCCCCCTCAGGAGACTGAAAAGATCTGGCATGGGTCCTCAGATCCTCAAAAAGTTATACAGTTGAACCATCGAGAACATCCTGACGGGTTGCATCACCGCCTGGTATGGCAACTACTCGGCATCCAACCGCAAGGCGCTACAGAGGGTAGTGTGTACAGCCCAGTACATCACTGGGGCCAAGCTTCCTGCCATCCAGGATCTGTATACCAGGCGGTGTCAGAGGAAGGGCCTAAAAATTGCCAAAGACTCCAGCCACCCTAGTCATAGACTTCTCTAGACTTCTTCCTGAAGACGAACAATGTATACGAAATGCTTCAGTCTGGTTTTAGACCCCATCGTAGCACTGAGACTGCACTTGTGAAGGGGGTAAATGACCTTTTATTGGCGTCAGACCGAGGCTCTGCATCTGTCCTCGTGCTCCTAGACCTTAGTGTTGCTTTTGATACCATCGATCACCACATTCTTTTGGAGAGATTGGAAACCCAAATTGGTCTACACAGACAAGTTCTGGCCTGGTTTAGATCTTATCTGTCGGAAAGATATCAGTTTGTCTCTGTGGATGGTTTGTCCTCTGACAAATCAACTGTAAATTTCGGTGTTCCTCAAGGTTCCGTTTTAGGACCACTATTGTTTTCACTATATATTTTACCTTTTGGAGATGTCATTGGAAAACATAATGTTAACTTTCACTGCTATGCGGATGACACACAGCTGTACATTTCGATGAAACATGGTGAAGCCCCAAAATTGCCCTCGCTAGAAGCCTGTGTTTCAAACATAAGGAAGTGGATGGCTGCAAACTTTCTACTTTTAAACTCGGACAAAACAGAGATGCTTGTTCTAGGTCCCAAGAAACAAAGAGATCTTCTGTTGAATCTGACAATAAATCTTGATGGTTGTACAGTCCCCAAAAAACTGTGAAGGACCTCGGCGTTACTCTGGACCCTGATCTCTCTTTTGACGAACATATCAAGACTGTTTCAAGGACAGCTTTTTTCCATCTACGTAACATTGCAAAAATCAGACATTTTCTGTCCAAAAAGGATGCAGAAAAATGAATCCATGCTTTAGTCACTTCTAGGTTAGACTACTGCAATGCTCTACTTTCCGGCTACCCGGATAAAGCACTGAATAAACTTCAGTTAGTGCTAAATACGGCTGCTAGAATCCTGACTAGAACCAAAAAATGTGATCATATTATTCCAGTGCTAGCCTCCCTACAATGGCTTCCTGTTAAGGCAAGGGCTGATTTCAAGGTTTTACTGCTAACCTACAAAGCATTACATGGGCTTGCTCCTACCTATCTTTCCAATTTGGTCCTGCCGTACATACCTACACATACGCTACAGTCACAAGATGCAGGCCTCCTAATAGTCCCTAGAATTTCTAAGCAAACAGCTGGAGGCAGGGCTTTCTCCTATAGAGCTCAATTTTTATGGAATGGTCTGCCTACCCATGTGAGAGACGCAGACTTGGTCTCAACCTTTAAGTCTTTATTGAAGACTCATCTCTTCAGTAGGTCCTATGATTGAATGTAGTCTGGCCCAGAAGTGTGAAGGTGAACGGAAAGGCACTGGAGCAACGAACCGCCCTTGCTGTCTCTGCCTGGCCGGTTCCCCTCTCTCCACTGGGATTCTGTTCCTCTAACCCTATTACAGGGGCTGAGTCACTGGCCTACTGGTGCTCTTCCATGCCGTCCCTAGGAGGGGTGCGTCACTTGAGTGGGTTGAGTCACTGACGTGGTCTTCCTGTCTGGGTTGGCGCCCCCCCTTGGGTTGTGCCGTGGCGGAGATCTTTGTGGGCTATACTCGGTCTCAGGATGGTAAGTTGGTGGTTGAAGATATCCCTCTAGTGGTGTGGGGACTGTGCTTTGGCAAAGTGGATGGGGTTCTATCCTGCCTGTTTGGCCCTGTTCGGGGGTATCATCGGATGGGGCCACAGTGTCTCCCGACCCCTCCTGTCTCAGTCTCCAGTATTTATGCTGCAGTAGTTTATGTGTCGGGGGGCTAGGGTTAGTCTGTTATATCTGGAGTATTTCTCCTGTTTTATGAATTTAAGTATGCTCTCTCTAATTCTCTCTTTCCTTCTCTCTCTCTCTCTCTCTCTCGGAGGAGGACCTGAGCCCTAGGACCATGTCTCAGGACTACCTGACATGATGACTCCTTGCTGTCCCCAGTCCACCTGGCTGTGCTGCTGCTCCAGTTTCAACTGTTCTACTTGCGGCTATGGAACCCTGACCTGTTCACCGGACGTGCTACCTGTCCCAGACCTGCTGTTTTCAACTCTCTAGAGACAGCAGGAGCGGTAGAGATACTCTCAATGATCAGCTATGAAAAGCCAACTGACATTTACTCCTGAGGTCCTGACCTGTTGCACCCTCGACAACTACTGTGATTATTATTATTTGACCATGTTGGTCATTTATGAACATTTGAACATCTTGGCCATGTTCTGTTATAATCTCCACCCGGCACAGCCAGAAGAGGACTGGCCACCCCTCATAGCCTGGTTCCTCTCTAGGTTACTTCCTAGGTTTTGGCCTTTCAAGGGAGTTTTTGCTAGCCACCGTGCTTCTACACCTGCATTGCTTGCTGTTTTGGGTTTTAGGCTGGGTTTCTGTACAGCACTTTGAGATATCAGCTCATGTAAGAAGGGCTATATAAATACATTTGATTTGACTCTCTGCTACCGCATGGAAAGCGATACCGGAGCACCAAGTCTAGGTCCAAAAGCCTCTTTAGAAGCTTCTACTCCCAAGCCATATGAATGCTGAACAGCTAATCAAATGGCTACCCGGACTATTTGCATTTACACCCCTGTTTATTATCTATGCGTAGTCACTTTACACCTACCTAGATGTACATATTACCTTAATTACCTCAACTAACCTGTACCCCCGCACATTGTCTCGGTCCAGTACCCGCTGTATATATAGCCTCGTTATTGTTATTTTATTGTGTTATTTTTTTTACTTTACTTTATATGGTAAATATTTTCTTAACTGTTATTTTTCTTAAAACTGCATTGTTGGTTAAGGGCTTGTAAGTAAGCATTTCACGGTAAGGTCTACACCTGTTGTATTCGGTGCATGCAAATACAATTTGATTTGTCACATCAACACCTTAAGGTGAAATGCTTACTTACGAGCCCTCAACCAACAATTCAGTTTTAAGAAAAAAAAGTGAGTTGTGAAAAATATTTACTAAATAAACTAAAGTAAAAAATAAAAGCAACAATACAATAACAATAAAATAACAACAAATAAGATTTGATTTGAATTTGGTTTGGTCGCCCAAAAGTCTTACATAACCATATATACCAAATGTAACATATCATACTCATTTCAGTGTACTTTACTATGTTACGGCTAGTCTATAAAACTAGGCTGCTATAACAGAATTTTCAGCAGTTAAATGCAACAATAAAACATTATTAATATGGTTTTTGAAGTCTAATTTGTTTACGAGCATGATAGATGTACTTTTAATTGATGGTTGACGCAGCTTGTTTGCCATTAGCCAATCAGCGTTTCTCAACGAGTTGAACACATGTGAATGTACACAACTCCTATTTACCGCTTCACAACTGATGATTGCCACCTTCCCACTTGGTTAGGAACGCAGCATTATTAGATTTCAAGAACGCGTCACTCGCTGTAGGGTTGGGTTGCCGACGTTTGTTAATTCAACCGATACCTTTCCAAGTGGGCAAGTACACTTCTAGATACACATTGTCTAAAAATGTAAGTTTTAATAGATAGGGATAAAGATGGATTGAAAATTGGATTTAACAATGGACGTACAGTTGGCTATTTCTGCCGTTCTTTTATTCATGGTTGCACATTGTTGGGCCAAATAACCATGTCGATCAGGTGGCCACCGGACTAATCCTGAGAAATTATTTCAAGGGATAGATCGTTGTCATTGAGAAGGGCCTTGTTACAGTACCATTGCAACAGGTCTCCAGTAAACACAACATCAATGATTGTGGAACGGGAGAATGTAAAATTAGAGAGGCGCTCGTGCGTATAATAGAAAGGCGACAGAAAAAAAGGAATAAACTAGATCTGATGTCACTGCTCTGTTGGATTATCGAATACGTGAAGGATTTAATATCTTCGAATCGAAGATAGCAGTAGCCAACGTTGCATGCGATACGTTGCCAATATGATGCCGGTGAGTTATTGTAACAGACAACATGTTCCTTTTATGTTCGTGTTATGATTGAGATTTCGACAGAATTGTTTAGCATGTGATCTTACCCCTTAGGCTATGTTGTATCTCGTTCCTCAGCCTATACCATCCCTGTTTCTGTTATATTGAGACAAAGGTTCACCATACAAAATCTGAACATGTTTTTAACACACTGACAGTCAACGCAACGAATAGCAGGTTCTGTAAATACTGTATATTTGTGTCATTTAGCAGACTTACAGGAGCAATTACGTTTAAGTACTGGGCACGTTGACTGATTTTTGACCTAGTCAAGTCGGGATTTGAACCAGCGACGTTTCGGTTACTACCCCAACGCTCTTAACCTCTAGGTTACCTGCAGCCTTCCATTTCCAACTGATCACTGGCAGCATCAATGACACTCAGTAAACCCAGTCTTCCAATCCAGAGTAATAATAATGCACAGTGGGCTATTAACTGTTTGTAACCTTACTAATAAAGTCCGAATACCCCACATCTTGGCCCATTATGGGCTTCCTTGACCAGAGTGTTGTATACAACATTAACGTGATTAACAATAGTGGAATCGGCGGTTTGCCTTCAAAATAAAAGTCCCCCATTGAAACTGATGCAAACAGATAAACATTGTGGAATCATGACACAATTGTACTAGATAGTGCTAAACAAGGTTGGAGTGTTGTTTTCATTCAACAAAAGACAATAACTAATTCATCTGACACAAAAGTAAAAATCAGTTGAAATAGCACTGTGGATGTATAGACTTCAGAATTGCAATGGATGCATACATATATTGCAATGTACAGCCTTACCTATGGATCTTGGGTCCATTAAAATTGGGGTATCAGCCTACTCAGTGACACCCACAGAACTGTAAAGAGTTTTCACAAATATTAGCTGTCGTAGCTTATTGCGGGACTCTGAAACCACTGTGAAATTAGCAACATATTAAAGGAAAGGTTCACCCATTTTGAATGTTATATTGTTTTTGTGCATCTCTGGGTGATGTTCTATTAATTCCCTGGGTTATTTCATGTTTTCATGTGCATCTGAGTTATTGGCAATCAAGCAGGCAGAAAACCACAGTGCTACATGATAGCAGACGGATAAGTCGCTCTCACTACACTGGAAGTTAATAGGAATACAAGTTTTAGATCGCGAAATGTCTATCATACATGTCATATTTCAATACTGGCTGTGTCACAGCCGGCCGTGACCGGGAGACCCATGAGGTGGCCCAGCGTTGTCTGAGTTATGGGAGGGTTTGGCCGGCCAGGATTTCCTTGTCCAATCGCGCTCTAGCGACTCCTTGTGGCGGGCCGGGCGCCTGCAAGCTGTCGACGGGCGCCTGCAAGCTGTCGACGGGCGCCTGCAAGCTGTCGACGGGCGCCTGCAAGCTGTCGACGGGCGCCTGCAAGCTGTCGACGGGCGCCAGTTGGACGGTGTTTCCTCCGACAAATTGGTGTGGCTGGCTTCCGTGTTAAGCGAGCTGTGTCAAGAAGCACTGTGGCTTGGCAGGGTTGTGTTTTGGAGGACCCATGGCTCTTGACCTTTGCATCTCCCGAGTCCGTAGTGGAGTTACAGCGATGGGACAAGACTGTGACTACCAATTGGGGAGAAAAAAAGTACAATTTTTTATAAAAATAAAAAACCAGTTTGTGCCTAGTGGGAATAGCCTATTTCACCATCGGCTGTGATTGGGAGTCCCATAGGGCGGCGCACAATCGTCCGGGTTTGGCTGCTGTAGGCCTTCATTGTAAATAAGAATTTGTTGTTAACTGACTTGCCTAGTTAAATAAAGGTTACATAAAAAAATATATACATACAGTGGGGGAAAAAAGTATTTGATCCCCTGCTGATTTTGTATGTTTGCCCACTTACAAAGAAATGATCAGTCTATAATTTTAATGGTAGGTTTATTTGAACAGTGAGAGACAGAATAACAACAACAAATCCAGAAAAACGCATGTCAAAAATGTTATAAAATGATTTGTATTTTAATGAGGGAAATAAGTATTTGACCCCTCTGCAAAACATGACTTAGTACTTGGTGGCAAAACCCTTGTTGGCAATGACAGAGGTCAGACATTTCTTGTAGTTGTCCACCAGGTTTGCACACATCTCAGGATGGATTTTGTCCCACTCCTCTTTGCAGATCTTCTCCAAGTCATTAAGGTTTCGAGGCTGACGTTTGGCAACTCGAACCTTCAGCTCCCTCCACAGATTTTCTATGGGATTAAGGTCTGGAGACTGGCTAGGCCACTCCAGGACCTTAATGTGCTTTTTCTTGAGCCACTCCTTTGTTGCCTTGGCCATGTGTTTTGGGTCATTGTCATGCTGGAATACCCATCCACGACCCATTTTCAATGCCCTGGCTGAGGGAAGGATGTTCTCACCCAAGATTTGACAGTACATGGCCCCGTCCATCGTCCCTTTGATGCGGTGAAGTTGTCCTGTCCCCTTAGCAGAAAAACATCCCCAAAGCATAATGTTTCCACCTCCATGTTTGACGGTGGAGATCGTGTTCTTGGGGTCATAGGCAGCATTCCTCCTCCTCCAAACATGGCGAGTTGAGTGGATGCCAAAGAGCTACATTTTGGTCTCATCTGACCACAACACTTTCACCAGTTGTCCTCTGAATTATTCAGATGTTCATTGGCACACTTCAGACCGGCATGTATATGTATTCTTGAGCAGGGGGACCTTGTGGGCGCTGCAGGATGTCAGTCCTTCACGGCGTAGTGTGTTACCAATTGTTTTCTTGGTGACTATGGTCCCAGCTGCCTTGAGATCATTGACAAGATCCTCCCGTGTAGTTCTGGGCTGATTCCTCACCGTTCTCATGATCATTGCAACCCCACGAGGTGAGCTCTTGCATGGAGCCCCAGGCTGAGGGATATTGACAGTTCTTTTGTGTTTCTTCCATTTGCGAATAATCGCACCA
This sequence comes from Salmo salar, assembly GCF_965601325.2. Lineage (NCBI taxonomy): Eukaryota > Metazoa > Chordata > Actinopteri > Salmoniformes > Salmonidae > Salmo > Salmo salar. The sequence goes on along the minus strand of NC_138292.1, from coordinate 50,174,364 downwards.
AATGTTGTCACCTTCTCACCAAGCTGCTTGGCGATGGTCTTGTAGCCCATTCCAGCCTTGTGTCGGTCTACAATCTTGTCCCTGACATCCTTGGAGAGCTCTTTGGTCTTGGCCATGGTGGAGAGTTTGGAATCTGATTGATTGATTGCTTCTGTGGACAGGTGTGTTTTATACAGGTAACAAGCTGCGGTTAGGAGCACTCCCTTTAAGAGTGTGCTCCTAATCTCAGCTCGTTACCTGTATAAAAGACACCTGGCAACCAGAAATCTTTCTGATTGAGAGGGGGTCAAATACTTATTTCCCTCCATTAAAATGCAAATCAATTTATAACATTTTTGACATGCGTTTTTCTGGATATTTTTGTTGTTATTCTGTCTCTCACTGTTCAAATAAACCTACCATTAAAATTATAGACTGATCCTTTCTTTATCAGTGGGCAAACGTACAAAATCAGCAGGGGATCAAATACTTTTTTCCCCCCACTGTGTATGTATATACACACACACACACACACACACACACACACACACACACACACACACACAAACAATTAGGCTTTGGTGATTACGTTTGCAATGGCAAAAATCGGGAACAACGTCCCGAATCTTAATCTGTCAGATTTTCTTGTGTTTCCAAGTGAGTCTGGTCTGGTGTTTCCAAGTGAGGATGACTGTCCTTATAGACCTTGGACATGGTAGAGTACATGGTTACTGTGTAACAATATACCCCAGTGATGTGTGAATTGGAGCCAACATGTCATCCTCAACAACATCTAAACATTTTCCCTTTTCTTGTTTAACCAGACACTGTTCTTTAAAACTTAAAAAGAATCTTGACTAATGAGTGGATGACATATCTTGACAACAGTTGAACCCAGTGAAGAAGATAGTTGCCTTATCAGTTGTGTAATTTTGCTAGTTAAATATGGGTTGTAAAGTAGACGCAAGAAGTATAATTATTATTTGAAGAACAATGATCCTGCATTTTTAAACTGTAATGATGGTGAGAGAAATATAACTCTGCATGCCTGTTTGTTCCTCTTGGGAGCCCTATGGTGTTGGCCCAACATCTTGTGTTTCTTTATACATGTCGAGATCCTGGACGATTGTTAGCCCTGGTAGAATTCATAAATGTGGTGCTAAGGCTAAATCTATTTCAGGCTGTTCCATCACGTGGCTATGTGAACTGAGAATTGATTTTTACTCAACTTGCAAGGACATCCTATCTATAAGTGAGGTATTAGCCAAGGTTGGCGCCAAAAGTGACACCAGTTATATGGGGGACACATTTTGTGGAAACAACGCAATTATTTAGCAGGGTCAGGGGTGATACAGATAGTAAATAATAGATTAGTTGATAGGCTCCACCTAACTGTTATCTGGTTCCAAATGTCATTGATTACCGTTGTTAAACTCATCCCACACCTGAGGTTACAGAGTGCCTTTGCAACTGTTACCAGTAACCGTAAGTGACCAGTAAGCAAGCACACAGACAGACATGCACACAATCTTCCTGCTGCTACATTTAGGCTATTTATAAATTCATTAGGTGATTAGTCAGAAGTACTGCTCCGAGGCTGTGGTGGAGATTTTCTTTTACATTTCCCATTGTCCCAAATGCCATATGAAAATGTAAACTTTTCAGTGACTGGGTTGTTTGTTTTCACCCAGTACTGTTTTTCTGCTCCCAGGATAATGCTCAGCACAGTGGAGGTTGGGAACGGGGGAGGGTTGCTACTGTTACGCTAATTCAATAGTGAAGTCACGTGAGCCTGGCCATATGGCCTGGGTCCAGGCCGCAGCTTAAAAACATTGGGAGCTGACCGGCGGTGACGGCTTGCAAACCTATCCCAATCTGCCAACATTTTAATAAAGATCCACACAACCACAAGTCAAGAGTTAGGGCTAATATTTTTTTTTTAAACACGTAATGGAGAAAATGATACCGCTTTAACTGAGAAGGTCTTCGTTTCAAGAGGAAACACAACAGTTCTTTGAAGTTGGACTCTGTAGGATGGCTTTTCCCGGATGATGCATGTATCGACAGATGCTCACTTGTTGGATGCTGTTATTGGCATGAATAATGAATGACTGCAGTGGATTGGATTACTCCTGTAGCTTGTAACTGCCGTCACAGCTAACTTAATCAATATTCACTCTATTCCAATTAATTAGCTTTCAATTTGAGTCCGTCATGGTATATCGACAATTCACTCAACCTGTTTTATTAACCAAATGTAATGGTCAGTCCTATAACAACTTGTGTGTATCATTTCAACTTGTTCTCCTTCCATGTCTACTTTTGAGCGCTCTAGCATTTTTATCACCACAGCACAATAATTCACCAACAATGAATGTCACAAAAAAGGTTATTTGGATTTCCTCAAGGTTTCTCATGAGATATATACTTTTTTTTGTGGGGGGTGGGGTGAATTTGCAGGCACAAGAAGGGCTTTGTCAGTAATTAGATTTTGGATGAAGACCACAATCCACGATTAATTTAGTCTATCCCTATCAACAGTGATTTAGTCATGGTTACATGTTGAAATACAGAACCTTTTAGTTGAAATTTGTTAAGGGAAGGTCGTATAGAGTCTCTAGTCCGAGTCATCATGGTCAAATGCCCATCTCACCTAATAACAGAGGAACAATTTGCAATTACAGCAAACATTTCCGAAGATATCATAGCACTTAGCTCCTCGCCTTATTCTCCACCAAATAAGAATCCCTATTGCTAATGAGGTTTGTTCTCAGTCACACTAATGCTCCATTAATGAGAAGCTTAGCCTAACCGATCTCATTAGATGCCCCACACTGTGAAACATTATTAATTTTTTTTACCACAGACTAGACATCACAGGCCAATGTCTGATCGGAGGAGTGTTAAGTTGCCCCAGACAATCATCATGGGTCAGTTTTGCATTTTTTTGGGGATTGGGGGAGGGGAAGCTGATCCTAGATGTGTACTTAGGGGAAACTTTACCCCGGAGCTGTCTGATCTGTCTGAATACAAGGGCAGTGTTATTAGGGCTGCACCCACACGCAAAATCAAAGTGCTCTGCCTTTCCCCTGCTGTGTGAATCAGGGGAATTGTGTTCAATCAAGCCACCTGCCATAAGTGTTTTATATAGAATCTATCCATAGAATAAGAATGTATTGTTTTCAACTATATCATGGCTTTGTTTATACAACTACTGCCTGCACACATCTTATTCTGAAAACTGGAATGATCTGTATGTGGTGGATACCTGGAATACAATGTAGCCTATAGGACACATTCTCTCAAAAGCAGTAAAGTATTATATTCTACTTCTGGTTCTCCAAGATATACAGTGGGGTCCAAAATGATTGACACCCTTGATAAAGATTAGCAATAATGACTGTAAAAAAGACAGAATTCAAATACTGAGCTATTTTGTATGCTAAAAAATGGGACATTTGGGAAATTATATACTAATACAATTCATTAGAGAAAGCGATATGTTATCTTTTTTCAAAGGTAGGGGTCAAGATTATTGACACCCCTAAAGATTCTTATAAATAAAATAGTAAAACGTTTAGTATTTGGTTCCATATTCCTATCACGCAATGACTACATCAAGCTCGTGACTACAAACATGCTTGATGCGTTTGCAGTTCGTTTTGGTTGTTTCAGATAAGTTTGTGCCCAATAGAAATTAATGATAAATAATGTATTGTCACTTATTATAAATAAGAATAGAATATGTTTCTAAACACTTCTGCATTAATGTGGATTCTACCATGATTATGGATAATCCTGAATAATGAGTGAGAAAATGTAAAGGGTCAAAGATCATACCCTCAAGACATGCTAACCTCTCACCATTACCAATAACAGGGGAAGATACCATGTGTTGGCAGCATGATCTTTGGTCCTCTAACTTTCTCATCATTATTCACGATTCATTCAGGATTGTTCGTAACCATGGTAGCAGCCACACTAATGTAGAAGTGTTTAGAAACATATCCTATTCTTATTTACAATAAAAGTGACTCCAAAATGACACAATACATAAATTACTATGTTTTTTCCCCCCCTTTTTTCTCCCAATTACAATCTTGTCTCATCACTGCAACTCCACAAAGGGCTCAGGAGAGGCAGTGCCTGAGACTGCTGCGCCACTCAGTAGGCCCTACAATTAATTTCTATTGGCCACAAAAGGATCTGAAACACAACCAAAAAACGAACCACAAAAAAACTCAGCAAAAAAAGAAACGTCCTCTCACTGTCAACTGCGTTTATTTTCAGCAAACTTAACATGTGTAAATATTTGTATGAACATAAGATTCAACAACTAAGACATAAACTGAACAAGTTCCACAGACATGTGACTAACAGAAATAGAATAATATGTCCCTGAACAAAGGGGAGGCAAAATTAAAAGTAACAGTCAGTATCTATCTGGTGTGGCCACCAGCTGCATTAAGTACTGCAGTGCATCTCCTCATGGAATGCACCAGATTTGCCAGTTTTTCTGTGAGATGTTAACCCACTCTTCCACCAAGGAACCTGCAAGTTCCCGGACATTTCTGCCCTAGCCCACACCCTCCGATCCAACAGGTCCCAGACATGCTCAATGCGATTGAGATCCAGGCTCTTCGCTGGCCATGGCAGAACACTGACATTCCTGTCTTGCAGGAAATCGCACACAGAACAAGCAGTATGGCTGGTGGCATTGTCATGCCAGGATGAGCCTGCAGGAAGGGTACCACATGAGGGAGGAGGATGTCTTCCCTGTAACGCACAGTGTTGAAATTGCCTGCAATGACGACAATCTCAGTCCGATGATGCTGTGACACACCGCCCCAGAACATGACGGATCCTCCACCTCCAAATTGATCCCGCTCCAGAGTACAGGCCTCGGTGTAACGCTCATTCCTTCGATGATAAACGCGAATCCGACCATCACCCCTGGTGAGACAAAACCGCGACTCGTCAGTGAAAATCACTTTTTGCCAGTCCAGTCTGGTCCAGCGACCGTGGGTTTGTGCCCATAGGCGACGTTGTTGCCGGTGATGTCTGGTGAGGACCTGCCTTACTACAAGGCCTACAAGCCCTCAGCCCAGTCTCTCTCAGCCTATTGCGGACAGTCTGAACACTGATGGAGGGATTGTGCGTTCCTGGTGTAACTCAGGCAGTTGTTGTTGCCATCCTGTACCTGTCCCGCAAGTGTGATGTTCGGATGTAATGATCCTGTGCAGGTGTTGTTACACGTGGTCTGCCACTGTGAGGACGATCAGCTGTCCGTCCTGTCTCCCTGTAGCGCTGTCTTAGGCGTCTCACAGTACGGACATTGCAATTTATTGCCCTGGCCACATCTGCAGTCCTCATGCCTCCTTGCAGCATGCCTAAGGCACGTTCACGCAGATGAGCAGGGACCCTGGGCATCTTTATTTTGGTGTTTTTCAGAGTCAGTAGAAAGGCCTCTTTAGTGTCCTAAGTTTTCATAACTGTGACCTTAATTGCCTACCGTCTGTAAGCTGTTCGTGTCTTAACGACCGTTCCACAGGTGCATGTTCATTAATTGTTTATGGTTCATTGAACAAGAATGAGAAACAGTGTTTAAACCCTTTACAATGAAGATCTGTGAAGTTATTTGGATTTTTACAAATTATCTTTGAAAGACAGGGTCCTGAAAAAGGGACGTTTCTTTTTTTGCTGAGTTTACGTCCAACAACTTTGATGTAGTCATATCTTGCTAGGAATATGGGACCAAATACTACACTTCTGACTACTTTATTTATAAGAATCTTTAGGGGTGTCAATCATTTTAACCCCCACCTTTTTAGAGTTTTTTTTTAATATTACTTGTTAATAAACAAAATCTCTTTCTCTAAGCAAATGTATACAATTCTATAGTTTCACAAATTATTTTGTTGCATACAATATAACTCAGTATTTGAATTATTTTATACAGTCATTATTGCTCATCTTTATCAAGGGTGTTAATAATTTCGGACCCCACTTGTACATACAGTACGAGATCAATGGAACGTCCACCGTGGGGGATAGCACAAGGACATAGTCATTGGAGCCCATTCAACAACAAAAAAAGCCACATTTCCATATGGACTGATTATTCTCTGAGGGGAGAGTAAGATTTCCCCTATTCTGTTAAAGGCTTAGTCATCCACTGCAAGTGTGTATCCAAAATGGTAACCTTTTCCCTACATAGTGCACTACTTTTGACCATATTCCTATGGGTCCTGGTCAAAAGTATTACACTATATAGGGAAAAGGGTGCAATTTGGGATGCAGGCCAAGAGCCAGCAATGATAGCTCACCTATACATTTGTGTATGGAAATACAAGTGTGCTACTTTGCATGTAATTTGATGTTCGGGCGATTTGTATTCGACAAGTATTACAAAAGCACAACAGATCTCTTTACATGCCATGCATTCAGTGAGTGGTGCCAAGCAAACAGGGACATGCCAAGGAATTAGCAAAAGCCCCCAATGTCTGCGTCCCCTTTGAAAAAACAAACAAAAAAGAACTAGAAAATGGAAAACCTAATTATTTCAAAATTGTAGTTGTATATAAAGCTCTTTCTGTTTGGGCATTTTTATTGCATTTTCAGTCCTTTTTAGATATCAACTGTCAAATGAGCCTTAACAAGTAGTGTCCAGTTAATCTCTGATTGTCCTAGATGGCCTCAAGGCTCACTCAGATCCCCCAATGTGCCTACTGCTTCCCATAGCCCTTGCCCTACATGATAAAATGAAGGCCCAGTGCAGTGAAATAGAAAGTGACAGCCTACTTCTCTTCACTTTATCAACCTCTGACACCATCCCCCACTTCTGTATTGGTTTAAGCATGGGCTTCCTTCAGATGTGTATTTAGTCCAACATTTTCCTATTACCACTCAATAAATTAATACATTAGTATAAGTGTGGTTTGGTTGATGAACAGCGTTAGTTTAAATACATTTGCTGTTGAGATATACATACATACATACATACATACATACATACATACATACATACACACACACACACACACACACACACACACACACACACACAGTTGAAGTCGGAAGTTCACATACACTTAGGTTGGAGTCATTAACTCGTTTTTCAACCACTCCACAAATTTCTTGTTAACAAACTATAGTTTTGGCAAATCTGTTAGGACATCTACTTTTTCCATGACACAATTTTTCCAACAATTGTTTACAGACAGATTATTTCACTTATAATTCACTGTATCACAATTCCAGTGGGTCAGAAGTTTACATACACTAAGTTGACTGTGCCTTTAAACAGCTTGGACAGTTCCAAAAAATGATGTCATAGATTTAGAAGCTTCTGATAGGCTAATTGACATCATTTGAGTCAATTGGAGGTGTACCTGTGGATGTATTTCAAGGCCTACCTTCAAATGCAGTGCCTCTTTGCTTGGTATCATTGGAAAATCAAATGAAATCAGCCAAGACCTCAGGAAATAAATTGTAGACCTCCACAAGTCTGGTTCATCCTTGGGAGCAATTTCCAAATCCCTGAAGGTACCACGTTCATCTGTACAAACAATAGTACGGAAGTATAAACACCATGGGACCACGCAGCCATCATACCGCTCAGGAAGGAGACGCGTCCTGTCTCCTAGAGATGAACATACTTTGGTGCGAAAAGTGCAAATCAATCCCAGAACAACTGCAAAGGACCTTGTGAAGATGCTTGAGGAAACAGGTACGAAAGTATTTTACCCACAGTAAAATGAGTCCTATATCGACAACCTGAAAGGTCGCTCAGCAAGGCAGAAGCCACTGCTCCAAAACCGCCATAAAAAAGCCAGACTACGATTTGGAACTGCACATGGGGACAAAGATCGTACGTTTTGGAGAAATGTCCTCTGGTCTGATGAAACAAAAATAGAACTGTTTGGTCATAATGACCATCGTTATGTTTGGAGGAAAAAGGGGGACGCTTGCAAGCTGAAGAACACCATTTCCACCGTGAAGCACGGGGTTGGCAGCATCATATTGTGGGGGTGCTTTGCTGCAGGAGGGACTGGTGCACTTCACAAAATAAATGGCATCATGAGGAAGGAAAACTGTGGATATATTGAAGCAACATCTCAAGACATCAGTCAGGAAGTTAAAGCTTGGTCGCAAATGGGTCTTCCAAATGGACAATGACCCCAAGCATACTTCCAATGTTGTGGCAAAATGGCTTAAGGACAACTAAGTCAAGGTATTGGAGGGGCCATCACAAAGCCCTGACCTCAATCCCATAGAAAACTTGTGGGCAGAACTGATACACAACACATCACACTTTTTATTTTATTTATTTTTTTATTATTTTTTTTTTACTTGAGAAATACTGCCCCAAACATCTTAGATGTAAAATTGCGAAACTATAACATCCTCGGCAGAAACGTACACATTTTATTTATTGAGTTAAATTAGATTTATTCTGGAGATTGAGGACGTGAAATGGGGGGATAACATTAACCAAACGTGGAATCGGTCAGAAAATACACCTCCAAGATTGAAATCCTGTGTTTCTAATGAGCAACAGGAAAACACACGTGCCAATCGGCGTGTTCAGCGGCTCTTTAAAGACCCTTCAGAGAAACTGGAAAAGTCAGCTGTGCAGAGAGGTACTGTAGTCTCACTTAGGCTAAGTGTCACTTCATCATTGAATAAATATAAAATACAATGAAATACAATGGTGAAATGTCAGAGTTTAGCTTTACCCCTGGAATTGTATGCAAAATAGGTTAAACATTTATTAATTCTCTCCTAAAACTATTATAGAGAGGAATGCATTTAAAGTGTTGTAGGTAGACTTAGGAAAATTACATTGTCATGCAAAGTGGGGTGACTTCCTCAATCAACAACAACAAACTGAGAATTGGCCTCTATTTTCCACTCCCCAATGTGGGCATGTCTCAAGGGAGGCTGAAAGTTTGGAAGTCGTCTTTTTGCAGATATTAATAATCTTGTTTTCTGCATACAGGAAGTTGCCTGGCTTTGCATGATGACGTCATATGGCGGAGTCTACCTTTTAAGTGGGCACATGGCCATGATGTTATCCTAACTCTAATTACCAGTCTCTTGTTTCTTGTACTCCTAGTGTGACTAGGACAGAAAGGCAGTCAGTCATATCGCCAGCTGTAGTCCGATCCAATGCCCAAATTGAGAGCATATTTTAAATGAGGACAAAAAAGGCTTTATTTTTTATTTTTTTTCTACTTTAGTGCACAGCTGCTTCAAACCGGATACTTGAATTGATGCGTGGAGTATCAGCTGGCAAGCTTGTGCCTCGGTTTCACAAATGTCGGATCAGTCGGCATTGCGAAATGGTTTAGCATTGTTACGTGTCTCTCAGCCACTTCTATGAAATGCCAGATGTTTGTGGCGGATGTGGAAGGCTTTATTATTTTATACTGTTGCCTCAACATAATTATGTTTCTTTCCATAATCCACCTGTACTTGACATCATAGATTTATCATGAATGGGTTCAGGGTTGAAAACCTTCCACAAATTTCAGGAAATTGGTAGACAGCTCAGTCTGACGAAGAATTTGAAAACCACTCCGATTGATAGCTTAGTAAATTCTAAATCTCCTGATTTTATACGGATTATCTCCAAATTATAACTGGTTTTAAGCAGATGTTTTCTGAATGGTAGGTTCTGTAGGTTGTTAGTGGGAATTAAGTGCTGCAGCAGTGGCAGAGTCTACAGGACAGCTTCCATCTTACTCTCAGGATATGTACCAAATGGTATTTTGGTGCCATTTGGGACGCATATTCAGTCTAAAGCCCATCTGTTATCTCAGTGGTATAGCCCTTTCAGGCCCCATGCCAGACCACCTCTACAAAGCAACAAGTCAATGATTGCTTTTTGCATCCTCTATACCTTTGGGCAGTGGAGCGTGTTTGGCTTGGCCTGCTATTTATGGTGCGAAGAAATTGCTGACTTGCACTTGGCTCTATAACCCTTTATTGTCCCCCATATACAGTTGTCACAGTGCCTGGCTGCAGCGTTTGCGCATTTGAAATGAAACCATTGACCTATGTAGAATCTAGTGAAAGGTCAAGTCCCCATTCTGTCTTTGGGCTGGCTCACTCCAGATGTCGAAGCAACACCGTTTTTATTTGTGGAATTCCCTATGGTAATTTCTATGAAATGAAAGCTACGAGTCTATTTTGGAGAAATTAAGGCATATGCGTTTCAACCATTTTCCATCCTCAAAATTAGGAATAAGCAAAGGCTTTGATTTATTGTCAAACAGATGGAAAAGGGGTCTTACAAAACATCTACCAGAAAGTCTTAAAAGGTATTAGAAATGCATCAAAATACAATCATCTTGAATTAGACCCCTGCCAACTAATATCACCACAGAAATATAACAGGCAACAATTTCAACGATTTTCTGAGTTACAGTTCATAAAAAGAAATCAGTCAATTTAAATGAATTTGTTAGGCCCTAATCTATGGATTTCACATGACTGGGCAGGGGCACAGCCATGGGTGGGCCTGGGAGGGCATAGGCCCACCCACTGGGGAGCCAGGCCCAGCCAATCAGAATGAGTTTTTCCCCACAAAAGGACTTTATTACAGACAGAAATACGCCTCAGCTGTCCGGGTGGCTGGCCTCAGATGATCCCACAGGTGAAGAAGCCAGATGTGGAGGTCCTGGGCTGGTGTGGTTACATGTGGTCTGTGGTTGTGAGGACAGTTGGACGTACTGCCAAATTCTCTAAAATGACACTGGAGGCTGTTTATGGTAGACAAATGAACATTAAATTCTCTGGCAACAGCTCTGGTGGAGATTCCTGCAGTCAGCATGCCAATTGCACGCTACCCCAAAATTGAGACATCTATGGCATTGTGTTGTGTGACAAAACTGCACATTTAAGTGGCCTTTTATTGTTCAAGGTGCACCTGTGTAATGATTATGCTGTTTAATCAGCTTCTTGATATGCCACACCTGTCAGGTGGATGGATTATTTAGGCAAGAGAGAAATGCTCACTAACAGGGATGTAAACAAATTTGTGCACAAAATTTGAGAAAAAAACATTTTTTGGGATCTTTTATTTCTGCTCATGAAACATGGGACCAACACTTTACATGTTGCATTTATTTTTGTTTAGGATTTAACTTTTTCTGCCTTATGTAAGTTTAAGAAACATTGCCATGTGCCTTTTAAAATTCAGTTACCAAAAACCCACATATCTTTAAGATAATTTCAAATTTCTCTCCCTCATGAGCAGGGGCGGATTAAGAAATCCCAGGCCCCGGGGCTTAGTTTTTTTTATATAGGCTCCGTCAGTTAATTTGTGTTTTTACAAATATCAATTTTGTTTTCATGAATTATTAAGTGTTTAAAACTAAATTCTGTCACCAAATCGGTAACAGAATTTCAAAAAAATTGTTAACGGAATGTCTGCAATTGAATTGGCTACAATGGTAAATCATAGTAGTCACAAACAACAGTTGTCGCCTGCTACTGTTCTCCCTTTCGCTGGCATACTATTATGTTCAGCTGATACATTTTTCTTCCTTTCTGTCATCTGGTTGTCAAAGCAAGAGTGTGAAAAGTCTGGACAACCTCTCTTCTCTATCTCTAATTAATGTCACCTCTCCTGGCTCTTACTGACACCTACCCATGAGCCCCCTCTCTTTCAATGTTTTATTTGGTCAGTCCGCCCTGGCCTTGATTTCAACGTCCACAGACGTCATTTCTTGGTCCGGACCAGTCTTGATTTCAGCTTCCACAGACATCTGGACCGGCCCAAACATAGACGTCCACGATTAGTTCAGATTTGGTCCGGACGCCTATGTTTCACAAGTTTGGACAACACAGTACAGTAAATTCAGCATAGTACAGTAAATAAAAGTAGAATATAGTACAGTAGTGTAAGGTACATTACACTTGTGTACTGTTATACTCTACTGTACTGAACTATACTTACTGTTCTGTGCTATACTACATAGCTCTACTGTGCTGTACTTTGATGTCCAGACTTGTGAAAAATAGACGTCTATGATTGGTTCAGATTTGGTCTTGTTTGGTGGTGGAGCTCATTAAAATAATAGCCAGTGTGTAGAATAATGCATGATATTGCACCTTTGTGTATGGATTTAGGATTTATGCATTTCTGTGTAGCATAGATCAAGGACCCATGATGCAATTCTGTTACCGTGTGTAAATTTACTTCACTTAATGTAATACAGTTCAATAACCAAAATATTTTTATTTTTTTTACTCAGTGTCATGTCATAGCTGACATCCCATTCTTTCTGCAGACATCTTTTGAATCTTAATTTGGAGCAGATTTTTGTGACCACGTTTTCCAAGTGTTTGGAAAATGTGGTCACAAGCTGAGAAGATGGTAACAGAATTTCAGTTAAAAACTTTGCATCTGCACAGTTCTTCCAGTAAATTATTTTCAGTGTGTAAACTGTTAAAAGTAGTCCTTGTGCATAGAGTTGTGTGGTTTGTTAAACTTTTAAATCAATGGTTTTCGTTTGGCATACATTTTAAGTAAGAAATGTCAGTGTCAGTGCAATTCCATTATCGTGGAATTGCCCCTATTAGGAAAAAAGACCACATTGACAAATGACTCCCCTTTAAGATTTTTGGACCCAAAATAGACATTGACCATCTGTTTGTTTCAAATAGAACAGGGACCTAATGTGCTACTTATTCTGTTCTCACTAAAACCCATTGCAGTGGGGGTTTCTGAATTGGCTCAGTCTTTGTCTGGGGTTGGACCCCATTGTTCTCTAACACTGTTCTAATGGTCTATTTTCCACTGTCTGTCTTAGATGTTCCTCACCGTGTACCTCAGCAACAATGACCAGCATTTCACAGAGGTGCCCGTTACCCCGGAAACCCTGTGTTGTGATGTGGTGGAGCTGTGCAAGGAGCCGGGGGAGGGAGAATGCTACCTAGCTGAAATGTGGCGAGGCTCAGGTGAGTTTCAGAACGGTTCTGACTCAGTCTTGTCAATTTTATGCCTTTTAAGCTTGTCGTGAAGTGACAACTACTTAAGGATCAAGTTTATTGGACAGTAAAAAGAGACAGTAAAGTAGGAGAGGTGCTAGAAGGGCATGGGCCAGATTCAAACCCATGCCAACACCGTAGTCATGTGTGAGGCTGTGGTATCACTGCTAGACCAGCCAGGACACTTCCTGGTTAACTTTTGATGTCAGTGTTTACTCTAGGTTCATGTTATGCAGGGCTGCACTCATCAAAGTGTTGAACTGAATGAAACCAATCGAAGGCCAGAGTTTTCAGTGGTGGTTAGGAGGAACCCAAAAAAATCTCATTCAATATCAACTTTGGCCCAGTTCCATTTCACTCCTTAGCCCCTACAACTTCGGTGTTCACTAATCTTAAAGGTGGCTAAATAGGTGAAAGCAGTATCACTATCCCGTCAGATGTGAATACCTGAAGGGTAAAGGTTGGGGGTAAGAGGCAAGGGACCAAAATGGAACCGTGCCTTGGACTCAAGAACCGCTTACTCAGGCATCTTTCTTTGTCACACCAGAGCGCGCCATTGGTGACGGAGAGCGAATGCTGGACGTGCTCCAGCGTTGGGGACAGCAGAGGGGGGAGGTGCGCTTCCTCCTGCGCCATGACCGGGCACCCTGCAGAGAGTCAGGTGAGAGCCACAAACACACATTTATCGATGCCCATCCCCCACCAGTACCCTGGATGGTAAATAGTGTGGTAACTGAATGTGTCAAGCCTGAAAAATGGGAAAGCCTGGGTAGGCAGGTGTGTTTACTGGCCGTTATGTGTGTGGTGTACACAATGTTCTATTCCATTACAGTTGAGCTAAAGTCAATACAGCCAGCCACTATTCTAACTGGCAGACACACTTCCTAGTCCCCATTGTTGAGATGATGAATTTCAATACAATTGTTACCATATTAGAGTTGTTACATGGTCACAATTGGATTTGACTTTTTTTTCCCAAATCAATTAAATAATTTTGCTTTGTATATGGATTAGAATAACTGTCACGTGAAGTAACAACTCAAAATGATAAAGAAAATGAGTGATAAGATTGTATATCTTCATGTTATTTGGTGATGCATGCGGTTTTGACCATGGCACAGCGCCAAGCATTCTAAACATCGCTGAGATAATTAAAATCGCCATGATGTTTTGCAGCTGCTGGGAACATGGTTATTTAACAGGGTACACTCTAATTTTCTGTCTTGCCTGCATTCTCTCAGGCCCAAAGGTAACCCAGGATTTTTCTGACTGTGGCTGCGTCCCAAATGGCCAATGGGCCCTGGTCACTGTGTAGTACACAATAAGGAATAGGATGCCATTCATGATGCAGCCTGTGTGTGGTGGTATGATATGCCACGGGCACTGTCACCCGATGTGCCACATGGCCCACACATACTAAGGCTTATGTAAATGCCTGACAGAAAGATTGTTTAGCCATCCTTAATGCTGCTTTTGCATTTTCTTCTATATTTTGTATATTTTATATGAACTTGCCATAAACCAGTGGCACTATTGTCATAGCATCCGTTGTGGTTGTAATAACACAATCCAGTTTTTGAACACACCCCCATATGATGTACAATATTTAACACTTTAACACACTTTAAAGGTGCTACACATTGGATTAGTATTTTATTTTTGCATTGTAATTTCAGAAAATTTACAAAGTATATCTGCAGTAATAGTGTAATGATAGTGTTTCACAGTATTCCTTACTGCCAGTGTTGTGACTGGCTGTGATATTCGCCTATTGATTTCTATTGATTTCTGTTGTCTGTTGTCAAAATGGGAAAGCTGAACTGATTTTGTGGCTGTGTTTAGGGGACATCAGGTCAAGTGGCCAATGTAGAAATTGCGCTGTCATTTCCTAGGTGCTAAAATTCTACACTTTTCACTCAATTTCAGTTTATGTGAGAAAGCAAACACTGAATAGTGTAGGGAATCATTGTAACATCTAAATCGCTGTGAAATATATTTCCAATAACAAAAAATATAGTTTTTACTGCTGTTTGAAGCTGGTGGACCAAAACCGAAAGGAAAAGGTTCAAGCGCTAGTCTCCGCCATGTTGCGGGGGAAGGGGGAGATATTTGTTTTGAATGCAGCCTAGTCCTGTTGCAATTCACCTAGCTTCCACATGTGTAAACACCTTTAAACAACTTCACCTTGTAGTCTTAGGTACTGTAGCATGCTAACCGTTAACCGCCCTCTCAGCTGGGGTATTATTCATTACGGAAACCGTTTACCGTTTAAGAACCAAACTTCCGTTTGGTTCTTAAACAGAGCAAAACATGTCTATATTGGACAAATTCAGGTAGGTCCCTCTCCGTTTTTGTTCCATTTGCTTCCATTTAAGAAACGTTTTGCAACAGAATCGGTGTAATGAATACGCCCATGTTAATGTTTAAAGTGAGCCGATAGGAAACAGTACACTACTTTCATTGCTGTGATTTTAGTTTTGTGCTTGTAATTTCTTCTGCGAATATCCGCGTTGCGTTTTCATGAGACGATTAGCCAAGGACATGTTCTTTTCAATGGTATCACTATGTGATGCCCCCGCATAACTTAGTCCTTTATGCAACTTAAAAACAACAGAAAACCATGTCTTTCTTAACCCAAGGCTCTCTGGTCATTTGAGAACCTTGTGTAGTTCCATGTGTTTGGATTTCTAGTTGCTTGGAACGGCCCCCTACGCAGGACAAAGCCATATTACGCAACAGAACAGTGCAAGGGATATCACAGCACAAAGGCTTTATTATTTGTTCTTGGGACACGATTGTAGTCAATTACAACCAGTCTGGCTTGGCTCCCTGTTTAGCTTGTGCCGTTATTACCATATAAGGTGTAGAATTTGGGTTGTATAACTAATAAGCCTGAGTTGTGACCCCCAAAGAGCTTATTAAAGGGATCAGCCTTTTTGGGTTACCCATATAAGGAGTTCGCAAAACGGCATTGCATAACTGTCAGACACTGGCAGGGAAGAGCAACTCTGTGGAAGAGGCCTGGTTCTTTGGCTGCTCCACCAGTTATTACATAATGTGCAGTTCTACAACTCATGCTTGTCCTTTTCATCCCGTATTCTCAGAGTATGACCCCTATTAATGGTGCAGTACTCGGGTCTTGTCGGTTTTCCCGGTCATGTTTGTTCCAACTTTGGTCATAAACAGACTGTAATACACAAACAAATTGGAGCCCCCTTTTAACAAAGATACCTCCGAATGTGGAATTTTCCCCAAATAGCAATTAACTTCTTACCTCTTTTTATACTTCCCATGATCAGTTGTGAAGCAAATGCATGTCCCTCTTCAACAGTTAGATATAAACACACACACACTCACAAGACCGCTGTATTTTATCTTGTATAGGCGGATCAAGGGTTTCCGATCACTCCACTAAAAGGAACATGGTCAAGGTCCCTGTGGACCGATGCATGGAGAATGGGGTGAGTGCAAAAACGGTACTACAGTAAAATGAAGGAAGATAGAAGCCGATGGTTAAATGGTATGGTGTGACACATTCTTTGTCATTATTGACCCCCCCCAGGTGGCACCACCTTGCATGGACATCACCCTCTCGGAGCTGCAGGAGTTGGCGTCACGGCAACAGCAGCAGATCAATTCGCAGCAGCAGCTCCTGGCCTCAAAGGTAGGGCAAGACATTGGCCATGTTGGAGAGCATGATACGTTGTGGGTAAATTGTGACTGACCAACTTGGCTATAAATTATAATCAGTAGTTATTTATGATGCAAGGGGATTTGTACATCAGTGCAGTCGATATCAAAACAAGCCCATTGACTCATTTGGTAGAGACATCTAATTCTTCACCTTGTCTCATACCTAGGCCAGCGTCAGGCAGATGGGCCTGTATGGCAGGGCTCTAGATGAGACAATGTCAAATAAAAAAAGTGTTTTTTTCCCCTTTCTTATTAGCTTGACATAGGCTTCCAGTTGAATAGGCTTGCTCTAGAGTCTGGTTCCTGTCAAGGTTTCTTCCTAGACAGTTCTCCTTCGCACTGTCTCCTCTGCCTTCTCTTTATTAAACTTTAAAGAAAAATACTTGTCTTTATTAATAAAGACATGGGAAGGGCTGTGTGTTCTACACTGAGTTAGGTTACAAAGGCTACAATAAAGGATGCTAACCTCTCACCATTACCAGTAACAGGGAAGGTTAGCATTTTACATTTTAGTCATTAAGCTGATGCTCTTATCGAGAGAGGAGGAATCATCTTTGGGCTTCTAACTTTCTCACTCATCATGCTTCATTTATGATTAATTCATAATCATGGCACCATCCATGTGAATATAGAAGTGTTCAGAAGCACCTTCTATTCTCACATGCACTAAAGTGACTCCAAAATGACAATACATTATTCCGTATTTAGTTACTATTGGGCAAGACATGATACAAAAGACACCCAAAACAAACTGCAAATGCTGAGTTTGTATAGTCACAAACTTGATGTAGTCATTGTGTGCCAGGGATATGGGACCAAATACTACTACTTTGACTACTTTTAATACACCATGTGAGTATTATTAAAAACTTTAATCTGAAAATGTTTTCTCGTTTGGTCGGCTAGGAGCAACATCTGCGCTACCTGAAGGTGCAGGAGAAGCAGCAGCAGGCGTCGGAGTATGAGAGACTACGGCAGCTTCGTGAGAACGCTGAGAACCAGGAGACCAAGCTGCGGCGGGTGCGGGCCCTCAAGGGTCAAGTGGAGCAGAAACGCCTCAGCAACAGCAAACTGGGTCAGTGCCAAGGGGAGAGCGAGGAGTCAAGACACTCGATGAAGAGGGGTTTGGGGAAGGAGCTGAGTAGGGCTTTCTGGGTGACATGTTTTTTTCCTACTAGACACACTTGACATATCTTTTAGCTGATTGGCTTAGTCCTACAGTGTACAACCAGCTAACTACTTTTGGTTCAAAAGAAGATTCCAGGTTTAGGTATCCAGAATATTATTTTGTCCAGCTATCTGTGTGTTCTGAGAATGTACACCTGACGGTTATGGGAACCTGAAGGTGCAATTTAGTGCAATGTTAGCTAAAACATTTCTGAAATGTTTTAATTTTTTTATCTACCATACCAGACGTTCACAGAACATGTTTAAGATAAAATATTGACGTTAACGGAACCTTCGATTTTGGTTTGACCTAACACATCATTAGCATTCTTTGAAATTTGACTAATGTGCATGTCTGTCTGTGCTTGCGTGTGTTTGTTGATTTGTGTGTGTGGGCCTGGCTGTATAGTGGAGGAGATAGAGCAGATGAATGGGCTGTTTCAGAGTAAGCAGTGCGAGCTCCTGGTGGCCGTCTCGAGAGTGGAGGAGCTGAGCAGGCAGCTGGAGACCTTGAAAAGCGTCAAGATGGAGTCCTCTCATGACGGCCCGAGCTCCGCCGGCGAGCTGGAGCGTCTTTACAAGGAGCTGCAGGTAAGAGAAGATCAGATTTGTCTGCTTCCACAGAAGTTTCTTTTTGCGGCATTTACAGGTAGAATCTGCAAAATAACATCATAACCACAGCACTGATGTTGGGTGATTAGGCCTGGTTCACAGTCGGCATTCCAATTCCCAAAGCTGTTCGATGGAGTTGAGGTCATGGCTCTGTGCAGGCCAGTCAATTTCTTCCACACCGATCTCAACAAACCATTTCTGTATGGTCCTCGCATTGTGCATGGGGGCATAGTCATGCTGAAACAGGAAAGGGCCTTCCCCAAACTGTTGTTACCAAGTTGGAAGCACAGAATTGTCTAGATTGTCATTGTATGCTGTAGCATTAAGATTTCCCTTCACTGAAACTAAGGGGCCTAACCCAAATCATGAAAAAGAGCCCCAGACCATTATTCCTCCTCCAACTAACTTTACAGTTAGCACTATGCATTCAGGCAGGTATCGTTCTCATGGCATCTGCCAAACCCAGATTCGTTGGTCAGACTGCCAGATGGTGAAGCGTGATTCATCACTCCAGAGTACGCGTTTCCAGTGCTCCAGATACCAGTGGTGGCATGCTTTACACCACTCTAGCTGACACTTGGCATTGCGCATGGTGATCTTAAGCTTGTGTGCAGCTGCTCGGCAATGGAAAGCCATTTCATGAAGCTTCCAACGAACAGTTCTTTTGCTGACGTTGCTTCCAGAGGCAGTTTGGAACTCGGTAGTGAGTGTTGCAACCAAGGACAGACGATTTTTATGCATGGCTGTGTGCACAATTTTATGCACCTGTCATCAACCGGTGTGGCCTAAATAGCCGAATCCACTAATTTGAAGGGGTGTCCATATACTTTTGTCTGTATATATAGTGTATACCCCAGAACAAAAGTGCTGGCTCTGAAGTTTTCTTTTCAGCACGGTTCCAGCAACTATGGTGGATATGTAACCAGGCAAACTCAGTAGAGATTGGTTTGGCTCGGCTTAGTTTGGCTCAGTAGTGGGAAAATCGCTATACACACATAAAGCTGACTCTAGCTCTTTCTGCCTTCTCCCTTCTCCCCCCGATTTAAGCTGAGGAATAAGCTGAACCAGGACCAGAGTGCCAAGCTACAACAGCAGCGTGAGAGTCTGAGCAAGCGTAACCTGGAGGTGGCCACCATGGACAAGCGAGTGGCCGAACTCCGCGAACGCCTGTGGAAGAAGAAGGCAGCGCTACAGCAGAAGGCGAACTTGCCCGTGAGTCAAGTCGAGGTTCAAAAGCTTTATTGTTCCCTTAGGGCAGTGTTCATCAGACCACATCAGCTCCACATTTATTGGAACTAAGCTTAGGAATGGGGCCAGGGAAATGTATCACCACTCCAATTCATAGACGGAGCTATGGATGCAAGACCTCACAGTTCATGAGATAAATGTGATGCATCCCTACATCAGGGATGGGAAACTTTGATGGGAGTGAGGGCCACAGAAAATCGGAACTTATCACGAGGGTCCACAGAGGCTCAAGGGTCTGAGTACCCACATCCATACTTTTGGGGGCACGAAGTGACATTTTGTTGCCCCCCCCACCATGCAAGTAAAACATTTTAGCAGCCCCCTCTTGACAGCGGAGACAGCAGTAAGTTGAGCCCCCGACTGAGTTCCTAAAAACATTATTATTCTATTTTTATTTTTATGGAAATTGATCCGCGGGCTGCCAGTTGCCCATCCCTGGCCTACAAAAGGGTGACATAACATATTATAAAGGCTCATACATGCTAATAACAACTAATAAAGCATCATATCTGCTAACTTTAGATAATGTGTTACCCAAACATTCTCTCCAGGTCCCCACAAAGAGCCAGGCCCTGCAGCCATGTGGCCCTTCCAGGGTGGCGGCTGTGGGCCCTTACATCCTGTCCTCCACTGCGGCCCCAGGGCCTCCGGTGCCCAGCCGACAGGAGCTGCTGATCAAGCCTGCTTACCCCGACGGCACCACCACCTTACCCATGCCAGACTCATCCACCAAGGCCCCTCCTAGACCGCTTAAACCCTACTCAGGTAAAAATGTTTCGTTATGGATGATTTTACTTTGTGTGTGTTCAATTGTGATTGTATGTGTGCGCTTGTGGCTGTGTTAGTGTGCATGTGTGTAACTGTGTAGTAGTAGATTGTGTATTTCTGCCTTTGCAATTCAAGTGCTCTTTCCATGTGTTAACACTTCTCCTATCTCTGACAGGTTTTCAGTCATCCAAGACGTCTAAGTTGTCCGACTGGTCCAGCTCCAGTGCAGAGTCCAGCGGCAGTCATCATGGCATGTCCTCTACTCTGCCTCGCATGTCCAGCCTCTCCTCACAGGGCTCAGGTAACCATCTTCCTTCGACTTGGCTAGGAAACAGGGTTGGGGTTCCACTACATGAATTAACAAATCCTAATAGAAATTTGCCCGATTTTGAATTAATGAAGGGAATTCTTGCTAAGGCCATGTTATTTCATTAATTTAGAAATGAATGTAGTATAGTGTTTTATTAAACTGATGCTATTCAAAATAAAGACTGGCTCCAGGTTACAGTGATTAGGATGTGTATATGGTTCTGACCATCTTGATTATGTTTGGTGGACGTTCTTATGTGGATGTCATATGGTTTGGGATGCAATGTTGGGGCTAGGGGATAATGTTCATGATGTTGGATGTCATATGGTTTTAATAATGTTCTAATGTGGTTTCCTTTGTGGTTGCAGGAGATGCCGAGACCCAAAAGGGGCGTCACATTTCTATGTTTGACACCCCGCCTCCCGTCCACTCACAGAACAATCAGAGCAGTGAGGACCTCTTGAGGGATACCCAGGTACTGCACTGATTTTCAGAAGCATTTCAGAAACGTTCATACATTATACTTAAAAGATGCTCCCTTGCTATGTTCCTCCCTACCCGACTTCCATTCTTCCTAGAAATGATCACAGACCCACAGAGAATGTGGTCAGAGATATAGATTATTCTGCTTTCCATTTTTTAGCTTTTTCCATAAATGCCCGATTAGTCAATGAAGCAGCTTCACAATGTATTTTTGATATACAGGGTTGTATTGTTTTTTTGGTTGGAGCGTGGTACTTGCAACACCATTTGTAGGCTTGATTTCATGGCCCACATACTTAATACTGGATATGTGTTTGAACAGTTGCATTGGATAAAACCATCTGTTAACTGACATTGTTGCAGTTATTATTATGCATTTAATTTTAATCATACTATGTATGTTACGGTCTTCTTGACTCGATAGGCGGGTGGTAAGGCTCTCGGCAAAGTGCCACCTCCTATCCCTACCAAGCCCCCGACCTTCGGCAAACTGCCCTACAGCACGGGCACCTTCCCGGGCAAGGCAAAACCGTCCGCCTCCCTCCATCTGTGTGCACCTCCGCCCATCCACAGCCACACCCTGCCTCTGCCCCCCAAGCAGGAGGCTCCTCTGGCGGCTACGGTGCGCCCCTTCACCCCGGATCCTCCAGAGTCCACAGCGGCAGTGCCTGTCCTGCAGAAGCCACAGACGGTGGCGGCCTCCTCCATCTACTCCATGTACACCCAACAGCCCAGGACAGGCGGGGGCACTCTGACACGCACGCAGCCCAGAGGTGAGAGAAGGAGCCATGGGCTACTGTAGTGTCTTGGCTACTCCTGTGACTCCTGGATCTTTACTATGCTACTAAACTGAGTAATTTGTTCAAATCATTCTGCATTTTCTGTTATTGTTTTGGAAAATACCTGCCTTAAATTTCCCTACTTAACAGCCTTACACTCTTTTAAAAGATGTAATGGTGATTGTGTTAGCATGCTAGATTAACCATTCACTCTCTGACAGTGTATGGAAAGCCAGTCATCTCAGGCAGTGGGGGGCAGCAGTCGCTCCTCCAGGACTCCACCTATTCGGGGGCCGGCGATTTCGAGGTGGACCAGGGGGGTCCCGGCTTGGCGTCTCCGGCCCCTGAGAGCCAGTGGGGCCAGGAGACGGAGCGGGCCCCTCGTCCCCTCAGCCCCACCAAGCTCCTTCCCTTCATCTCGCACCCTCACCGGCACCCCAGCGACGCCGACCTGGAAGCCCTGCGTCGCCGGCTGCACCATGCCCCGCGACCCCTCAAGAAGCGCAGCTCCATCACAGAGCCTGAGGGCCCCGCGGGGCCCAACATCCAGAAGCTTCTCTATCAGAAGACCACACTGGCCGCCATGGAGACTGTTGAGGCGTCCCCCTACGAGGGTGAAGGTGGAGGAACATGGAAGGAGGGGGCCAGTGCCGGTGGAGCCTCAGACCGCACTGGTACGTCCCAAGTTTTCACCGCTGCAGCATCCCTTGCTGAGACCGAGGAAGACGCACAGGTGTCCCCCCTCTCGCCCATCCCAGAGCTCTCTTCCTCCTCCAGCCACACCATGCCCCCGTCGCTGGAGCCCTGCCACCCGCCTCCCCATCAGCCAGAAGCCTACTTGGAGGAGTACCCGCCCTACCCGCCCCCTCCATACCCCAGCGCGGGGGAGCAGGACCTGGGGGAGGACACCCTCAACATGAAGGCACCGGAGGTCACGGGACAGGTCACTCTGCCACCGGTATGTAGCCACACCAAATACCCCATACTAGCATACAACATAGTATGAGGTCATGTTTTAGCCAAACATACTAAAAGGTGTGCTGGTATGGATATTGGGGTACATGGATGGTGAGATATTTGGTATTGGGAAACCATTTTGATTAATGTATTGTTTGTGTGACTTACAGTCAGAAGTTTACATACACCTTAGCCAAATACATTTAAACTCAGTTTTTCACAATTCCTGACATTTAATCCTAGTAAAAATTATCTGTCTTAGGTCAGTTAGGATCACCACTTTATTTTAAGAATGTGAAATGTCAGAATAATACTAGAGAATTATTTATTTCAGCTTTTATGTCTTTCATCACATTCCCAGTGGTCAGAAGTTTACATTCACTCAATTATTATTTGGTAGCATTGCCTTTAAATTGTTTAACTAGGGTCAAACGTTTCGGGTAGCCTCCCACAAGCTTCCCACAATAAATTGGGTGAATTTTGACCCATCCCTCCTGACAGAGCTGGTGTAACTGAGTCAGGTTTGTAGGCCTCCTTGCTCGCACATGCTTTTTCAGTTCTGCCCACATTCTCTATAGGATTGAGCTTAGGGCTTTGTGATGGCCACTCCAATACCTTGACATTGTTGTCCTTAAGCCATTTTGCCACAACTTTGGAAATATGCTTGGGGTCATTGTCCATTTGGAAGACCCATTTGCGACCAAGCTTTAACTTCCTGACTGATGTCTTTTCGTCCCGTGTGGCTCAGTTGGTAGAGCATGGTGTTTGCAATGCCAGGGTTGTGGGTTCGATTCCCACGGGGGACCAGTACGGGGGAAAAAAATGTATGAAATGTATGCATTCACTACTGTAAGTCACTCTGGATAAGAGCGTCTGCTAAATGACTAAAATGTTGATGTTGCTTCAATATATCCACATAATTGTCTTTCCTCATGAGGCCATCTATTTTGTGAAGTGCACCAGTCCCTCCTGCAGCAAAGCACCTCCACAACATGATGCTGCCACCCCCGTGCTTCACGGTTGGGATGGTGTTCTTCAGCCGGCAAGCCTCCCCCTTTTTCCTCCAAACATAATGATGGTCATTATGGCCAAACAGTTCTATTTTTGTTTCATCAGACCAGAGGAAATTTCTCCAAAAAGTACAATCTTTGTCCCCATGTGTGGTTGCAAAATGGCTTTTTTATGGCGGTTTTGGAGCAGTGGCTTCTTCCTTGCTGAGCGGCCTTTCAGGTTATGTTGATATAGGACTCGTTTTACTGTGGATATTGATACTTTTGTACCTGTTTCCTCCATTATCTTCACAAGATCCTTTGCTGTTGTTCTGGGATTGATTTGCACTTTTTGCACCAAAGTACGTTCATCTCTAGGAGACCGAACGCGTCTTCTTCCTGAGCGGTATGACGGCTGCATGGTCCCATGGTGTTTATACTTGCGTACTATTGTTTGTACAGATGAATGTGGTACCTTCAGACATTTGGAAATTGCTCCCAAGGATGAAACAGACTTGTGGAGCTCTACAATTTTTTTCTGAGGTCTTGGCTGATTTCTTTTGATATTCCCATGATGTTTCAAAAGACCACTGAGTTTGAAGGTAGGCCTTGAAATACATCCACAGGTACACCTCCAATTGAATCAAATTATGTCAATTAGCCTATCAGAAGCTTGTAAATCCATGACATTTTCTGGAATTGTCCAAGCTGTTTAAAGGCACAGTCAACTTAGTGTATGTGAACTTCTGACCCACTGGAATTGTGATACAGTGAATTATAATTGAAATAATCTGTCTGTAAACAATTGTTGGAAAAATTACTTGTGTCATGCACAAAGTAGATGTCCTAACCGACTTGCCAAAACGATATAGTTTGTTAACAAGAAATTAGTGGAGTGGTTGAAAACGAGTTTATGACTAAGCTAAGTGTATGTAAACTTCCGACTTCAACTGTATACAACATATACACCCACCTGAGGATCTGTCTTTTTCAGCCATCTGTGTTTGAAGGGTGTAAAATCCACTTGTCAGTATGGCTGTTGCGGTGACCATGTTACCTCCACACCGGCAGTCATGAGTCATGACCGCAGTAAAATTCCATGTAACCATTGAGTCACGGTAATCTCCTTTTATACACTGGACATGCGTTGGTAGTACCCAACTCACCTTGTACTCAGCGCTCTATTGTTCCTCTAGTCTAACCACTCTGACATAAATGCAATCAAATCACATCAACCACTTATCAGAACAGTATCATGCTTTTAAAACTCACCGCACTATGATTGATCAATTTGAAGAAAGAAGTTCAACAGCAGGTTGAAACTGAGTGTAAAACATGGTCGCTGTGGATGTTGTTTCAAAGCCTAACATAACGAAATGGACAGCGCTTTCTGAGGTGATGATTCTTTCAAAACCCCAATACGCATATTAGTTCTTATGTATACGCATAGGCCTGTATATGAAATGCGTGTTCTTATAAGCCCAGACTTTTCTATATGCAATCCAGTGTGAAAGCAGGGTTTTGATGGTTGCCACTAAAGAGGATACTGCTACTATATTTATTTTCAGCTGCTCATATTAAACACATGCTCCACTATAAATCTGGAGTAGCCTACCAGTCCGCCATGGCAGGAAAGCGGCCTCCATTCACTATTCGAGTGCAATGTTTTTTGCCCCTGTTCCTGGCCATTTGATAAGGGGCCATTCATTCTAAATCGATACTAATTTTACATAAGGTAAAATATAAAGTAAAATATATTTTCATTTAACACTTTTTTTGGTTACTACATGATTCCATATGTGTTATTTCATTGTTTTGATGACTTCACTATTATTCTACAATGTAGAAAATAGTAAAAATAAAGAAAAACCCTGGAATGAGTAGGTGTGTCCAAACCTTTGACTGGTACTGTATTAGTCAAGACGAGATTAAATTGATAATAGTCTGATGGGTGAAAATATGCTCGCTTGATGAGAGGACAGCATGTGCAGTCTGAGGCAAGGAACAGAGGGCAAGCTATATTTGCCACTTTCTTAAATCATCAATAGCCTATAGTCGCATCATGCAGCCCATATATGTTTTGATTTCTGAGACATTCTAAGGTTTATATCATTCACAATAAAAGTTATCAAATAACGCTAAATCTAGTGTATAGGACCTGTTTCAAATGATCACTTTTACGCTCAACATAGCCACTTCATATGTGCACTTGCTCCGGAATAGGAAAAATATCCTTGGTTTTATTCAGCTACAGTGCATTCGGAACTATTCTGACCCCTTGACTTTTTCCACATTTTGTTACTTTACAGCCTTATTCTAAGATCGACTACATTTTCCTTTTTCTCATCAATCTACATGCAGTAACCCATAATGACAAAGGAAAAAAACAGTTTTTTTATACTTTTTTGCAAATGTATAAAAAATATTTACATAAGTATTCAGACACTTTACACTGTATTTTGTTAAAGCACCTTTGGCAGAGATTACAGCCTCGAGTCTTCTTGGGTATGACGCTACAAACTTGGCACACCTGTATTTGGGGATTTTCTCCTGTTCCTCTTTGCAGATCCTCTCAAGCTCTGTCAGGTCGGATGGTGAGTGTTGCTGCACAGCTATTTTCAAGTCTCTCCAGAGATGTTCGATCGGGTTCAAGTCCGGGCTCTGGCTGGGCCACTCAAAGACATTCAGAGACTTGACCAGAAGCCACTACTGCATTTTCTTGGCTGTGTGCTTAGGGTCGTTGTCCTGTTGAAAGGTGAACCTTCACCCCAGTCTGAGGTCCTGAGAACTCTGGAGCAGGTTTTCATCAAAGATCTCTCTCTGTATTTTGCTCCATTCATCCTTCCCCCTATCCTGGCTAGTCTCCTAGTCCCTGGTCTGAATGCTTATGTAAATGTGATATTTCAGTTTTGTTTTATAAATTGGCAACAATTTCTAAATACACTTTTCACTTTGTCATTATTGTGTGTAGATTGCTGAGGGGGAAAATAATATTTAATCAATTTTAGAATAAGGCTGTAACATAACAAAATGTGGAAATAGTCAAGGGGTCTGAATACTTTCCGAAGGCACTGTAAGTTAAATTCTATTCTTATTACTATAAAACCATGTAATACTGTATAAAATAATAGCACAGGAATTCTAAACATATCTTGTTTACTAAATGAACTAGCCTACAGCCTATGGCGCATAGCCAAATAACGTATCTAGGTCAAATCATTCTGTTCTTCTGAAATACATTTCCTTCATAATCATGTTTTAGACCTGCCTAAAATAAATAATGGATTTATTGTGATGGTGTATAT
This sequence comes from Salmo salar, assembly GCF_965601325.2. NCBI lineage: Eukaryota > Metazoa > Chordata > Actinopteri > Salmoniformes > Salmonidae > Salmo > Salmo salar. The sequence goes on along the minus strand of NC_138292.1, from coordinate 50,147,075 downwards.
TAAATAGATTTGTTAGATATAAAAAATAAAAGAAATTGATGTTCCAGAGGCACAGTAGCGGCTTGTATCCGGCTGTATGCTTGGAGGCCTGGAGATGCTAAACATGTTTGTTAACCTCTCTGGGCTAGGTGGCACCAAATCGTCCCACCTACGTAACAGCCAGTTGAATCCTGTGGCGCGATTTTCAAATACCTTAGAAATGCTATTACTTCAATTTCTCAAACATATGACTATTTTACAGCTATTTAAAGACAAGACTCTCGTTAATCTAACCACACTGTCCGATTTCAAAAAGGCTTTACAACGAAAGCAAAACATTAGATTATGTCAGCAGAGTATAGATACAGAACTCCTCTATGCACTCGATATGTCCGATTTTTAAAATAGCTTTTCGGTGAAAGCACATTTTGCAATATTCTAAGTAGATAGCCCGGCATCACAGGGCTAGCTATTTAGACACCCAGCAAGTTTAGCCTTCACCAAAATCAGATTTACTATTAGAAAAGTTTGATTACCTTTCCTGTTCTTCGTCAGAATGCACTCCCAGGACTTCTACTTCAATAACAAATGTTGGTTTGGTCCAAAATAATCCATAGTTATGTTCCAACAGCGGCGTTTTGTTCGTGCGTTCAGGACACTATCCGAATGGTAAATAAGGGTCGCGCGCACGGCGCATTTTGTGACAAAAGATTTCTAAATATTTCATTACCGTACATCGCTGTTTAAAATCAATTTTTATGCCATTTTTCTCGTAAAAAAGCGATAATATTCTGACCGGGAATCTGCAATTAGGTAAACAGCCGAAAGAAAATACAGCATGGGGTCGACTCGGGCACGCGCCTAATTCCTTTGTCCTCTGATCGGCCACTTGGCAAAGGCGATTATGTGTTTCAGCCTGGGGCTGCCTCGACATCGTTCAGCTTTTTCCCGGGCTCTGAGAGCCTATTAGAGCCGTAGGAAGTGTCACGTTACAGCTAAGATCCTGACTCTTCAATAAACAGAGGCAAGAACAACAACACCTTGTCAGACAGGCCACTTCCTGCATGAAATCTTCTCAGGTTCTTGCCTGCCATATGAGTTCTGTTATACTCACAGACACCATTCAAACAGTTTTAGAAACTTTAGGGTGTTTTCTATCCAAAGCCAATAATTATATGCATATTCTAGTTACTGGGCAGGAGTAGTAACCAGATTAAATCGGGTACGTTTTTTATCCGGCCGTGTAAATACTGCCCCCTAGCCCTAACAGGTTTTAATTAACTGTCAGTTACCGTGAGACCGGTAGTCTTTCGAATGACAACTGGCTCACATTTCATGACCGCCACAGCCCTACTCGTCACTTAAATGGTTTTCATTTTACTCCTGCGACTCTTTCATACCCTTGCTTGTGCCTGTAATTTTTTCCCGTTAACATTACGACTGTGGAGATGTTTGTAATGACCTGTCAAACACACCCCGGTAATGGCTGAAATGGGCTCAATGGAAAACATTGGCTTTCTGTTGACTATAAGAACACTAAAGCTTCGTCTGGGTTTTAACAGTCTCGTCACTTACGTCACAAGAAAGCGAATAAATATAACTTTATTTTGATGGGTGGTAGTTTTTTGTGGAATTGAAAAGTAATAATTTAATCTAGTTGAGGAAAAAAAGATAACAAAAATGTTAAAGAATTAGATTTCCCTGAAATAAAGCAACTTCCGAAAATGAACACTCGGATTATAGTGATATTATGCCCGATTTCACAAACAATGTAAAGTATGTTTAGATGGGTGTATTCTAAAGCAAAGCGTGTTTTTTTTTTTTTTTATCCGAGGGTATCCTGCTATCGACACACTTGTTGAATTATGCAAGAGAATGTGACAACAGTAATTAATGAAGGAGTCTCAAGAGTGCAGGTAGGGTAGACTGAGCAAGTGTTTGGTGGTTTCAGCCCTGTTCCACCCCTTTATGTTAATATATCATATATGCAAGTATATCCAGTGTATTTATGCATATGATGCACATATAATTATATTTTAACACACACCAAAAAAAATACCTGATTACAATATTAAAATGTGTATATATTGGACAAATTGAATACCTGCATTTCCACCAAAGTCCCTGAACTGCATTCATTATTTGTCTGAGCCAGTAAAATGTTTTATGTGCTATAATTTAGTCAATATCTGATGGATAATACAAATTCTAAAAGTTTGGAGGATCTTTATCCATTGTCCAACTGTTGCATTTATTATAATTCATTTGAAAACCTTAACAATTTTGATGACCGTAGCTAGCAGATGTCACTGCATTTATATTGTAATTGTGAAACATCTACACCCCTCACTCCTCTACTCCAACTCCACTCCTGCAGGGCAAGAGGACCAACCTGCGGAAGGTCGGCTCGGAGCGCATCGACCACGGCATGCGGGTCAAGTTTAACCCCCTGGCCCTGCTGCTGGACTCATCTCTGGAGGGAGAGTATGATCTGGTGCAGAGGGTCATCTATGATGTGAGTAGTCCCACTCCTTTTAATTGAAGAGAGAGTTTAGAGTTGGGAAGAAAAGGGGGGTGGGGAGTCAAAGGGCTGTTGGTCAGAGGTTATCCAGTCTGTGATGTGAGTTTTACATCATTAGCCTTGCTAATTTCGTCTGTTTCAATGTTAATACTAACCTCAGACGACTCTTCCACGCAGACATCCCATAAGCAAAGGCTTTGCAATGCCGCTGCAAGTAATACTTTAGTACTCTTAAGCAACAAGAAAAGCTGCTCTATGGCCATCAAAATGCTTAGCTTAGAAGTTGCCCTTAGGCACAGTAATAGGACCAGCTAAAACCTACCCAAATCCTAACCTCAACCATGTTGCCCTTAGGGACAGATCTAAGATCAGCTAATCCCTCCCCAAATCCTAACATCAACCGTAAGGGGTAAAGACCGATAACTGACCTTTTCTAGGAAATGTCTTGAAGCCTATTAACTTTCCGCCTTATAGGTGGATGACCCCAGCCTGCCCAATGACGAGGGCATCACAGCCCTGCACAACGCCGTCTGCGCCGGCCACACCGAGATCGTCAAGTTCCTGGTGCAGTTTGGCGTGAACGCCAACGCTGCCGACAGCGATGGCTGGTGAGCCATTGTCACTTTACAGTGGCCATTGTCACGTTAGTTGCCGTTGTCCCTTTACAGTAACTTTATAGTGGTTGTTGTCACTTTACAGTAGCTTTTATAAAAGCTGTTGTCACCCCCAGCAACCAGTAGCACGTTACATCCAATGTTTTCATGTGGCTGATGTTATCCAGTCGCCCACTATTATTAAAGAGTTATTGTTATTTTATCTCTCCCCTCCTTCACTCTCCCTCACCCATCCTCTTGCTCTCATCTCCTCCAACTCTCCCACCTTGTTCCCTCTCTTATCTCCATCTGCCCTCCTCTCTACCTCCTTCCCTTTCTTTCTTCCATCCCTACCTCACTCCACCTCTCTGTGTCTGTCTCTCTCCCAGGACTCCACTGCACTGCGCGGCCTCCTGTAACAATGTGCAGGTGTGTAAGTTCCTGGTGGAGTCCGGGGCTGCTGTGTTCGCCACCACCTACAGTGACATGCAGACAGCGGCAGACAAGTGCGAGGAGATGGAGGAGGGCTACGCACAGTGCTCCCAGTTCCTCTACGGTGAGACCGCTAGTGTACTCTGACTGGAGACAAAGCACAAACATTTGCTCAAAACAACAAAACAATCAGTGTGCCTAATACTCTTTTTCCGTTTTGCATTCGACCACTCCGCTTGTTTACAAAATGTAGCTACCCTCACCTACTCTAACATTCTGCTCTCCGTAACATGTTCTAGCGGAAATGGAATCTTAACGGCTTGTTCCTGACGAGGTGGGTGTGACTTTGTGTTGATGCAGGTGTGCAGGAGAAGATGGGCATCATGAACCGTGGGGTGGTGTACGCCCTGTGGGACTACGAGGCTGAGGACGATGACGAGCTGGCCTTCCAGGAAGGCGACTGCATGACGGTGCTGCGGCGCGAGGACAAGGACGAGATGGAGTGGTGGTGGGCCCGCTGCGGAGACCGAGAGGGCTACATTCCAAGGAACCTGCTAGGGGTGAGCAGGAGAGAGTGTAGGGACACTAGCCTGGCCACACACATGCTCTACCCCTAGTTCCTAAGCCCTAGGCACTCCTGTAGATCTGAAATGATTGGATAGGTGTAAGAAATGTGGCAAAAATCATAGGCAGGGTGAAGAGCAGTCAATTTGGAATCCAGCAATAATGTCTGTCTGTGGGCTGCAGCTCCATATTATATTCAGAGCAGTGGTTTAATATAGGAAAAGTGGACATGCACATATCCAGTGGTTTTGACCAAGGGCCATTTCCACAAAGCGTCTAAGAGGAGGAATGCTGATCTAGGATCTGTCCATATACCGTAAAACTTCCATTAAACGGCGAGCCTCCAACAAACTCCGGTCACTTCTAATGGCCGGTCAAAACAGGGTAATTACCAGTAGGTTATGCATTTTCTCGCACTGCTCCAGTGGAATTTCACAGCATCTCTACCAAAGAGTTAATTGTTTTTCAATCCTCTTTCTCTACTCGCGCTGGATGATTGATCCCTATCTGCCAAAATGCAATAATTCTGTTTGTGTAGCCAGCAAAAAAAACTGCCAACCGTGTTTTTATTTATTTAACCTAAGGCAAGTCAGTTAAGAACACATTTTTATTTACAATGACGGCCTACATAGAGGTTGGATATTCGACAGACATTCGGCTCTATGGGGCTAGTTGGAGATGTATCTCTAACTTACAACCTCAAACTAACTTTACCATAATCCACTTTGCCGCCTTTGTAGTCCAACATTGTAGTGCGTTCTAAATGTGTTTTAATTAGCAAACGGAACTGTTGGTGAACTTATTAATGGCAGTAGCTGTTTTTATCAACTTGTAGAGCTAGAAACCCGATTTTATAACAGGGTGAGCTCTGCGTATAAAGCAAATAATCGACCGATTGCTTAAAGTGATCAATTTTGGCAAATGAAATGTGAAATGTTCTACTCTGAGATGTTGTGAATACTGGCCCCGGTGCTGGAGGTTCGAAGAATATGTTCAGTGAAAAGCAGGGGCGCAACTTTCACTGGGGAAGGGGGGGTACAAAACGAGGCAACGGTGTGCGTTATGACCATGCGGACACCTCCGAGGGGTCGGGTAGGCTGCTTGAAGTGTTTATCCAACTGGAAAAAATGTATAAGAATAATTATGTCACCCCCACTTCTAAAACCAAAATTGTGCCCCTGCTGAAAAGTGCAACTTGCAATCTATTTGGGAAGAAATTATCCTTGGGGGTCTACTTCTCTGATTAGAAGACTGGGGAAAACCTAACTGTTGTGTATTGATATTCTAGTTTGTCCCATTAGGGCACCTGTAACACCCCACTGCTTACCTACGTTGGAATGCTGGGAATGTTTTGTCCTGTGAAACGCATTAAACAATGCCCACGTTAGTTTCTACTCATGTCCTGTCCTTATATTAGTTGTATAAGTAATACATTGTGCTATGCAACGCTAACATTTCTTAGTCACGCATGCCTTGTAAAGACCTACCAGCTCTATGCGTAACCTCCTTGACAGAAACTTACCTGCCATTTCACATATGGAGATCATCTGGCAAGGATTAATAGATTTCTTTAACTAGTGGGGGAAATCCTGTCACCTAAGAATATTATGTAATAATGCTGAATCTAAATTGAGACCATCTAAATGAGAATCTCAGCCCCCTGCTTACCATAGTTATGATCTTTAAATTTGTATTTTCTTATTTTTAGCTGTATCTGAGGATCAAGCCACGGCAGAGGAGCTTGGCTTAAATTATATCGGCTCACGTTCCACCCTACTCGCTGAAAACTACTCCAACTTGAAGTTCAACAAGAAGTTACTTTTGAAAGGCAAATGAAGAACCTAAAAGTCCAGTGCTACATTTCACGCTTCTGGTCTTTTTGGATGTCAAAGTCAAGTATTCCATTTCAAGCTTTTGGACCTGTCTGTGAAGGACCATATCATGCTAAAGGGTTTTCAACCCATGTATGGATAATATTCACATGGTTATGCTGTTTCCTTTTCACTGCAGGAATGTATACACCGCGCAACATTTGTAATGGAGACTTCTGAACAGTGTTTTTTTGTAGATGTGTGATTTTCTGAGCAGAATCAATTTGTAAGGGTTTGTAACTGTGGCAGTTGGAAATGTAAAGCTTTTTCTACGTCATGGCAAGAGGCAAGCTTATAACCACACAAGATATAGTATATAAAAACATTGGTTGACTATCTTCCGTTTATCACAAACAATCTTGCTGTGGGTATACAGTGCCTTCAGAAAGAGTTCATGCCACTTGACTTATTCCACATTTTGTATTACAGCCTGAATTCAAAATGGATTAAATTCATTTTTATTCTTACCAATCTACACACAATAGCCCATAATGACAAACTGAAAACATGGTTTAGAAATGTATTGAAAATGAAATACAGAAATATCTAATTAACAAGTATTCACACCACTGAGTTATTACATGTTAAAATCACCTTTGGCAGCGATTACAGCTGAGTCTTTCTGGGTTAGTCTCTCTACGAGCTTTACACATCTGGGTATTTGCACATAATAAAAAAAAAAATCTTCAAGCACTGTCAAGTTGGTTGATCATTGTTTAGACAGCCATTATCAATTCTTGCCATAGATTTTGAATTCGATTTAAGTCAAAACTGTTACTAGGCCACTCAGGAACATTCAATGTCATCTTGGTAAGCAACTTCAATGTATATTTGGCCTTGTATTTTAGGTTATTGTCATGTTGAAAGGTGAATTTGTCCCCAGCATCTGTTGGAAAGCAGACTCAACCAGGGTTTCCTCTAGGATTTTGCCTGTGCTTAGCTCTATTCTGTTTTATTTTATCCCAAAAAAAACTCCCTAGTCTTTGCCGATGACAAGCATACCCATAACATGATGCAGCCACCACCATGTTTGAAAATATGAAGAGTGGTACTCAGTGATGTGCTGTTGGATTTTCCCCAAACCTAACAATTTATATTCAGGACATAAAGTTATTTTGTTTGCCACAATTTTTTGCAGTTTTAGTTTAGTGCCTTATTGCAAACAGGATGCATGTTTTGGAATATTTTTTTCTGTACATGCTTTCTTTTTTTCACTCTGTTATTTAGGTTAGTATTGTGAAGTAACTATAATGTCGTTGAACCATCCTCAGTTTCTCCTACCACAGCCATTAAACTAACTGTTTTAAACTCACATTTGACCTCATGGTGAAATCCCTGAGCGGTTTCCTTCCTCTCCGTCAACTGAGTTAGGAAGGACGCCTGACTCTTTGTAGTGACTGGGTGTATTGATACACCATCCAAAGTGCAATAACTTCACCATGCGCAAAGGGATATTCAATGTCTGTTTTGAAATGTTTTACCAAGTATCATGGCCATTCTTTGTGAGGCATTGGAAAACCTCCCTGATCTTTGTGGTTGAATCTGTGTTTAAATTCACTGCTCGACTGAGGGACCTTGCAGATGATTGTATTTGTGGGGTACAGAGATGAGGTAGTCATTCAAAAATTGTGTTAAACACTATTGCACATAATGAGTCCATGCAACTAATGTGACTTGTTAAGCAAAAAAAAAAACGTATTTAGGCTTGCCTTAACAAAGGGGTTGAATACCTATTGACTCAAGACATTTCAGCTTTTTATTTTTAATTAATTTGTAAAAAAATAAAAAATACACCGTTGTGTGTAGACCCGTAACACAAAATCTGTTTAAATTCAAGCTGTAAAACAATGTGGAAAAAGTGAAGGGGTGTGAACACTTTCTAAAGGCACTTTAGTTCCACCTAGATTTGAAGCTCTAATGTTGTTACTTTCAGTTTTCCTATGAATGTTTATTTTTCAATGTTTTTGTAGAACATTGTGTAAGTACTGCATGGAGCCTGGCATGCTGTGCTAATAATGTTGAATGCACAAGCTTCAACGGCCTTGCTCAACATCACCTCCTTATCCAATCCTTCATATCATAAAGAGATGCTCAACGTTGTTCTTGGAAAGGTATAGTCCTGTAGGTTTTTGCTCCAACCATAATCTAGCCCATCCTATTTATAACAATTAGGTGGTTGATAAGCTGAATCAGGTCAGTTACAACTGCGGATGGAGCGAAAACCTACAAGAGGTTCTCTCCAGGAACAGGGTTAGCCCTGCACATGGACCAGACAGAATATAACCAGCATTTTTTGGTTACACAACTTTCATGATTAAGCCATTATAAATGCTTTTTAATGCCTAATTTCAATGTAAATGATAGTCATTAATAGTATGTAGACCCTTAACTATTTATACATGTTTAGCCTATTCATGAAAGTCATAAGTGTAAACACATTTTATTAATGGAATTGAGTCATTTAAAAACTTTGCTTTCAGCTAAACTGCAAAATGCACATTAAATGTGTTCTGTGAACAATCGGTGTTGACCATCAAGCTAAATAAGTTCAGCTTTTAAAAAGTCAAAAATATGCAAAAAGATTGTCTTTTGATGTTTTATAACTTCCATAGAAACATGTTTAATATTTACACAACCTTGATGCAATGCAAACTGGCCACTTGTCTCAACCGAATAGAAGCTAATAATACCTGTAATATAGAATCTAAAAGAAAAGTGCTTTCTGTACTAAATTTGTATATTTCTTATGACAGTAAACATTTAAGATGCTGATACTTGAATAAACGGCATACATCAGTGGTCACCAAGACCTCAATATGCATCAACACCATGATAAATTGAATCCCATATTTCACTACTACACACATTAAAGCTTTCCCAGACTAGATTCGGTAACCTCTGGCATACACACAAACAAGCAGAAGCTATTCCAAAAATACAAAGTGCAAAATCGACAATTTTAGTGCTTCAAAATGGTATTTAGAAGTTCAGGTACAGTACATTCAATGCTTTACTTATAATTGCACACAACCCCGTAAAGGATAAGGGATAAAGTCAAGAGTTCAATAAATATTTTTCATTTAGGAGTCCATTTCGTCTGACAAGATTTTCACAAGTTCCTATTAAGCATGCAGACTCCACATGGGTATCTCGCTGCACAAAGCTACCTTGTACACAGATGAGCCTGAAGCTATGACACAGGCAGCATTGGGTTCAATGGGTTGACATTATAACAGGGTTACAAAAGCAGCGTCGCTACCATGAAAAAAAAGCGGTGTCGCTACATCACATCACTTAAAATACTTGCCTCTGCATTTCTTTCAGAACGGGTTTGCAATCCAACAGTCACTTGACTACGCCAAGAGTCTTGACTCTGCTCATTCTCAACCCTCACACATTACTGCTGCCCTACACAGACTTAGTTGAATTTGACATTTAAAAAATGAGCATGGCAGCATCTACGATTGGTGCTAGTGCCACTAAAATGGGCGGCACGTAGTCTACTTTTCATTATTACTAACCAAGACGAATGAAGTGCAGAGTAAACCACGTAATAAGGAAACTTTCATTCAAAAGCATTGTAAAAGAGGTCTTTCATTTGCAGACAGGACCACCACTAGTCAACTCCCTTGCTTTGCTCATGCTTTTGAAAGTAATGCTAACTGATACAACCTGTTTACACTAGCATTGCTACATGCTCCAAAAATGCTAGCCATTCTGGATGTTGGTAAATAACAAGCTAACAAACTTAAAAACAACAATACCTTAAGTCAGGGTTTCCTGGGGCCGCTCCTGAGTGCATGCTTTGTTTTTTTTGCCCTAACACTACACAGCTGATTCAAATTATCAAAGCTCGATGGTGAGTTGGTTAATTGTATTGCTAGGGCAAAAACCAAAACTTGTACCAAGGGGAGGGGGGCCCAGGACCGAGTTTGGGAAACCCTGCCTTAGGTAAGTCGACAATGACCTAATACTTTTAAAAAGCCAACTATCCCTTTAAACCTCCAAAGGATGGGTATGCTGAGTATGTTCCACATCGTTCAGTATAGTAAAACAGGGAGAGCATGCATTTTATCTATTGTATCTGTTATGAAATGACCCAGAGGGATGGGAATGGTTCCTTCTAGCAATCCACAGATTAGATGAAAGCTTAGCCTGCCTTCGAAGAGGTCACCCGACTTCGATTTAAGACGCCGACCTTTGCCGAACCCACACTCAAAGCGTCGCTCCAGAATCCACCACTGAGAAATATCAAGTGTTTTAATAGGGCTTCATATCTCTACATGGCACGAAGGGCAGATGTGGAAAGTACAGTACAGACTCACTTAGATACACACAAATGGGGATTAAAATACCAGTGTGTGGTTCAATAATCTACTGGGATGACGTCCGGCACCGGCAGTTCACACAAACTTACTCTGAGAGGGGGGGACATGTTCAGGAGAGCTTATCATTTCCTCTCCTTCCCTCCTTTCTCCTCTCTATCTCCCTCTGGTTCTGGTCATGAGAGTCAGGCAGGAGGCTGGTGACGTGGCCGATGCCCTTGGTCACGCCCTCCCTGAAGAGCAGCTTGGCGCCCATGCGGAGGTACTCGGGGTGTTTAATGAAGCGGAAGCAGACCACAGCCCTCTCTCCTGTGCGCAGCTCCTCCTGGTGGTGAACACAGGGAAGGGCACACAAAACGGTTCGTGTTGACTCAGAAATCAGCAGGGCCACAATCAGCAGGCAGACGTTGTGGAATGTTGCAGATAGAAATGTCATGGATAGAGCTAATGTGATTCCTCTTTCTCTACATGGCAGAGAGGCATGTTTGTTCTATATAATAAAATCTCTATCTGAACATTGCACAAAGTTGTGTCCTACTGAATGCGGCCCATATTGAGGAAGTGTATACTTAAACAATAAGGCCCAAGGGGGTGTGGTATATGGCCAGTATATCACGGCTAAGGGCTGTTCTTGTGCACGACGCAACACAGAGTGCCTGGATACAGCCCTTAGCTGTGGTATATTGGCCATATACCACAAACCCCTGAGGTGTCTTACTGTTATTATAAATAGGTTACCGAGGTAATTAGAACAGTAAACAAGTAGTTTGGTCTGATATACCAGGGTTTTCAGTCAATCAGCATTCAGGACTCTAACTACCCAGTTTATAATTATTATTACTAACTTTTCCATGCAGGCACTCCACGGTAGCCGTCTGTCTTACGTTCCCCACGTGCAGTCACTTGGAAGCCCCGACGGAATGTTTTGGCGTGGATGAGAAGGACGATGGCCGCCTCAAACTGCCAGCAGATGGTGGGGTTCATCTTCGGGCTGACCATCACCATACCCTATTCAACACACACACACGCACCAATAAGTACTTTGGGAGATGGGAAAGGAACCATTGTGGGACTGGTTTTATAACAGTAGAAAACATTTTGACTGCATATGATTTGTGAGTTGTTTGTGCATGTTTAGTTTAAGTCGGAAGTATACATACACTTAGGTTGGAGTCATTAAACGTGTTTTTCAACCACTCCACTAATTTCTTGTTAACAAACTATATTTTTGGCAAATCGGTTAGGACATCTACTTTGTGCATGACAAGTAAATTTTCCAACAATTGTTTACAGATTATTTCACTGTATCACAATTCCAGTGGGTCAGAAGTTTACATATTGACTGTGCCTTCAAACAGCTTGGAAAATTCCAGAAAATTATGTCATGGCTTTAGAAGCTTCTGATAGGCTAATTGACATCATTTGAATCAATTGGAGGTGTACCTGTGGATGTATTTCAAGGCCTACCTTCAAACTCAGTGCCTCTTTGCTTGACATCATGGGAAAATCTAAAGAAATCCGCCAAAACCTCAGAAAATAAAAAAATGTAGACCTCCACAAGTCTAGATCATCCTTGGGAGCAATTTCCAAACGCCTGAATGTACCACATTCAGTACAAACAATAGTATGCAAGTATAAACACCATGGGACCACGCAGCTGTCATACCGCTCAGGAAGGAGACGCGTTCTGTCTCCTAGAGATGAACATACTTTGGTGCGAAAAGTGCAAATCAATCCCAGAATAACAGCAAAGGACCTTGTGAAGATGCTGGAGGAAACAGGTACAAAAGTATCTATGTCCACTGTAAAACGAGTCCTATATTGAAATAACCTGAAAGGCCGCTTAGCAAGGACGAAGCCACTGCTCCAAAACCGCCATAAAAAAGCCACACTACGGTTTGCAACTGCACATGGGGACAAAGATCGTACTTTTTGGTCCTCTGGTCTGATGAAACAAAAATAGAACTGTTTGGCAAAATGACCATTGTTATGTTTGGAGGAAAATGGGGGAGGCTTGCAAGATCGTACTTTTTGGTCCTCTGGTCTGATGAAACAAAAATAGAACTGTTTGGCAAAATGACCATTGTTATGTTTGGAGGAAAATGGGGGAGGCTTGCAAGCCGAAGAACACCATCCCAACCGAGAAGCACGGGGGTGGCAGCATCATGTTGTGGGGGTGCTTTGCTGCAGGAGGGCCTGGTTCACTTCACAAAATAGATGGCATCATGAGGTAGGAAAATTATGTGAATATATTGAAGCAACATCTCAAGACATCAGTCAGGAAGTTAAAGCTTGGTCGCAAATGGGTCTTCCAAATGGACAATGACTACAAGCATACTTCCAAAGTTGTGGCAAAATGGCTTAAGGACAACAAAGTCAAGGTATTAGAGTGGCCATCACAAAGCCCTGACCTCAATCCTATAGAAAATTTGTGGGCAGAACTGAAAAAGCGTGTGCGAGCAAGGAGGCCTACAAACCTGACTCCATTACACCAGCTCTGTCAGGAGGGATGGGCCAAAATTCACCCAACTTATTGTGGGAAGCTTGTGGAAGGCTACCCGAAATGTTTGACCCAAGTTAAACAATTTAAAGGCAATGCTACCAAATACTAATTGAGTGTATGTAAACTTCTGACCCACTAGGAATGTGATGAAAGAAATAAAAGCTGAAATAAATAATTCTCTCTTCTATAATTCTGACATTCCACATTCTTAAAATGAAGTGGTGATCCTAACTGACCTAAGACAGGGAATTTGTACTAGGATTAAATATCAGAAATTGTGAAAATGAAGTTTAAATGTATTATATTGTGTTATGAGTGTGCATGGACATTATGTCAGATTGTTCAAGGACAAAAATATGTTTTTCACTGATAGCTATCAATTTTAGAAATACATTATTTATAGAAGAGATTTATATTTTCCATGAGGGAAATGCTTCAAAAAGAAACAAAAACATAGTTGGCTACACAGACCTACCTATACTTGAGGTTTCACATGTAACACACAAAACATAGGACAGATGGCAGTATCATAACCATGAGCAGTTTGTGCAGTCATCCTGTTTCCAAATGTGACCCTGCAATGTTCAATCATATTAAGGGATATGATTGGCAGAACATGGGGGGGAACTACAGTATATCATAGATAAATAGATAAAAGTCACGAAAATTCACATGCGGTGCGGTTGTGTTGTGGCTGAACTCTCTGACCTTGCGGAGCAGCGAGCGGTCAAAGTTGCCGAGGGCCAGTGTGGCGGCTTGGCCGGCTCTCAGCACCCTGCATGCCGAGCGGTTCCTATGGATGCTGCCCACCTTCAGCCTCAGGAAACGGCCCTCGTCCGTAGGGCCAACCACCAGCCTCTCCCCCTCGCGACACACCCCACTGTCCGCGGGTCAATGGGAGGAAAAACATATTATGATATGTCAAAGTGGAACTCTCCAGGGCAAATTATTTTTTAGCAGCAATTCAGGGTTACACTGTTTGCAGTACATTGACTTTATTATTTTTGATTTGCTAAAAGCTTAACTGAGCAAATCCTCTGAAAATATCTTTAAAAAAAGCTCAACAAAGTCACCTATAGATGTGAACATGATGCGCAAAAAATTATAGTATCATGACTTAAATGGGATTTGTGCCATAAATGCTAAAACATTAGCACTTGGAAACAGTGCCAGGGAAACTAAACCAAAGCAGGATTGCTGTCAGACCTTGTCCATAGACAGCTTGCAGGGTAAGGAAACCAATATGTCATTTTGTAATTTTGGTGAACATTCCATTGAACAGTGCTAAATAAATCCATTATCATTGCATTCATGAGTATCAATATGACATTTACATTTTAGTCATTTAGCAGACGCTCTTATCCAGAGCGACTTACAGTAGTGAATGCATACATTTCATACAATTTCATACATTTTTTTTTTTTTCCTGTGCTGGCCCCCCGTGGGAATCGAACCCACAACCCTGGTGTTGCAAACACCATGCTCTACCAACTGAGCTACAGGGAAGGCTTAACATATGACATATGGCCAACTGACCTGTAGAGAGTTCCTCCCACCACTGTCCCCACATCTGGCACGGTATAGATCTCATCTACCTATATTCACAAGCAGAGGAATGAGGAGGTATATTTTGCTAGCATTGATACAGAATATTGGGCGTGAATCTGAATGTGTGAAAGTGCATGTTCACATCTCGTGTGGGTGTATGTTTTGTTACGCGTGTGCATGAATGGATGTATGCGTTTGGATGGGTGTGGTGTGTTTGTAAAGAGTGTGTGTATGTGTGTAATATATTTGTTGTTTCTGCACAAACGTGTGTGTATGTGTATTATTGTGTTAGTTGTGAGTGTGCATGGACACACACAATGTCCATGCACACACATAATTCACACAATAATTGTATACGTTAATGTGTCTGGGTGTGTGTGCATATGCAGGTGTAGTACCTGGAACTCAGTGAGTTGCTGCATGAGCTCCTCCTGCTCCTTGCTGTTGCTGAGAGGAGGCAGGATGTTGAAGAAGACTGTAAGCAGGTCCAGACTCTCTCCAGACACGCTGGACAGGGTGAAGATGGGTGTGATGCTATGGCACAAAGAGAGACAACGTGAGGGACACACCAGGGTTGAACACTCAAGCACAGACTATACACGTAGCTAAAGTGGACATGAGGTGACTTTTACGACCAGTATATAACCTATGCATAACGTCAAAAAAGTTGTCGTAATTATGTCATTTTGTGTAAAGAAATTGGGTTTGGGTTGGGTGATCGTAACGTCATTCTCTGGATGTCAACTGGTTTTCTGGTTGAGGAGACATCCGATAACCAGATTACAACCAGGTAAAGACATGTTTTTCATGACTACAACAAGGCATAAAGGTGTCATATTTTGGATGTTATCTGGTCAGATATCCAAATAACAACCAGATAGACCTATTTTTATGGTTGCTCAAAAGAAGTCTAAAAAATTTCTCACCTGGTTATCTGACTTCCATAAAATTTGTTTACACCTGGGAAATTTCGTTATGATGTCCAATGCCAAATTCTGCCCACTAAGTTAGTTAGTCCCTTGATACTTAAATGAGAGGTCAAATAACTAGGGCTGGGAATTGACAGGGACCTCTCGATACAATACTATCATGATACTTTGGTGCTGATACGATATGTTTTGCAATTCTCACAATTCTATATGTATTGCGATTCGATACATCAATTTTATTGTGATTCGATGTTCCAAACATATTGCTCACCATATATCTGCTGCAGAGGGACAAGCGAGAGCCATGAGAAAACAAGTTTTGATCAGTCATGGAAATAAAAGTGCAGAAAACAAATTGGCTCCCTATTTAAAAAGATGGAGAACAAGCTATGAAGGAAACATACCGTAGTTTTGGTGCAGCTATCGCAAAAATAATATTGCGATATTGTCAAAACGATACAATATATCGTCAAAAATATGTAACTGTATTGATTTTTTCCCCCGACCAATACAAACAACGTTGCCGTACATGCTTACTAAGTCAATTCCTTTCTAGTCACCCTGGACTAAGGCCTATGTGGTGTATATTGGGTTGTGAATCTCAATTCCAGTTTCCTTCTAGGTCTTTTCTCCTTTTCAGCAGATACCTGGAGGACTGAGCGAACTGCTGGGCGGCTGTGACGGCGTCGTCCGGGCTGGCCACCAACATCGGCACTTTGGTACAGCCGGGCAGCTTGAGGACATGTTCCAGCTGGCGTACTGTGCGCTCCACTGTGCCTTTGGCACACAGGTCCACCTTGCTGACCACGATAAAGATGGGCACCTTTAGTGCCATGGCCAGGCCCAGGTGCTCGCGGGTGGTGCCAGCTAAGGGGGAGAAAATATTATCTGGTTGGGTCAGTGGTAGGGTCGTAAAACTCCCAGTAATTTACCAAAGTTACCAGACTTGGTAATTAACTGATTATTTTGGAAATCTATGGAAACTTTGGTCATTTATATTTGAGTAAAAATGGTGTCCATGAGTTTCTAGTAAATAGACCATGTGGTTCAGGAGAAGATTAATGGAAAAACATCTGATCAACAATGACCTAATTTGCAATTAACGCCCTCTTAGTCAGTGGTCACATCAAGTAGTCAAACGCATATCACTTTTCATAGCTTGCTGGGCCAAACAAATCTTGTAGAAGTCAACAAGGCCCGCACAATCTACACTTTTACTATAGCTATATGATCGGGCTTACCTATGCCTGTGTTGGCGCTGACCACCAGCATGGCGAAGTCTGGGCAGTAGCTGGTGAGGCCAAAAATTGTGGTTTTCAGGTACTTGTGGTGGCCGGCCAGGTCAATGAAGGTGATCATCTTAGAAGAGCTCTCGCAAATCTCCTCGGCTGTACGGGAGTCACTGTAATTCACCACCTTCAAAAGCCACATGAGAGGAAGTTGAATTAACTTGTGTGTTGTTACACTGTTTTTATGGGTTAGGCCAGACAAAGTTTACATTTACGTCATTTAACAGACACTCTTATCCAGAGCGACTTACAAAAAAGTTGAATTGCTCCGTTTAATGGATGCCCCGCCTCACTTTTCTCAACACCAATAAATAAACAAAATCAGATGTGTTACTTTTTGGCCAATATATGCGGCTCTTTGTTTATAATGCACTGTCCGCTCTCCCTTGAGGCTTTCCCAAGTTGATGCCCAACAGACCAAACAGCCTCAGATCACACGCTCAGATCATGTTCGAGCCTCGGATTGGACAATGAAACACACACGCTCGCACCTGCAGGCGACGTGCAGATGTTTCATTTCTCTCTCATGCCGTCATGGCTGAAGCCAGCGCAAATTCCTACTATTTATGTGTCCAGGTTAAACGTGGGACGTCCCTCATTATAAACAAACAGTCGGTTAAATTCATGGTTATTGCATCATTTTCAGATCTATTAGAAGCGATTAATAGACGAAACAACAATGTAATTTAACCAATTGACTGGCCAGAGATCAGGGCATTCATCAGCAAAGACGCAGTGCAAGCCAATAGTATTTTGGACAACCAAATTTAAGTCAAAATGATTGATGAAATCGAAGTGTGTCAGCTGTATGGTGATTTGCGATTCATAACTTACATTTTACCAGTACTACCAGTAGTAGTAGGCCAACCAATAACACCAAAACGGAATGCGTTTGAAGTGATGACCCGCCGCCGAGAACAGCTAGCACGTCCAGCAAAGTACATCGCCAGTGGCACGCACACACTTCGTGCCGATCAGAAGGTGGGGGCTTTTCGTGGCAGCCAGATGAGACAATCAAAGGAGGATGCGGTGAGCAAAGTTACTAGGCTCAAATTTAGTCACACTTGCTCTATATAGATTGATGCTTCTAACTGTTCATGTTATAATTTTTTTTCTTTGTTGTTGTTGATGATTAAAGCTGAATGGCTGGATTTATGGATTTTTCCCCAATGGTACATTAATACCAAGGCTATAGAGATGCATTCAGGTAATGAACTCATTATTATGCATCAACATTTTAATTTGACTACAATGATTCATTGTCAATCATTCTTGAATTTGTTAGGCTATACAATTAAGTACATTAATACATTCATACATTACTTTTTTAATATAATTTTTGAATATGATAGAATATTGCATTCCATTATACATCCTATGTGAATAATGTTCAATAATGTTAATATGTGTATTAATAATAATAATAATCTGAAAATCAGTCCAAAATTGAATATTTCGCCCATTGTCCATACAGCCCAGGACAATGTGGTAAAGTACTGTTATTCCTTATCCACCTAATGATAATGATTTTTTTTTAATAAAAAAATGTATCTCGCTCGCCTCACTTTTCTGGGGCGAAAATCCGTTAAACAATTAATCAATTTTGTCTGGCCTTAGTAACAAATGGAAGATGTTCAAAACATTTGTGTGCTGTTACAGTTTTTTGTGTTGTTACTTTTTTGTTATATCAGTGTAGTTTTTGAGGAATACATTTTTTTTATGTCTTTGCTCAAAGGAGGGTAAAACTCATGCATGTTCATCTTTCCTTCTGTATCTTGTCACCTATAAGACGCTGTTACCCACCTCCCCTTTGCTATTGAAGCCCAAAATCTCAAAGCTGATGCTTGATGTCCTGCCCGTTTGGATCTCATGAAGGTGTCTGAAGAGGTTGAGGCGTGCCCGGCCTCGCCCGTTGTCCAGCTCGCCTTGCGTCAGCACGCCCAACAGCGTGGACTTCCCTGAGTCCACGTTTCCCAGTACCGCCACACGCAGGTCCAAGAACTGCTCTCATACACACACAAGAGACACTGCAGTGAAATTACAGCAGATCGGCGTGGCAGAAATTCTTCATTGTATGTACAGCCTACCATTGACCATTTATATAATTGAGTGCAAAACAAGTCACTCTTCTTTCGCATTTTAATGCTTAATTGACAGACAGAAAATAAAGAATGGGAGATAGGTGAGAAGGAGACAGTGATTTGAACCAGACTCCGGGGGGAGTCGCATATGTGCAAGGAGCCAGGAGTGTTACAACTGTCCCTTAAATAAGACAAGGTGCTGTTTATCCCACCTGTTGGTCGTCTGGAACTTTTCGGACAAGAACCTGAGATTTTCCGGCAGTTTCTGTCCGAGTCGTAATCCACCTCTCTTTCCAGTAGAAGTGTGATGTCAGCACCAACCCTGGTGAGGCAGAGATATCACATTTATCACCGGTTAAATACAGTTACAATGGCAAACTGTCAAATTATACATTTATAAACTAGTTTCTTCAAGAATCAACGGGTATAATTGATTTGACCATTAAGCAGAAGAAAATATCCCAGATTGTGCATTTGGTGACATTTGCATACGAGGTAGTGACATACTTCTCTGCCATCCTCCGTAGGGTCTTCAGCGAGGCTCTCATGTCTCCCTCCGACAGTCCGACAAGCAGACCATTGTCTTCCACCCCAATCTGATACACTGCCTCGCCCCGACCCTCTTGAAGACGCCATTTTAACTGGGTGGCCAGGTGTTCAAATCGGTATTGTGTGGGTTTCACCAACTTCAGCTGCAGTGAAGTCAGAGCACGGGACTGCACTTCACCAACAAGAAGTGTCCAACAAGTGAACCACGTGTTTGAGAGCGTGCATGCATTATACATGGATGTGTTTCGACTTTTGATTACTAGCTACAGGTGAAAGGGAAGATGACATGCAAAAAGAAAGAAATGTATACTAGTACCTTATATTCAATGTTTCCTTCTTCAGCCTGAGAGAAACAGAGGGAAGGACATGTTTTGAAAATGTGTCTGTACTGTATTTTGACAGCACACCCCCCTGTTGACTAATGTACTTCTGAATAAAAACTACCCACACCACAGCAAGCTATCACTACAGTATTTTACATCTATGCACCACCAAGGAAGCAATTTATCTTGCAACATCATGGAGCTGCCAAGCTGCTCTCTTGCAGCTAGTCGACACAACATTGTACCGTGAGAACGCCAGCTGTTGTTGTCAACAAACAAACAAATGCCCATTCCCTGCTTGTAACAACGTCATATATGGCCAAAAGGTTTTCTTACCATGGGAAAAGCTCAGACGACAGCATCTGCCAGAAGCTAGCTAAAATAATGTCCGAATGTGTAAATAGCTAGGCTCTGGCTAGCCTAGCATTGGATAATATCGCTAGCTAGCCAACTAACGTGAGCTTGATAGCAAGCTGCAGCTAGCTACAGTAGCTAACGTTACCTCCGGTGGTAAATATGGTGGTGTTTTGTTGGTCTTCGTCTTTTTACTCCTCCGTCTCTTTCTTCTTTTCCCCTTTTTTGAGCGCGTTTTTTTGGACATCCTTCTCCCGTTACCTGAACTGGGTCCTTGCAAATTTGATCTAACGTTAGGAAAATTTGATCTAATGTTAGCGGTTGTACCAACACCGGTCCCGCCTGATATTTGCGCATCCATCACGATAATGAACTAGCTAACGCTAACCCACACTGTTTTTGTCAGTAAGAATATAACGGACTTAAAGTTGTACGTCTGAAAATGAATAAGTACACATACATATGGGCTCAGTGTGGATAGCTAACGCAATCGGTCCAGCTGAGGCTGGCCTTCTCTCCATCACTTGCCTTCTGCTAGCTAGCTAGTCTATCCTCCATCCTATCCTCCATCCCTATCCTCCAGGCCGGCTCGGTCCTCCCCTCCTGCTCCGTGGCTCGACGACTCACTACGAGCTCACAGAACAGGGCTCCGGGCAGCCGAGCGGAAATGGAGGAAAACTCGCCTCCCTGCGGACCTGGCATCCTTTCACTCACTCCTCTCTACATTCTCCTCTTCTGTCTCTGCTGCTAAAGCCACTTTCTACCACTCTAAATTCCAAGCATCTGCCTCTAACCCTAGGAAGCTCTTTGCTACCTTCTCCTCCCTCCTGAATCCTCCTCCCCCTCCCCCCCCCCTCCTCCCTCTCTGCGGATGACTTCGTCAACCATTTTGAAAAGAAGGTTGACGATATCCGATCCTCGTTTGCTAAGTCAAACGACACCGCTGGTCCTGCTCACACTGCCCTACCCTGTGCTTTGACCTCTTTCTCCCCTCTCTCTCCAGATGAAATCTCGCCTCTTGTGACGGCCGGCCGCCCAACAACCTGCCCACTTGACCCTATCCCCTCCTCTCTTCTCCAGACCATTTCCGGAGACCTTCTCCCCTTCCTCACCTCGCTCATCAACTCATCCTTGACCGCTGGCTACGTCCCTTCCGTCTTCAAGAGAGCGAGAGTTGCACCCCTTCTGAAAAAACCTACACTCGATCCCTCCGATGTCAACAACTACAGACCAGTATCCCTTCTTTCTTTTCTCTCCAAAACTCTTGAACGTGCCGTCCTTGGCCAGCTCTCCTGCTATCTCTCTCAGAATGACCTTCTTGATCCTAATCAGTCAGGTTTCAAGACTGGGCATTCAACTGAGACTGCTCTTCTCTGTGTCACGGAGGCTCTCCGCACTGCTAAAGCTAACTCTCTCTCCTCTGCTCTCATACTTCTAGACCTATCTGCTGCCTTTGATACTGTGAACCATCAGATCCTCCTCTCCACCCTCTCCGAGTTGGGCATCTCCGGCGCGGCCCACGCTTGGATTGCGTCCTACCTGACAGGTCGCTCCTACCAGGTGGCGTGGCGAGAATCTGTCTCCGCACCATGCGCTCTCACCACTGGTGTCCCCCAGGGCTCTGTTCTAGGCCCTCT
Organism: Salmo salar; assembly: GCF_965601325.2. Taxonomy (NCBI): domain Eukaryota; kingdom Metazoa; phylum Chordata; class Actinopteri; order Salmoniformes; family Salmonidae; genus Salmo; species Salmo salar. The sequence continues at coordinate 50,125,577 of NC_138292.1, read as the reverse complement.
CCTATTCTCGCTATACACCAAGTCACTTGGCTCTGTCATATCCCACATGGTCTCGCCTATCATTGCTATGCAGACGACACACAATTAATCTTCTCCTTTCCCCCTTCTGATAACCAGGCGGCGAATCGCATCTCTGCATGTCTGTCAGACATATCAGTGTGGATGACGGATCACCAGCTCAAGCTGAACCTCGGCAAGACGGAGCTGCTCTTCCTCCCGGGGAAGGACTGCCCGTTCCATGATCTCGCCATCACGGTTGACAACTCCCTTGTGTCCTCCTCCCAGAGTGCTAAGAACCTTGGCGTGATCCTGGACAACACCCTGTCGTTCTCCACTAACATCAAGGCGGTGACCCGATCCTGTAGGTTCATGCTCTACAACATTCGCAGAGTACGACCCTGCCTCACACAGGAAGCGGCGCAGGTCCTAATCCAGGCACTTGTCATCTCCCGTCTGGATTACTGCAACTCGCTGTTGGCTGGGCTCCCTGCCTGTGCCATTAAACCCCTACAACTCATCCAGAACGCCGCAGCCCGTCTGGTGTTCAACCTTCCCAAGTTCTCTCACGTCACCCCGCTCCTCCGCTCTCTCCACTGGCTTCCAGTTGAAGCTCGCATCCGCTACAAGACCATGGTGATTGCCTACGGAGCTGTGAAGGGAACGGCACCTCCATACCTTCAGGCTCTGATCAGGCCCTACACCCAAAAAAGGGCACTGCGTTCATCCACCACTGGCCTGCTGGCCCCCCTACCTCTGAGGAAGCACAGTTCCCGCTCAGCCCAGTCAAAACTGTTCGCTGCTCTGGCACCCCAATGGTGGAACAAGCTCCCTCACGACGCCAGGACAGCGGAGTCAATCACCACCTTCCGGAGACACCTGAAACCCCACCTCTTTAAGGAATACCTAGGATAGGATAAAGTAATCCTTCTAACCCCCCCCCCCCCCTTAAAATATTTAGATGCACTATTGTAAAGTGGTTGTTCCACTGGATATCATAAGGTGAATGCACCATTTTGTAAGTCGCTCTGGATAAGAGCGTCTGCTAAATGACTTAAATGTAAATGTAAATGTAGTCCATACTCAGGGTTCCCCAACTGGCGTCCCGATTTATATTATACTATTTTTATGACCATTTTTATATTAATTCATTTAAATGTTTTTCATTGTTGGACATACAATACTAAAAACACCAGTAAATCAGCTCCAATTGATTTAATTTGCCAAAATATCCCAATGCCCCAGGGCACTGCCCTGTGTAGGGTGCCGTCTTTCGGATGGGACGTTAAACGGGTGTCTTGACTCTCTGAGGTCATTAAAGATCCCATGGCACTTATCGTAAGAGTAGAGGTGTTAACCCCGGTGTCCTGGCTAAATTCCCAAGCTGTCCCTCATACCATCACGGTCACCTATTCATCCCCCTCCTCTCCCCTGTAACTATTCCCCAGGTCGTTGCTGTAAATGAGTTCTCAGTCAACTTACCTGGTAACCTCCACCACTATAGCATCCGTGTGGAGGGCGGCATGAGAGGTTGTAACATTTCTAGCTGAGGAACAATTTTAGGGTTTTCTCACAACGTTTAGTTTTAGGCTGCGGTTGCAATTCGTTTTTTTCACAAAAAAATGATATCTAACCATACAATGTAGCTATTTTTAATAATGTTGTAATTAATTATACCATTGAATATATATATTGTGACGACCCTGGGTTTATAAGCGCGGAAATCGACTCTGCCGCTCGAGCATGCTTTTGCGGCACAGTCGATAGCGCGCCGGACTTCGGCCTTGAAGGTCGAGGGTTCGAGACCTGCTCCCTGCCTGCCTGTTTCATTACATTGGTGTCGGAAGTGATCGGACCTTGCATCCACGACAGTGCGTGTGCTTGGCCGATGAGCGCGTTCCTGTAAGACGTTGAGTCGCAAGCTAGCGCGAGGACGCGCTCTTTGAAAGGAGGAAGTAGTGTGACGACCCTCGGTTTATAAACGCGGAAATCGACTCGAGCATGCTTTTGCGGCACAGTCGATAGCGCGCCGGACTTCGGCCTTGAAGGTCGAGGGTTCGAGACCTGCTCCCTGCTTCATTACAATATATATAATGTTTGACGATTTTGAACGAACAAGCTAGCTATCGAAAAGTTTCAGCGTGTGTATTTAAGTTAGCCTGCTAACGTCTTCATAGCTAGTAGCATGGAATCAGGACATGACCAAACTGTTGCTGAGAGAATGGATGTTGAAACTTCCAAGGAGAAAAGAGGCATTGCTGAAACTCACTCATATGCTTGCAGTGTAAAAAAAGGGGGGTGAATATGATTCATACCCGAATACCCCTACCAAGGAAAAACTTCCAAAGAAGCTGAGAAGTGAACCATCAATGAGCCAGCTACGTCGTCCGCATCCTCACGGCTAAAATCAAAGAGAGCGCAGGTGACATCATGGATTAGGTGAAAAAGAACACTACCAGCATCGTTAACCTGAAGAAAGCAGGCATTGAACATTCAGGTTGCAAAGCAGGAGAATAAACTCACTGAAATTGAGTCAAAAGTAAACGAGAATGACCGGTATAGTCGGAGATGGAATCTTCGAATTTATGGAATAGCAGAAAAATCTGACGAGAACAATAAGGCAAGAGTGATGGACATTTGCAGGGCAATAGTCCCGGAGGAGGAGCGAAATGTTGTTGCAGGTTCTCTGGATGTAGTGCACCGCCTGGGTAGGCTGAGAGATGGGAGAAACAACCAGCCACAACGACCAGTGATCATGAGATTCATCTCCAGGACAGCGATGAATATGACATGGAAAGTGCAAAGAAAAATGACTATTTAAAGAACAACAACCACCTGAGGTTCAAGGAGGATCTGACAGCATTTGACAAAGAAGCTCTGAATCGTCTGTGGCGGATGATTGAGAGAGCAAGGAAGGAAGGGAAAGTGCATACTTTGCGGGAGACGAGGCTTTTGGAAGGGAAATTCACGCGGACGCCAAGCTTGTTGACTGCTGGATTTATCAAGTGAGTTGTGCAGGACTGAGTTTTATTTGCATCTGAGAAAACGTTATATTTCTTGAGGAAAGAGTATTGTTTGTGTGAGCCAAGCTTTTTTATATATAGATTTTGTATGGCAGGGAAATTCCCACTAACACTTAATGTTAGCTTGATGGCTATTCGTTTTACCAATCCATGGCACAATGTTATTTGCAATTGTGTGTGTAATATATATATATATATATTAATGTAGGTCAACTACTTGCAAAGGACTGTTTTTATTTGCAACTAGTAAGAACGTTTCTTTTTGTGAGAACCCGCTTCATGTGAACGTATACAAGTTTAATATTCGTCATATAGTCACTGTGATAGTAAATGTCCATTTCGGTTTTTTCTATTAATGCTAGGGAATCCGTAATATTTTGAAAAGGAAATCTTTATTTTTGTATTGTAAGGGTAAGAGTGCCGACTTATTTCATTCAAGACTCTCATGCGTGTTCCACAGATACTGCGTTTTGGAAGTGTCAATGGGGGAATGATATTTGGTTTTCTGTATTACATGATTGCAACTTGCTGAAAAGTGTTAACAGTGTTCCTTTCATCGAGTTTAAACAGTACAGCAAAAATGGTTCTTACAGAGTGCATCAAACATGATTTAGACCTTGTTTGTGAAAAACTATTTATTTCTGTATTTCATGATTGCAGCTTGCTGAAAAGTGTCAACAATGTTCCTTTCATCGAGCTTAAACAGTACAGCAAAATGGTACTTACAGAGTGACTCAAACATGACTTAGACCTTGTTTTTGAAAAACTGTTTATTTCTGTATTTCATGATTGCAGCTTGCTGAAAAGTGTCAACAATGTTCCTTTCATCGAGCTTAAACAGTACAGCAAAATGGTACTTTCAGAGTGACTCAAACATGACTTAGACCTTGTTTTTGAAAAACTGTTTATTTCTGTATTTCATGATTGCAACTTGCTGAAAAGTGTTAACAGGGTTCCTTTCATCGAGTTTAAACAGTACAGCAAAATGGTACTTACAAAGTGACCTTGTTTTTGAGAAACTGTTTATTTCTGTATTACATGATTGCAACTTGCTGAAAAGTGTTAACAGTGTTCCTTTCATCGAGTTTAAACAGTACAGCAAAAATGGTTCTTACAGAGTGCATCAAACATGATTTAGACCTTGTTTGTGAAAAACTATTTATTTCTGTATTTCATGATTGCAGCTTGCTGAAAAGTGTCAACAATGTTCCTTTCATCGAGCTTAAACAGTACTGCAAAATGGTACTTACAGAGTGATTCAAACATGACTTAGACCTTGTTTTTGAAAAACTGTTTATTTCTGTATTTCATGATTGCAACTTGCTGATAAGTGTTAACAAGTGTTCCTTTCATCGAGTTTAAACATATACAGCAAAATGGTACTTACAGAGTGACCTTGTTTTTGAGAAACTGTTTATTTCTGTATTACATGATTGCAACTTGCTGAAAAGTGTTAACAGTGTTCCTTTCATCGAGTTTAAACAGTACAGCAAAAATGGTTCTTACAGAGTGCATCAAACATGATTTAGACCTTGTTTGTGAAAAACTATTTATTTCTGTATTTCATGATTGCAGCTTGCTGAAAAGTGTCAAAAATGTTCCTTTCATCGAGCTTAAACAGTACAGCAAAATGGTACTTACAGAGTGACTCAAACATGACTAAGACCTTGTTTTTGAAAAACTGTTTATTTCTGTATTTCATGATTGCAACTTGCTGAAAAGTGTTAACAGTGTTCCTTTCATCGAGTTTAAACAGTAAAGCAAAATGGTACTTACAGAGTGACCTTGTTTTTGAGAAACTGTTTATTTCTGTATTACATGATTGCAACTTGCTGAAAAGTGTTAACAGTGTTCCTTTCATCGAGTTTAAACAGTACAGCAAAAATGGTTCTTACAGAGTGCATCAAACATGATTTAGACCTTGTTTGTGAAAAACTATTTATTTCTGTATTTCATGATTGCAGCTTGCTGAAAAGTGTCAACAATGTTCCTTTCATCGAGCTTAAACAGTACTGCAAAATGGTACTTACAGAGTGACTCAAACATGACTTAGACCTTGTTTTTGAAAAACTGTTTATTTCTGTATTTCATGATTGCAACTTGCTGAAAAGTGTTAACAGTGTTCCTTTCATCGAGTTTAAACAGTACAGCAAAAATGGTTCTTACAGAGTGCATCAAACATGATTTAGACCTTGTTTGTGAAAAACTATTTATTTCTGTATTTCATGATTGCAACTTGCTGAAAAGTGTCAACAATGTTCCTTTCATCGAGCTTAAACAGTACAGCAAAATGGTACTTACAGAGTGACTCAAACATGACTTAGACCTTGTTTTTGAAAAACTGTTTATTTCTGTATTTCATGATTGCAACTTGCTGAAAAGTGTTAACAGGGTTCCTTTCATCGAGTTTAAACAGTACAGCAAAATGGTACTTACAGAGTGACCTTGTTTTTGAGAAACTGTTTATTTCTGTATTACATGATTGCAACTTGCTGAAAAGTGTTAAACAGTACAGCAAAATGGTACTTACAGAGTGACTCAAACATGACTTAGACCTTGTTTTTGAAAAACTGTTTATTTCTGTATTTCATGATTGCAACTTGCTGAAAAGTGTTAACAGGGTTCCTTTCATCGAGTTTAAACAGTACAGCAAAATGGTACTTACAGAGTGACTCAAACATGACTTAGACCTTGTTTTTGAAAAACTGTTTATTTCTGTATTTCATGATTGCAACTTGCTGAAAAGTGTTAACAGGGTTCCTTTCATCGAGTTTAAACAGTACAGCAAAATGGTACTTACAAAGTGACCTTGTTTTTGAGAAACTGTTTATTTCTGTATTACATGATTGCAACTTGCTGAAAAGTGTTAACAGTGTTCCTTTCATCGAGTTTAAACAGTACAGCAAAAATGGTTCTTACAGAGTGCATCAAACATGATTTAGACCTTGTTTGTGAAAAACTATTTATTTCTGTATTTCATGATTGCAGCTTGCTGAAAAGTGTCAACAATGTTCCTTTCATCGAGCTTAAACAGTACTGCAAAATGGTACTTACAGAGTGATTCAAACATGACTTAGACCTTGTTTTTGAAAAACTGTTTATTTCTGTATTTCATGATTGCAACTTGCTGATAAGTGTTAACAAGTGTTCCTTTCATCGAGTTTAAACATATACAGCAAAATGGTACTTACAGAGTGACCTTGTTTTTGAGAAACTGTTTATTTCTGTATTACATGATTGCAACTTGCTGAAAAGTGTTAACAGTGTTCCTTTCATCGAGTTTAAACAGTACAGCAAAAATGGTTCTTACAGAGTGCATCAAACATGATTTAGACCTTGTTTGTGAAAAACTATTTATTTCTGTATTTCATGATTGCAGCTTGCTGAAAAGTGTCAACAATGTTCCTTTCATCGAGCTTAAACAGTACAGCAAAATGGTACTTACAGAGTGACTCAAACATGACTTAGACCTTGTTTTTGAAAAACTGTTTATTTCTGTATTTCATGATTGCAACTTGCTGAAAAGTGTTAACAGTGTTCCTTTCATCGAGTTTAAACAGTACAGCAAAATGGTACTTACAGAGTGACCTTGTTTTTGAGAAACTGTTTATTTCTGTATTACATGATTGCAACTTGCTGAAAAGTGTTAACAGTGTTCCTTTCATCGAGTTTAAACAGTACAGCAAAAATGGTTCTTACAGAGTGCATCAAACATGATTTAGACCTTGTTTGTGAAAAACTATTTATTTCTGTATTTCATGATTGCAGCTTGCTGAAAAGTGTCAACAATGTTCCTTTCATCGAGCTTAAACAGTACTGCAAAATGGTACTTACAGAGTGACTCAAACATGACTTAGACCTTGTTTTTGAAAAACTGTTTATTTCTGTATTTCATGATTGCAACTTGCTGAAAAGTGTTAACAGTGTTCCTTTCATCGAGTTTAAACAGTACAGCAAAAATGGTTCTTACAGAGTGCATCAAACATGATTTAGACCTTGTTTGTGAAAAACTATTTATTTCTGTATTTCATGATTGCAGCTTGCTGAAAAGTGTCAACAATGTTCCTTTCATCGAGCTTAAACAGTACAGCAAAATGGTACTTACAGAGTGACTCAAACATGACTTAGACCTTGTTTTTGAAAAACTGTTTATTTCTGTATTTCATGATTGCAACTTGCTGAAAAGTGTTAACAGGGTTCCTTTCATCGAGTTTAAACAGTACAGCAAAATGGTACTTACAGAGTGACCTTGTTTTTGAGAAACTGTTTATTTCTGTATTACATGATTGCAACTTGCTGAAAAGTGTTAACAGTGTTCCTTTCATCGAGTTTAAACAGTACAGCAAAAATGGTTCTTACAGAGTGCATCAAACATGACTTAGACCTTGTTTGTGAAAAACTGTTTATTTCTGTATTTCATGATTGCAGCTTGCTGAAAAGTGTCAACAGTGTTCCTTTCATCGAGCTTAAACAGTACAGCAAAATGGTACTTACAGAGTGACTCAAACATGACTTAGACCTTGTTTTTGAAAAACTGTTTATTTCTGTATTTCATGATTGCAACTTGCTGAAAAGTGTTAACAGGGTTCCTTTCATCGAGTTTAAACAGTAAAGCAAAATGGTACTTACAAAGTGACCTTGTTTTTGAGAAACTGTTTATTTCTGTATTACATGATTGCAACTTGCTGAAAAGTGTTAACAGTGTTCCTTTCATCGAGTTTAAACAGTACAGCAAAAATGGTTCTTACAGAGTGCATCAAACATGATTTAGACCTTGTTTGTGAAAAACTATTTATTTCTGTATTTCATGATTGCAGCTTGCTGAAAAGTGTCAACAATGTTCCTTTCATCGAGCTTAAACAGTACTGCAAAATGGTACTTACAGAGTGACGCAAACATGACTTAGACCTTGTTTTTGAAAAACTGTTTATTTCTGTATTTCATGATTGCAAATTGCTGAAAAGTGTTAACAGTGTTCCTTTCATCGAGTTTAAACAGTACAGCAAAATGGTACTTACAGAGTGACCTTGTTTTTGAGAAACTGTTTATTTCTGTATTACATGATTGCAACTTGCTGAAAAGTGTTAACAGTGTTCCTTTCATCGAGTTTAAACAGTACAGCAAAAATGGTTCTTACAGATTGCATCAAACATGATTTAGACCTTGTTTGTGAAAAACTATTTATTTCTGTATTTCATGATTGCAGCTTGCTGAAAAGTGTCAACAATGTTCCTTTCATCGAGCTTAAACAGTACTGCAAAATGGTACTTACAGAGTGACTCAAACATGACTTAGACCTTGTTTTTGAAAAACTGTTTATTTCTGTATTTCATGATTGCAACTTGCTGAAAAGTGTCAACAATGTTCCTTTCATCGAGCTTAAACAGTACAGCAAAATGGTACTTACAGAGTGACCTTGTTTTTGAGAAACTGTTTATTTCTGTATTACATGATTGCAACTTGCTGAAAAGTGTTAACAGTGTTCCTTTCATCGAGTTTAAACAGCACAGCAAAAATGGTTCTTACAGAGTGCATCAAACATGATTTAGACCTTGTTTGTGAAAAACTATTTATTTCTGTATTTCATGATTGCAACTTGCTGAAAAGTGTCAACAATGTTCCTTTCATCGAGCTTAAACAGTACAGCAAAATGGTACTTACAGAGTGAATCAAACGACTTAGACCTTGTTTTTGAAAAACTGTTTATTTCTGTATTTCATGATTGCAACTTGCTGAAAAGTGTTAACAGTGTTCCTTTCATCGAGTTTAAACAGTACAGCAAAATGGTACTTACAGAGTGACCTTGTTTTTGAGAAACTGTTTATTTCTGTATTACATGATTGCAACTTGCTGAAAAGTGTTAACAGTGTTCCTTTCAACGAGTTTAAACAGTACAGCAAAAATGGTTCTTACAGAGTGCATCAAACATGATTTAGATAGACCTTGTTTGTGAAAAACTATTTATTTCTGTATTTCATGATTGCAACTTGCTGAAAAGTGTCAACAATGTTCCTTTCATCGAGCTTAAACAGTACAGCAAAATGGTACTTACAGAGTTACCTTGTTTTTGAGAAACTGTTTATTTCTATATTACATGATTGCAACTTGCTGAAAAGTGTTAACAGTGTTCCTTTCATCGAGTTTAAACAGTACAGCAAAAATGGTTCTTACAGAGTGCATCAAACATGATTTAGACCTTGTTTGTGAAAAACTATTTATTTCTGTATTTCATGATTGCAGCTTGCTGAAAAGTGTCAACAATGTTCCTTTCATCGAGCTTAAACAGTACTGCAAAATGGTACTTACAGAGTGACTCAAACATGACTTAGACCTTGTTTTTGAAAAACTGTTTATTTCTGTATTTCATGATTGCAACTTGCTGAAAAGTGTTAACAGTGTTCCTTTCATCGAGTTTAAACAGTACAGCAAAATGGTACTTACAGAGTGACCTTGTTTTTGAGAAACTGTTTATTTCTGTATTACATGATTGCAACTTGCTGAAAAGTGTTAACAGTGTTCCTTTCATCGAGTTTAAACAGTACAGCAAAAATGGTTCTTACAGAGTGCATCAAACATGATTTAGACCTTGTTTGTGAAAAACTATTTATTTCTGTATTTCATGATTGCAACTTGCTGAAAAGTGTTAACAGTGTTCCTTTCATCGAGTTTAAACAGTACAGCAAAATGTTACTTACAGAGTGACCTTGTTTTTGAGAAACTGTTTATTTTTGTATTACATGATTGCAACTTGCTGAAAAGTGTTAACAGTGTTCCTTTCATCGAGTTTAAACAGTACAGCAAAAATGGTTCTTACAGATTGCATCAAACATGATTTAGACCTTGTTTGTGAAAAACTATTTATTTCTGTATTTCATGATTGCAGCTTGCTGAAAAGTGTCAACAATGTTCCTTTCATCGAGCTTAAACAGTACAGCAAAATGGTACTTACAGAGTGACTCAAACATGACTTAGACCTTGTTTTTGAAAAACTGTTTATTTCTGTATTTCATGATTGCAACTTGCTGAAAAGTGTTAACAGTGTTCCTTTCATCGAGTTTAAACAGTACAGCAAAATGGTAGTTACAGAGTGACCTTGTTTTTGAGAAACTGTTTATTTCTGTATTACATGATTGCAACTTGCTGAAAAGTGTTAACAGTGTTCCTTTCAACGAGTTTAAACAGTACAGCAAAAATGGTTCTTACAGAGTGCATCAAACATGATTTAGATAGACCTTGTTTGTGAAAAACTATTTATTTCTGTATTTCATGATTGCAACTTGCTGAAAAGTGTCAACAATGTTCCTTTCATCGAGCTTAAACAGTACAGCAAAATGGTACTTACAGAGTTACCTTGTTTTTGAGAAACTGTTTATTTCTATATTACATGATTGCAACTTGCTGAAAAGTGTTAACAGTGTTCCTTTCATCGAGTTTAAACAGTACAGCAAAAATGGTTCTTACAGAGTGCATCAAACATGATTTAGACCTTGTTTGTGAAAAACTATTTATTTCTGTATTTCATGATTGCAGCTTGCTGAAAAGTGTCAACAATGTTCCTTTCATCGAGCTTAAACAGTACTGCAAAATGGTACTTACAGAGTGACTCAAACATGACTTAGACCTTGTTTTTGAAAAACTGTTTATTTCTGTATTTCATGATTGCAACTTGCTGAAAAGTGTTAACAGTGTTCCTTTCATCGAGTTTAAACAGTACAGCAAAATGGTACTTACAGAGTGACCTTGTTTTTGAGAAACTGTTTATTTCTGTATTACATGATTGCAACTTGCTGAAAAGTGTTAACAGTGTTCCTTTCATCGAGTTTAAACAGTACAGCAAAAATGGTTCTTACAGATTGCATCAAACATGATTTAGACCTTGTTTGTGAAAAACTATTTATTTCTGTATTTCATGATTGCAGCTTGCTGAAAAGTGTCAACAATGTTCCTTTCATCGAGCTTAAACAGTACAGCAAAATGGTACTTACAGAGTGACTCAAACGACTTAGACCTTGTTTTTGAAAAACTGTTTATTTCTGTATTTCATGATTGCAACTTGCTGAAAAGTGTTAACAGGGTTCCTTTCATCGAGTTTAAACAGTACAGCAAAATGTTACTTACAGAGTGACCTTGTTTTTGAGAAACTGTTTATTTCTGTATTACATGATTGCAACTTGCTGAAAAGTGTTAACAGTGTTCCTTTCATCGAGTTTAAACAGTACAGCAAAAATGGTTCTTACAGAGTGCATCAAACATGATTTAGACCTTGTTTGTGAAAAACTATTTATTTCTGTATTTCATGATTGCAGCTTGCTGAAAAGTGTCAACAATGTTCCTTTCATCGAGCTTAAACAGTACTGCAAAATGGTACTTACAGAGTGATTCAAACATGACTTAGACCTTGTTTTTGAAAAACTGTTTATTTCTGTATTTCATGATTGCAACTTGCTGATAAGTGTTAACAAGTGTTCCTTTCATCGAGTTTAAACATATACAGCAAAATGGTACTTACAGAGTGACCTTGTTTTTGAGAAACTGTTTATTTCTGTATTACATGATTGCAACTTGCTGAAAAGTGTTAACAGTGTTCCTTTCATCGAGTTTAAACAGTACAGCAAAAATGGTTCTTACAGAGTGCATCAAACATGATTTAGACCTTGTTTGTGAAAAACTATTTATTTCTGTATTTCATGATTGCAGCTTGCTGAAAAGTGTCAGCAATGTTCCTTTCATTGAGTTTAAACAGTACAGCAAAATGGTACTTACAGAGTGACCTTGTTTTTGAGAAACTGTTTATTTCTCTATTACATGATTGCAACTTGCTGAAAAGTGTTAACAGTGTTCCTTTCATCGAGTTTAAACAGTACAGCAAAAATGGTTCTTACAGAGTGCATCAAACATGATTTAGACCTTGTTTGTGAAAAACTATTTATTTCTGTATTTCATGATTGCAGCTTGCTGAAAAGTGTCAACAATGTTCCTTTCATCGAGCTTAAACAGTACTGCAAAATGGTACTTACAGAGTGATTCAAACATGACTTAGACCTTGTTTTTGAAAAACTGTTTATTTCTGTATTTCATGATTGCAACTTGCTGATAAGTGTTAACAAGTGTTCCTTTCATCGAGTTTAAACATATACAGCAAAATGGTACTTACAGAGTGACCTTGTTTTTGAGAAACGGTTTATTTCTGTATTACATGATTGCAACTTGCTGAAAAGTGTTAACAGTGTTCCTTTCATCGAGTTTAAACAGTACAGCAAAAATGGTTCTTACAGAGTGCATCAAACATGATTTAGACCTTGTTTGTGAAAAACTATTTATTTCTGTATTTCATGATTGCAGCTTGCTGAAAAGTGTCAACAATGTTCCTTTTCATCGAGCTTAAACAGTACAGCAAAATGGTAGTTACAGAGTGACTCAAACATGACTTAGACCTTGTTTTTGAAAAACTGTTTATTTCTGTATTTCATGATTGCAACTTGCTGAAAAGTGTTAACAGTGTTCCTTTCATCGAGTTTAAACAGTACAGCAAAATGGTACTTACAGAGTGACCTTGTTTTTGAGAAACTGTTTATTTCTGTATTACATGATTGCAACTTGCTGAAAAGTGTTAACAGTGTTCCTTTCATCGAGTTTAAACAGTACAGCAAAAATGGTTCTTACAGAGTGCATCAAACATGATTTAGACCTTGTTTGTGAAAAACTATTTATTTCTGTATTTCATGATTGCAGCTTGCTGAAAAGTGTCAACAATGTTCCTTTCATCGAGCTTAAACAGTACTGCAAAATGGTACTTACAGAGTGATTCAAACATGACTTAGACCTTGTTTTTGAAAAACTGTTTATTTCTGTATTTCATGATTGCAACTTGCTGATAAGTGTTAACAAGTGTTCCTTTCATCGAGTTTAAACATATACAGCAAAATGGTACTTACAGAGTGACCTTGTTTTTGAGAAACTGTTTATTTCTGTATTACATGATTGCAACTTGCTGAAAAGTGTTAACAGTGTTCCTTTCATCGAGTTTAAACAGTACAGCAAAAATGGTTCTTACAGAGTGCATCAAACATGATTTAGACCTTGTTTGTGAAAAACTATTTATTTCTGTATTTCATGATTGCAGCTTGCTGAAAAGTGTCAGCAATGTTCCTTTCATCGAGCTTAAACAGTACAGCAAAATGGTACTTACAGAGTGACTCAAACATGACTTAGACCTTGTTTGTGAAAAACTATTTATTTCTGTATTTCATGATTGCAGCTTGCTGAAAAGTGTCAACAATGTTCCTTTCATCGAGCTTAAACAGTACAGCAAAATGGTAGTTACAGAGTGACTCAAACATGACTTAGACCTTGTTTTTGAAAAACTGTTTATTTCTGTATTTCATGATTGCAACTAAAAGAAAAGTGTTAACAGTGTTCCTTTCATCGAGTTTAAACAGTACAGCAAAATGGTACTCACAGAGTGACCTTGTTTTTGAGAAACTGTTTATTTCTGTATTACATGATTGCAACTTGCTGAAAAGTGTTAACAGTGTTCCTTTCATCGAGTTTAAACAGTACAGCAAAAATGGTTCTTACAGAGTGCATCAAACATGATTTAGACCTTGTTTGTGAAAAACTATTTATTTCTGTATTTCATGATTGCAGCTTGCTGAAAAGTGTCAACAATGTTCCTTTCATCGAGCTTAAACAGTACAGCAAAATGGTACTTACAGAGTGACTCAAACATGACTTAGACCTTGTTTTTGAAAAACTGTTTATTTCTGTATTTCATGATTGCAGCTTGCTGAAAAGTGTCAACAATGTTCCTTTCATCGAGCTTAAACAGTACAGCAAAATGGTACTTTCAGAGTGACTCAAACATGACTTAGACCTTGTTTTTGAAAAACTGTTTATTTCTGTATTTCATGATTGCAACTTGCTGAAAAGTGTTAACAGGGTTCCTTTCATCGAGTTTAAACAGTACAGCAAAATGGTACTTACAAAGTGACCTTGTTTTTGAGAAACTGTTTATTTCTGTATTACATGATTGCAACTTGCTGAAAAGTGTTAACAGTGTTCCTTTCATCGAGTTTAAACAGTACAGCAAAAATGGTTCTTACAGAGTGCATCAAACATGATTTAGACCTTGTTTGTGAAAAACTATTTATTTCTGTATTTCATGATTGCAGCTTGCTGAAAAGTGTCAACAATGTTCCTTTCATCGAGCTTAAACAGTACTGCAAAATGGTACTTACAGAGTGATTCAAACATGACTTAGACCTTGTTTTTGAAAAACTGTTTATTTCTGTATTTCATGATTGCAACTTGCTGATAAGTGTTAACAAGTGTTCCTTTCATCGAGTTTAAACATATACAGCAAAATGGTACTTACAGAGTGACCTTGTTTTTGAGAAACTGTTTATTTCTGTATTACATGATTGCAACTTGCTGAAAAGTGTTAACAGTGTTCCTTTCATCGAGTTTAAACAGTACAGCAAAAATGGTTCTTACAGAGTGCATCAAACATGATTTAGACCTTGTTTGTGAAAAACTATTTATTTCTGTATTTCATGATTGCAGCTTGCTGAAAAGTGTCAAAAATGTTCCTTTCATCGAGCTTAAACAGTACAGCAAAATGGTACTTACAGAGTGACTCAAACATGACTAAGATCTTGTTTTTGAAAAACTGTTTATTTCTGTATTTCATGATTGCAACTTGCTGAAAAGTGTTAACAGTGTTCCTTTCATCGAGTTTAAACAGTAAAGCAAAATGGTACTTACAGAGTGACCTTGTTTTTGAGAAACTGTTTATTTCTGTATTACATGATTGCAACTTGCTGAAAAGTGTTAACAGTGTTCCTTTCATCGAGTTTAAACAGTACAGCAAAAATGGTTCTTACAGAGTGCATCAAACATGATTTAGACCTTGTTTGTGAAAAACTATTTATTTCTGTATTTCATGATTGCAGCTTGCTGAAAAGTGTCAACAATGTTCCTTTCATCGAGCTTAAACAGTACTGCAAAATGGTACTTACAGAGTGACTCAAACATGACTTAGACCTTGTTTTTGAAAAACTGTTTATTTCTGTATTTCATGATTGCAACTTGCTGAAAAGTGTTAACAGTGTTCCTTTCATCGAGTTTAAACAGTACAGCAAAAATGGTTCTTACAGAGTGCATCAAACATGATTTAGACCTTGTTTGTGAAAAACTATTTATTTCTGTATTTCATGATTGCAACTTGCTGAAAAGTGTCAACAATGTTCCTTTCATCGAGCTTAAACAGTACAGCAAAATGGTACTTACAGAGTGACTCAAACATGACTTAGACCTTGTTTTTGAAAAACTGTTTATTTCTGTATTTCATGATTGCAACTTGCTGAAAAGTGTTAACAGGGTTCCTTTCATCGAGTTTAAACAGTACAGCAAAATGGTACTTACAGAGTGACCTTGTTTTTGAGAAACTGTTTATTTCTGTATTACATGATTGCAACTTGCTGAAAAGTGTTAAACAGTACAGCAAAATGGTACTTACAGAGTGACTCAAACATGACTTAGACCTTGTTTTTGAAAAACTGTTTATTTCTGTATTTCATGATTGCAACTTGCTGAAAAGTGTTAACAGGGTTCCTTTCATCGAGTTTAAACAGTACAGCAAAATGGTACTTACAGAGTGACTCAAACATGACTTAGACCTTGTTTTTGAAAAACTGTTTATTTCTGTATTTCATGATTGCAACTTGCTGAAAAGTGTTAACAGGGTTCCTTTCATCGAGTTTAAACAGTAAAGCAAAATGGTACTTACAAAGTGACCTTGTTTTTGAGAAACTGTTTATTTCTGTATTACATGATTGCAACTTGCTGAAAAGTGTTAACAGTGTTCCTTTCATCGAGTTTAAACAGTACAGCAAAAATGGTTCTTACAGAGTGCATCAAACATGATTTAGACCTTGTTTGTGAAAAACTATTTATTTCTGTATTTCATGATTGCAGCTTGCTGAAAAGTGTCAACAATGTTCCTTTCATCGAGCTTAAACAGTACTGCAAAATGGTACTTACAGAGTGACGCAAACATGACTTAGACCTTGTTTTTGAAAAACTGTTTATTTCTGTATTTCATGATTGCAAATTGCTGAAAAGTGTTAACAGTGTTCCTTTCATCGAGTTTAAACAGTACAGCAAAATGGTACTTACAGAGTGACCTTGTTTTTGAGAAACTGTTTATTTCTGTATTACATGATTGCAACTTGCTGAAAAGTGTTAACAGTGTTCCTTTCATCGAGCTTAAACAGTACTGCAAAATGGTACTTACAGAGTGACTCAAACATGACTTAGACCTTGTTTTTGAAAAACTTTTTATTTCTGTATTTCATGATTGCAACTTGCTGAAAAGTGTTAACAGTGTTCCTTTCATCGAGTTTAAACAGTACAGCAAAAATGGTTCTTACAGAGTGCATCAAACATGATTTAGACCTTGTTTGTGAAAAACTATTTATTTCTGTATTTCATGATTGCAGCTTGCTGAAAAGTGTCAACAATGTTCCTTTCATCGAGCTTAAACAGTACTGCAAAATGGTACTTACAGAGTGACTCAAACATGACTTAGACCTTGTTTTTGAAAAACTGTTTATTTCTGTATTTCATGATTGCAACTTGCTGAAAAGTGTTAACAGTGTTCCTTTCATCGAGTTTAAACAGTACAGCAAAATGGTACTTACAGAGTGACCTTGTTTTTGAGAAACTGTTTATTTCTGTATTACATGATTGCAACTTGCTGAAAAGTGTTAACATTGTTCCTTTCATCGAGTTTAAACAGTACAGCAAAAATGGTTCTTACAGATTGCATCAAACATGATTTAGACCTTGTTTGTGAAAAACTATTTATTTCTGTATTTCATGATTGCAGCTTGCTGAAAAGTGTCAACAATGTTCCTTTCATCGAGCTTAAACAGTACAGCAAAATGGTACTTACAGAGTGACTCAAACATGACTTAGACCTTGTTTTTGAAAAACTGTTTATTTCTGTATTTCATGATTGCAACTTGCTGAAAAGTGTTAACAGGGTTCCTTTCATCGAGTTTAAACAGTAAAGCAAAATGGTACTTACAAAGTGACCTTGTTTTTGAGAAACTGTTTATTTCTGTATTACATGATTGCAACTTGCTGAAAAGTGTTAACAGTGTTCCTTTAATGGAGTTTAAACAGTACAGCAAAAATGGTTCTTACAGAGTGCATCAAACATGATTTAGACCTTGTTTGTGAAAAACTATTTATTTCTGTATTTCATGATTGCAGCTTGCTGAAAAGTGTCAACAATGTTCCTTTCATAGAGCTTAAACAGTACAGCAAAATGGTACTTACAGAGTGACTCAAACATGACTTAGACCTTGTTTTTGAAAAACTGTTTATTTCTGTATTACATGATTGCAACTTGCTGAAAAGTGTTAACAGTGTTCCTTTCATCGAGTTTAAACAGTACAGCAAAAATGGTTCTTACAGAGTGCATCAAACATGATTTAGACCTTGTTTGTGAAAAACTATTTATTTCTGTATTTCATGATTGCAGCTTGCTGAAAAGTGTCAACAATGTTCATTTCATCGAGCTTAAACAGTACAGCAAAATGGTACTTACAGAGTGACTCAAACATGACTTAGACCTTGTTTTTGAAAAACTGTTTATTTCTGTATTTCATGATTGCAACTTGCTGAAAAGTGTTAACAGTGTTCCTTTCATCGAGTTTAAACAGTACAGCAAAATGGTACTTACAGAGTGACCTTGTTTTTGAGAAACTGTTTATTTCTGTATTACATGATTGCAACTTGCTGAAAAGTGTTAACAGTGTTCCTTTCATCGAGTTTAAACAGTACAGCAAAAATGGTTCTTACAGATTGCATCAAACATGATTTAGACCTTGTTTGTGAAAAACTATTTATTTCTGTATTTCATGATTGCAGCTTGCTGAAAAGTGTCAACAATGTTCCTTTCATCGAGCTTAAACAGTACTGCAAAATGGTACTTACAGAGTGACTCAAACATGACTTAGACCTTGTTTTTGAAAAACTGTTTATTTCTGTATTTCATGATTGCAACTTGCTGAAAAGTGTCAACAATGTTCCTTTCATCGAGCTTAAACAGTACAGCAAAATGGTACTTACAGAGTGACCTTGTTTTTGAGAAACTGTTTATTTCTATATTACATGATTGCAACTTGCTGAAAAGTGTTAACAGTGTTCCTTTCATCGAGTTTAAACAGCACAGCAAAAATGGTTCTTACAGAGTGCATCAAACATGATTTAGACCTTGTTTGTGAAAAACTATTTATTTCTGTATTTCATGATTGCAACTTGCTGAAAAGTGTCAACAATGTTCCTTTCATCGAGCTTAAACAGTACAGCAAAATGGTACTTACAGAGTGAATCAAACGACTTAGACCTTGTTTTTGAAAAACTGTTTATTTCTGTATTTCATGATTGCAACTTGCTGAAAAGTGTTAACAGTGTTCCTTTCATCGAGTTTAAACAGTACAGCAAAATGGTACTTACAGAGTGACCTTGTTTTTGAGAAACTGTTTATTTCTGTATTACATGATTGCAACTTGCTGAAAAGTGTTAACAGTGTTCCTTTCAACGAGTTTAAACAGTACAGCAAAAATGGTTCTTACAGAGTGCATCAAACATGATTTAGATAGACCTTGTTTGTGAAAAACTATTTATTTCTGTATTTCATGATTGCAACTTGCTGAAAAGTGTCAACAATGTTCCTTTCATCGAGCTTAAACAGTACAGCAAAATGGTACTTACAGAGTTACCTTGTTTTTGAGAAACTGTTTATTTCTATATTACATGATTGCAACTTGCTGAAAAGTGTTAACAGTGTTCCTTTCATCGAGTTTAAACAGTACAGCAAAAATGGTTCTTACAGAGTGCATCAAACATGATTTAGACCTTGTTTGTGAAAAACTATTTATTTCTGTATTTCATGATTGCAGCTTGCTGAAAAGTGTCAACAATGTTCCTTTCATCGAGCTTAAACAGTACTGCAAAATGGTACTTACAGAGTGACTCAAACATGACTTAGACCTTGTTTTTGAAAAACTGTTTATTTCTGTATTTCATGATTGCAACTTGCTGAAAAGTGTTAACAGTGTTCCTTTCATCGAGTTTAAACAGTACAGCAAAATGGTACTTACAGAGTGACCTTGTTTTTGAGAAACTGTTTATTTCTGTATTACATGATTGCAACTTGCTGAAAAGTGTTAACAGTGTTCCTTTCATCGAGTTTAAACAGTACAGCAAAAATGGTTCTTACAGAGTGCATCAAACATGATTTAGACCTTGTTTGTGAAAAACTATTTATTTCTGTATTTCATGATTGCAACTTGCTGAAAAGTGTTAACAGTGTTCCTTTCATCGAGTTTAAACAGTACAGCAAAATGTTACTTACAGAGTGACCTTGTTTTGTTTTCATTTGGTACTAATTGGTCAGCAGGTGTCGCTATTTTAAAAGGCAACTAAGGGTCATATATTGAGTCATGAAGCAGATAATACAGGGAGATGGATTATACTATTGGTAGATGTCAACCACATTCAATTCATTGTTGTAAATACGTATGCTTCCAATAACAAGTCAAGTAACTATTTTATTTAGAGACATTGAGAGGAAAATAAGTAAAATGTCTACATTTCCATTGGCCAACCATTGGCTACCCTGCAGGTTTTGAAACAGCAGGTATTGAACAATAGAGCAGGTTTAGAACAGGTTTATCTTCAGTATATGAATATCGTCTGAGTTCAGCATATTTTATGATAAAACGACATTGTAAAAATGTGTGCAGTACATTGAGCACTATAATCCATAAAATACTGAATTATGAGACATTTTTTTATTTTACCTTTATTTAACTCGGCGAGTCAGTTAAGAGCAAATTCTTATTTTCAATGACGGCCTAGGAACAGTGGGTTAAATGCCTTGTTCAGGGGCAGAACGACAGATTTTTACCTTGTCAGCTCAGGGATTCAATCTTGCAACCTTCCGGTTACTGGTCCAACGCTCTAACCACTAGGCTACCTGCCACCCTGACACATGATTGCAGGAGGACATTTTGTTGTGTATAAGGCCAGTCAAAACCAGACATAGGCATTCTACAAACAAGCCAGCATATAGAATATTATACAGTATATCCTATATTTGATTCTTAATGTCATTGCTTGGTTTTACAGCTTTAATTGCTGTTGATAGATATACTATTCTTAACAATACAGCATACAATGACATTCTAGATGATTCTGTGCTTCCAACTTTGGCAACAGTTTGGGGAAGGCCCTTTCCTGTTTCAGCATGACAATGCCCGCATGCACAAAGCCAGGTCCATACAGAAATGGTTTGTTGAAATTTGTGTGGAAGAACTTGACTGGCCTGCACAGAGCCCTGGCCTCAACCCCATCAAACACCTTTGTGCCCGCATCAATGTTCCAACACTTAGTGGAAAGCCTTCCCAGAAGAGTGGAGGCGGTTATATCAGCAAATGGGGGACCAACTCCAAATCAATGCCTATGATTTTGGAATGAGATGTTCAACGAGCAGGTGTCCAAATACTTTTGGTCAGGTAGTGTACGATGGGGGAGTCGCACTCACTTCAGTTGAAGGATATACAATCATGCTGGCAGTCCCATCTTCCACAGATGTGTGAGGCTCGGATTCATTCCTTCAATTATTCCGCTCTTCACCTCGGTGTGAAAAGGAACAATACACGCTACTAAAACAAATAATTGGAAAACGATGGTGGGAGCAAATGTCTTGTCTGCCTGCGCCCAACCCTGCTCTTGTGCGCTTTGTCACCGATTATGGTAGGCTACAGGAAAGAGTGAGGGTGGCCAGGTTCAGTGGGTACCCCCGCCACCTGTGTCTGCCTCACCGGACTAGCTCTGTGTAGAGTGCTAGCCATGTTGGCTACTCAACGAGGCGAGTTAGCTATTACTAGCTATTTCTCCCCACAGTGTAGTTGCTGGGGTAGCTCTCTTCCTTAGTATACGTAGCGTTAAGTTCATGTATATTCTAAACGGACCGTGCTGTGGTCAAAAAGGCTAGCTAACCTAGCGTAGACTAAAAAGCCTCCTGACTAACGTTGGCTAGCATGCTTAACTTTCAGCGAGTGAAACCTACGAGCTTTCCCCCGGCGTTATGGATACTACATCAGCCATTGCCCCCTGTGCCTGTAAAGGGGCCGGGCTTCGTGCAGGCTAGGCAGTCTCATGGAAGCTGCCCCATTTTAAATTACATTTTAGTCATTTAGCAGATGCTCTTATCCAGAGCGACTTACAGTGGTGAATGCATACATTTCATACATTTTTCCCCCCATCCGTACTGGTCCCCCGTTGGAATCGAACCCACAACCCTGGCGTTGCCAACACCATGCTCTACCAACTGAGCCCTTCTGTTACCCCGTGTTCCACAGTATTCACAGTTAAGGTGTATATCAATCTCCCCAGGGTGAGAGTAATAAGTTGGGTGTCTGTCCACAAGGTGGCGCCCCTCCCCCATAGGTGGCTCATTACTGGGATTCAAGGCGCTTTGTCGCCAGTACCTATGACTGGTTGGTAGTGTAACCACGATAAAACATTTTCCCCTGGGACTATTTTTAATGAGTGTGGTTCAGCGCTGGGTGCCAGATGGTTACCGGAACGCATCTTACACCCTTAACCGAGTGAGGCTCGTTGTGACAACAATACCCAAAAGTGGCACTGCAAGTCAGGGTACGTCATGCCATAGCCCGTGTACCCAGAGTGGGGTGGATTTTAGCCAGACCTTTTTAACCGAGTTCCACAGTGTTCACGGGTGTCAAAAGTGTTGCATCTCCCACATGCGAGTTCGATGAAAAGTGTACCTTCTTCACATTCAGACACACGATTTTGACAATCGTGTGTCTGAATGTGAAGAAGTGGTGGAAATGGAAGAAGAATCTCTCCCAGTGCACAAGGTGGCACTTCTCGGGAGTCTCGCTGCCTGCTCCAACCAATGGCATGCATGCGCAGTGTCGGTACAGACTACCATTTCTTGTGCGTCCCCCACGCTTCTGCAGTATCATCTCGTAGACTGTTCCCGAGGCCATAAGCGCCCGTTTTGAGGGAGGAAATTTCCTCCCGTCTCCAGAATCAGAAAATACGAGTTTCGAAGATCCGGGAAGTCTGGTACAGCTGGTATTTCCTGGTTACGAAAAGGTACGGGACTTTATGTCCCATTCTAGACCTACGTGCCCTCAGCAAACACCTCAAAGTCTACAAACTCAAAATGCTAACGAGCCACCGGCTATTGCAGAATATTGGCTGGTGGTGGCGGAGTTGAGGGGGCAAAGAGTTTTACACACATCCATGCTACTGTCCCATATTCAGTCTCTGGGCTTCATAAGAAAAAAAACTGTCTAACTCCATCTCTCAAGCTAGACTCACTCGAGTATCGCTCTTTTCTGTCCGGGTTCCGGCTCTGCTTTTTCGCCAGTGCCCACGCCTACTGGGGATGATGGCTTCTGTGATGGAAGTCGTTTCCGTGGGGCTATTTGTTAATACGACCCTTCCAACGCTGAGCACTAGTCACTCTCCTGGATGCATCTCGCAGCCTAAGTCAGTGGCTTTGGGTATCCCTGTCAGGCCTATTGGCCATGGCCCGTTGGTGGGACCCTCTGCTATTGTCAGGGGGCTCCCATGGGCTGAGTTGTATCCCACAAGGTGATCACAACAGACGCATGTCCTTGAGAGTGGGGTGCGCTGTACAAAGGCAATTCGATTAAAGGCTATGGACACTGATGCATGTACAAAGGCAACTCAATTATGGGCTATGGACACGGATGTGGAACGCACTGCAAATCAATTACGTGTTATCCGTACACCCTTCCTGTACTCAGTTTGCCCCAGGCGACTCTAAGGTGACGTTGCGTCCAAATGCTGCCTTCGCCTCGAAAATCATGGTTATGTCCTACAGTTCCTTAGCTTTTGAGCTATTTCCCTTTTCGCCTCCTCCGTTTGCTTCTGAAGAGCAACAGAGGTTACATGCCCCGTGTCCGGTGTGAGCTTTATGCACATATCCGGTTATGTGACCAGCTTTTTGTCTGTTTTGATAATTCAGTTTGTGGCAGAGCGCTCTCTAAGCAGCGTCTCACTACTGTTCCCTGAAGGAGGGAAATGAGGTACAATACCTGTTTGGCCCCGCATTCCTGGGCTCGGTAAAGAGTGGTATTAAATTGAAGGAATGATTCCGAGCCTCACGCCTATCACCTGTGGAAGGCGGGACTTCCAGCAAGGCGCGGATTTCATTGGCCTTGTCAGGCATGATTGTATATCTTTCAACCGAAGTTGCGAGAGTGCCACTCCCCCATAGTATGTTGTACCTCGTTTCCCTCCTTCAGGGAACCGTAGTTATAGTCATAACGTTACGTTATTGTGTACCATATTGGCCTACATTTTTTTTAACATGTTGTATGTTGTAGTAGTATAGGACCAATACCAAGTGTAGCCTACAAAAAGAAGTAGGCAAACGATCACTCTGTTATCATTCATTTGCATTCCACACAGTCATTGTGTGATAGGCTACTGTAAAAGTGATGTGAATACTATGAAAACGACACAGACAACTTTTTCGCCTCCTCCCTGTTCTCTTGCTATAGTGTGTGTGTGTGTGTGTGTTGCTCTATGAATTGACATTTATTCAAATTGGCTACTGTCATGTAGGTAATTTCACATCAGCAATGAATATACACTTTGTTTGATTTAGTTTGCTTTTCTGAAACTCTCCCTCAGAAAATAATGCGCACCTGCAGAAGTGGTTTACTGTATGTTACGCTCATTGCGTAGTGTCACAAATTCAACAGAAGTGTAGCCTATAGTTCTAATTATTGAAGTTTAAGCTATAAAGCCTGTAAGAATCTTTGATAGACTAGTGGTGCTCATCCTGTCGAGCTGATATATGATTGACGGTAGGCGCAAATTATGTGTACGCCTACACCAACTACGGCTGCATTTTGGATACACTTGTATGTCATCGTGAGGCGCGTATCTTTCTTGTGTTATTAGAACTATGTTTCTACTGGTGTCTTCGCCCAAGATATTAGTGACCATTTCCCAGTTGTTTGTGTTAGACATGTGAGAATACAAAAATGTAAGCCTCGTGTCATCACGAAGAGGGACTTTAAAAACTTTAGTGAACAGGCTTTTTTTACATTATCTTTATTTTAGTGACTTTTATTGTAATTTCAGCTATCCCTGAACCTGATTTAGCTTTCAGCCTTTTTTGCAGATGTCTTCAATACTATTGTGGATAATCATGGTCCCTTCATAAAATGAAGAGTTAAAAGGTAGATCGAATGCCTGTTACACTCCGGAATTATCAGGTCATTCATAAAAGAGATGGTGCTTGGGTCAAGGCCAGGAACACAGGCCTAGACCCGGACTGGCAAGCTTTTAAGCAACTGAGGAATCATTGTGTAAGACAAATCATAAAGGCTAAATCTGATTATTATGTAACCTCTCTTTCGGATTGTAATGGGAGCCCGGGCTAAATTCTGGAAAACTATCAAATTCCTGAAATTCCTCCTCACTGCCACAACAAATTAATTCAGATATGGGCCTCATTACGGGAACAAAATGGCATCCTTGATTAATTTACCGTAACCATTTTATTTATTGGACTGGATGCTGATAAGGGAAACTTGCTGAATGATCAGATAAATTACATTAAAAGCTTTTCTTTTAGGCTATTTACAGAAAAAATCCTGGATGCTTTGCTATCAATAGACAACAAGAACTCCACAGGGGCTGACCAATTGGATCCCGGTCTGCTTAAGTGTGCAGCCCTCAATAACCCCCATTTTATTTAACATTGTTATCAGGAAATATTCCAAATGTTTGGAAATCAGCTCTTGTGCTGCCACTCCATAAGGGCGGGGATAGTAGTCATCTTAATAATTATCGCCCCATTTCAAGGCTTCCTTGTCTAGCTAAGATTATTGAATCCTTGGTAAATGTACAACTTTGTTATTTTTTTTATCTAACAAATGTATTTTGAATGTAAACCAGTCAGAGTTTAGGCTTGGGAATAGCACTATTACAGCTACCACGTTAGTTGTTAATAATCTTGTCAATGCTTTAGACACTAAAATGAAATGTGCTACTTTGTTTGTGGGCCTGTCAAAAGGTTTCGATACTGTTGATAATGCGATTTTATTGAATGGAGCAGCTACCTATATTCTTAAAACTCTTGGATGCCGTTTTTCATAGCACCCTTCATTTTATCACAGGAGACAGTTGTATTACTCATCACTGTATTCTTACCAAAAGGTTGGCTGGACCTCTTTGAAGTCACATAGATCACATCATGAAGCTCTTTTTTCCCCACACAAAGCCCTGCTCAACAAACTTCTGACTTACCTTACATCAAAGGTTAAGATTACAAATGACAAGTTATCAAACCCGTTCACAGGGTTGGTTAACTCTGGAGACTATTTTAGTGTCCAGAGAGTTAGGTAAATCAGCTTTTAATTTCCTTGCACCTTTTTGTGTGGAATGTGGTTGTTAGGGGACCTTTATACTGAAGAATGTATCTGTTTTTTATTATTTTGTTTTTCCTGTATTGTTGTGTATAATAACGTGTATATGAATGTGTAGTTTTTTGTGTTTATTGTATTTCTGTGTATTGTCGTGCTATAAAGGGCTCATCTGGAAAAGAGACCTCGGTCTCAACATTGACTCCCTGTCAAAATAAAGGTTAAATAAATATAAAACAACAGATGTTGTGTACCGCTACATTTCAGATAATTTTTTGGATATTTGAGTAGGACCAATCTACCTTGTTTTATTAGGGCTCTAAATAAATACTAGTGCCCCCACCACATGGATTTAAAATGCCCACTAAGGCATGTAATCCTGGAGCCAGGCCTGGTCTCCACTCTACAATAGCAAGCATCAACCTATATCACTAGTTTTGAATAATGCCTGAGGCCATTTATTGATAAAAAACTATTTAAAACAATGCTGAAAAAAAAGACTACTACAATGTTTAAACAACACTAACCTAACGTAGCAGTCGTAAAACGATTTTGTTTTTCCCCTGAAAACCGGATGCTTCTGGTTTCCTCGAACCTGCTGAGGGTGAAACAATCCCCCCGCCCACCCCCCACCCTCACAAATACAGTTTATTACCCAATGTTCAATATATTGTAACTCTTAAAAGCTGACAAGTTTTGAGAGGGCTGGCACTTTGTTGACCATGCATTAGATCACACTGATGAAGGCCACAATAATGCACTTTAAGAAAGCTTGAGGTTGCAAAACTCCCACCAGTCACAGTAAGGTACGGCTTCGTGTGTCCGCTGGTCTACCATCAACTTGCTTGAGCTAACAAAACTGGGAAGGTTACCCACCAGTGTTGTTTTTCTCTTGTGTTCAGCCAGGCTTCTTGACTGAGTGAATCTCTTCCCACGATGATCATAACCATAAGGCTTTTCTCCAGTGTGCGTTCGCTGATGTGATTTCAGCTGCTGAGATTGAGCAAATCGCTTCTTTCTCTCTGGTGTGTATTTGTTGGTGAACTACTAAATCCTTAGAAGTACAGCTCATCCCACACTCTGAGCAGTGGTAAGGCTTTTCTCCAGTGTGTATTCTCTTATGTTTAACCAGGGTTCCTGACTGAGTGAATCGCTTCCCACTGTCAGAACAGTGTGTGTTCTCAGGTGTATGGTCAGGGTTTTTGAAAAAGTAAAGTGCATCCCACAGTCAGAGCAGTGGTAAGGCTTCTCTCCAGTGTGTTTACTGGTGGCTGTTTAAGTTGCTTGCCAGAGTAAAACTCATCCCACAGTCAGAGCAGTAGTAAGGCTTCTGTCCTGTGTGTATTCTTTGGTGCAATTTTAAATGTGCCAACCTAACGAAACAATTCCCACATTCAGAGCAATGGAAAGGCCTCTCTCCAGTGTGGGTTTGCTTGTGTTTAATCAGAGATCCTGAATTAACAAAACTCTTCCCACATTCATAAGGCTTCGCTCCTGTATGTATTCTTAGATTTTCTGCCAGGTGGCTTGAGTTAGTAAAGCTCATCCCACAGTCTGAGCAGTGATAAGGCTTTTCCCCTGTGTGTATTCTCTTGTGTAGAGCCTGATGTGCTGACTGAGTGAATGTCTTCCCACATTGATCACAGCTAAAATGTTTCTCTGCTCTGTGTATTCGCTGGTGTACCATCAGTCCATCTAATCTAGCAAAACTCTTCCCAGTCAGAGCAGCTGTAACGTTTCTCTCCTGTGTGTGTGTGTGTGTGTGTGTGTGTTCGCTGGTGAATTTTTTATTTATTCCTAGAAGTAGTAAATTCCACAATTTGAGGAGTGATGAAGCTTCTGTCCTGAGTCTCTCCGCTGGTGTGATTTCAGGTTGCTTTGTTGATTAAAACTCTTCCCACCGACAGAGCAGTGGAAAGGCTTCTCTCCAGTGTGTATTAGCTGATGTTTTATCAGGGAGTTGAATGTAGTAAAACTCTTCCCACATTGATAACAGCTGTAATACTTCTTTCCCGTGTGTGCCAATTGGTGTCTTTTCAAATGACCTGGCAGCGCAAACTTCATCCCACAGTCAGAGCAGTGGTAAGGTTTTGCACCTGTGTATACTCTCTGGTACAATTGTAATGACTGATGTTGAAAATCTCTTTTCACACCGAGAGCAGTGGTAAAGGTTTTCTCCTGTGTGTATACTATTATGCCTTTTCAGGTCCACTAACCAAGTAAAACTATTTCCGCAGTGGGAGCATTGATGTGGTCTGGCTGGTTTGGGCTTCTCTAGGTCTGGTTCCTCTGAAGGACTCTTCCCACTTTCAGAGCGAGAGTCTGGTCTTTCTCCTGCCAAAGACAGAGTATTCAGTTAAACAGCGAGTGTCACGAAATTCGTCGTGGTGTTGAAGGGAAGACCAAAATGCAGCGGGTATGTGGATACTCATTCTTTTAATGAAAATAATCGAAGCATCCACAGGGAAAAAACAAAACAATAAACAGTACTCACGACTAGACAGTGTAGCAGGCTCAATAAACGCAGTGCTCACAAACAATTCCCCACAAACACACAGACAAACACACCCAACTAATATAGGACTCCCAATCAAAGGCAACACCACACACACATGCCTTCAATTGGAAGTCCACCCCAATTAACTCTACATTGAACAACCCAACCTAGACAGAACATACAAAACACAACTCCTTCTGCCACGCCCTGACCAAAACTTATACACCTACTCCACCTGCTGGTCAGGACGTGACAGCGAGACCTGAATGAAACCTCCACATGATAAATCCAACATCTAATTAGGTTCAATACAAATCAGATCCCTTAATAACCTGTCTTTTCAGAACATTTAGGCTCATCTTTTTTTACTTGGTGGCCATCAACACAATTGAGAATGAAAAAACAAATGATGTAGAGCTTCAAATCTAATTGTTCTCTCATGAAATGTCATGTGTTGATGTGTCATGAGCAGAAATGGATATTGAGAACTACAATTAGGGATGCACGATATATCGGTGAACATATTAGCTAAAAATGCCAACATCGGCCCGATGTCTAGTTTAACACCGATGTACAAAACCGATGTCAAAGCTGACGTGCATACCTTTATAATGTAAGTACATGACGTAATAACACCACATAAAAATTTGCGCTACACGTGCAACACAGCATTCCTAACCTAGCCCATTATGTCTGCTGTGTGGATTGAGCAGTCAATAAGTCGAGCAGTCACTTGAAATAGTAAGAACATTTCCGCGAGACAACTCAAAGGTGAAATCCATTAATGGAAATAATTTTTTATTTCACCTTTATTTAACCAGGTAGGCCAGTTGAGAACAAGTTCTCATTTACAACTGCGACTTGGCCAAGACAGAGCAAAGCAGTGCGACACAAACAACAGAGTTACACATGGGATAAACAAACGTACAGTCAATAACACAATAGAAAAGTCTATACACAGTGTGTGCAAATGTAGTAACATTAGGGAAGTAAGGCAATAAATAGGCCAGAGTGGCAAAATAATTACAATTTAACACTGGAGTGATAGATGTGCAGAAAATGAATGTGCAAGTAGAGATACTGGGGTGCAAAGGAGCAAAAAAATAAACAATACAGGGATGAGGTAGTTGGGTGGGCTATTTACAGATGGGCTATGTACAGGTGCAATGATCGGTAAGCTGCTCTGACAGCTGATGCTTAAAGTTAGTGAGGGAGATATAAGCCTCCAGTTTCAGTGATTTTTGCAATTCGTTCCAGTCATTGGCAGCAGAGAACTGGAAGGAAAGGCGGCCAAAGGAAGAGTTGGCTTTGGGGGTGACAAGTATAATATACCTTCTGGATCGCGTGCTACGGGTGGGTGCTGCTATGGTGACCAGTGAGCTGAGATAAGGTGGGGCTTTACCTAGCAAAGACTTATAGATGACCTGAAGCCAGTGGGTTTGGCGACGAATATGAAGCGAGGGCCAGCCAACGAGAGCATACAGGTCGCAGTGGTGGGTAGTATATGGGGCTTTGGTGACAAAATGGATGGCACTGTGATAGACTGCATCCAATTTGCTGAGTAGAGTGTTGGAGGCTATTTTGTAAATTACAATTTTAGTCATTTAGCAGACGCTCTTATCCAGAGCAACTTACAGTAGTGAATGCAAACATTTCATTTCATACATTTTTTTCCCCCCATCCGTACTGGCCCCCCGTGGGAATCGAACCCACAACCCTGGCGTTGCAAAGACCATGCTCTACCAACTGAGCCACAGGGAAGCTAAATGACATTGCCGAAGTCAAGGATCGGTAGGATAGTCCATTTTACGAGGGTATGTTTGGCAGCATGAGTGAAGGATGCTTTGTTGCAAAATAGGAAGCCGATTCTAGATTTAATTTTGGATTGGAGATGCTTAATGTGAGTCTGTAAGGAGAGTTTACAGTCTAACCAGACACCTAGGTATTTGTAGTTCACATATTCTAAGTCAGAATCATCCAGAGTAGTGATGCTAGACGGGTGGGCAGGTGTGGGCAGCGATCGGTTGAAGAGCATGCATTAAGTTTTACTTGCATTTAAGAGTAGTTGGAGGCCACGGAAGGAGTGTTGTATGGTGTTGAAGCTCGTCTGGAGGTTTGTTAACACAGTGTCCAAAGAAGGGGCAGAAGTATACAGAATGGTGTCGTCTGCGAAGAGGGGGATCAAAGAATCATCATCAGCAAGAGCGACATCATTGATATATACAGAGAAAAGAGTCGGCCCGACAATTGAACCCTGTGGCACCCCCATAGAGACTGCCAGAGGTTCGGACAACAGGCCCTCCGATTTGACACACTGAACTCTATCTGAGAAGTAGTTGGTGAACCAGGCGAGGCAGTCATTTCTGAAACCAAGGCTGTTGAGTCTGCCGATAAGAATGCGGTGATTGACAGAGTCGAAAGCCTTGGCCATGTCGATTAATACGGCTGCACAGTATTGTATTTTATCGATGGCGGTTATGATATAATTTAGGACCTTGAGCGTGGCTGAGATGCACCCATGACCAGCTCGGAAACCAGATTGCATAGCAGAGAAGGTACGATGGGATTCGAAATGGTCTGCGATCTGTTTGTTAACTTGGCTTTCAAAGACTTTAGAAAGGCAGGGTA
The DNA here is from genome assembly GCF_965601325.2 of Salmo salar. Lineage (NCBI taxonomy): Eukaryota > Metazoa > Chordata > Actinopteri > Salmoniformes > Salmonidae > Salmo > Salmo salar. The sequence continues at coordinate 50,094,918 of NC_138292.1, read as the reverse complement.
GGATAGATATAGGTCTGTAACAGTTTGGGTCTAGAGTGTCACCCCCTTTGAAGAGGGGGATGACCGCGGCTTTCCAATCTTTAGGGATCTCAGACGATACGAAAGAGAGGTTGAACAGGCTAGTAATAGGGGTTGCAACAATTGCGGCAGATAATTTTAGAAAAAGATTGTCCAGATTGTCTAGCCCAGCTGATTTGTAGGAGTCCAGATTTTGCAGCTCTTTCAGAACATCAGCTATCTGGATTTGGGTGAAGGAGAAATTTCTGACTCTTTGGTGGCCTTCCTAAGCCAGGATTCAGACACGGCTAGAACATCAGGGTTTGCGGAGTGTGCTAAGGCAGTGAATAAAACAAACTTAGGGAGGAGGCTTCTGATGTTAACATGCATGAAACCAAGGCTTTTACGGTTACAGAAGTCAACAAATGATAGCGCCTGGGGAATAGGAGTGGAACTGGGGGCTACAGGGCCTGGGTTAACCTCTACATCACCAGAGGAACAGAGGAGGAGTAGGATAAGGGTACGGCTAAAGGCTATAAGAACTGGTCGTCTAGTGTGTTGGGGACAGAGAATAAAAGGAGCAGATTTCTGGGTGTGGTAGAATAGATTCAAGGCATAATGTATAGACAAGGGTATGGTAGGATGTGAGTACAGTGGAGAGAACCTAGGCATTGAGTGACGATGAGAGAGGTTTCGTCTCTGGAGGGACAAGTTAAGCCAGGTGATGTCTCCGCATGTGTGTGGGGTGGGACGAAAGAGCTATCTAAGGCATTTTGAGCGGAACTGAGGGCTCTACAGTGAAATAAAACAGTAAAGACTAGCCAAGACAGCAGTAGACAAGGCATTAGAGAGAGGCATAAAGCAATCACAGGTGTTGATCAGGAGAGCTAAGAGAATAACGGGTAAATGCGATGAATGGGCAGAGCGGGTCAGTTAGATACATACAGGACCTGAGTTCGAGGCTGGGGCCGACAGGTAAACAAAATGAGGTACCGTGTTATTGAAACATAATTGAATTCATTGCCCTTGACAATCAACTGTTCTCTGTCATGGGTGATGTTGGCTTTCGCCAACTGGTCGAGCACCGGTACACACTACCAAGTGCGCTATTTTTCAGATGTTGCCCTACCGGAGTTACACAGTAATAGCGTCACTGTTATTAGCTTCACGACTGACATTTGGAACAGCGATATCTGCCCCATGAGCATGCTGAGTCTGACAGCACAGTGGGTCGTCGAGGATTTCGTACTGAGGAAAGTCGTATTACATGCTCATGAATGTGCTGGTTGGCATACCGCCATTTCAATGGCCTTTGAGAACATGTTTGCAACATGAACACACTAGCTAGCTCCATTCGAACAACTGACTCGAGAAATAAGCTCATCAACTGCGCCTGCAGCAGGCGTGATACCCTCTGTCATGGCATTGAAACGCCTGCTCAACAAAACTGCCGTCACAGGCTGTGAACATGCGATTCGGTGGCATTCTCTCTTTACTGTGTCGCCACCATAACCAATGCCATGTACTACGACCGCTACATCAATGCAGACAAGAAACAGGGTTTACGTAAAATGTTACATACACAGCTGGACAAGATGGAAACGCACACAGTGACAGTGCGCACCGAGAAAGAGAGGCCACGGATAGACAGAGCTGAAACTTCACTGCTTGACATGTATGATGAAATCCTGGTTGAGAATGAAATGACTGAACAAATGAACAACGAAACAGCAAGTAAGTGAAAGAAATAGGTTTCGATAATGTTTTACTGGTAATGGGGACATACGTAAATGCCAACAAAAGAACTTTTTGGTCAATGTGGTGTGTGTATGTAACCTTTATTTAACTAGGCAAGTCAGTTAAGAACTAATTCTTATTTACAATGACGGCCTACCCCGGCCAAACCCGGACGACGCTGGGCCAATTGTGCGCCACCCTATGGGACTCCCAATCACGGCCGGATGTGATACAGCCTGTATTCGAACCAGGGACTGTATTGACCCTGCACTGAGATGCAGTGCCTTAGACCGCTGCGTCCATGTGTGTGTGTTAACTATTCAACTGTACTAAAATGCTTAAAAGGCCGCTAAAATTGTAAATATTGGTTACTGGTATCGTTTTTTGGCAAAGAAAATATCGGACATCGGTATTGTCCGAAAATGTATCTAACTACAATATTGCATCACTAACTACAATATTTACATCGATGGTATAGGATGCATTTGATCCATTGTTAATATTTTGTTGGTAGCCCTCTTTGATATAGGCTAAACATCTTACAGAGTGTGGATTTAACAATTCCTACAGTACAGAACAACATATTCAAGTGTAGAATTTGTGGGATGCCACTTTAAAAATTACACATCAGTTTAAGTCTCTGCCCGTTTTAAGACTGTTAAGATCTCCAGTCTCCTCTTCGTCACCCTCCTCCTCTTCTTTCAATGAGACAGTCATCTCACCCTCCTCTTCTTTCAATGACAGTCATCTCACCCGCCTCCTCTTTCACGCCAACCACTGCATCCTCCTCATTCCCTTCCCCCTCTTTCACTCTGAAAGCTTCGTCTTCTTTTATTGTAACTTCCTCAAAAAATGTTTTTACTGGGACAGCCTCCGCTTCCTTCTCCTTTTTCACGAGAGCGTCTGTCTCTGTCCAGTTGACGTCCTTTTCTTTAGCAAGGGGGAAGTACCTCAGTGAGCTCAATGTCGAGGATGTTAGCTAGCTAGCTATCATTAGCGACTAGGCTAGTGCTAATCTAGGTTTAAGATTACCTATAGGTGTCAGCCAGCTTGCTGATTAATATGAAATTCATGAGGTAACTAGTAGATATGATAAAAGTGTATTTAAAGCACACAGTGACTAGTATACCGAAAAGGTCTAAAAAGGTTAAATGTTCCGGCAATGCCGGATAGCAGCAAGCTACAAGAGGTGGGATCTGTTGTTGTATTTGAAACAGCCAAAAGGACTGTGCCGTCCACTACTAGACACACATCGCCATCTGCTGACTTGAGTGCATAACGCAGTTGAGGAAAATATTAGTTTTATTTTCAGACAGAAAAGTGCATGGCTTTCAAATACTTAGATTAATATGGCATTATGAAGCATACTGCGTACATATAGCCAAAGATGCATGTGTTGATTAATGCAAATTCGATTGAAACATTTAAACACACATTACATTGTTAAAACATATGAAATTAATATAAGATGATACATTAAATAAGATTTTAAAAAAGGTACACATATTAGCCTCTATTTTCTCATTTGCAAGTGTGTATATAGCTAATAAGGCCTTTATTATGTATTATTAGTAGACCTAAATTAAGTGTTTCTTATTCAAACATTGTAAATCATGTATTTACTGGTCAATCCGTAATAAACTCATAGCCATAATAAAGGCGTATAGTTAATAAAGGGCAAGTTACACAAAAAAGATTCTTAGTATGTTGTCTTAATGTTGGATTAATAAGGGCATAGTACCTTAAAATGTGTTCCCTATTCAAAATGTGACCATATTTTTACTTGTACAAATATTGTCCAGAAATTACCTCTGGACCGAAAGGGCACACCTCTAATGCTATACAGCCCAACAATCAAGTCCAAATTTGATGGTTGAAATATTTTGTCATTTGTGATGGAATTATATAATTATTTTGTCATTTGTGTAGACCCATCTCATAGAGATGGAAAGAGGTCTTATCTTTGTATCTGTGCCATTATGGCATCTGTGACAGCATGGGCAGCGCCATTGAGTCTATCCCCATTTTAAAGGCCCAGTGCAGTCAAAAATGTGATCTCCTGTGTTTTGTATACATTTCCACAATATGAGTTTGGAATAATACTGTGAAATTGTAAAAAGTATGATGATGCCCTTTTAGTGTAAGAGCTGTTTGAAAAGACAACCTGAAATTTCTGCTTGTTTTGGTGGGATGTGGTTTTGGCCTGCCTGGTGACATCACCAGGCGTAAATTAGTTAATAGACCAATAAGAGAGTTCCTAACCTCTCTGCCAATAACATTTTTACATTTTAGTCATTTAGCAGACACTTTTCTCCCCGTACTGGCCCCCCGTGGGAATTGAACCCACAATCCTGGCGTTGCAAACACCATGCGTTGCAAACACCATGCTCTACCAACTGAGCTACAGGGAAGTAGCTGGCTACATTTTGTTCTACTGAAAAAAAAATGGCCATGCATCGTTTTTTGAAAAAACACCTTGCAAGCTCATCTACTGTGGCTGCCAGCCAAATACCTTTGCACTTCTGTCATCTGATAAATAATTTTTTCCCCCTTTACCGGAAGAAATTAAGCTACCTCTGGACGGAGCCTATAATAACTGAGTTTCATATACAGCTGGTTTTCAGTTTTCCCCTCAGACCACTCCCAGACAGTCCTAGCAAAATATTTGCTTGAGAAATTGCTCTTTGCTAAGAAGCTGTTTTTGTTTCTTTTTGACCATTTTATTTGAAAACACTCACAGTATGGTACTTAATTGTTGCCTCGAAATGATTGGATATTGAAATAAAAGCAGCTGCATTGGACCTTTAACGTAGTACATTTTCTTCCACTAGTGTTTGAAAAAAAAAGTGATTTAACCTCTACGGGCTAGGGGGCAGTATTGAGAATTTTGAAAAAAATATGTGCCCATTTAGGATATGCATATTATTAACAGATTTGGATAGAAAACACTCTGAATTTTCTAAAACAGTTTGAATGGTGTCTGTAAGTATAACAAAACTCATATGGCAGGCAAAAACCTGAGAAAAATACAACCAGGAAATTAGAATTTTGTGGCTGTACTATTTTCGAGTCATTGCTAATAGATCACACAGTGACAAAGGATTCATTGTGCACTTCCTACGGCTTCCACTAGATGTCAACGATCTTTATAAAGTTGTTTGAAGCGTCTATGATGAACATAGACCGAATTAGAATGCAGGGAAGTTGACGTCCCTAGGATGTCGTCACTTCATTATTGCGCGCACCTGCGCGTGCATGTGAGGCGAGACATTTTTCAAAAACGTTTTTCAAGACACAGGAGAGGTCGGGTTGAAATATTACTGATGTTTCACGTTAAAAATGTCCCTAAAGATTGATGCTAAACAACATTTGACATGTTTGAACGAATGTAAATAGATTTTTTTTTTTTACTTTTCGTCGTGACTTCCCCCCCCCCACCCTACATTTTGAGGAGCCTACTGAACGCCTAACAACATGGAACAACTTGGAGTTATTTGGACATAAATTATGAACTTTGTCGAAAGAAACCACATTTGTTGTGGACCTGGGATTCCTGGAAGTGCCTTCTGATGAAGATAATCAAAGGTAAGCGATTATTTACAATAGTATTATTGATATTAGATGGTGCTAACCTGTATATCCTAGCCTATTGTTATTAGCATGTTCTTAGCATAGCACCCCATTTATTGCAAAGTGTGATTTCCCAGTAAAGTTATTTTGAAATCTGGCAATGCGGTAGCGTTTACGAGATGTTAATCTATAATTCTTTGAATGACAATATTATAATTTACCAATGTTTTCGAATAGTAATTTTGTAAATTGTAACGCTGATTCACCGGAAGCATTTGAGGGGAAAAAAAAATCTGAATTTCACCGCTACTGTAAAATGCTGTTTTTGGATATAAATATGAACTTGATGGAACAAAAAATGCATGTATTGTATAACATAATGTCCTAGGAGTGTCATCTGATGAAGATTGTCAAAGGTTAGTGCATAATTTTAGCTGGTTATCTGCTTTTGGTGACGCCTGTCTTTGAATTGACAAAACATTACACACAGCTATTTTCAATGTACTCTCCTAACATAACCTAACTTTATGCTTTCGCCGTAAAGCCTCTTTGAAATCGGACAATGTGGTTGGATTTAGATGTTTATCTTTCATATGGTGAAAAATAGTTGATTGTTTGAAAAATTGAAATTATTAGATTCTCGCAGTTTTGAATTTCCCGCCATGGTCTCTTGACAATAAATCCCTATACCGGGATCAGGTCCTCAACAGGTTGGCCACCTGGTGTGCTGGAGTCCTGAACCAAATATTGTGTGGTATTCATTTATTGTGGCCACAAGATGGCGTTGATATAGCTTAAATCCATTTACAAACCATAGCACTCTATTTGAAGAAGAAGTGAATGCTCGAGTCAATGGCTGATCTCTCCTAACCAGTTGACTACTTCAAAATGAGGGGATTCGATTAATGCCCCAGACCGTTGATTGTATTGGTTTCGGAACCAGGCTGCCTCCCAGGTGTGAGCCAGGTTCCCCGTTTTGGCCGACGGCGAAGTCGGCTCAAACAAAAGTGACATAGGTTAAGCATGTGGAGTAATGAGTAGGATTCTGTGTTTTCACATGCAAAAGTAATTTCTTTATCTGCCTTCCCAATGAAAACAATTTAAAAAAATGAGAACATATATTTTATGGAAAAGAGATATGTTTCTGAGCGATGCTGCCTTGTTGACAACATGACCGGAACAGATTACTGTTCGATTTGAGATAGGTTCTCCTCCCTCACCGCTTTTTCCCATTCACTTCAGGGGCCATAGCCTGGTGCACTTAGTCGAACTCCCTCAATGGTGGAAGCCTTCAATGGCCATGTTCATGCTAAAACGGGTTGATTCCTCTAATATCTCTATGGCCTATCTAGAACACAACCATTCACTGCGCAACATTAACGCACTCGAACATGCACGGATGAAAGTCATTTGACTACTCACAGGCAGCATTGTTTTCAAACCTTCGACAGAAGACAACATGGATAAGAGAAAATGCCATTGACAAAGCGATAATTGTCCCAGGAAATGGAGCTGGAGATGTAGAGCAGTGCAATTGATATTGCTGGGCCAAAAAAAACTGATAAATAAGGAGTGCAATGGTAAAGTATAGGAAAGTCAACAGCTTGCGCCCGCATGCTCCCCACACGAGATGTGCATAATATGGCTCCTATGATTTTGAAAACATTTTAAATGTGACGTTATTGATTATTCTGCTTGCTACGTACATTTTGGGACTTTTAGAGTAATGATATGTAAACACCAAGAAGAATATGCCTTATTACATTTACATTACATTTTAGTCATTTAGCAGACGCTCTTATCCAGAGCGACTTACAGTAGTGAATGCATACATTTCATGCATTTTTTTTGTACTGGCCCCCTTGTGGGAATCGAACCCACAACCCTGGCGTTGCACACACCATGCTGGCGTTGCAAACACCATGCTCTACCAACTGAGCCACAGGGAAGGCCAAAAGGGCACACCTTATGAACTTAACTGTAGGAACCACTTGTTTTACTTTAACCAGAAGATACCTGATCCTACCTTTACACTTGTTTACACTGAGCTGCAATGGGGTCAGAACGCTATCATGGTTACATTAAGACAGCATGGAGCCAGTGTGAGAGATGGTACATTGAGAAGATTTAAATACTTAGATTTTTCCTGAATAACTGCCCTTTTCTTCGTCACACTAGCCAGCAGAAGCCACAGCAGCAATTATGGAATGGCAAGGTGGCTTTGAACAACAAAGGAGCTGATTGGCTGACACTGCTATTCCAAAATGGCTGCAGTGGTTACTGCTAGCTAGCGTAACAAAAAGGGCAGTTTTCCAGGAACACTAGCACTATTTCAATATTCTCGATGGAGCAGTGTGGATAAAGGTCAAATTTGGAGTACAGCTGTATCACCCATCTCTGCATTGAAATAGGTTTTCCTACCCATATCTCACCCCGGCTCTACAGTGTCTTAATGTAACCATGATTGCGTTCTGACCCCAGTGCAGCTCAATGTAAACAAGCATAACTGTAGTCAGTATCTTCTGGCAAGTTTTACTCCAATGTTTGTAGGCTAAGCAATGTAATGTAAACACTGTACAGCTTCAAAAACATGGTTAAAATTATAATTTTGTTCTCATGGATGGTCAGCCCAATTCCCGATTTTTGTTTTAAACAGTGGCGGGGTGTGCTTTGCTTGTACTGCAGACTGCCCCTTTAAAATTGACAGGATACTGCATAGATTATCATTGCCTGGACTCACTCAGTTCGAATCCCGAGCCGAAAAGGTCTGTCTGTGCCCTTGAGCAAGGCCCTTAACCCTAATTGCCACAGGGGCATTGGACAATGGTGACCCCACTCTCTGAGGGTATCTTGGAGTTGGAATTTAAAAAATAATAATCAAATTCACACGTGTATAAAATACATACCAAATAATGTTTTATTGTATTCAGTGACAAGTTACCACAAATGCCTATATTCCTCACATATCACATTATAAACAAGCCTAGATTCCTCAGATATCACATCATAAGCTAGCTCTATACAGAGCCCTGCATTTTGGATGAGTGGATATCCTCCATACAGGGTTCTAATTGACAAGTGCAATGCATGGAAGAGATATGGTCTCTGATTGTTCTAGCAATTTTCCCATAGAAACTTCATTGGGAGGAAGAATGTTTGATACGTTTTTTTTACATTTGTTTGACAAATAATTTCTGAGAATTATATGATGGAAGAGTATGATGGACTATGTCTAGATTTGGAAATAAAACATTTCACATGAATTTATTAAACATTAAAAATATTAATGTGAATATCTCAAAAGTACCCTTTTTGATTTTGTACTTTTTTTAAGACATCATTTTTTTAAACAATATACTCTACAAGTACATCACATTTCCAGTGGGTGCTCTGCTACTTTTGAAGTTATGTCACATTGAATGGGGAAAATGGATTCAAAGGGAACTTTCTCTGCTGGTGATTTGCTGAAATATGGATTGGTTAATGACATATGTCAATTTCTATGGGTCATATCTTCAAAAGTAGCAAAGCACCCACTCTGGAAATGTGACGTGTTTGAAGAATATATTGTTCCAAACAATGTCTAACAATAAGCTATATCAAAAAGGGTACTTTTGAGATATTAATATTTTCAATGTTGATTAAATGTATGTGAAAAATGTAATTTCAAAATTGACTACATGTTTTAGAGCACACTAAAGAGTATAATGAAACCAATATGGCTGTATCATGTGCGGTTCACCGATCATAGGTGGCTCACACGAGGTATAGGTCTAAAAAAAGGGTTTAAAAGTGCCACTTTCATCATGCTTTTCTTAGAAATGGTTTGTGATGCAAATGTAAAAATCCTATCAAACATCCCAAAGAAGTTTCTATGTGAGAATTGCCATAATCTGAAATAGCACATTTTTTGAGTGGCTATCCTGCCGTGGAATCACCCATTTTCAACCTTTACTTACTTATACTTCATTAGGTATTAATAGTTAACTTGCTGTCCTGTAGATTCTGGATATGACCTGCCTGTTGAGAAACATGCCTGACCCAGGTTTGTAGAATGAAGTTCAATATTTAAACCCATTCATTTTGGGCTTCCAAGTTCATTACTGTGAGGTGCTTGTACTGTATTTTTATTTTTCTAGTGACAGCCAGAGAGTGCATATGGCTGCCATTCATGCAGGAGAAGCTCAAATGTGATGAGGAGACTGTCATCATTGGCCACAGCTCTGGGGCAGCTGCAGCCATGAGGTAGGATAGAGATTAAAGAATTTGAGGATATTCCTCATGCAAAATACTCTTCCTTTTTGTGCATTTGAAGTGATTATACCTAAATATGAGGTACCATGCAGGTATGCAGAAACGCACAAAGTGTTTGGCCTCATTCTGGTGGGTGCCTATACTTCCGACCTGGGAGATGAGAATGAGAGAGAGTGGCGAGTTTACAGTTTTCTTACCAGTGTCACTTCCAATTAACTGCAACAACCACTTTTCTAATTTGATTCCGGCATTCAGGTTGGATTAAATCTTAGAATTGGGTATTTCAGAACTGAAAAATGTGATTCTGATCATTCGGTGTGTAGTGATGAAAATCTGGATAATCTTGATCCCACTGGAAGGGTGTATTTAGAAAGGTATTATAAGAGACATTTCAGAGAAATTAAAAAAGGTTAGGGTTAAATATTTCCATTATGTTAAATTGACTGCAGTACAGGTATGTGGTCAGTTGTTGTATTGAGAAGTGTCAAATAAAAGCATGTACTTACAAGTGATAAGAGAAGCAAGCCCCATTTATATTAATATCTTTATTAATGTAGTTTAGTAATCTGTAGTAACATTACCTGTCCAGTACATGGCAAGGTGTAGGCCTTTTCAAAGCACTGAAAATACAGATTTTGTGATGTTGAGATTTTAATGTCTGGATCAGAATGACCCTATCCAACCATTTTCTTGCTCAAAATTACCCAGGTTGATCTGATCCTGGATTGCAAAATATGGGGTTACAGAATCCAGATCATTATGAAAAACTGGACCCAGGTGTTTAGACTAGCCTAGTGTTCATTTCTGAATTGGGATACAAGAGTGCCACAGAAAAGCTGCAGTCAATAGTGTCCCTAAATGTAAATCCCCACTCACCAGTCGTTTATCCATCCCCCACCTCGAGTCACTGAAACAGTGGTCGCATCCCAGGCTGCCTATATTGCAGTCAGGTTGTGCAGATTATCATATCGTAAATCATATTGAAGTAATTGGTTTAATGTACAACTCCATTTCTTCATTTGTAGAGATCAATCAAATGAGGAAGTAGTGTTTGACATTGCAGAGACCCCATCAATATAATTTAATGTGCTGATAATCTGCGACTGCAATGTAAGCAGTTTGGAACACGCCCGTTAGGTCTCCCTGTGTATCTCTTCACTCAGGATATTTTAGCCGGCCATGGGAGCGGGAGCAAATGAGAAGAAACGTTGGCACATTGTTCAGTTTGGCTCCAAGGATGACCCCTTCCTGCCTTGGGAGGAGCAGCAAGTTGTGGCCGAGGGCTTGGGCGCGGAGCTGCACAAGTACATAGAACGAGGAAACTTCCAGAACACAATTCCCTGAGCTCATTGACACAGTGAGAAAGCTGAGGGCAGCTGCTTAAAAAGCAGCAGTTGTCCGCCATTGGAATAAGAAACACAATGAGGACAATAGCCCAATTACAATTCTCTGTTCAGTTGCTCCCTTCATTCTGTGTCCCTCTGGGGAATCCTCATGTGGACCCTTATGATTACGATATGGATATTCCAATTTAACAAGTGTAGTTCAATGTCATCAACGTGCTTATCCTTTGCTCCATTACTTTGAGTGCTCTATGGAAGACTCGCCAGTTTTGATTCACCTCTGTTTCCATCAGTTTGAAAGTTTCAAGCAAATATTTGAAGAGTCGCCTACATATGCACATTTTACTGACAGCCGTGAGTTTCCATCAAACTGGCTCCTTGCGAATAAAATGCTGTGTAAAGATGTTTTTATAACTAATAAACAGAAGTTCTATGTATTTCCATCCCTTAACTATGTTGATGGTTTTGGCACAAAAAGCCTGCGACAAACAGCATGTGTGCCCACTCTGATCTTGGCGCTTGCGCTCTAACAGAATATACAGACAAATCATTAGGGTAATCACTTGCACATGCTAACATCAAACTCAGGTATAAAAACACATGCTATTGGGACCCTTCAATCCAACACTGCCAAACAGGAATAAAACTGATTACAGTGATCTAGTGTACCCAAATTATCTACATCATACCACTCCTTTTCTTCAATCAGATTGAGATCCATATAAGGCCTTCAGAGTCATGAAGGAACATACCACAGTCAGCCTTACCAGATCCCTGTGGATCTGAGCCAAAAGCCCTGAGATACTTCATATTCCCAACAATCTTCCAAGATTACAAGCATGGGATTGTCTGAAGCACTACCCTTCAATCTGTAAGCAAGGGTTTTGTAGCATCGTCATAACGCTCAGTCTATTTAAGAGTTGCCTCGAGTGATCTGTTCTTGCAGACACACATTTTGATTGCAAACACATTACACTAACAGCTTTAGTTTAAGATATTTTACCTTTTTCGGTGTTTTTGGTGAGACTTTGCTAGTGTCTTTTCTCTTACGTCGCTCCCCAGAACCTAATCGAGCATCTGACAAAATTACGGAAGATTTTAGTTCTGGGCTAGATTTTGCAGACATTGCAGGTAAAACCTTGAATTTGTGATTTAGTTTTACTTACGACGGCAAGGTGGAGATGACCATCATCGCGGCCAAGGAGGGCACTGTGGGCAGTGTGGACGGACAGATGAAGCTGTACAGATGAAGCTGTAGTTGCTATAGATAATGGTGTCTACTAAATGACTGACTTGACCTTTGAAGCTAAGAAGGTTCATTTTGAAACGCTGTCTGACAAAAAGATTTAGGCTATTGCAATGCTGTGCTATATCATGTGTGCTGAAGAAGTAAAACAATCTGTTTATTTCCAGCGCAAAAGGAATGCTCTTGAAAAACTTGTCCATCTTCAACACTTTCATAAGTGCTAGATGAAAATGTAACGGCAGGATACAATTGAGCTTGTTACATTTCCAAGGAGAGTAGACGTTCTAAATCAGTCTTAAAATATTTATTAAGCCCTGTATAAATAAAACTATCTTCAGATGCATCAAAGGTTGCTAGAAAAAAAAAAAATATACATGAAACTTTCTCCACAGAGAAACTAAACAAGCCAAGTCACTGGTCAAAAGTCCAGCCACTCTGCCATATACACACAGTTAGAGGGGGATATCTCGCCTCCTTCATGACAGTCATCAAACACCTAAGAGAAGAGATGTAAGTAAATGTACACTCCTGGAAGAATCCTGCATCATCAAACCTACATAATACTTACTTTCCCTTTTTCTAGCACTTCCTGCTGGCTATCTGGCTACAGGTGAAGTACTTTGAATAGAATTGGTAAAACACTTAGGATCATGCAGGTCTCCTTTTTATGCAGGTCTCCTTTCTTTCTGCCAAGCCCTAGGTCAAAACATGCCTTTCTAGTATTTGACGAATGACTGGGCTCTCCAATGTCCACACTAGCATACCACTTACGGCCAAACTATACAGGGCATGTGTGTTTACGTGTTTTCTACACGCGTCTCTGAAACTTTCTCAACTGATAAAGTGGCTGGCGCTTTTGATTTGTGCCTCCATTTGCTGCTTTTGGTGCAGCAAACTATAAACAACGCTAATGAAGGAAACCACAACACTAGTGATGAAGTTTGGGTGTTATACACAGTGTACAAAATATTAGGAACACCTTCCTAATATTGTTGCACCCCCCTTTTGCCCTCAGAACAGCCTCAATTAATCTGGTCATGGACTCTACAAGGTGTCAAAAGCATTCCACAGAGAGCCATGTTGATTCCAATGCTTTCCCACAGTTATCAAGTTGGCTGGATGTCCTTTGGGTGGTTGACCATTCTTGATACACACAGGAAACTGTTGAGCGTGAAAAACCCAGCAGTGTTGCAGTTCTTGACACAAACCACTGCGCCTGGCACCTACTACCATACCCTGTTCAAAGGCACTTCAATATTTAGTCTTGCCCATTTACCCTCTGAATGGCACACATACACAATCCATGTCTCAATTGTCTCAAGGCTTGGAAATCCTTCTTTAACCTGTCTCCTCCCCTTCATTGACACTGATTGAAGTGAATTTAACAAGTCACATCAATAAGGGATCATAGCTTTTACCTGGTCAGTCGGTCATGGAAAACAGTGTTCCTAATGTTTTGTAAACTCAGTGTATATCCCGATTGCAATGTTTAATACCAAGTGATATGCTGGTATGGATATTGAAACAGAGCCACTTGGTTGCTGTTGCCTGTGAAGGGGGACTCACCGGACAGAGGCCACAGGGCGCCTTGACCAGGCCTGTGGGCTGGATGATAGGGTTGACCCCTCTGTACAGCTTCATCTGGCCGTCCACACTGCCCACAGTGCCCTCCTTGGCCGCGATGATGGTCATCTCCACCTTGCCGTCGTAGATGAGCGTGTTCAGAATAGTCTCAATGTCCTCCAAAGACAGGTCCACCTGCACAAAGTGCAATATTCAGACTTACAACGTCCATAGGAAATACAGTTGAAGTCGGAAGTTTACATACACTTAGGTTGGAGTCATTAAAACTCATTTTTCAACCACCACAAATTTCTTGTTAACAAACTATAGTTTTGGCAAGTCGGTAAAAACATCTACTTTGTGCATGACAAGTAATTTTTCCAACAATTGTTTACAGACAGATTATTTCAATTATAATTCACTGTATCACAATTCCAGTGGGTCAGAAGTTTACACTAAGTTGACTGTGCCTTTAAACAGCTTGGAAAATTCCTGAAAATTATGTCATGGCTTTTGGAGCTTCTGATAGGCTAATTGATATAATTTGAGTCAATTGGAGGTGTACCTGTGGATGTATTTCAAGGCCTACCTTCAAACTCAGTGCCTCTTTGCTTGACATCATAGGAAAAAAAATTGTAGACCTCCACAAGCCTGGTTCATCCTTGGGAGCAATTTCCAAACACCTGAAGGTACCACATTCATCTGTACAAACAATAGTACGCAAATATAAACACCATGGGACCACGCAGCTGTCATACCGCTCAGGAAGGAGACGCGTTTTGTCTCCTAGAGATAAACGTACTTTGGTGCGAAAAGTGCAAATCATTCCCAGAACAACAGCAAAGGACCTTGTAGATGCTGGAGGAAACAGGTGCAAAAGTATCTATATCCACAGTAAAACGAGTCCTATATCGACATAACCTGAATGGCCACTCAGCAAGGTAGAAGCCACTGCTCCAAAACCGCCATAAAAAAGCCAGACTACGGTTTGCAACTGTACATGGGGACAAAAATCATACTTTTTGGAGAAATGTCCTCTGGTCTGATGAAACAAAAATGGAACTGTTTGGCCATGATGACCATCGTTATGTTTGGAGGAAAAAGGGGGAGGCTTGCAAGCCAGAGAACACCATCCCAACTGTGAAGCACAGGGGTGGCAGTATCATGTTGTGGGGGTGCTTTGCTGCAGGAGGGACTGGTGCACTTCACAAAATAGATGGCATCATGAGGGAGGAAAAATAAGTGGATATATTGAAGCAACTTCTCAAGACATCAGTCAGGAAGTTAAAGCTTGGTTGCAAATGGGTCTTCCAAATGGACAATGACCCCAAGCATACTTCCAAAGTTGTTGCAAAATGGCTTAAGGACAACAATGTCAAGGTATTGGAGTGACCATCACAAAGCCCTGACCTCAATCCTATAGAAAATTTGTGGGCAGAACTTAAAAAGCGTGTGCGAGCAATGAGGCCTACAAACCTGACTCAGTTACACCAGCTCTGTCAGGAGGAATGGGCCAAAATGTACCCAACTTATTGTGGGAAGCTTGCGGAAGGCTACCCGAAATGTTTGACCCAAGTTAAACAATTTAAAGGCAATGCTACCAAATAATAATTGAGTGTATGTAAACTTCTGACCCACTGGGAATGTGATGAAAGAAATAAAAGCTGAAATAAATCACTCTCTCTACTATTATTCTGACATTTCACATTCTTAAAATGAAGTGGCGATCCTAACTGACCTAATACAGGGAATATTTACTAGAATTAAATGTCAGGAATTGTGAAAAACTGAGTTTCAATGTATTTGGCTAAGGTGTATGTAAACTTCCGACTTCAACTGTACACAGCAACTGTATGCTGAAAGGTGAGACTGTTACAGTTGTTACATTTGACCCCCTCACATTGTACCCTTTTCACCTTATTTGTACAGAGTACCAACCATACTGTAATGAAACAGCAGGGAGCAGGTCTCGAACCCTCAACCTTCTAGTCCGAAGTCCAGCGCGCTATTGACTGTGCCGCAAAAGCATGCTCGAGCGGCAGAGTCGATATCCACGCTTATAAACCAAGGTTCGTTACAATACTTTGTTGGCTCTGATATTTTCTTTTCGCATGGACCTTTCCAGCCTATTACCTGCAACTATGGCAGATTCATAACCAGGCCAATGCAGACAGTACAGCTCTGTTTGGTCAATAGTGTGAAAATAGTAATGTGGACAATTATGCCCCGGTCCTCACCAACCAGTGGAGGATTCCACCCTGGTCTTGACAACTTTGGCCGTTATCTGCAAAAACGTGACAAAATTGCGGTCAAAACCCGAACAGAATGTCGCCAGCAGCAGTCTCACCTTGCTGATGCCGAGTTCACAAATATACTTCCACACTTCGTGAGAGGTGGCGAAGGAGCTGTTTCTTTGCACCATGGGGTTCTGCTTGCTGTCCCTCGCCACCTCTGCCTAGAGGGTGACAAACAAACCAACATGAACGTAGAAATGATGTCCTAATAAACTCTTAGTTACCAGATAGCCAGAAACAACTCTGGCTCCAAGTTATAGGCTATGTCAACCAGCCCTGCATTTAGAATTGGAAGAATTTTAGGGTGCATTCCAAAACAAATGCTAGTGCCCCAGAAGCCGTATAGATTTTCTTTATGGCATAATCTATTAGATTGAAGCATGCTTCACACTGTTCCCAACATTGATGTGCTCATATAAAATCAGTTAATTAGTAACTTATTTCCAAACATTTACAGTACAGAACACACCCATTTAATTTCTGTGATTTGTCCATTGTAAGACATTTGTCCCACTCCCATTCAGTGGACCCCTCACCTTACTCTGAAGGAATTTGAAACACTGCTGATTGAGAACCTCCACAAACTCAGACTCAAAGTCCTGGTCACTGTACCAGGCTCCCCCAGTCACCGAGCGGTCTGGCTGCAGGTTGTATAGCATGTAAACCTTCTTCTTTGACGCCTGGACAAACAACAATAACTCCTTATAGGTGAGACTAAACACTTACAGAGTTTGCATAGCTTGACTGCTGATGCATTCATATTATTAAGTGGTACTTTCCTTGAGTCAACCATTTATCTCTGGTTTTTAAAACATGTATTTTAGAATATTTTAGTGTTTGGCGCTCGACTCACAGCCACTGATTTCACAGCCTTGATCAGCTTCTTGCTCTCTAGGTTCTTGAGGATCTTGTTGATCTCTGTCAGAGGAAGGTTGCTCTTATATCTTATGTCCCTACTCCAGATCCCTGTGTGAAAGCAAGAGGACAGTTCATGAATATACAAATGGAAAGAACATTTCACAAAGAAATACAATAACAGAAAATAAATGTTGTGGTGGTGGATACTGTGAAGTGTCAAGTGTGAACTGGGTGAGTTGGCCAGGTTTGAATGGACTTTGAATGGACACCCAAAGACAACACCCATGTCTTACCCCCTAGCACTTGAGTAGATCTGAGAGGATTGGATAGATGTAAACAATATGCGGAAAATGTCACCTAGCCTAGGGAAAGGTGAAGCATTTGCTTATACCTATCCAATTCCGTCTGATCTACCCAAGTAGGCTACCTAAGGGTATAGGGCTAGGGTGTTGTCTGGACAGGACGCCTCTGAAATTCCTACCTTTGTTTCCTGCATCCTCAATGACCTGATAGACCAGCTTCTCTTGATTGTCAGAGCCTTTCATTTTGCTTTGGGACATAATAAAACACAGTTAAAGTTCCCAATCATCCAGAAATAAAAGTCCTTCCTAAAGGCTTCCTTAAAAAAAAACATTGTTAAATGTTTAATGACGATGCTGACATTTACCCTGCTGTCTGGGCATCCTTCATGCGGTATAGAAGTCCTGAGCTGTTTCGTAGAAGGTCCAACTGACCCTGTGTGCACAAAATTAAACTTGGTTACAACATTCCCATCCTCAGCATTGCGCTGTCAACCAGAACTATTGAGCCAATGTTTGGAAAATCTGATCATTAATGAACACATGGATCCATCATGCATCATGTTCTTTACCCTTATGTTTTTGTTACTGACCAACATTTACATTTGAGTCATTTAGCAGACGCTCTTATCCAGAGCGACTTACAGTAGTGAATGCATACATTTCATACATTTTTTTTCTCCGTACTGGTCCCCCGTGGGAATCGAACCCACAACCCTGGCGTTGCAAACGCCATGCTCTACCAACTGAGCCACACGGGACTAACATGAACATGAGGTCATGACAACATTATCATCCAACCATATTACGACAGTATCATTTATTGAGGATAATTGACAGCTATCGTCATTGGTGACAACATTGTGATGTGACAGATGATAGCCTAATCTATTTCAACTTGACTGGCAGTAAAGTGCAGAGTCAGGCAGCCCTCAGCAGGAAAGCGCATTGGTGGACATTCTGAGTAAACTGCCTATATTCCTATTTGCTAATGCACACTCCTTAACTAACCTGTGTCTACCCATTTTAAAAAACACATTTTCCCTTTAATAGGAATACAACTTTTGGCTATAGGCGTACATTCACTTTCAGTTTTATGCATTCTGGCTTTCATGCAATGGAACAGTGAATTAATCTAACGGAGTCCCCTTTCAGAAAGTTGTTTGAATTGCTTCAAAACATAATATAGGGGATTCATAATTTGAAAGACAAACAATAGTGGTCTATAGAAAAACTGTTGAAAAAAATCCATAGGCCTACAGTTGAGCAACGCTTACTAAGAAATAAGTTATCCATGCCAGGCCAGCTTAATCGCTCCATGCGAATTGGCCCAACAGTATATCCTCCTACCAGGCCGATCACAAAAGCTTTAAGACAAGTTAGTTTAAACAGTGTATAGCCTAAGAAATTGTGCTAAAGTTGCCACTTTCAAAAATACACAAATTTAAGTCGTAGGCATGTTCTAAGTACATAATCACGATGGAACTAAGGTTGATATCGCCCAACCCTAAATGTACAAATCCACTCAACGTACCCATGACAGTGAGATCACAAACTCCTCTGTTTGTGATCTTGTCAACGCCTTTCTCATTGTCAAGCCAAACATGTTTGGCATGACAATTACATAACGAGTCGTTAAGAGAGCAGAAACGGACTGGCACCCAGGCTACACCTGTGCCACTTACCAATGACAGTAGTCTGTTGATGGCCATGGCTCTCTGTTGAGCCTCCAAATTAGGCATGTCATTCTGGATCACCTGGTCTGTTATTCCATGAGGGAACTGTTGACAGAGCGCCTTTATCCTTTATAATATAAAAAGTATAATATAACATTACATTAACGTTAGTTAGCAACCTAGCTAGTCAGGACATCAGATTTACTATAAGTTCAACTATAAATGTCTTACTGCTTACTCATAAATTAAGATTGATGTAGCTAGATAGCTAGTCTAACTAGTAGATGAAGATCATTACAGTAGCTAGTTCGTGTATTATACAGTCGTGGCCAAAAGTTGAGAATGACACAAGTATACATTTTCACAAAGTCTGCTGCCTCAGTTTGTATGATGGCAATTTGCATATAGTCCAGAATGTTATGAAGAGTGATCAGATGAATTGCAATTAATTGCAAAGTCCCCCTTTGCCATGCAAATGAACTGAATCCCCCCAAAACATTTCCACTGCATTTCAGCCCTGCCACAAAAGGACCAGCTGACATCATGTCAGTGATTCTCTCGTTAACACAGGTGTGAGTGTTGACGAGGACAAGGCTGGAGATCACTCTGTCATGCTGATTGAGTTCGAACCTGCAAGGAAACACGTGCTGTCATCATTGCTTTGCACAAAAAGGGCTTCACAGGCAAGGATATTGCTGCCAGTAAGATTGCACCTAAATCAACCATTTATCGGATCATCAAGAACTTCAAGGAGAGCGGTTCAATTGTTGTGAAGAAAGTTTCAGGGCGCCCAAGAAAGTCCAGCAAGCACCAGGACCATCTCCTAAAGTTGATTCAGCTGCGGGATCGGGGCACCACCAGTACAGAGCTTGCTCAGGAATGGCAGCCGGCAGGTGTGAGTGCATCTGCACGCACAGTGAGGCGAAGACTTTTGGAGGGTAGCCTGGTGTCAAGAAGGGCAGCAAAGAAGCCACTTCTCTCCAGGAATAACATCAGGGACAGACTGATATTCTGCAAAAAGTACAGGGATGGGACTGCTGAGGACTGGGGTAAAGTCATTTTCTCTGATAAATCCCCTTTCCGATTGTTTGGGGCATCCGGAAAAAAGCTTGTCCGGAGAAGACAAGGTGAGCGCTACCATCAGTCCTGTGTCATGCCAACAGTAAAGCATCCTGAGACCATTCATGTGTGAGGTTGCTTCTCAGCCAAGGGAGTGGGCTCACTCACAATTTTGCCTAAGAACACAGTCATGAATAAAGAATGGTACCAACACATCCTCCGAGAGCAACTTCTCCCAACCATCCAGGAACAGTTTGGTGACGAACAATGCCTTTTCCAGCATGATGGAGCACCTTGCCATAAGGCAAAAGTGATAACTAAGTGGCTCAGGGAACAAAACATCGATATTTTGGGTCCATGGCCAGGAAACTCCCCAGACCTTAATCCCATTGAGAACTTGTGGTCAATCATCAAGAGGCAAAAACCCACAAATTCTGACAAACTCCAAGCATTGATTATGCAAGAATGGGCTGCCATCAGTCAGGATGTGGCCCAGAAGTTAATTGACAGCATGCCAGGGCGGATTGCAGAGGTCTTGAAAAAGAAGGATCAACTGCACATTGACTCTTTGCATCAACTTAATGTAATTGTCAATAAAAACCTTTAACACTTATGAAATGCTTGTAATTATACTTCAGTATTCCATAGTAACATCTGACAAAAAGATCTAAAGACACTGAGGCAGCAGACTTTGTGAAAATTAATTTGTGTCATTCTCAAAACGTTGGCCACGACTGTACAGTAACGTTAGTTAGCTCACTATAGCTACATGCATCACTGTCATTGTCAAACTTGTGGGACTAGGAGTTAAGGGTTGAAAACATTGGCTGAATGAATTGAAACGCCTTCTTCAGCAGATTTGATTAGTTTTATAAGGCAGATTTAAAAGTATCTAAGTCCCTTGGTCTATGTCTGGCTAGCTAGCGTTAGTTGGCCAGATGTATCCCATTTGAGCAAGTGAAAATAGACAGCTAGTTAGCTACCTAACTAGATTGCGAGCTAGCCTATGCTAGAGACTTCTTGACAGCGACAAACCTGTTTTCAATGTCTACAGGATCTGTGGATTCTTTCTTTACTTTCTTCACGTCCGCCATCGTGGAGAGTTGTACAATATTATATAGGTAACGTTAGCTAGCTAGCAATGCAATTCATCAACAATTGAACATGTGACTCTGAATCCAAGTCGCATTTGGGTGGCTATATAGAAGCCTGGAAATTGACTTTTAAAAACGTAGAAAATACCTTTCACTGTAGTAGTTCAATTCATTTATAATTTAATTTCTTTCCTAAGCCTATTGTCATCAGTATTTCAGTTTTTAGTGAGTGATTTGGTGCGTTTTGTAACAACAACACATTCTTTGATAATGGTTTATGATAATGAAAAAGCGTGCGAGACATGCATAGAACGCAGTGGATTACATTTCTATAGCTCGACCATTCAACGTTTTCCAGGTATTTCAGGAATAGCAAGATGATAGCTAATATAATAAAAGTTGATAATAAACAATGAAAACATCGTGAATCCTGCCATTGGCTGTGGTGGTTGCTAAGGAGTAACGTTATGTTTCTCCGTTGCTGCATCGCATCTGCTTTGTAACATCAGCGGAAACTGTTCAAAGCAGCTATATCAGGTACAAAAAATACAACTTTATCCGGCTTAAGCACTTTATAATAACACATGTCACTTTTGCAATGGACTGATGAAAATGTTTTTATAGCCGAATGCATTTTTATTATAGGACCCGAACATGATAGCATTGTGGTGCCTCTCATCATACGGATTCGAATCCCCCCTCCTGGTAAAGCCAAGCATGAGATAGACACCACAACTCCTGTTGAGATCAAATCAGATGAAAACATGCGTGTATCCATAATGTGTGGAGGATGCTAGTGCATACATTAATATATTGTATGTACCGCATTTATGTTTGAATATTGTATCCACATTGTTTCATAGTTTTTTTTGTATGATATCCACAATGCACTGATAGATTACATCTGCCCTAGATTCACAGGTTTTTGACAAACAACATATATTGCTGCCTAGATATCCCAGATGTCACTATTTACTACACTCTGGATGGTACTAAACCAGAGGTAATGAAGAGACCAGGGTTTGGAGAGAACAGCACTTTGAAGTATAGTGGACCAATATGCTTACCCGAGGACAAAGTGTCAGTCAAAGCTCTGGCTATTACCAGGCTGAATTGTGAAAGGATCTACAAAAATATAAACCCTAAATAACCCTAAATACTTGACTTATTTGATCCATGTCTGGTGCTGTTTTATTATTATAATTGCTATTATGGATAATTGATGACTGAAACTGACCTTCTGTTTATCTGCCTTAGGGATGGTCGAGAGAGTGCCATTGTCACCAAGCTATTTCTGGTGGAGTATGTGCCCTCAAACGAGCCACCTTCCACTGAGGACAATGAAGAGAACTTTCTGAAGGAGTATGAACGAGGCCTCCCTAGACAGGTATAGTCAGGCATATTTGCATGCTAACACTTCATTTCAATGTCGTGTGAAGTTTGACATGTAATGACAACTTATGATAAGATATGTCACATTGCCGGTTTGCATTACATTTTCTATAAAGCTAAAGAACTTTACTAAAACGTCATGCTTCTTCACGGATTTGTTGCAGAAGCCTAGGAATGACGTGACATAACTGACACAACAGTTATTACATGTTAGGCTACATCAGGCATTCTCATGAAAACTGTATACATTACAATGATGGCGCATTCAATCAAATGGGTTACCATCTGCATCAATATGTGTTCTGAACAAGCTGAGGTGAAGCTGAGTATACTGTTACTGTAGAGACAATTGTATTGCTCTTGTTCTCATAGGAGATGGGGACAGAGAACGGTTCTGGAGATGCCTCACTGAAGCTTCAAGGTATGTCTAATTGAATAACTTTTACTAATGAGCAATTTACACTGCCTAAACAACATGACAAAGATAGCCCTTTAGGGAAATTAGTATTGAGCTATTTCCCAATGCCCTGTAAAAGTATTAGTGTCACAAAAAGATTTGTGTATACTTGACCATACTGCGGTCATGCTGTAATGTAAGTACTAAATATCCTATTCATATGCAATGCACAACACTGCTAGAAACTCAATTTCAGCATTTATAAATGCTTGTCTCAATAAGTGCAAGCTGCTGTGTCAATGCATACCATTGAATTAAGAATTAGAATAGGATCTCTAGTGCAAACACTGTCAAACTGACATTTACTATATATATATGGAGATTCATATAATACTTATAAACATTATAACATTCATAAGCTATCAGTAATACCCTTTATAATATGAAGGGGATTATTGATTGTTTATGAATGTTATGCAGTGTAAGAGCGTGTACGTTTTGGTAATAGTTGTGTGTGTCTTCTTTAGTCCCAAAGACCTGCAGGCCCCCTTAAGGTCAATTGTTCCTCAGCAGCCGTCTAGGGCTTGGGTCCCTTGCTCCGGAGCCCATGTCTTCACATCGTTCTCAGACACTGGTACATTCACAAAAAATATATTGTGAATATTATTTAAGCAATAAGGCCCGAGGGGGTGTGGTATATGGCCAATATACTACGGCTATGGGCTGTTCTTAGGCACAACGCAACGCCCGGTTTATAATTCTATTTATATTATCAATTATATTATATCATTATTACGGTGATGATGGTGACTGGTTGTAATATGGTCAATTATCAGAATCTGCTAAGAGTTAACAAATACATTAATGTGACCCATGCGGGAATCAAACCCACAACCCTGGTGTTCCAAGTTAGCCTATGGTCATTGTCATACAATTTTTTTTTTTCCTGCATGAACATTCAACATGAGCTCACAAACATGCTGCCATGCAAAGATGATCAAATCATATGAGCAAATACAGCTCCTTACTTAGAACGCCACAGAACATTAATTATTTGGTGTTGAATGATCTTTCAGAATGCAAGCTTGGAAGACAGTCCCTTCAAAAACCTAACCAGCACTCAAATGTCAAGGATCCAAAGGGAGACAGACTTTCTGAGCTGAGTGAACAGAAAGTGAGAGAGAGAGAAAGAAAGAGAAAAAGCATGAGACAAAGATGCAGAGAGATTGTTTCTAATGGAGAAGTGAATGATCTCTCACAACTTCTACCTTTTCCCAAGTGTGCTAAGTGCTTGAGCCATCGCCCCTCAGACCCCTTTGCCCGCTTTTGTCTGCAGTGTGGCATTGCTGTGCCGCCTGTGCCAGGCCAGAGGCTGCCACCCACAGAGGGCGGACAGGTATCACCCCAGTCCTCAAACCATCTTCTACTATTAATACTGCCACTGACACGGCCCGCTACCAAAACCTGCGGGCTCTCCTTCACTGCAGCCAACGTGAGTAAAACATTTAAACATGTTAACCCTCACAAGGCTGCCGGCCCAGACGGCATCCCCAGCCGCATCCTCAGAGCATGCGCAGACCAGCTGGCTGGTGTGTTTACGGACATATTCAATCAATCTTTATCCCAGTCTGCTGTTCCCACATGCTTCAAGAGGGCCACCATTGTTCCTGTTCCCAAGAAAGCGAAGGTAACTGAGCTAAATGATGAAGTGCTTTGAGAGACTAGTCAAGGACCATATCACCTCCACCCTACCTGACACCCTAGACCCACTCCAATTTGCTTACCGCCCCAATAGGTCCACAGACGACGCAATCGCAATCACACTGCCCTAACCTATCTGGACAAGAGGAATACCTATGTAAGAATGCTGTTCATCGACTACAGCTCAGCATTTAACACCATAGTACCCTCCAAACTCGTCATTAAGCTCGAGACCCTGGGACTCGACCCCGCCCTGTGCAACTGGGTCCTGGACTTCCTGACGGGCTGCCCCCAAGTGGTGAGGGTAGGTAACAACATCTCCACCCCGCTCATCCTCAACACTGGGGCCCCATAAGGGTGCATTCTCAGCCCTCTCCTGTACTCCCTGTTCACCCATGACTGCGTGGCCATGCACGCCTCCAACTCAATCATCAAGTTTGCAGACGACACTACAGTGGTAGGCTTGATTACCAACAACGACGAGACGGCCTACAGGGAGGGGGTGAGGGCCTTCGGAGTGTGGTGTCAGGAAAATAAACTCGCACTCAACGTCAACAAAACATAGGACATGATCGTGGACTTCAGGAAACAGCAGAGGGAGCAGCCCCCTATCCACATCGACGGGACAGTAGTGGAGAAGGTGGAACATTTTAAGTTCACATCACGGACAAACTGAAATGGTCCACCCACACAGACAGCGTGGTGAAGAAGACGCAGCAGCGCCTCTTCAACCTCAGGAGGCGGAAGAAATTCAGCTTGTCACCAAAAACACTCACAAACTTTTACAGATGCACAATCGAGAGCATCCTGTCGGGCTGCATCACCGCCTGGTACGGCAACTGCTCCGCCCACAACCGTAAGGCTCTCCAGAGGGTAGTGAGGTCTGCACAACGCATCACCGGGGGAAAACTACCTACCCTCCAGGACACCTACACCACTCGATGTCACAGGAAGGCCAAAAAGATCATCAAGGACAACAACCACCCGAGCCACTGCCTGTTCACCCCGCTATCATCCAGAAGGCGAGGTCAGTACAGGTGCATCAAAGTGGGGACCAAGAGACTGAAAAACAGCTTCTAACAGCCATCACTAACATTGAGTGGCTGCTGCCAACATACTGTCTCATCTAGTGCCACTTTAATAACTAAAAATGTATGTAATAAATGTATCACTAGCCACTTTAAACAATGCCACTTTATATAATGTGTACATACCCTACATTACTCATCTCATATGTATATACTGTACTCTATACCATCTACTGCATCTTGCCTATGCCGTTCGGCCATCGCTCATTCATATATTTTTATGTACATATTCTTATTCATTCCTTTACACTTGTGTGTATAAAGTAGTTGTTGTGAAATTGTTAGGTTAGATTACTTGTTAGATATTACTGCATGGTCGGAATTAGAAGCACAAGCATTTCGCTACACTCGCATTAACATCTGCTAACCATGTGTATGTGACAAATAAAATTTGATTTGATTTACTATTGTTAACATTTTGTTGATGGCCTACTCTTTGATTGTAGGCACATTTTACAGTGTGGTATTTAACATTAGGTCAATCTTACTGTTTGTTTTATCCTATTAAGATGCAAATAAATGCCACCACAAAATAATAGGATTTCAGGGAAAATCACAAAAGTATTTGGAGATACTTTTTAATATTGCAGTATATAGCTGCAAAATGGAAATGCAGTTTTGTGTTATGCAGTGTTTTAAGTACTTTTTCCACTTTAAGTCACCCAAGGCTAACAGGTCTGTGTGTTCTTTCAGGCCTTTCAATTCAATGTTCAATTTGGCCTGTGTGTTCATTCTGGCATTTCAATTCAATTCAATGTTCATCAGCCCAGGTTTGGGTTTCTCTTTTGTCTTTAGATGGGCTTGTGTGTCCACTGTAAAACAATGGTGCCTGTCAACACCCCCACAATATGAAGTTTACTGCCACAAACACTCCGCTTTCAAACATCTTGTGACTTTGCACATCTACACGTTTGAATATAGAATACTTTATTTGGGGGTGTGTTAACATTTACCTTTTCAATCCAAAGCAGTGTAAATGGATTGCACTGTGTGTGTGTGTGTGTGTGTGTGTGTGTGTGTACACCTGTCCATTCACTTTCTTTTTCTGTGCAGTAGAACAAGGTGATCTGTCCGTCATGTGGAACCAAAAACCCTCCGCATATCTCAAATTGTGTCACTTGTGAAACTAAACTACTGCAGCCACCCACTGTAAGAGCTCATTGATTGTATTATAGTAGCCTAATTATCCTTATTAGGCTTAGTTTAGACTTGTATAAATGCCAAACATAATTATCAAACATACATTAGTAATGGAAAGGAAACACAGACTCTTTGTTTAAGTATTAAAAATACTCCTTTAGTAATACCATTTGTAGGCAGAAGTTGGTACAGAGTACAGTATATGATAGTTTCTCCCCAAGTTCTGCAAAATGTCTAAGACATCCTGTAACTCATATAGCCTCCCCAATCCCCCTTGCGTAACTGTCCCTAGTAACAACATTTTAATAAAGCTAACCTCCCCCTGACAGCAGGAACCATCTTATCAGCAAGTAAAAACTCAGAAGTGGGTTTGACCGAAACTTGACCTTTCATCACAAGGTGATCTGAGTGTAAGCATCTTCTGACAGCGGGATGGTTTCATCAGGTCTGTGGCAGCCATGTGTTCGCAGAAAACCAGAACCACGGTGTGATCCAGACAGGAGGAGTCTGAATGTAGACGCCTTCTGATAGTGTCTGAAGGTCACAACACTCAAAACAGGTTTTAACACACATCATAACATAATTTAACCCTTTAAAATGTTTAAGGCCTTGGTTTAACCCTATTTACAAGCAAACTACAAATAAACTCAGCAAAAAAGAAACGTCCCTTTTTCAGGACCCTGTCGTTCAAAGACAATTCGTAAAAATCCAAATAACTTCACAGATCTTCATTGTAAAGAGTTTAAACACTGTTTCCCATGATTGTTCAATGAACCATAAACAATTAATGAACATGCACCTGTGGAACGGTTGTTAAGACACTAACAGCTTACAGACAGACAATTAAGGTCACAGTTATGAAAACTTAGGACATTACAGAGGCCTTTCTACTGACTCTGAAAAACACCAAAAGAAAGATGCCCAGGGTCCCTGCTCATCTGCGTGAACGTGCCTTAGGTATGCTGCAAGGAGGCATGAGGACTGCAGATGTGGCAAGGGCAATAAATTGCAATGTCCGTACTGTGAGACGCCTAAGGCAACGCTACAGGGAGACAGGACGGACAGCTGATCGTCCTCGCAGTGGCAGACCACGTGTAACAACACCTGCACAGGATCGGTACATCCGAACATCACACCTGCGGGACAGGTACAGGATGGCAACAACAACTGCCTGAGTTACACCAGGAACGCACAATCCCTCCATCAGTGCTCAGACTGTCCACAATAGGCTGAGAGAGGCTGGACTGAGGGCTTGTAGGCCTGTTGTAAGGCAGGTCCTCACCGGACATCACTAGCAACAATGTCGCCTATGGGCACAAACCCACCGTCGCTGGACCAGACAGGACTGGCAAAAAGTGCTCTTCACTGATGAGTCGCGGTTTTGTCTCACCAGGGGTGATGGTCAGATTTGCGTTTATCGTCGAAGGAATGAGCGTTACACCGAGGCCTGTACTCTGGAGCGGGATCAATTTGGAGGTGGAGGGTCCATCATGGTCTGGGGCGGTGTGTCACAGCATCATCGGACTGAGCTTGTTGTCATTGCAGGCAATCTCAACGCTGTGCGTTACAGGGAAGACATCCTCCTCCCTCATGTGGTACCCTTCCTGCAGGCTCATCCTGACATGACCCTCCAGCATGACAATGCCACCAGCCATACTGCTCATTCTGTGCGTGATTTCCTGCAAGACAGGAATGTCAGTGTTCTGCCATGGCCAGCGAAGAGCCCGGATCTCAACCCCATTGAGCACATCTGGGACCTGTTGGATCGGAGGGTGAGGGCTAGGTCCATTCCCCCCAGAAATGTCCGGGAACTTGCAGGTGCCTTGGTGGAAGAGTGGGGTAACATCTCACAGCAAGAACTGGCCAATCTGGTGCAGTCCATGAGGAGGAGATGCACTGCAGTACTTAATGCAGCTGGTGGCCACACCAGATACTGACTGTTACTTTTGATTTTGACCCCCCCTTTGTTGAGAGACACATTATTCCATTTCTGTTAGTTACATGTCTGTGGAACTTGTTCAGTTTATGTCTCAGTTGTTGAATCTTGTTATGTTCATACAAATATTTACACATGTTAATTAAGTTTGCTGACAATAAACACAGTTGACAGTGAGAGGACATTTATTTTTTTGCTGAGTTTATATGTAACCAAGTTGAATTGGGTAAACTTACATTAGTTTACGAGACATAAGATTTTTATGATAGCCTAGTGGTTAGAGCATTGGGCCAGTAACCAAAAGGTTGCTGCCTGGTTTGAATATCCGAGCCGACAAGATGAAAAATCTGCTGATGTGCCCTTGAGCAAGGTACTTAATCCTAATTTGCTCCAGGGGCGCCATAATACTATGGCTGACCCTATAAAACAACACATTTCACTGCACCTATCCGATGTATGTAACAATAAAACATATATACTGTACATATACTGTATACTTTTGTTATTGTATAATATGCTACAGACAGCCAGTTTAATGTAACTACACTCTGAATATTTTATAGTTGAATATCACACTTAACTTCTGAGAAGTATCGCTCTCAACATATTGAGGGCGTGAACTACCATGTGGAGTTTATACAACCAGGTTTCTCCCATTCCGCTTCTACTATTACTAGTACGTAGCCACTGGGACCGCAGGCTTTTGTTCCATCCCATCACTAACACACCTGTTTCAAATAATGATCTAGTCATGGTTTCAGTTTGGACTACTTGAATCAGTGATGTTAGTGAGGGGCTTGGAACGAAAGCCTGCGCATCCAGTAGCTCTCCAGCACCCACCCTGTGATAGACATAGTGAGTCTTGTGCATTATCAGATGTAGGCCTACATGTTGTGATTGTACACATTATAGGCTGACTACACCACTCGCATCGCGTGTGTGAGCGTTGCAAAATAATTGTAGAAATCTATATTATTCAATTATTGCACGCGCGCCAACGAGCGAGGGCTAAAATAGAAGTCAGTTCTATTTCTGACGCAGATCGCGCTGCAAGTCCTGCCTCTCCTATCTCCTCATTGGTTTATAGAAGCAGGTACCCACGTGCCATCTCCTCATTGGTTATACCCACGTGGGTGACTGAAAGACGAACGAGGTTGGTGGCGGTTAATGCACCTAATTTATGAAAGTTGCCAATCGCAATATAAAGTCAAGACAAGAAAAAGCCTAGGAGGAGAGATGACTAGAAACGATTCGGTTGACCGTTTTATGTGTGGATTAATTGTCGGAGTAGAGAACCTTGTGCATTTCAGGTAAAATAACAACTCAATGTTTATATCGCAGGACAAATTAGCTAGCAACAGCAAGCTAGCTAAATAGGACAAATTAGCTAGCCAGTGCAAGCTAGCTAGCTAAATTGCCATAAAGGTTTAATGCTTTTTGACCTGTCCCCAATTGAATGTAATTGGTGCAGAGTTTGTTTTGATATTTTAACCTGTGTGTCGTGATCGCGTTTGGTGTGGGGGGACAAAATAAATGTATACACGATGGCTCCCGGTTTGGATTCCGTGTAAGATTTCATTTTTTGAGAAGTCAAGGTGCTACCATAGGTTTTTTTTAATTTTTTCTCTCTAGGCTGCTTCCATCTGGAGAAGGCAAGATGGTGTCCTGTTCTAAGTGCAGTATTGGTTGTAGCCAAACTGACACTCAAAAAAATGGCTGACCAATGGAGAACCATCATCCACACCTCCCACTAAAGCCCGCCCACAGCTGTGGGGTCAAAAGTGCAAATGAAGAACTAGTGTTTCAATCAACAAAAAGTTTCAAAAGCAAAAAATTTAAAAAGATGCACTTCAAGCAAAGGGGGCAATCTAGCCAAAATGGAGGGTGGTTGATAGCGAAATGAAATTGGAGTTGTTTTCAAATACATTTTTTGTTTTCAAAATCTTTTGGGGGGAATAAAATGCATAACGTTTTGCGCTCTATTACAAAATATTTTATTGCAAATTGTATTTTTTTTAAACTTTTGAAGCCTCGTTTTTGCTTTCAGAACAATTATTTTTGATTGAAAATAATAACTTTTTGATCTAGACAAAAAGACACAAATGTACCTCCATAGTTTTAGCTCTGTACTCCAGAACTTTGAAATGAAACAATAACTATGAGGTTAAAGTACAGACGGTCAGCTTTAATTTTAGGGTATTCTCATCCATAGAAATTACAGCACTTTCTGTACATAGTCCCCCCCCAGTTTAGGGAACCAAAAGTATTTGGACAAATTCACAATCAGAAAGTATTCATACCCCTTGACTTATTCCACATTTTGTCTTACACCCTGAATTTAAAATGGATTTACATAATTGTTCTCTCTTACCCACCTACAAACAATACCTCATAATGACAAAGTGAAAACATGTTTTTAGAATCAGAAGTATCTAAATTTACATAAGTATTCACACCCCTGAATCAATACATGTTAGAATCACCTTTGGCAGCAATTACAGCTTGGAATCTTTCTGGGTAAGTCTCTAAGAGCTTTGCACACCTGCATTGTACAATATTTTCCCATTATTCTTTATACAAGTCTTCAAGCTCTGTTAAATTGGTTGTTGGTCATTGCAAGACAACCATTTTCAAGGCTTGCCATAGATTTTCAAGCATATCTAAGTCAAAACTGTAACTCTGCCATTCAGGAAGATTCACTCTCTTCTTGGTAAGCAACTTCAGTGTAGATTTGGCCTTGTGTTTTAGCTTATTGTCCTGCTGAAAGGTAAATTCATCTCCCAGTGTCTGGTGGAAAGCAGACTGAACCAAGTTTTTCCTCTAGGATTTTACCTTTAGCGTCATTACATTTTTTTTCTTTCTTGAAACTCCCCAGTCTGTAATGATAACAAGCATACCCATAACATTATGCAGCCACCACTATGCTTAAAAATATGGAGAGTGCTACTCAGTCATGTATTGGATTTGCCCCAAACAAAACTTTGTATTCAGGACAAAACATGTATTGCTTTGCCACATTTTTTGCAGTATACTTTTTTTATTCTGTACAGGCATCCTTTTCACTGTCAATTGCGTTAGTATTATGGAGTAAAAGTACTGTAATATCTAAACTGTTCACCCAATATGGATGACAATACCCTCATACTAAAGCTGACAGTCTACACTTTAACCTCAGTCATTGTATCATTTCAAATCCAAAGTGCTGGAGTACAGAACCAAAACAACAAAGAATTTGTCACTGTCCAAATACTTTTGGATCTCACTGTACAGTATATTCCAGCAAGCAAATGAAGACAGAATTTGCAATGGGAGTGATTTTTTTCTTTATATAATTGCCACTTGGGCCGCAGAATTATTCAGAAATGCAAGTGTACAATAAACGATCGTCCTTCAGTCTCTTCTGTGGATCAACAAAAATACACCTCACCATAGGTTCTCACAAATATAATGACCACAAAGAAACGGTGTAACATAAAATGGATACACTGAATAGCACAGGCATTTCCAGATGTATTTTTTCCTCCTTCTGACTGGTTGCCTGTATAGAAATAGAAACACTACAACAGACAAAGCTCCACAGACAACGACAATGACTAGTACACTCAATATGGCTACCAGTTCACCAATGGAACGTCAACTTACATGGGAATGTCCATTCTAGTAATTATATTTCTATGGCCTGAATACTGGCCTGTCCCGTTTCCTGTCTCACCGCCGTAGCCGCAGGAAGAAGGCGTGTCGGCACTCCTTGCTGTCCAGCGGGTAGTATTTGTCGTAAAAGTCCAAGATGTACTCCTCAGTCTTGAAGCCAAACTTCTGGTACAGCAGCATGGCGGGGTTACTGGCCGAAACGTGTAGAGTGACGTCTTTTCCCATGCAGGTCTGTGGGGGAAAGAGAACCTTGCTTGAAAAGACATCTTCCCTTTTTTCAACCACTTAACCTGTGCTGTTGTAGATCGATCCAAACAATTTAAGTGACTTGCATGGTTATTTATTTATAGTTATTTCTAGCAGTCTCGAGCTGACTCGACTAATTCTAATGTAGCCGTTGGGTCAAGTTAGTCCCTCGTTTAAAAAGCACTAACCACCAGTACAGTGACTTTACACAGTGTACAAAACACCTTCCTAATATTGAGTTGCACCCCCTTTTGCCCTCAGAACAACCTCAATTTGTCAGGGCATGGACTCTTCGAGGTGTTGAAAGTGTTCCACAGGGATGCTGGCCCATGTTGACTTCAATGCTTCAATGTTGTGTCAAGTTGGCTGAATGTCCTTCGGGTGGTGGACCATCCTTGACACACATGGGAAACTGTTGAGTGTGAAAAACCCAGCAGCATTGCAGTTCTTGACAGACTCAAATCGGTGCGCCTGGCATCTACTACCATACCCCATTCAAAGGCACTGAAATATTTTTGTCTTGCCCATTCACCCTCTGAATGGCACACATACACAATCAATGTCATAATTGTCTCAAGGCTTAAAAATTATTCCTTAACCCGTCTCCTCCTCTTCATCTACACTGATTGAAGTAGATTTAACAGGTGACATCCTTAAGGGATCATAGCTTTCAACTGGTCAATCTGTCATAGAAAGAGCAGGTGTTCCTAATGTTTTGTACACTCAGTGTCTATTACAATGACGTGTATATGATGGCAATATGGCTCTATACAATGTGGCCTAGAGACTATTAAAGCTGCACTTCAGCACTTTATGTAGACGCTAGTATAGTGCCCCTTTAATTGCTGCTTGCAACTGTAGTATTGTTGTTTTTATAATCATTATTATGATTTTGTTACCATACCTGAATGAGATGGTAGATCATGAATGTAGCGATCCCAGCCCTCCTCCACTCGGGATGCACCAGCAGGAAGGAGATGTAGGCCTCGTTGTACTTCACATCCGGCACCATGAACCCAAAGCCGATCACAACCTTCTTATAAAGGACCACTACGCTGAAGTCTGGGTACTGGAGACACTCAGAGAGATCCACGCCTGATAGGAGAGCCAGAGAGAAAATCAGCCATCAATCTAAAACTGAGGGAAATATGCCTCAACCCCAAATGAATGGAAAAGATAAGCACTGACTAAAATCAGGAAATTAGATGGTGCTCATCTTTTCCATTCATTTGGAATTGAGGCATATAGCTGGATCTACACAACGGATGGCCTGGAATATAACGACACTAGCATACTTTTGAGGTCTGGAACATCTGACAGACCTACATTTTTTAAAATTAAATGTCCCTTTTAAGTTCCCAGTCTGACATGTAAAAATTATCAAGTAAAATAAAAATGTGGTAGTATGGCCCTGTTCAGTCTCCTACCTGGCCAGAAGATGTCGTGGCACATGGAGTTAACGGAGGGGATGTGGTTGGGCCGGACGTAACAGTAGTCGATGGGGGCCTCTGGCTTGGGGACCCAGCAGGGGTCCTTCCTGTGGGGGTAGGCACGGATCTCCGCCAACAGCTTCAGCTTCATAGGCTTGTTCTCGTAGTCCCTCCTGGTGATGGATTCATTAGTGCACACCGTAGCAAAACATTTTGCAATGGAAAACATTTCGCAACCAAAACGAGAGTTTCTTATTGGAGAAGTTCAAATAGTCACTCTCTGTTTCATTCCATTTTTTTCGGTTTGGTGTCTAGTGAATATAACCAAGGAGATGGGATAGAAAATAAATGCCATGAATAGAGCCAACATGATTTCTTAATTTGTGTGTCAGAGAGGAATGACTTCTTCACAATGTATTTCAATCTGAATGTAACAAAGATATTGGCCACGTTCAGGAGGGCTACATACTGCACGTAACAGATAAAAACGGCATGAATTGAGCCACAATAATATTGATTCCTTCCATGCTGTTTGTTATACCTCACCTTGAGTATCAGGGTTTAATTACAGGTTAATGTCATAGGTCAGTTGGTCACAAATGTCTCTTACCATATTAGGGGTATAAAGGCTGCATGTGGTGTGCCTCATGAAGGAGGTAAGGGCATGTGGCATACCTTATGAAGGGTTTGAGGGTGCGGGAGGTGTACGGGCTCTTGATGCCTTGGTCTACGCTGGCGTCGGAGCCCATGAGGCGGTGCCAGAAGGACACTGTGGGCTGGTGGTACCCTCTTCTGCTGGACACCGTTGTCTAAAGGGATCAAATGCATTCCATAGACGTGTGATTGAGGCAAAAGACGTATCACGCATGTGATGTAATGTGTTTGGAAATATTCAGACCATTCTTCTCGTTCGTGACCACTCATAACAAATCGGATTTTCATCATAAATGCCACATAGCAGAGTTTTTATCCAAAGCGACCAACAGTACAGAGAGTGCATACATTTGTGTATGATCTGTGCACAAATTTGACACCTGTGCTTGTGGTAGTGAAGGTGTACCTGGAAGCGGTCGAGGATTCGGAGGTCCTGGCTGGTGGTGCGGTACTTCCCCGCGCCGGAGCCCTCGTAGCGGCCCTGTCCCCCCTCCTGGGCCCCGTACAACCCTCCCACCAGACTGAGGGTGGCGCTAACCGCCTGGTCGATGTCCAGCAGGGGGAGTCCTCTCTGGCGCTTGGCCTTCCTCACCAGTAGCTTCCTGTGCAGCCGCTTGGCCTGCGCAGTCACCGCCAGCGCTTGCGGACAAGCCTCCAGGCGCCGCAGCAGCACACGCTCCTCATACAGGCTGAGGTGGGCAAACCGGGGCTCTGAAGGGGGGGAACCCTTCCCCTTCTCTGTTAAGGCCCCCCTCCTCCTCTCCCCACCACCCCGCGCCCCCCTGGCCACATTGGATTGGCCTTCGCCGTGCCCCCGCCTCTCGTCGTCTTCATCATCCCGGCCGCGGCCCTCCTCGTCACTCTCTGCTTCCTGCTTGATGTGCGCCCCTGCCACCCCAGGCCGCAGCTTCTTGCGAACGACAAGGGCGCCAGTGCCCAGAGACATACTGGGTGAGGGGATGTACTCGATGCCGGGATCGATGACGCCTTCGCCGTCCAGCTCCTCGTCATCTGGAGTTTCAAATCAGAAAGGGGAAATATTAACGATACATTGTGAGATTTCCAGCCATTCACTGATCATTTCAACTAATTAAATACCACTTTTGAGTCATTCATTCCTATAGCACTACAGACAGATACTGTATATCATAGAAATCAATTGATAATGGCATGGAATGCACCTCGGAATATTGCTTCATTGTTGACGTTCATTGTGGAATTAAATGCTATCAGACGCCATTTCTCATCTTACCTTTTCTATCTAGACTAAAAACTCCAATATCAAGGGGACCCCGACTTCTTACCGTGAAAGAGCGCCATCGGTGGCATGACGTCAGGGATGAGGTCAGCCTCCGACAGCAGGCTGGGCGTGGCTGAGTGGGAGGCGGGGGTGCCGGGTGCAGAGAAGTCTGGAGAGGGCGACGGCGAGGGACTGGTGAGTGGCGTTCGGTCCGATGAGCTCATTGAGGAGAAGTCCACCACCTCGCCTTTCTCCAGGACCAAGTCGGGTCGCCGCCCGCCGCCACGGCCGCTGAACTTGACAGGCGTGGAGGAGGCGCTGTGATCCATGTAACCCGCCGCCTCCTTCTGCGCCCGCCGGATGTCCTTAGCCTCGTGGGTGCGTGAGCGCTTTTCTTTCAGCTGCATGGCGCTTTCCACCGGATTCCGGCCCACGCGCTTCCGTAAGCCTTCCACCGTGATGATGGGGTCCAGGGTTGGCTTGGAGGCGGCTGAGAAAGTAACAAACGCCAGCTAAGCAAATTGTTAAACAAAAAGGGCTCTAAATGCATGCATGTACAGTCGCCTGGAGGGGTGAATTTATTTTATACAACAGTAGCTGGTTAGCCCT
Organism: Salmo salar; assembly: GCF_965601325.2. Lineage (NCBI taxonomy): Eukaryota > Metazoa > Chordata > Actinopteri > Salmoniformes > Salmonidae > Salmo > Salmo salar. Next base: position 50,058,444 of record NC_138292.1, on the reverse strand, counting down.
CAAAAACATGTAAGTGATTCACACAACAGACTTTGCACAATTCTGCAAACTGCTTAGGGTTATCTACCTCTAACAATAGAAGTGTGAATTTATCCCTGTCATTTTTAAAGTCATATCCCCCCTTGACTTTTCATAAATAAGTCTATTTAACACACTGATGTTAATACAATTTCTTTATCACAAAATAATCCTTTGGTTGTGTCTGAATATTTGAAAACTTAAGGTTATTTATGAGTGTTCTGCAGTTCACCTTTAGACTTTAGGGAGGCCACCGAGGACTTGTCTCCATCTGGGCGCAGGGTGGGTGGACGGTTCTGCACCAGCTTCCACCAGCCCGGCTCGCCAAACTCCTGGGCCCCTGAGCGGAAGAACGTGGGGCTCCCCACCGACAAACAGCCCGCCACCGTGCTCCACCACGTGGAAGTCTTCTTTCTGCAGGTGAAGGTGAGGCGTCAAAAACACTAACCATTTACAAAATACTAGACTTGAAAAGAATAATTAAAACATAGCTCTTGTTTCCACAAAGGTTGGGTCAAGTTCCAAATCTGTCCGCTCTTGATATTCTGATAATTGACTTAACGATTATCAGGTTTTCTGTTTACATTTTTAGGGTTGTATGCAAACTTATCAAAACCTTACCAACTGACAACCAAATTAATGTTGTTTTCTTTCTAACCTGGTGCCCAGTAGGAAGGTCCAGTGTCTGCCAATAAAGGCACAGATGTCCTCCTTCCATCTAAAGTAGCCTTGACGCCCCGTGCCCTCCAACGAAAGGTTGTACATGGCCAACATAACCACCTGAAATAAAACAGAAAACACAACGAACTGCAATGAAACCAGGAAAATAAAATGACATTTGTTCAGTACTCATTTCAGAGTGCTGTTGCCCAGAACAAATATAATCACTGAAATAAAGTCTACAGCAATATACCATACTTTGCAATTTTATACTTGTTCATATTGTAGATAAGGATCTTGCCCCATGTTTTTATTAAGGTGTTCCTCTTTTGACCCTGTTCACGTTCTTATTATCTTATGTAAGCTGCACTACAAATCAGTTCTTTATTGTAAACACTGTGGCCCATATACCTGTTGCCAGGTGAGTCTCATCCTCTCAAAGGTCTCCTTGACATCTTCTGTACAGTCATAGCAGGTGAACTTGAAGAAGTTGTCTCCTTTCAGGTAGCTGGGTTGCTCTCCGTGCAGCTGTGCTGAATGGTGGGGATGAGAATAAAAAGACCGCTAAGAGACAAGGCATTCTGTTCATTTCATTCTCAATCTTTATTTGAAAAGCATGTACGGTGCAAATTTGTAGAGAAAAGCTGCAGCCCATTTTAATATCTATGGATGGACAGATAAGGCCAACCCCACTGAAATTACTGAGGAAATAACTGAGCAAAATATACTCTGTCCAAATCGTTGTGATTTGCAATTGTTATGTGATATCGAGAAAGAACAACGCCCCGTCACAGGGAGAGGTTGCTCTCCCTCCCTGCTTTCGGTGCGCCCCAGGGGCTGCCTGGCCTTCCTCTCACCGATAGGGATCCACTTGTGGCACTTGTCGCAGTAGAAGGCCATGTCCTCGTTCCAGCCACCCTCGGCGTCCTCCCCCAGATCGCTGTTGAGCGAGTCACCGCTCTGGTCGTGCGAGAGATCCACCGAGGCTTGGTCTTCCGATTCCACGATGAGCAGCGTCTCACCCTCCACCTCACCCTCCTCCAGCCCCTCCGAGGCAGAGGTGCACATGGCCTCATCTTCCACTTGGCCCCTCTGCTCACCACCGCTTTCCATCATCACCAGGTGGAGTCAGACAGTCTAATCCTGTGCAGAGAGTCAAGAGTCCCAATTGTGTAAGGACATCATAACATGACCTACTACCTAACTAAACACTATGTATAGCCTACCTTTAGGGAACTAACTGCATGCTACGCATAGGCCTACATGTTTTTCAAAACCAGTGACAATCAATAGCTATCCAGAAGGGTGGCAATGGCTTCTGCAGTGTCAGCTAGTTTACTTTTCCTCCAAACCTGTAATTGATAAATCATTGGCCAGAGAATCTACAAAGATGTCTCTTGTAAAAGGCATGGGTTCCATTTGCATAAAGACAGCCCAGCTTGAAAGAAAACCATGGTGTACTACGTCGCTTTATCAATATTCTAAAACGAACATTAGCCATAGCTACACTACATGTCGCTACATAACAATTGTGAAGGCTGTTGTCAAAGTAGTTGTTGTTATGCCTGTGGTTGGTCGGAGCCCTACTGCCCTGATTCTCTCCTGTCGCGCTCTGCCTTGAGCTCCTTGGTCAGACTTTGTTGATCGAGCACTCGCAGATTCTCTCTCTGTCTAAAAGTATGGCTAGATGTGCTGTTGCTAGCTAGCTACAGTTAGCATCTGCATGCTTTTCTGCTAGCAGACAGCTAACTCTAGTGTTAGCTAACGTCGGCTAAGCAAAAGGTAATGTTTCGTCCGACAACTTTCTCAATGTAGCTAGCTAAGTTGCAACGGACTTTTGCATGGGAAACACTGTACCCTACTATGACACATGGCTAGTTAGCTAACGTTATCTGGGAATTGAAGCGTACAGTAATTGAGCTGGTCCGCAGGCGAGCTAATTGTTTACCTCTTGGTCCCAGTTTTGCTTGAGATGCACTCCTGCAACAGTGCTCACCGTAAGTATCTCAGAAACGCCGAGTACAACTTTAGAGGTTGTATACATAGCTAGCTATCTAGTATTGCATGTAGTTTGGAGACACGGGGAATTGCTAATCTAGGAGTTGGATAACGTTAGCACAGGACATCTCAGAAATGTGTGGATGAGTTTAGGCTGTAGAGTAGAGTACCGAGCAGGGTACCGACTGTAGAGACAGTAGAACAAATCGATTAAATCGTCTTTGTAAACAATTATGCAATTCATAGTAATAAGTCATAATAATTTGCTAATTTTCTGGACATAAAACACGAATTAAATAATGTAAAACATACAAAATGTGTTTAAAGTCTAAAATATAAGTGGCTAAATGAGATGCATACAAAGCTCGCCCACCATTTGGCAAATCTGACCATAATTCCATCATCCTGATTCCTGCTTACAAGCAAAAACTAAAGCAGGAAGCACCGGTGACTAGATCAATAAAAAAGTGGTCAGATGAAGCAGATGGTAAGCTACAGGACTGTTTTGCTAGCACATACTCGAATATGTTCCGGGATTCCTGCAATGGCATTGAGGAGTACACCATATCTGTCATTGGCTTCATCAGAAAGCACATCGATGACGTCGTCCCCACAGTGACTTACGTACATACCCCAACCAGAAGCTATGAATTACAGGAAGCATCCACACTGAGCTACAAGCTAGAACTGTCGCTTTCAAGGAGCGGGTCTCTAACCCGGAAGCTTATAAGAATTCCCGCTATGCCCTCCGATGAACCATCAAACAGGCAAAGCATCAATACAGGACTAAAATCGAGTCGTACTACACCAGCTCTGACGCTTGTCGAATGTGGCAAGGCCTGCAAACCATTACAGAGTACAAAGGGAAGCACAGCAGAGAGCTGCCCAGTGACACGAGCCTACCGGATGAGCTAAACTACTTCTATGCTCGCTTCGAGGCAAATAACACTGAAACATGCATGAGAGCACCAGCTGTACCAGAAGACTGTGTGATCACGCTCTCCGCAGCCGATGTGAGTAAGACCTTTAGACAGGTCAACATTCACAAGGCCGCAGGGCCAGATGGATTACCAGGACGTGTACTGCGAGCATGCGCTGACCAACTAGCAAGTGTCTTCACTCACATTTTCAACCTCTCCGAGTCTGTAATACCAACATGTTTCAAGCAGACCACCATAATCCCTGTGCCCAATAACACAAAGGCAACCTGCCTAAATGACTACAGACCCGTAGCACTCACATCCGTAGCTATGAAGTGCTTTGAAAGGTTGGTAATGGCTCACATCAACACCATTATCCCAGAAACCCTAGACCCACTCCAATTTGCATACCGCCCAAACAGATCCACAGATGATGCAGTCTCTATTACACTCCACACTTCCCTTTCCCACCTGGACAAGAGGAACACTTATGTGAGAATGCTATTCATTGACTATAGCTCAGCGTTCAACACCATAGTACCCTCAAAGCTCCTCACTAAGCTAAGGACCCTGGGACTAAACACCCCCCTCTGCAACTGGATCCTGGTCTTCCTGACAGGCCGCCCCCAGGTGGTGAGGGTAGGTAGCAACACATCCGCCACGCTGATCGTCAACACTGGAGCTCCCCAGGGGTGCGTGCTCAGTCCCCTCCTGTACTCGCTGTTCACCCATGACTGCATGGCCAGGCACGACTCCAACACCATCATTAAGTTTGCAGATTTCAAATGTGATCCACACTGGACACTGATGTATATACAAAATATTTTATTCAAGGAAAATGCTCTCAACCATTTTACTTTGTAGTCTTTGTAGTTGTAAATATTTGATGCAAGGCAAATTGTTAATATTTGTTCATTGTGCTGTTTGACACTTTCAGGGTACAGAAGGTGATAAGGCAGATACCTTTCATCTGTGTTATCGTTCTATCACTTAAAAATAAACTGAGAAACACATCCTGAGATGTAGTTGAAATCTGCTAAAATTATATTGCCTGTTTTGGTTAATTGTTTTTGCTATGATAGTCATGGCATGCAACTGCCAACCCACTCATTTGTCAATGACAAATGGTGGCATCCCGACTGGCGTCACTACAGTCCCTGGTTCGAATCCAGGCTGTATCACACCCTACACCATGATTGGGAGTCCCATAGGGCCGCGCACAATTGCCCTAACGTTAACTGACTTGCCTAGTTAAATGTAAAAAGAAAATCCTGGTCTGTTTGTGATATTGGGATCTCAAACATTTGTTTGCTCATTCATACAACCCAACAACATACAAAGCCAGGGACAGGCAGCATTCAGTAAGTTAAACTCAGTTCAACTTGCAGAATAACTACTGTAAGCAGGTAGTAGAAAGCCTTGTAAAGCTTTGAATAGTCATCCATTGAAACTAAAGACATGTCTTGCTCCTCTGGGACTGCCGTGCAGAGGAAATACCATGCTGCGCAAATACGCAATAGATTGTACTTCACCGAGTTCGCACTATATAGATCAACTAGATTTTCTGTGATAGAATCAACATTATATCAGACCCTTTTCAATGCAACAAACCAAAACAAATCTAACTTTCCATGATTGAGTCTGTGATTTTGATGTAGGCGGAGCCAGAGCGCAAAATAGAAGCATTATATTGGCTGTGTAGCCCACGTCCTTCAATCACCCGGAAGTGAATGCTCTTTTTAGATCAGAGCACACAAGCCGCCTGTGTGCACATTTGTTGATATTCTTTGCTAGTTAGCGAGTTTTATTAGCCCAGTTATAGATACATATTGGTCAGCAATGGGGAGTTACTGCTTCCTACAAGAGCACCAAACTTATAGGCTATATTTCAAGCTGTCTATGAAAAGCCAGTCAGATAATCGTCTTCTTCTGAAGTTTAACGGCAGTTGGCATCCAATTTGTTGCATTACCTCCACCTACTAGAGTGGATTACAACTCCCTTATACTTTGCTTGAAAAATAAAAATGGTATAAATAAATACCTTACCATTTAACACTACACTCACTAATTTCTAAATTATATAAAATAGAATTAACACCACCCTACTCCACTAATTAAATGTATTTATTCCTACCTCATGCAATCATCCTGAAAGGATGGGTCATCACCACTTAACACACCCTGTAACTCTTGATGTCAAGTCTCGAACTCCCAAATAGCTCTCTGCAGCTGCCACCACAACCTAAATTTTTTGCGACTTCCATTCCATCCCTGTAATACAGTTGATAACCATTTCTATAAATCCAATCTTACTGAAACGTATCACTTTTTGGCCTATCCCTCTGTACTGGTATATCTCTACTACTCTCACCACTTCTCCCCCTTAACCCATTTTCCTCTATTTTCTTCACTGCCTCAGCATATGACAACTTCTGCACTACTCTAACCCTGGAAACCTCAACCTGCCTCTCTCACACGGGACATTTCCGATCCCCAGCTTCACAGGCACCCCTACAATTAACACATTCCACTACTTTCCCCAATACTACACATTCCTTTATCTCACGCCCTTCTGCACACCTTGGACCCTCCCTCCTACACATTGCTGCCACATGCCCATAAGCTTGACACCTGTAACATCGTAAAGTATTCAGGACATACATTCCTACAGGATAACTTATATATCGTAACTTCACTTTGTCGGGTAAAGACAACTTCAAAACTCAAAAGAACAGACAATGACTCTTCTGTTTCCCCCCTCTCGCCACCCTGTCTGCGTCGCACCAAACGACGAGCATCACATACACCGGGAATCTTTCCCCTCAGCTGGTCAACTTGTATATTTACTGCTACCTCAGTTATCACTCCTTTCATTGGTGCCCTTTTCTTGCGAGCGAAACAATGAACTTTTCTTGCCCCCATTTATTTTACTCTGAGAATCTTCTCTCTCTGGCCAACAGAAACACAAACAGTTATCACTAGACCACTTTTAATTACCCTCACCGATTCCACATTACCCAACTCTTTTTTTCACCCACCGTGAAACCACAAATGCATCAGCCAAAATAATTCCTTTTTTCCATAAACTTCACTCCTACTGTCACAGACTCATCTTTTTCCTGACCCTTGGTGCACACCTCAGTCTCCGATAACTTCACCCTCATTCACTTCCATTTCTCCTCCTGTCTTCAGATCCCTCTGCTTACACTTTCTACCATTCTTCTTTAACAAATCATCTCCCTTTTTTCCACCATTTTGTATCCGATTCAAGCTCACCCTCTCCTTCCCTCTCTGACCTCCTCTCCTTTTACCTCCATTTTCCAAGTATACAGTCGTGCCCAAAAGTTTTGAGAATGACACAAGTATTAATTTTCACAAAGTCTGCTGCCTCAGTTTGTATGATGGCAATTTGCATATACTCCAGAATGTTATGAAGAGTGATCAGATGAATTGCAATTAATTGCAAAGTCCCCCTTTGCCATGCAAATGAACTGAATCCCCAAAAAACATTTCCACTGCATTCCAGCACTGCCACAAAAGGACCAGCTGACATCATGTCAGTGATTCTCTCGTTAACACAGGTGTAAGTGTTGACAAGGACAAGGCTGGAGATCACTCTGTCATGCTGATTGTGTTCGAATAACAGACTGGAAGCTTCAAAAGGAGGGTGGTGCTTGGAATCATTGTTCTTCCTCTGTCAATCATGGTTACCTGCAAGGATACACGTGCCGTCATCATTGCTTTGCACAAAAAGGGCTTCACAGGCAAGGATATTGCTGCCAGTAAGATTGCACCTAAATCAACCATTTATCGGATCAAGAACTTCAAGGAGAGCGGTTCAATTGTTGTGAAGAAGGCTTCAGGGCACCCAAGAAAGTCCAGCAAGCGCCAGGACCGTCTCCTAAAGTTGATTCAGCTGCGGGATCGGGGCACCAGCAGTACAGAGCTTGCTCAGGAATGGCAGCCGGCAGGGCATCTCCGGCGCGGCTCACTCTTGGTTTGCGTCCTACCTGACAGGTCGCTCCTACCAGGTGGTGTGGCGAGAATCCGTCTCCGCACCACGTGCTCTCACCACTGGTGTCCCCCAAGGCTCAGTTGTAGGCCCTCTCCTATTCTCGCTATGCACCAAGTCACTTGGCTCTGTCATATCCTCACATGGTCTCTCCTATCATTGCTATGCAGACGACACACAATTAATCTTCTCCTTTCCCCCTTCTGATAACCAGGTGGCAAATCGCATCTCTGCATGTCTGGCAGACATATCAGTGTGGATGACGGATCACCACCTCAAGCTGAACCTCGGCAAGACGGAGCTGCTCCTCCTTCCAGGAAAGGACTGCCCATTCCATGATCTCGCCATCACGGTTGACAACTCCATGGTGTCCTCCTCCCAGAGTGCTAAAAGCCTTGGCGTGACCCTGGACAACACCCTGTCGTTCTCCGCTAACATCACGGCGGTGACCCGATCCTGTAGGTTCATGCTCCACAACATTCGCAGAGTATGACCCTGCCTCACACAGGAAGCGGTGCAGGTCCTAATCCAGGCACTTGTCATCTCCCGTCTGGATTACTGCAACTCGCTGTTGCCGGGGCTCCCAACCTGTGCCATTAAACCCCTACAACTCATCCAGAACGCCGCAGCCCGTCTGGTGTTCAACCTTCCCAAGTTCGCTCACGTCATCCCGCTCCTCCGCACACTCCACTGGCTTCCAGTTGAAGCTCGCATCTGCTACAAGACCATGGTGCTTGCCTACGGAGCTGTGAGGGGAACGGCACCTCCGTACCTTCAGGCTCTGATCAGTCCCTACACCCAAAGAAGGGCACTGCGTTCATCCACCTCTGGCCTGCTCGCCTCCCTACCTCTGCGGAAGCACAGTTCCCGCTCAGCCCAGTCAAAACTGTCCTTATGCCTTGCCATAAGGCAAAAGTGATAACTAATTGGCTCGGGGAACAAAGCATCGATATTTTGGTTCCATGGCCAGGAAACTCCCCAGACCTTAATCCCATTGAGAACTTGTGATCAATCCTCAAGAGGTGGGTGGACAAACAAAAACCCACAAATTCTGACAAACTCCAAGCATTGATTATGCAAGAATGGGCTGCCATCAGTCAGGATGTAGCCCAGAAGTTTATTGACAGCATGCCAGGGCGGATTGCAGAGGTCTTGAAAAAGAAGGGTCAACACTGCAAATATTGACTCTTTGCATCAACTTCATGTAATTGTCAATAAAAGCCTTTGACACTTATGAAATGCTTGTAATTATACTTCAGTATTCCATATGACAAAAATATCTAAAGACACTGAAGCAGCAAACTTTGAAAATGTATATTTGTGTCATTCGCTGTACTCTCTGCCACGACTGTACGTCTCCTTATGATAATACTGCACTACTCCTGACAAACATATTGGTCTTGCTTTCTCTAGGGACTCCATTTCCCGTCTCGCCAGTCAGGTAAAAAGCTTATGTCTTAATTAAAGGGGCAGTGTTGTATTTTGAGACAGGCTTGAAAATGCAAATAAGCCAATAGGCAGAGGGGTAGCCTACATTGTCTAATTCTCTGTATGGTAATAATCATTATTTTTTTCTTGTTTGTAAAGTGTTTTTTTACATCATACAATGCAATACAATGTACAGGCACCTATTTGGCCCATGGTGTTACAGACCAAGTAATAAATAATTAATTCATGTCAAGCCCTTCATAATGTAAACTTTTATAAAAGCTATTTCCATGTGAAAATGTTATGGGATTTGCTCCATTGGTTTTGTTGGTAGGCCTACATTATGCTCAAATAACCACAATAGCCTATTGGCTACTGTCTAAAACTGTGAGGGTACAGCCTCAGTGTTCACTGTAAACGAGCGCTGGAAGTTGCACAAAGTTCTCCCAATGTTCCAGTTTCCTCTCACAAGACCTAAAATTAGCTCGGTGCCCCAAATAAATTGAGGGAACATGGCTCTTTTCTATCACTGCCCCTATCCCATGAGCTTCTATTGGTACATGTAACCACAGGAGCTCCCCTTTGTGGACATTAAGTAACATTACATAAAATGCAGCCATGGCAACTCACTTTCAGGGGAAAAGCTGAAGAATGTACAGCACCTCCCGTCTCCTATCTAATAATGTGCATTCATGCACTCAGCCGTCCACAATATCCAACATTGCTCTGACTGAATTTTGAAAGGATAGGTCTGAGGTGCAGTTTTTGTTTACCCCATTTTACCTAGAATTCAGTTTACTGCTTGAATGTGTCTACTCTGTAATGTATCCCACATCCCCCTCCATCCCATCAATGCGTCTTGAGCTAAAAACCTAAGCAGACTTCTCAGCAGAGTACCAGTTCCAAATCACACTACTTAAGGAACTCAGCATTTTCCTGAAAGAGTATACTTTTTGCTTGCAAAGATTGATGTGTTGCAGCATCTAAGAATTATTTATCAGAAATTGATGTTTGATGTTTTTTCGCTTCCGGGTGACTTTCGTAAATATTGTTTTTAGAATTTTGGATGTAGCCCAATTGAAAGATGGAATCACACTTTGAGTGTACTACTTAAGTTCATAACAAATAAGAAAGCTTCTCAGAAATAGGAACTGATCATTGCTAAAGTGCTTCATACAGAAACTAAATTAACCGTTCTCTCTGCCATTGTTGTTGTTGAAATATTTAGTTTGATATGATATTCAAAATGGATCGCAAAGCAGTCACTAAGTTCACACTTTACTAAGATGACACCAGACCTTAAACTTTCTCTTGTCTTGACAAGCCGTTGGCATGTTAGGGCCATTTATGTACCAGAGGTTTGCTCACCTTTGCCTTTGCTTTGTGTGCAGGGGGGTAACTTTTCCCTGGAATTATCCACGCCTGTGACAGCTAAAGCAAACAGTCAGACTGCCACCCCAACAATGCCCCTCTAACTTCCTAAAAGTGCAGTTAACAGATGTCACATTTCCCATGAGCCTCAGGGATTTGTGTCATGTTTATGAGGGCATGTACTGAAATGCTCTTAAAACGTTTTACAACAGAAAATGAGAATGAGCATTTCTTATTGGACAAGGGCAGGTATTCCCTCCTGGTTTGGGTCCATTTTCTTCCATTTGGTGCATAATGAACATGACTCAGGTCTGCATGCCATGTAGTGTACTGTATACAGAGTCAAAATCCTGCCTCATAATTGGGATTTCTGGCAGATGTTTCACCGGTTTATCAGCATGGTCATTGTGTTCTTGGCACACGTTTGCACTGTGCAAACTTCTGCTCTTTTGGCAGGATATCAATTAGGAGTGGGCAAACTTGATTACAAACAAACTTACTAAAAATTTCAACTGTTGCATATCTTTTTTTTAATAATGACACACTACAAAATAGGCCAACTTCTTTTCTCGTGATTCCATTCAATACTAACCCGCAATAGCAATTTCTATGTGTATCTTTGGCATCCATCTGCACCCACCAAAAATTATAGAAACTAGCAAGCGTGCTGAGCAAACATTTAATGTCCCATGGTGTAGCCTCTGGGCAAATAAAAAAAAGTCCTTTGTCCTCCCCAGAACTCCAATAGAAATGATCTTCCCAATGGTCCGTTTTCCCAGGTTCTATCAGAGAAATGTGGAGTGTTGGGTCTATTTCTGAGTATGTGAGGTCTATGTGCCGAATCAGTTCATAATTATTGCATAAACATTTCGATTGACTGTAGACCACACTTGTTCAGGACAGAACTGTTTTCATCAAGTTTTCCCCCTGGATGTTTACTGTAAAACACATATTGAAAACCTTTTGATGACCCACAGTCTCTTATACAGTGTATTTCTCCTTCTGCCTCTCTCCTCTAGGTTCATTTTAACAACAATGAAAATCTACCTCTTTATCAGTGTAAAATATAAAGTGGAATGACAGTCTGAGGTACAAAGGTTTACCAGTTCTGCAGGGAGGAGAAAAGAGAGAGCATGAGAGAGGGAGGCGGGAAAAGGTTCCACAAACATGTTTGATTTTTCACCCCAATGACCATCACATCTACCCCAGTAGGGCACTAGCACGCCATCCACAGTATGGACCCGGGGAGGCCCGGGGAGGGAGCTAGGCTGTGTCAATGTACTCAGCACAAAGGTAGGTCTGTATGCCGGGTCTGCTGCCTGTACACTAAGGGCCTCTTTACACTACACTACTTTGACGACACAAACTAGATCCAGGAGAGACAGATCTAGATTTTGAACAGAAAAGTTGCAAATCTGATGTTGAAGAGAGATAGTCTCTTCATCATCACAGGTGTAAAATTGCCTGTTTTAATTTAGTTTCACCTTCAATTTAACTATTTAAAAATGTTAACTTCTTACACACAACTTTACCTTACATACATATACAACATGACCAAAAGTATGTCGACACCTGCTTGTCGTACATCTCATTCCAAAATCATGGGCGTTAATATGAAGTTGGTCCTCCCTTTGCTGCAATAATAGCCTCCACTCTTCTGGGAAGGCTTTCTACTAAATGTTGGAACATTGCTGCTGGGACTTGCCTCCATTCAGCCACAAGAGCTCTAGTGAGGTCGGGCACTGATGTTGGGCGATTATGCCTGGCTTGCAGTCGGTGTTCTAATTCATCCCAAAGGTGTACGATGGGGTTGAGGTCAGGGCTCTGAGCAGGCCAATCAAGTTTTTCCACACCGATCTCGACAAACCATTTCTGTGTGGACCTCGCTTTGTGGACAGGGGCATTGTCATGCTGAAACAGGAAAGGGCCTTCCCCAAACTGTTGCCACAAAGTTGGAAGCACAGAATTGTCTAGAATGTCATAGTATGCTGTAGCGTCCCTTCATTGGAACTAAGGGCCCTAGCCCGAATCATGAAAAACAGTCCCAGACCATTATTCCTCCTCCACCAAACTTTACAGTTGGCACTATGCACTGGGGCAGCAAGCGTTCTCCTAGCATCCGCCAAGCTCAGATTTGTCCGTCGGACTGCCAGATGGTGAAGCGTGACTCATCACTCCAGAGTACGCATTTCCACTGCTCCAGAGTCCAATGGCGGCGAGCTTTACACCGCTCCAGCCAACGCTTGGCATTGCTCATGGGGATCTTAGGCTTATGTGCGGCTGTTCAGCCATGGAAACCCATTTCACAAAGCTCCCAATGAACAGTTCTTGTGCTGACGTTGCTTCCAGAGGCAGTTTGGCACTCGGTAGTGAGTGTTGCAACAGAGGACAGACAATTATTATGCGCTACGCGCTTCAGCCCTTGGCGATCCCCTTCTGTGAGCTTGTGTTGCCTACCACTTCGAGGCTGATCCGTTGTTGCTCCTAGACGTTTCCACTTCACAATAACAGCACTTACAGTTGTCAGGGCAGCTCTAGCAGGGCAGACATTTTATGAACTGACTTGTTGGAAAGGTGGCATCCTATGACGGTGCCACGTTGAAAGTCACTGAGCTCTTCAAGTAATGCCATTCTACTGCCAGTTTTTGTCTATGGAGATTGCATGGCTGTTTGCTCAATTTTATAAACCTGTCAGCAAAAGGTGTGGCTGAAATAGCCGAATCTACTAATTTGAAGGGGTATCCACATACTTTTGTATATGTAGTGTACAGTGGGGGAAACAAGTATTTGATCCCCTGCTGATTTTGTACGTTTGCCCACTTACAAAGAAATGATCAGTCTATAATTTTAATGGTAGGTTTATATGAACAGTGAGAGACAGAGTAACAACAAAAAAATCCAGAAAAACGCATGTCAAAAATGTTATAAATTGATTTGCATTTTAATGAGGGAAATAAGTATTTGACCCCTCTGCAAAACATGACTTAGTACTTGGTGGCAAAACCCTTGTTGGCAATCACACAGGTCAGATGTTTCTTGTAGCTGGCCACCGGGTTTGCACACATCTCAGGAGGGATTTTGTCCCACTCCTCTTTGCAGATCTTCTCCAAGTCATTAAGGTTGAGGCTGACGTTTGGCAAATCGAACCTTCAGCTCCTTCCACAGATTTTCTATGGGATTAAGGTCTGGAGACTGGCTAGGCCACTCCAGGACCTTAATGTGCTTCTTCTTGAGCCACTCCTTTGTTGCCTTGGCCCTGTGTTTTGGGTCATTGTCATGCTGGAATACCCATCCACGACCCATTTTCAATGCCCTGGCTGAGGGAAGGAGGTTCTCACCCAAGATTTGACAGTACATGGCCCCGTCAAATGATGCGGTGAAGTTGTCCTGTCCCCTTAGCAGAAAAACACCCCCAAAGCATAATGTTTCCACCTCCATGTTTGACGGTGGAGATGGTGTTCTTGGGGTCATAGGCAGCATTCCTCCTCCTCCAAACACAGCGAGTTGAGTTGATGCCAAAGAGCTCCATTTTGGTCTCATCTGACCACAACACTTTCACCAGTTGTCCTCTGAATCATTCAGATGTTCAATGGCAAACTTCAGACGGGCATGTATATGTATTCTTGAGCAGGGGGACCTTGCGGGCGCTGCAGGATTTCAGTCCTTCACGGCGTAGTGTGTTACCAATTGTTTTCTTGGTGACTATGGTCCCAGCTGCCTTGAGATCATTGACAAGATCCTCCCGTGTAGTTCTGGGCTGATTCCTCACCGTTCTCATGATCATTGCAACTCCACGAGGTGAGATCTTGCATTGAGCCCCAGGCCGACGGATATCGACAGTTCTTTTGTGTTTCTTCCATTTGCGAATAATTGCACCAAATGTTGTCACCTTCTCACCAAGCTGCTTGGCGATGGTCTTGTAGCCCATTCCAGCCTTGTGTAGGTCTACAATCTTGTCCCTGACATCCTTGGAGAGCTCTTTGGTCTTGGCCATGGTGGAGAGTTTGGAATCTGATTGACTGATTGCTTCTGTGGACAGGTGTCTTTTATATAGGTAACAAGCTGCGGTTAGGAGCACTCCCTTTAAGAGTGTGCTCCTAACCTCAGCTCGTTACCTGTATAAAATACACCTGGGAGCCAGAAATCTTTCTGATTGAGAGGGGGTCAAATACTTATTTCCCTCATTAAAATGCTAATAAATTCATAACATTTTTGACATGCGTTTTTCTCGATATTTTAGTTGTTAGGCGGAGGATATATGGCTCCCTCGGGAACAGGCCCCAACCCCAGTGATCTGCGTGAAGAGGAGGCGGAGAAAGAGAGGCCGGAGGGCGGGCTGCCTTCTGAGGAGTAGGAGGTGATCGAATAAACCCCCACTCCCCTCAATTCTGCTCGCAAACATGCAATCTTTGGACAAGAAAATGGACGAGTTATTGGGAAAATTAAACTACCAACGGGACATTAAAAACTGTATTATCTTATGCTTCACGAAGTCGTGGCTGAACAACGACAATATCAACATACAGTTGGCTGGTTATACGATGCACCGGTAGGATATAACAGCGGCGTCTGGTAAGACAAGGAGCGGCGTTCTATATATTTTTTGCCTATGTAACAGCTGGTGCACGATATCTAAGGAAGTCTTGAGCTACTGCTCGCCTGAGGTAGAGTTTCTCAAGATAAGCTGCAGACCACATTACCTACCGAGAGAGTTTTCATCTATATTCTTTTTAGCTGCCACATACCACCACAGTCAGAGGCTGGCACTAAGATAGCATTGAATGAGCTGTATTTCGCCATAAGCAAACAAGAGAACACTCACCCAGAGGCGGCGCTCCTAGTAGCCGGGGACTTTAATGCAGGGAAACTTAAATCAGTTTTACCTCATTTCTATCAACATGTTAAATGTGCAACCAGAGGGAAAAGAACTCTGGACCACCTATACTACACACACAGAGATGCATACAAAGCTCTCCCTCACTCTCCATTTGGCAAATCTGACCATAATTCTATCCTCCTGATTCCTGCCTACAAGCAAAAGTTAAAGTAGGAAGCATCAGTGACTAGATCAATAAAAAAATGGTCAGATGAAGCAGATGCTAAGCTACAGGACTGTTTTGCTTGCACAGACTGGAATATGTTCTGGGATTCCTCCAATGGCATTGAGGAGTACACCACATCTGTCATTGGCTTCATCAAAAAGCGCATCGATGACATCGTCCCCACAGTGACCATACGTATATACCCCAACCAGAAACCATGGATTACAGGCAGCATCCGCACTGAGCTAAAGGCTAGAGCTGCTGCATTCAAGGTGCGGGACTCTAACCCGGAAGCTGATAAGAAATCCTGCTATGCCCTCCGACGAACCATCAAACAGGCAAAGCGTCAATACAGGACTATGATTGAGTCGTAATACACCGGCTCTGACACTCGTCAGATGTGGCAAGGCCTGCAAACCATTACAGACAACAAAGGGAAGCACGTCCGAGAGCTGCCCAGTGACACGGGCCTACCGGATGAGCTAAACTACTTCTAGACTCGCTTTGAGGCAAATAACATTGAAACATGCATGAGCACACCAGCTGTACCGGAAGACTGTGATCACGCTCTCCACAGCCGATGTGAGTAAGACCTTTAGACAGGTCAACATTCACAAGGCCGCAGGGCCAGACGGATTACCAGGACGTGTACTGCGAGCATGTGCTGACCAACTAGCAAGTGTCTTCACTGACATTTTCAACCTCTCCCAACAGAAGGTATAGGCAGATGAGAAAGCAGACCTCTGGATAAGAGCGTCTGCTAAATGACTAAAATGTAAAATGTAGAAAGCATACAGACAACAAGCACAATGCAGCTATTAGTATTCTGAAAGCTTGTAGGCCAACTTGGTCTCAGAGCATTTTGTATTATTCTGTACGTAAACCGAGACACTTTTTATTTGTATTTATTTATTAAACCTTTATTTAACTAGGCAAGTCAGTTAAGAACAAATTATTATGTACAGTGATGGCCTACCAGAAGGCAAAAGGCCTCCTGCGGGGACTGGGATAAAAAAAAAAAATATATATATATATATATAGAGAGAGAGAGAGAGAGAACAAAACACATCACGACAAGAGAGACACCATAACACTACATAAAGACTAAGACAACAACATAGCATGGCAGCAACACATGAAAACACAGCATGGTAGCAACACAACATGGCAGCAACACAACAAAATAGCAGCACAAAACATGGTACAAACATTATTGGGCACAGACAGCAGCACAAATGGCAAAACGGTAGAGACAACAATACATCACATGAAGCAGCCACAACTGTCAGTAAGAGTGTCCATGATTGAGTCTTTGAATGAAGAGATGGAGATAAAACGGTCCAATTTGAGTGTTTTTTGCAGCTCGTTCCAGTCGCTAGCTGCAGCAAACTGAAAAGAGGAGCGACCCAGGGATGTGTGTGCCTTGGGACCTTTAACAGAATGTGACTGGCAAAACGGGTGTTGTATGTGGAGGATGAGGGCTGCAGTTGGTATCTCAGATAGGGGGGAGTGAGGTCTAAGAGGGTTTTATAAACAAGCATCAAACAGTGGGTCTTGCAATGTGTATACAGAGATGACCAGTTTACAGAGGAGTATAGAGTGCAGTGATGTGTCCTATAAGGAGCATTGGTGGCCAATCTGATGGCCGAATGGTAAAGAACATCTAGCCGCTCGAGAGCACTCTTACCTGCCGATCTATAAATGACGTCTCCGTAATCTAGCATGGGTAGGATGGTCATCTGAATCAGAGTGAGTTTGGCTGCTGTGGTGAAAGAGGAGCAATTACGATAGAGGAAACCAAGTCTAGAATTAAGCTTAGCCTGCAGCTTTGATATGTGCTGAGAGAAGGACAGTGCACCGTCCAGCCATACTCCCAAGTACTTTAGTGTGATATGTTACATTTCTTATGGTATGTATTCCTTTGTGGATGTCCATCACCCATTTCGTATGTTATGTTACGAATTCTTATTATATGTTACAAATTAAAAAAATGTACTATATGTTACGATTCAGCAAAACGTACAATATGTTACGAATTCTAGCTAGGTGGCTAACATTAGCTAGGCTAAACAGTTAAGGTTAGGGCTAGGGAAAGGGTTAGCTAAAAGGGCTACGATTAGGGGAAGGGTTAGCTAACACACTAAGTAGTTGCAAAGTATCTAAAAAGTAGTAGAAGTTGAAAGTTGCTAGTAGCTAAAATGATAAAGTTGTCCATGATGAGATTCGAACTTGCAACTTTTAGGTTCGCTAGACATTAGCATTATACGCCTACCCATCCACCCCTACCAACCACCATACTTTTATTTTTGCCTTAAGTAATTAAGTCTTATGTAACCATACTAAATGAAGTATCCGGATTTAGCTCCATTATGTTACGTTTAGTCTATGAGACCAGGCTGTGTAAGCACAGGACAATGTCTTTAAATCCAGTTTAATCAATCCCAGACTTCAGACTGGACTGCTATTAAAGAACTACAATATTTGAGCAACTGTAGCAACACAACCATATCCAGTTCTCGGATGTAATTGTACTGGATTTCAAAGTTAATTTGGTCCCACTTCCTTTGGATAGTGCTCCACAAATGATTTGTGAATGCCCAAAACTGACTATCAACAGACTTGCAGATTTACTGTATGTGGTGATAACCGATGGCTTAAGGTGCAATGGGCCAAAATTGGTAAAGTAAATGCTAACTGCAAGTCTGATGACATGCAGGTATTTATGTCACAGACATCTAGGAGATATTTTACCACTCAAAAAAGTAGTTGTTGTGTTGTCTTTTGTTGGGTTATGTTGTTGTTTTGTGTTTGTTTAGTAGGCCTACAGTACTCTCTCTCGCCTGACTAAGGTAGAATGCGACATTGAGTATGGCTTGCATGATAACATGTTTAGCTGACTCTGAATCTGTGGATATAGTATTATGTCTGTAGATAGTCTATTCAAGTAAAGTGTTGCCTTATTTCTTTCTTAATACAACTCTACTTTCTTCCCTGCAAGAAAGGTCCAATGCCAGTACTCCTTGTTGTGTTTGGAAAGTGATGATAATGATTAATGGGCCAAGAACCAACGGTTCTACCTGGCCTGCTTGCCTAACTGTGTTTGCCTTACAATTGGGAACAAACACATGTCAAGGATGTGTGCTGTGCTTTGAAGGTGTGTGTCTGCAATTGGGTGTGGGTGAGGTGTGTCTGTTTGTATGAGTGTGTATTGCAATGTGTATATTGTTACAGGCGTCTTTGCATGTGTGCTATGTGGATATGCATAGTACTTGGGAATTCAGGTTCACTTAAATGGGAGGGAATAAAGTGAAGTGTGTGGGGGAGGGAGAGATAAATAGATACTGCTGGAACAGTCCAACAGAAATAGATATGGAGACCTAGATATGAGACTACAAATCCCAAAAGTCGGGCTTTATTGGACAGTCACACCTCTGTCTCGTGCAGCCTAAAACTGTGTCTTCATTACTTACCACAGCCACAAAGTCGTAAACCCTTTACCACTACCATTTATCTTTTTAAAATCAGATTTTAAACCTAACCCTAACCTAATGTTTTCATATATATATATTTTAACGATATATTGACTTTGTGGCTGTGGTAACTAGTTGAAACCTTAAAAATGACGTGGTTAGTTTAAATGCCTTTGACTGATCTCCCTCTACTCAATGAAATCGCTCTTTGAATTTAGTTTTTTGGGCAACGGGATGGCTTTTCGCCAGCTCAGAGAAAGTGCCACGACTCCACACTCAGCGGCTATTCAGAAAGAGTGAATATTGGTGGTCGGGGGTAAGAGTTTCTTTGTAAAACAATTTATGAGTCATTAAAAAAGGAATAGGAAATTGTCTTAACTGAGCGTAGTGTAAGGAAGTTGTAACTCAGCCTCGTACAAATAGACATGCATGTCGGGAAATGAACTGATTATTTTTCACGTTGAGAAAAATAGATATTCTTAACTTTGGTTTCGGAACTGTCAATGATACAATGTTGCTTGATCTTTTTATTTATATATACCAAGTGACGATAAATTGATGGTATCGGGAAAGCCTTATTTCCTCGCTCATATACTTGAGTTAATTAAAGGACTCAACAACAAACAAATTGAGATGCTGCGGTCAATGCGTGATCAATCAACGGGCTCTAATGATTGGAGGACGCGTACCTAAGGGTACTGTACACTGGAGTTAAGTTTTCTTAGCTAGAGGCAACGAAAACAAATTTCCCAGTTAAATGTATTTCGTGTGGAGGAGATGCCAGATGTTTTAAAATGTAAAACTTTACAGAATGAGACTAAGGACCAGTAACGTTATATAAAGTAGGCCTGCCTGTGGTGAAACACCACATAAACCTATTCTCAATAATATTCTCTAAAACGCTTCTAAATGTATTAATTGTCTAACTGTAATGGGTAGCATATTTGAGCTACTGTAAGTTGTAAAGTTGTTGTATGATGCCAATAAACTTTGTGAAACTGGCAAGTGGTCAAGTAGGCTATGTGTAGAAACGTGAAGGAAACTACTCTGTCTGTAGACACGTAGCCCCTTCAACACACTCTGGAATTCAGCATTATCTACAGTTAAGGTGAGTGTCTGTAACGTTAGTGTATTTTGATACATTAGGCATTTTTACATTTAGAGATGTTAGCTACAGATTGTTACACCAGAATGTGATTTATCCAACAATAATGTTGGTATCGATTACTGGGAGTTCCAGGTTAGGTACTGTTTGGTGTAGTACAGATCATTTTCGACCATTGATTGAAACAGGTGGGTCCACTCCCTAAGTGTCATGAGACTCAATTGTCTTGATCTAAGGGAAGAATTGAAGTAGAAAATATGGCGGCGTACGTATTGTTGGATTACTTCATGGAGTCACATTTTTATTTTAGTAACGGAGCATTGTTCTAAATTAAACCCGACCATATGCAACTGGACACGGACATTTTAGAAGATGCATGTTTGGCCGTATCGAGAACGAAAATAAGTATCGGCAAGTTAAGGTTGGTCGAAAATTCTCTGTTTTACACCAAACAGTACCTAAGCTGTAGCTCCCAGTAATGGATACCAATAATATTTGGTTAAATCGCATTATCTGGTGTAACAATCTGTAGCTAGAGAACGATGTGAAAGCTATGGATACTTTTATTTAGTTTTTTAGTTTTCATTTTATCTCATCAATATGGGCTGCTACTGCATAATCACTGCACACCCACGTTTTTGTTTTGTTTTAAAGCATCATTGGAAGAGTAGTTGTTGCCCATTGCAAAACCTGATTGTTCGGTGACCATATTTATCTATAAAGTTACATGCTGAACTCTCGGTCCTCTGTGAGAAGAGCTTTTCTCAGACATCTGTTTTTCTTTAATTAACCCTACTAGAAGTTCAGGAGCTGGTAGTATGGCAATGGAGAGATTGTTGTTTTTACGGAATGTGTGAGACGCATAGGCCCTATCCCTATTTTTGCCCATAAACATTATTCCCCCAAAAATGTTTCCCTTTCCTCAGACTCCGACCGAAGCTGGGCCACTAAAACAAGAAAGCCTAACCCTAAACTATAAGAATCTTGTTATTGTTAGAAAATCCCAATAAATTAATCTTTTTTAAAACATTTTTAGCAGACACTCTTATCCAGAGCGACTTACAGTAGTGAATGCATACATGTCATAATTTTTTTCCCGTACTGGTCCCCTGTGGGAATCGAACCCACAACCCTGGTGTTGCAAACACCATGCTCTACCAACTGAGCCACACGGGACCAGTAATCAGTACAGTAATCAATGGATAGATGACCATTAGTTTAGGTTGATAATCAATTACTTAATTTTCAATAGTACGCAAAGGGTTACAGATTCAGTAAAATGTATGAATGTTGTGATTAGTGCCTTTCGTGTGTCAGTCTTCTCCTGTACCGCAGGGGACGAATAGCCTACTGGTATGAACTTCTCAAGACCTGCGAGACACTCATCGTGCCATCTCTACCCCTGCTTGTAATTTTCCTATTTGACTGATCATTGTAATATATTACATCAGTGAGCCAGCCAACACATTTTTCTAAATAAAGGCTTTTAAACATTATTACACATGAGTGAGCACATTTTTGGAAGTTTTGCTACCAGCATCAACTTAATTTTGCTTGTCACTTTTCTAAATATTCTGAAACCACAAATGTTTTCTTAATTTATATCTCCAAGAAAAACTGTAAACTGTAATGGCATAGATCAGCATTCTTGATAAAACCAGAAATATAGGAATTATATTTTAGAGGTTACCAAAGTTAGCTGGCTAACTACTTGATCCTCCTTTGTGAAATGTCACCCTGGTGATTGATAAATATATTGAGAGGGGGGAAAAACTCAACTGTGATGGCGCCTGTATTGAACCCATTTACTAAAACATTATGTTGTGACTTTTTTGATGATTATGGCTCGCATCCTTTGACACCTAGCTAATCGTGACCTCTGCTTTTTTGTGCTAGGCTTTGCGAAGGGACAAGATTGAAAAAGAGACATGGAGGTTTACGACTCCCAAACCCTCGGTTTCATGGTCTTTGGTGGATTCATGGCAGTCTCCGCCATCGGCATTGCTCTGGTCTCCACACTCTCCATGAAAGAGACATTGTACGAGGAGGCCCTGGCTAAGCACCGCCGCTTCTCAATGAAGAAGAAGCAGAAGGCGTTGGAGAACAAGAGCAAAGGCAAGAAGAAAGAAGAGCGGCCCAACGGGAATTTCCCAGAACCGGTTGCAGAGTCTGCTAGCGAGCCCGAACCTGAGCCTCTCGCCGCCCCCGAGCTTGAACCAGAGTCCGTCATTGCTGCCCCAGCGCCTGTCATGGTCGCTTGTGCTGCTCGTGGCCGTGGAGGCCGTTGCCCCCTCCCCGAAGAAGAAGGCGGCCTATGTGGCGCCTGCCGTAGTCAGGAAGTTCATTGAATATAACATTTAGGAATTAAAAACTTAACATAAATAACTTCTCCTTTTATGTTTACCAAGAAATCATTGAAAATAAATGAAATGTTAAATTTACCCCAACCCTGCTAACAACCGCTGCATTCCTAGAGGAAGTTGTTCGCTCGGCTTCTCTCTAGTGAAGTGTTGGTATTATGATGAAAGGCCAATTGAAGCAATGGGTTCTGGTTGTGGATTAGACCCTATATCTATGCTGAACAAAAAATATAAACGCAACATGTAAAGTGTCAGCCCGATGTTTCATGAGCTGAAAGAAAAGGTCCCAGAAATGTTCCATATGCACAAAAAGCTTTTTTCTTTCAAATCTTGTGCACAAATTTGTTGACAACACTGATAGTGAAGAATATTTCCTTTGCCAAGGTAATCCATATCAAGAAGCTGATTTAAACAGCCTTATCGTTACACAGGTGCACCTTGTGCTGTGGACAGAAAGGCCACTCTAAAATGTGCAGTTTTGTCACACAACACAATGCTACAGATGTCTCAAGTTTTGAGGGAGCGTGCAATTGGCATGCTGACTGCGGGAATGTCCACCAGAGCTGTTGCCAGAGAATTGAATGTTCATTTCTCTACCATAAGCCGCCTACTAACGCCATTTTAGAGAATTTGGCATTACGTACAACCGGCCTCACAACTGCAGACCACCTGTAACCACACCAGCCCAGGACCTCCACATCTGGCTTCTTCACCTGTGGAATCGTTATAGGGGGCACCCATGGGGCAGGGGCGCACCCATGGCTGAACCCCTGCCCAGTCATGTGAAATACGTAGATTAGGGCCTAATGCATTTATTTAAATTGACTGATTTCTTTATATGAACTGTAACATGTTGCATTTATATTTTTGTTCAGTATAGAATTAAGGATCACATGGCCCTTCATTCTCCCAAGACCACCTCCTCTAACCATCCCCAACTTATTTTTTGTTTCCTACTAGTCAACAGTAAGTCATACAATTAAGTAATTAATCGAAGTTATAGTGAAGTATGTTTACTATTCAATTTATAAACTAGTAAGTCATCCAAAGGATACTCGAGTAGTACATCCTGTAACCCCTGACATAGATAAGTCTGCCAGGGAGTTCACTAACTCGCTCTCCTTGTAGTGGTTGCTGCCGTTGACTGACTGCTCCCCTCCTCCTACCATACAAGACTCTACTGTCTACTGTGAGCAGCAAGGGAGAGACCCAAAGGCTCATCGAAGTGCTCAGTGACAAGGCTGGCCTCGACTCCTGGCAACTGGTACAGTATTTCCCTCCAGAATGACACACGCAAGCATTACAAACAGTGGCCTGTGGCCGAGTCACCTCCGCATTCCCTTTCGAAGAAATGCAGTCATACAGTGCATTCGGAAAGTATTCAGACCCCTTGACTTTTTCCACATTTTGTTATTTCTAAAATGTATTACATTTGTTTTTCTCTCATTAATCTACACACAGTACCCCATAATGACAGTGAAAATAGGTGTGTAGAATTTTTTGCAAATAAACATACCTTATTTACAGAAGTATTCAGACCATTTGCTATTATTCTTGAAATTGAGCTCAGGTACACCCTGTTTCCACAACTTGATTGGAGTCCACCTGTGGTAAATTCAATTGATTGGACATGATTTGGAAAGGCACACACCTGTCTATATAAGATCCCACAGTTGACAGTGCATGTCAGAGCAAAAACCAAGCCTTGAGGTCGAAGGAATTGTCCGTAGAGCTCCGAGACAGGATTGTCGAGGCACAGACCTGGGGAAGGGTGACAAAATTCTGCAGCATTGAAGGTCCCCAAGCACACAGTGGCCTCCATTCTTAAATGGAAGCAGTTTGGAACCACCAAGACTCTTCCTAGAGCTGGCCACCTGGCCAAACTGAGCAATCAGGGGAGAAGAGTCTTGGTCAGGGAGGTGACTGAGAACCCGATGTTCATTCTGACAGAGTTCCTCTGTGGAGATTGAAGTACCTTCCAAAAGGACAATCATCTCTGCAGCCCTCCACCAATCAGGCCTTTATGGTAGTGGCCAGACAGAAGCCACTCCTCAGTAAAAGGCACATGACGCTTGGATTTTGCCAAAATCACCTAAAGGACTCAGACCATGAGGAACAATATTCTCTGGTCTGATGAAACCAAGATTGAACTCTTTGGCCTGAATGCTAAGCGTCACAGCTGGAGGAAACCTGGTGGTGGCAGCATCATGCTGTGGGGATGTTTTTCAGTGGCAGGGAGTGCATGACTAGTCAGGATCGAGGGAAAGATGAACGAAGCATAGTACAGAGAGAACCTTGATGAAAACCTGCTCAGGACCTCAGACTGGGGCGACGGTTCAGCTTCCAACAGGACAACAACCATAAGCACACAGCCAAGTCAATGCCGGAGTGGCTTCGGACAAGTTTCTAAATGTCCTTGAGTGGCCCAGACTTGAACCTAATAAAAGATCTTTGGAGAGACCTGAAAATATCTGTGCAGCAACGCTCCCCATCCACCCTGACAGAGCTTGAGAGGATCTGCAGAGAAGAATAGGAAAAACTCCCCAAATACAGGTGTGCCAAGCTTGTGGCGTCATACCAAAGAAGACTCGAGGCTGTAATCGCTACCAGGTGCTTCAACAAAGTACTGAGTAAAGGGTTTGAATACTTATGTAAGTAATATTATAGCTTTTTGTTTTTGCATATAGATAAGGGGGGGAATGTAATACATTTTAAATAAGGCTGTAACGTAACACAATGTGGAAAAAGTCAAGGGGTCTGAATACTTCCCCAATTCACTGTATACATGCATAAATAAAAAGGAGCAGGCGTTTTCTGAGACAAGATTGAGAAACCTTGGTTACCGTTAAAATGACTCGGACATGATTGTGCCTGATGGAGTATTTTTTTATTTTTTTTTGTCTGAGTCAAACAGTCATTATACGCACACTTCTAAACTGTAGAAACCTTAGAATTATTGAAGCATAGCAACATTTCAAGTAATGAAGAACACTAGCATTTCACACTTGTTAACAAATTAATTTAATATTGTAATTTTTACACCCTTAAGTTTGAATCATCCTAGTCGTTTTGGAAGCGCCTTTGTTCTGATATTTTCCAACTGAGAGGTTATATTGACCGTGTCCCAAATGGCACCCAATTCCCTATATAGTGCCCTACTTTTGACCAGAGCCCTATGGACCCTGGTCAAAAGTAGTGCACTAGATGGCAAATAGGGTGCTTTTTGGGATGTAGTCATTCTCTGGCTTATCTTAACATCAACTGTAGCCAATCAGTGGTGGTCAACTTGTCTCGTATCTGATGCTTAGGCCTCTCAGAAGGGGGATCCCATGGCTGCCCTGAAGAAACAGCTAGAGGAGAAGGTGACGCAGCTGTCTACCGAGCAGGAGGGCGTCGCCATCGCCAAGAATCGACTGAGGGAGCTCACCAAGGTAAAAGACCATGGCTCCATCCCAATAATATCTTATTTTTCCTGAAGTGTACACAAATCTAAAAAGCATTGGATTGTTGGAGGGATGGACTACTCGGTATTTCCACCTTATTTCTTAAACCAGTAATGTCCTTTCAAATCAGTGAAGGGAAATAAACAAGTGCGCACTTTGGGAGGAAGGAGAGATAATTGGGTAAACCAACATCCTACTGACTTCCAGGCACAGGGTACAAACAATGCAATAATACACCTTGTTCGACTAATGAAATGCATGATGATAGGTTGATGAATTTAATTGTTGGGCAAGGTAGCATCTTAAACAGGTCTTGGCCTCAGTGCAGTAGGCCAGGATTTGGTAGCTGGTGCTTACAGTAAGTATCTCCCTGCGGTATTTATGCCACTGGCTCACACTGCCTGTTGGAACACTCAGGAGAAACAGATTAATAAACCAAAAAAAAGGGTAGAACAAAATGTGCACCCCAGGATTGGGGGAACACCAACTTTAACCCAATGTTTTTCACTGTCACTAACAATCCCCGATGCCCACACAGGAGCTGAGCGCAGAGAAATCGAAGATGGCGACGGTCGAGACCCATCTGAGCTCAGAGTTGAGTGCTCACACTCAGGAGATGCCCTCCAGGCTCGCATGCAGGCCTCCTACCAGGACCACGTGGCTGAGACCCAGCAGCTCAATCTCAAGGTCAGAGTTCACTAACCCATAAAAGTCAGGGTTGTGTTCAGGAGGGGTGATTTAATGTACTGAACAGTCCAGACAGAAATGCAATGAATAGAGCTGACTTGAGTCCTGACTCCGCATCAGAGGTATGTGTTTCCATCTGAACGTTCCACAATGTTCTCGTGCCTGACTGAATGTGGAGCTGCTGCTTCCACTACTTCCTTTTTGTGATATTGACAGCAGCCTCTAAATTTGACAGTAATAAGATATTGTGACCCCTAGGTAAAAATGTGTTGGACTTGTTTATAAAAGTACAAGGCAGACAAGACGATAAAAATCAACTGTTAACACCCCCATACAGATAGCGAGCCTGCAGGAACAGCTGGACAATGGCCCAGTCGCTCAGATGGCCTGCTTGCAGCAGGAGAACTCCATCCTGAGAGACGCCCTCAACCAGGCCACCAGCCAGTCCGAGAGCAGGTAGATGGGGCAACAATACAACTTCTATTCTCTATTCTATGTGTAAATCTGAGTCTTGTTCAGGCACCCAATGTAAAAAAATAAAATAATTGTAAAATGGAGTGGAACTACCTGGACTTTTCCCAATAAGAAATATTCCTTTTCTTTTGTTGAAACATTCTGCTATGGTTTGCCCTAATGAACACAACCCAGTTGAGGTCTACTCTTAAAATGCCCTTTTCTCAATTCGTCGTAACTTGATTCCTTACCTCTCTCCCTGCCACCATCTTCTTAGTGTTGAGGAGGCGGAAAGGAGACAGGACTTGAGGAATCAAGGAAATCTGAATTGAGAGAGTATAAAATGTCTGTCTTTGGATGCTGTAGCCTCCGTAGTAATCCAACTTGAATAAGACATTCAAGACGTCCAGCACTCACAAGTAGACTGTTAGACTGCTTTCATTACAAAGAATTAGTGCGCTAGTTTTCCCGCAAAGTTTGGGATTTATCCTTGAAATTTGGTGTGTGCATTTCCATGCAAATCTCAGACCATGAGTATTCACAACTTCTGGTGGTTGATCAAATATTGTTATTTTTGGGGTAATGGCGGTGTTTGATGCACAGGAATTAGAGTAATGTTAGGCCTAATGATAAAACAGATCGCATAGCAGCATGTCGCCTAATTAGGGCTATCCCGACAATCTTGGTCAACCGAGAGTCTGTTCTTTCGACCAAGCAATTGGTAGAAATTTTAAAACGTGAATTTTTCATATAAACACACCCTATGTTTGAATAAAATCAACTATATGTAGCCTACTGAGCTTGTCTGATGCTAAGCACTGCGATTTAAAAATTAATACACAATTTACTAAAGGAGCTAAAGGATCAATATAACCTAACCAGAAATTTCTGCTGTTATGCTCCTGAAGTTGGCTACACCAACTGTCGGCAACCTTTTCTATTTGGAGTGCCAAGTTATCGTACCATTTCTACTGGTCTGCATGCCAGTTATGATTTTCATATGCACGTTTTTGTGGAACAGTCATTTAATTTATAATAGTCTTCATATCTCAGTCAATATCATATGGTTAAAATTATATCTAAATGATAATTATACAAATCTAAGTTATTTCTTGCCATTGCCAATATGTAAAAATAGCCTATATAAAGTCAACAAATAAAAACATTGCATCCCGCAGGTAGAAAATATCCTGATTAAAAATCCTATAAATCACATTGGCTACGCATAGCCTGTCTGCAAGTAACTCAAGCTAGAAAACATTGTATAAAATATTACGGGCCCTCAATTTCCTGTGTGCTCCAGACAAACACCGCTGTAGGCTACAGTATTTGCGCAAGGCAAGTATCAGGTAGGCCTATTTTATGATGTTTCCACCGGGTCAGAGCATGACTCCCCCCCCCCCCCCCCCCCCCCATTTCATGCTGAGTGGTTATCAAAGGGAGAGTGCTGGAAATATTTCTCAAATATTCTATGTTGAACTATTGTCCTCCTCAACGGATGTAAAAACAGACTTTGTTTACTTGCTGTTTGAGGTGAAAAATGTACTTTGTCTTAACTCAATCAGAAATATTATCAGATCCCCAAAAGGGCAAATTTTATAGGCCTACATCTATGCATAATCAGGTGCGTGTCCTTACTCAAGATTGACAGGAGCGCTCCAAAGAAAAGACAATGAATAAATTGACAACTCATACATAGAATAACCCCCCCCCACAAAAAAAAAATCTCACAAGTGTAGCCTAGGTTGTGCGCTCTGCAAACGTGTCCACTACTACAATGACAACGGTAAGACTGTAATAATAGATTGAATGCATTAACAGATGCCATCAATTGTTTGTATATATTTTCCACTGCTTGACAAAAAAATCTTGGTCGACCAAACAATCGACCAGTCTACTTAATGGGGTCAGCCCTACACCTAATGTATTTATTTTACTCTTATATAGGCCTGATTCGTAATCATATTGCAGGGTATGTCTTTTCTCGTTTGAATTGACTGGTTTATTCCCACTACATAGCTTAATATTTGTTATCATTTATCCATCGTTCATTCAATAGCCAACCATGCTCGAAAATAAATAGACCGGTAGTAGCCTATGACAGTGTAGGTAGGCTACAGTATTGCTGTGCGATAAGACTGTGGCACATAATAGCATATTTAATATAAGAGCCTATACCAAGGCAGGAGATGGACACAACTATAGGCAGCATGTTGTTTGTCTTTGAAAAAGTCACTGCAAAGGATTAAAAGATTATGCCCACACCTCAACAGAAATTGTATCATATTTGCTGTTCCACCAAGCTCCAAAATTTCCAAATCATAGAGCAAATGAGGGTGTTCTTGTTACCATAAAAAGTGAATGGAGGGTGTTTTCCAGATGGGGTTGCAGCTCTGACTATATCAATGAAAACATGCGTGTGACAGTTTGGGATTTATCAATCATTTTTGGCTTACGCAAATCCTAGAATCTTGACGTATGCCAGAATTTAGTAAGCCATTTAAAGTCATGATTTTCCTAAGTAAGTCTAACACACTGTCGTTGTTAGAATCTTAATATCACAAACAGAACTTGAGTTATAACCAGTTTTAGGAGGGCATGTCATTTTGTATTTCTCCCATTGCCCCTCGTGACTGTAGGGCTGCTCCCCTCCTCTAGCCAGTTGCCGAGCCCAGTTGATAATCACCCCGATAATTGCCTTTTTCTGAACCTAAACTCAGTGGAGGCTGCTGAGGGGAGGACAGCTCATAATAATGGCTGCAATGGAGTGGTTTCAACCACATGGAAACCACGTCTTTGTGTTTGATACCATTCCATTGACTCCATTCCAGCCATTATTATGAGCTGTCCTCCCCTCAGCAGCCTCCACTGCCTAAACTATACCGAAACTAATTTCACACATGTAACAGACTAAATAAATGAAGTAAAGTATGATATGGGTGAGTTGAGTGAGGGGAAGTAAACGATGCACCAATTGTGAATGAAGAACAGGGCGGGCCATTGTATTGATCTATTTGAATTATAATCTTATCAGTCTTCTTGGAGTACACAATAAGTGCGTGCGTAGTTTTTACAATGGCAAGAAGACCAAGAAATGCTGCACATGCTGCGTTAGCATTGCTATAGAATCTGAACGAAAAATACACTGCTCAAAAAAAGAAAGGGAACACTAAAATAACACATCCTAGATCTGAATGAATGAGAATCTTATTAAATACTTTTTCTTTATATAGTTGAATGTGCTGACAACAAAATCACACAACAATAACCAATGGAAATCCAATTTATCAACCCATGGAGGTCTGGATTTGGAGTCACACTCAAAATTAAAGTGGAAAACCACACTACAGGCTGCATGAGGCATGCCGATTAATCGTTTTTTAAAATTTATTTCTTTTTTGTTAATTTAAAAAAATGTATATATTTTTATTTATTTTTTTACATTTATTTGTAATAATGACAATTACAATACTGAATGAACACTTATTTTAACTTTATATAATACATCAATAAAATCAATTTAGCCTCAAATAAATAATGAAACGTTCAATTTGGTTTAAATAATGCAAAAACAAAGTGTTGAAGGTAAAAGTGCAATATGTGCCATGTAAAAAAGCTAACGTTTAAGTTCCTTGCTCAGAACATGAGAACATATGAAAGCTGGTGGTTCCTTTTAACATGAGTCTTCAATATTCCCAGGTAAGAAGTTTTAGGTTGTAGTTATTATAGGACTATTTCTCTCTATACCATTTGTATTTCATATACCTTTGACTATTGGATGTTCTTATAGGCACTTTAGTATTGCCAGTGTAACAGTATAGCTTCCGTCCCTCTCCTCGCTCCTACCTGGGCTCGAACCAGGAACACATTGACAACAGCCACCCTCGAAGCAGTGTTACCCATGTAGAGGAAGGGAAACAGACTTGGAGTAGTTCAGAGCGAGTGACGTTTGAAACGCTATTAGCGCGCACCCGGCTAACTAGCTAGCCATTTCACATCGGTTACACCAGCCTAATCTTGGGAGTTGACAGGCTTGAAGTCATAAACAGCTCAATGCATTGCGAAGGCCTGCTAGCAAACGCACAAAAGTGCGGTTTGAATGAACGCTTACGAGCCTGCTGCTGCCTACCACCGCTCAGTCAGACTGCTATATCAAATCATAGACTTAATTATAACATAATAACACACAAATACGAGCCTTAGGTCATTAATATGGTCGAATCCGGAAACTATCATCTCGGGGGAAAAAAAACGTTATTCCTGTCAGTGCAATACGGAACCGTTCCGTATTTTATCTAACGGGTGGCATCCCTAAGTCTAAATATTCCTGTTACATTGCACAACCTTCAATGTTATGTCATAATTACGTAAAATTCAGGCAAATTAGTTCGCAACAAGCCAGGCGGCCCAAACTGTTGCATATAACCTGACTGCGTGCAATGAATGCAAAATGACACAATTTCACCTGGTTAATATTGCCTGCTTACCTGGATTTCTTTTAGCTAAATATGCAGGTTTAAAAATATATACTTCTGTGTATTGATTTTAAGAAAGGCATTGATGTTTATGGTTAGGTACAGTTGTGCAACGGTTGTCCTTTTTTCGCAAATGCGCTTTTGTTAAATCATCCCCGTTTGGCGAAGTCGGCTGTCTTTGTTAGGAAGAAATAGTATTCACACAGTTCGCAACGAGCCAGGTGGCCCAAACTGTTGCATATACCCTGACTTTGTTTGCAAGAGAAGTGACACATTTTCCCTAGTTAAAAGAAATTCATGTTAGCAGGCAATATTAACTAAATATGCAGGTTTAAAAATATATACTTGTGTATTGATTTTAAGAAAGGCATTGATGTTTATGGTTGGAGCAATGTGTACCTAATCGATTATATGCAACGCAGGACAGGCTAGATAAACTAGTAATATCATCAATCATGTGTAGTTAACTAGTGATTATGATTGATTGATTTTTTTTTATAAGATAAGTTTAACGCTAGCTAGCAACTTACCTTGGCTTCTTACTGCATTCGCGTAACAGGCAGGCTCCTCGTGGAGTGCAATGTAAAGCAGGTGGTTAGAGTGTTGGACTAGTTAACCGTAAGGTTGCAAGATTGAATCCCCGAGCTGACAAGGTAAAAATCTGTCGTTCTGCCCCTGAACAAGGCAGTTAACCCACCGTTCCTAGGCCGTCATTGAAAATAAGAATGTGTTCTTAACTAACTTGCCTAGTTAAATAAAGGTCTAAAAAGATTTTAAAAAAATTAAAATCGGCGTCCAAAAATACCGATTTCCGATTGTTATGAAAACTTGAAATCGGCCCCGATTTTTAATCGGTTGACCTCTAATCGTGACGTCCCTCGAAGAGCAACCGCAGACGTTGCGAGCCAAGATGGAGGTGAAGATCACTGATGCTGTAAGTTGGCAAACCTATTGGCAACTTAGTTGAAATTCAACATTGCTCTCTTACAATCCTGTATTTGTGTATGTACTATATGTTCCATTCCACAACAGAAGTTCCCTCATGGGACAAATGTATTAATAATTTCAAGTCATTTGAATTGTATTGAATCTGTTGTGCAGGTGGAGAGCTCAGCAGACACAGAGCAGCTTCAGAGCAGTCTGAAGGAGAGGGAGAGCCAGGTGGCCTCATTAGAGGAAGATCTCAAACAGCTTAGAGGAGATGGCGCAAGGGAAGAGTGCAAACGCTGTAAGGCTTCTATTCTCCTCTGTGTGCGCACAAGTGTGCGTGGTGTTAAGCCTTACTGATTAAGGTTGTCTTACTCTGTAAGGCCTAGATTTAGTCTTTTTGTGTAAAATTTAAGTTTTATATACGTGCTTTTGTCAGATGAAAAGCATGACCATTGGCATCTTGAACATTGCATATTCTTTCAATTTCCCCAACACAGGAGTCAGGAAGTGAGACAGAAGCTGAACAGCCATTTGAAAGGTATGTGTCCATTCCTAAGCTGAGGTGTGTTCTCTGACCCCCCCCCCCCCAAAGTGCATGCATTGTCATATGAGCAGGGTTGGGGGTCAATTCCAGTTAAATTCCTGTCCTTTGATTTGGACATGGTAGTTCCCCATTGGAATGAATTTAAATTCCTGAACTAATACTGGAATTGATCTGGAATTTTCCCCCAGCCCTGCTAATGAGTGTTATATTTTCAGCCTTGAGAAAGATTCCCAGATGTTATGTCTGGAAGAGGAGCTACAAAGGCTAAAGGAGGAAATGGAACAAGTTAGGATCAAAAGCAATGTAAGTTAGTTTAATGGTGGTTTGATGATTTTGCGTTGCCCAAAGAGAGGTATGCTTGTTGCCCCATGATTGTTGGCTTAGCTCAATTCTGCTCTACCCTACAGGATCTTCACAAAAACAACTGGGTGGCAATGGAAGCCTTGACCGCTGCTGAGAAGTTGAATAAGGAAAGACTGGCTGTGGCGAAGGGTGCACAGGTCAGTGGCATGCAACACCCAGAGTCGTATATATGCACTCCACTTCGTGCTGACTCTTTCCTTTCATGGCAGCCATGGTGCCTCCTGATCAATATTGGCAAATAGGAGGTCAGGGATCTTCTGAATTTCCAACAACGTTATCTGAATGGCTAAAATTGGAACTTGAATTCAAACGCACATCATGAATGAAATGCTTAAAGACAGCAACATGTCTGGCACTGAAGTTGGTTGAACTCTCGCTAAATACTCTGGCTACACTCCCATTGACAAACACAGTTGTGAATACGGTGTGTGATGGATGGCATTCATGCTTTGACTTTGCGTCTATTTGTAGAGCGTAGCCGAGGAAGCACTAAGCTCGTTCCAGACAGAAGCTTAAAAGGCTCTTCAGATCTGCCCTGACGTCTCTTTAGAAGCTTAGCAGGTAAGTTAGTTGTGTTTGCAATTGCCGACAGACTTGGTGTTGGAAAGTGTTATTTTCTTTCTTCAAATTATTATTCTCCGACACAAAGTTGTTGTTCTGTGTGGATACTCTTTGCTTGTCTGAATTGGAGTTCATTCCTTACATACCCACACATTACCAACAGGGTGGTCAGTAATATATTATGTCAACAGGAATGGATTTGGAAAATAAAATCACTCTGGAAACTTGCCAATCCTTGCAGATGTAAAAATGGAATTCACCTTAAACATGATTACACCAGCAGACAATTTTTTTTCCCCCAGCTCTGTAGTTAAAATGCCTCAATTACTAATTGTAACCATAAGATATGTGTTATTCTTTACAGAATAACTGGTTGAAGCTACTCATCCAGAAAGCACAGGCTACTGAAATTCCACAGAGCCAAGAAGTCCAGCGAGAGAATTTGCAAACCACAGACTCTGGGGTTAGGACCCTGTGTTTTTACTCTGATATATTGTATGCATTGCATTTTGAAGCGACCAACATTATTGTAATGTTGGACTGCTTCAAGATACCACTTATTACCAATAGAGGTTCCTCTACACCTGTTGCTGTAAGAATACATTTAGTTGCCTACTGCTGACCATTAATTACATGTTTGTCTCAAACAGACAACAAAAGTGCATCTTGGCTTTTCCTGCCCTGGTGTTTCATATGAGCCCTAGACAGTCATGACTGTGTGCTTGTTTTCTCTTAAGGAGCTTTTGTCAAAACTCAGAGAAGCTGAGGAGTCTCAGACACAGGCGGAGTGTGAGCAGTACAGTGTGAGCAGTACAAGTCCAAGTCCAACCATGGTCCTGTGTGTGAACGCCTAACTTTCCATCCAACTTCAGTCCGTTTGAGGGGGACACAGCTTGACTTTGGTGTGTGTGTGATAAAACCCTGGTGTCTCCCAAATAGCACCCTATATCCTACATAATGCACTGTATATGGAAATGATTGAGTAATACAGAAGGTGAGGGACATGAATAATGTGTAAGCTTTAACGGAAACAGGGAAGAATCACTAGCTGCACTAACATACTTGTACTCTTGCTTTACACCTAGAAGTAGGTATTATGATGTAAGATGACTGCATTCCCACATTATCCTACTTCCTTTAGGAGGGCATGCTGAAAGACCTTCAGAAGAGTGTGGAGGAAGAGGAGCACGTGTGGAAGCTGAAAATCGCAGAGGCTGAGGAGCAACGGCAAGCAGTGAGTTAATTTTCTTATATTCTCTCTCTGGTCTTACTGAATAGCAGCAGACGAGATGGTTTCCTATAAGATGACTTGATACGGAGTTAAAAGCAATTTTTTGTCTTGCAGGCTTTGGATCAGGTGACAGTGTTGGAGCAAGCTGCAGAGGATATGAAGATGGACAATGAAAGCACAGACCAGGTAGAGCTTCAGCAACGGTTTAGTGATGGGTGTATACAAAGCTCAATCTAAACCCTAATATTTGTTGGACTCAAGTAAACCAATGAGAGCTTTTTGATTGGTTTTAGTATGATATTAAAAAGTGATGTATTATCCTGTGTTTTGTGCAGCTGAAAGAGCAGGTGTTGCTTCTGGAGGCCCAGTTGGAGAAACAGCTGGAGTCCATCAGCTTTAGTCAGACCTACGCCGAGGTGGTCGCCCAGGTAGGCAAACCATGCCATTACACATGAGTCATTATGTTTTCAGGTTGAAAATGTTTTCACTTTGTCATTGTCACGTTGTAGTCTGTGCCTAATGGGCACAACCTACGTTAAGCTTTTTTCATAGGTTTTATTTTTGATTAGGATCTCTCTTAGCCCACCATGGGCTAGTCTTCCAAATAGTAGTTTAAACAGATTTTACATTGTTAACTTTGACCGATGCCTCCCGGACATGGCTAGAATCCACTATTCCACCGGATACTTGCCATAAGCTCTGGAGCTTTGAAGTGGATCATCGCTGCTAGCTAGCTGCTACCGAGTGGCTATAGTGGCTAAGGCCCCTGCCCCGAAGCTAGCACCAGTTAGCCGCGAGCCAGGCGCATCTCCCGGTTAGCAAATGAAATTACTACAACACCTCTTTCGCCATCTGGCCCGGACCCTTTGTCGACACGGCGCCCTGCCGTTCCACCACGACTGGTCTGCAGACGTAATTCCGTCCGCTGTGCCCTCAAACGGCCGTTGCCGGACGTTGGAGCAGATGCTTCTACTTACCCCGGCCTGCTAACTTTAAACGCCGTGTGTCCCGTGTGCTAGCGAAGTAACGACTACCCCGCGGCTTCCCTGTTCCCTCTATTGCTGTTCACTAGACCCTATGATCACTTGGCTACATAGCTGATGCCTGCTGGACTGTTCATTTATCACGGTACTCCATTTTGTTTATTTTATTTTATCTGTCGGCCCTAGCCCCAAACTCAGACCCTGTGTGTAGTTAACTGACCCTCTGTCCGTTCATCACCATTTTACCTGTTGTTGTCTTACCCGTTGTTGTCTTAGCTAGCTCTCCCAATCAACACCTGTGATTGCTTTATGCCTTGCTTTGAGCCTCGCTTTGTTTCTCTCAAATGTCAATATGCCTTGTATACTGTTGTTTAGGATAGTTATCATTGTTTTAGTTTACAGTGGAGCCCCTAGTCCCACTCTACATGCCTCATATTCCTCCTTTGCTCGACCCCTCACACATGCGGTGACCTCACCCAGTATAACCAGCACGTCCAGAGATGCAAACTCTATCATCACTCAGTGCCTGGGCTTACCTCCACTGTACCCGCACCCCACCATACCCCTGTCTGCACATTATGCCCTGAATCTATTCTACCACGCCCAGAAATCTGCTCCTTTTATTTTCTGTCCCCGACGCACTAGATGACCAGTTTTGATAGCCTTTAGCCATACCCTCATCCTACTCGTCCTCTGTTCCTCGGGTGATGTGGAGGTTAACCCAGGCCCTGCGTGTCCCCAGACACTCTCATTTGTTGACTTCTGTAATCGAAAAAAAGCCTTTGTTTCATGCATGTAAACATCAGAAGCCTCCTTCCTAAGTTTGTTTTACTCACTGCTTTAGCACACTCTGCCAACCCTGATGTCCTTGCTGTGTCTGAATCCTGGCTTAGGAAGGCCACCAAAAATTCTGATTTCCATACCCAACTACAACATTTTCTGTCAAGATAGAACTGCCAAAGGGGAGGAGTTGCAATCTACTGCAGAGATAGCTTGCAGAGTTCTGTCATACTTTCCAGGTCTATGCCTAAACAGTTTGAGCTTCTAATTTAAATATTAATCTCTCCAGAAATAAGTCTCATTGTTGCCACCTGTTATAGACCCCCCTCAGCACCCAGTTGTGCCCTGGACACCATATGTGAATTGATTGCCCCTCATCTATCTTCAGAGTTCGTTCTGTTAAGCATATCCCAGTTTAGGTCACCTAACACCCCGGCAGTCCTACAATCTAAGATGGATGCCTTCAATCTCACACAAATCATCAAGGAACCCACCAGGTACAACCCTAAATCTGTAAACATAGGCACCCTCATAGATATTATCCTGACCAACTTGCCCTCCAAATACACCTCTGCTGTTTTTAACCAGGATCTCAGTGATCACTGCCTCATTGCCTGCATCCGCTATGGGTCCGCGGTCAAACGACCACCCCTCATCACTGTCAAACGCTCCCTAAAACACTTCTGCGAGCAGGCCTTTCTAATCGAACTGGCCCGGGTATCCTGGAAGGATATTGATCTCGTCGAGGATGCCTGGTTGTTCTTTAAAAGTGATTTCCTCACCATTTTAAATAAGCATGCCCCTTTCAAAAAATGTAGAACTAAGAACAGATATAGCCCTTGATTCACTCAGGACCTGACTGCCCTTGACCAGCACAAAAACATCCTGTGGCGGACTGCAATAGCATCGAATAGCCCCCGCGACATGCAACTGTTCAGGGAAGTCAGGAACCAATACACGCAGGCAGTCAGGAAAGCAAAGGCTAGCTTTTTCAAACAGAAATTTGCAGCCTGTAGCTCTAACGCCAAAGAGTTTTGGGACACTAGTCCATGGAGAACAAGAACACCTCCTCCCAGCTGCCCACTGCACTGAGGCTAGGTAACACGGTCACCACCGATAAATCCATGATAATCAAACATTTCAATAAGCATTACTCTACGGCTGGCCATGCCTGGCTACCCCAACCTTGCCACGGTCATCCCCCTCAAAGGGGGTGACACTCTCGACCCAAACTTTTATAGACCTATATCCATCCTGCCCTGCCTCCATCCTGCCTTGCCTTTCTAAAGTCTTCGAAAGCCAAGTTAATAAACAGATCACTGACCATTTCGAATCCCACCGTACCTTCTCCGCTGTGCAATCAGGTTTCCGAGCTGGTCACGGGTGCACCTCAGCCAAGCTCAAGGTCCTAAACGATATCATAACCGCTGTAGATAAAAGACAGTACTGTGCAGCCGTCTTCATCGACCTGGCAAAAGGCTTTCGACTCTGTCAATCACCGTATTCTTATCGGCAGACTCAATAGCCTTGGTTTCTCAAATGACTGCCTCACCTGGTTCACCAACTACTTCGCAGAGTTCAGTGTATCAAATCGGAGGGCCTGTTGTCCAGACCTCTGGCAGTCTCTATGGGGATACCACAGGGTTCAATTCTCAGGCCGACTCTATTCTCTGTGTATATCAATGATGTCGTTCTTGCTGCGGGTGATTCCCTGATCCACCTCTATGCAGACGACACCATTCTGTATACATCTGGCCCTTCTTTGGACACTGTTAACTAACCTCCAGACGAGCTTCAACACCATACAACACTCCTTCCGTGGCCTCCAACTGCTCTTAAATGCTAGTAAAACCAAATGCATGCTTTTGAACCGTTCGCGCCCGACTAGCATCACTACCCTGGACGGTTCTGACCGAGAATCTGTGGACGACTACAAATACCTAGGTGTCTGGCTAGACTGTAAACTCTCCTTCCAGACTCATATTAAACATCTCCAATCCAAAATCAAATCTAGAATCGGCTTTCTATTTTGCAACAAAGCCTTCTTCACTCACGCCGCCGAACTTACACTAGTAAAACTGACTATCCTACCGATCCTCGATTTCGGCGATGTCATCTACAAAATAGCTTCCAATACTCTACTCAGCAAACTGGATGCAGTTTATCACAGTGACATCCGTTTTGTTACCAAAGCCCTTTACACCACCCACCACTGCGACCTGTATGCCCTAGTCGGCTGGCCCTCGCTACATATTCGTCGCCAGACCCACTGGCTCCAGGTCATCTATAAGTCTATGCTAGGTAAAGCTCCGCCTTATCTCAGCTCACTGGTCACGATAACTCCCACCTGTAGCATGCGCTCCAGCAGGTATATCTCACTGGTCATCCTCAAAGCCAACACCTCCTTTGGCTGCCTTTCCTTACAGTTCTCTGCTGCCAGTGACTGGAACGAATTGCAAAAATTGCTGAAGCTGGAGACTTAAATTTTCCTCACAAACTTTAAACATCAGCTCTCTGAGCAGCTAACCTATCGCTGCAGCTGTACATAGCCCATCTGTAAATGTCCCACCCAGTCTACCTACCTCATCCCCATATTGTTTTTATTTACTTTTCTGCTCTTTTGCACACCAGTATCGCTACTTGCACATCATCTGCTCATCTATCACTCCAGTGTTATTCTGCTAAATTGTAATTACTTCGCTACTATGGCCTATTTATTGCCTTTACCTCCTCACGCCATTTGCACACACTGTATATAGACTTTTCTATTGTGTTATTGACTACGCTTGTTTATTCCATGTGTAACTCGTTGTTTGTGTCGCACTGCTTTGCTTTATCTTGGCCAGGTCTCAGTTGTAAATGAGAACTTGTTCTCAACTAGTTTACCTGGTGAAATAAAATAAATATGTATTTTTTGCTACTTGGGTTGTCCATTGATTGCTTGTAGCTACAGTCTACATCTTGTTTGCCTTTGCAGCTAAAGGCCTTGTTAACGAAGACCCAGAGTCAGCTGGAGACGGCCCAATTGGAAGAACAGAAGCAGGCCGAGGAACTCTCTGTGGTAGGTTTGACGTACCAGTCGCTATTTTAGTGCCATAGAATGATGTCATATCTACTCCAGCAGTGATGGACTTGGCTGTTTGGGGGCTTAAATGACCAATCTACTATTGACCTCCTGCTTGAAGTAGAAGTTTCCCTCAACCACATCTCTAGGATCAGATTACACTAACCTTTTTCAATAGGCCAAATTAACAGATTACCGACCATTTCGAATCCCACCGTACCTTCTCCACTATGCAATCTGGTTTCAGAGCTGGTCATGGGTGCACCTCAGCCACGCTCAAGGTCCTAAATGATATCATAACCGCTATTGGTAAGAGACATTACTGTGCAGCTGTATTCATCGACCTGGCCAAGGCTTTCGACTCTGTCAATCACCACATTCTTATTGGCAGACTCAACAGCCTTGGTTTCTCAAATGATTGCCTGGTTTACCAACTATTTCTCTGATAGAGTTCAGTGTGTCAAATAGGAGGGCCTGTTGTCCAGACCTCTGGCAGTCTCTCTGGGGGTGCCACAGGGTTCAATTCTCGGGCCGACTCTCTTCTCTGTATACATCAATGATGTCGCTCTTGCTGCTGGTGATTTTCTGATCCACCTCTACGCAGACAACACCCTTCTGTATACTTCTGGCCCTTCGTTGGACACTGTTAACCTTTTACGGCCAGCATCACTACTCTGGACGGCTCTAACTACAAATACCTAGGTGTCTGGTTAGACTGTAACTCTCCTTCCAGACTCATATTAAACATCTCCAATCCAAAATCAAATCTAGAATCGGCTTCCTACTTCGCAACAAAGCATCCTTCACTCATGCAGCCAAACATACCCTCGTAAAACTGACCATCCTACCGATCCTCGACTTTGGCGATGTCATTTACAAAATAGCCTCCAACACTCTACTCAACAAATTGGATGCAGTATATCACAGTGCTATCAGTTTTGTCACCAAAGCCCCATATACTACTCACCACTGCGACCTGTACGCTGTTGTTGGCTGGCCCTCGCTTCACTCTCGTCGCCAAACCCACTGGCTCCAGGTCATCTACAAGTCTCTGCTAGGTAAAGCCCTGCCTTCTCAGCTCACTGGTCACCATAGCAGCACCCACTCGTAGCACGCGCTCCAGCAGGTATATCTCACTGGTCACCCCCAAAGCCTGCCAAGCCCAGGATCATAGCCACCATCATCTCCCTCAGCAAATCTGTGAGAAAAAAAAAAATGTTCCTTCCAGTTCTCTGCTGCCAATGACTGGAACGAACTGCAAAAATCACTGAAGCTGGAGACTCATATCTCTCTCACTAGCTTTAAGCACCAGCTGTCAGAGCAGCTCACAGATCACTGCACCTGTACATAGCCAATCTGTAAACAGTCCATCCAACTACCTCATCCCCATACTGTATTTATTTATCTTGCTCATTCATTCATTCATCTTCTGCACATCTACCATTCCAGTGTTTAATTGTTATATTGCAATTACTTTGCCACCATGGCCTACTTATTGACTTAACTCCCTTATCTTACCTCATTTGCACTCACTGTATATAGACTTTTTGTTTTCTTTTTTTTCTACTCTATTATTGACTAGCACCATGTAATATTCTGATTTGTGATGCTCATCTTAATTTGATTGTAATATCCCTTTAAGCACTAGGCTAGGGCACCTTACCAATTTTAGTGTTCACTCGCAAACAGTTCACTCACATATTAGAGACCAATCTGTATATAAATAATAATGTGCGGCATGATGGCACGCTGATTATGCCCTTATACAATTAAATAATATTTCATATTTTCAGTTATTAGCTATTATGACAAATATTTGACTTCAGCAGAATCCAGTGTAAAAACTATTTCACACCACACCTGATCTATTCAGTCTGCTACTTCTCAAAGGCAGCAGCTTTTGCTATACGCTAACCACACTTTAGTAATAATTGAGAATTAAATACGTAGAATTAAGTTAAGTGTTTTCTAAGTGATTACCTGGTAATTAGTGGGGCGATACCAAATAAATGTTGTACTAAAAGTGTGTTACTAGTAGATTATTTTTTTACACTGTAGTGTGACATTAAAGCTACTGGACTCACAATGGCAACCGTGAATTTGGGATTTGGCATAAAGCCAGCAATTTCCCACCACCCAGAGGGGAACGTCAAGGCCTTCAGAAAAGGCCTAGGGATTTATAAAAATAATTATTTTTCATCTTTACAATAATTGATAATCTGACTTGATCGCTTCAGTTTGTGATGGAAAGAGAACGCTAAATCACTGAATAGAAAGAAAAAAATGGTGGTTCTCAGCCAGTCATTGATTAGGCCTTCAGAAGCTGGACAGAAGGCCTTTGCCAATCAATTGTATTAGGGCAGAATTTTTGTGACAGAAATGGTTTGTCGATTGGTGTGGAAGAACTTGACTGGCCTGCACAGAGCCCTGACCCCAACTCCTTTTGAGATTAATTGGAACGCCGACTGCGAGCCAGGCCTAATTGCTTAATCAGTTCCCGACCTTACTAATGCTCTTGTGGCTGAATGTAGCAAGTCGCCGCAGCAATGTCCCAACATCTAATCAAATTGTATTAGTCACATGCGCCGAATACAACCTTACAGTGAAATGCTTACTTACGAACACCTAGTCAACAACGCAGTGAAAAAATACACTTCAAAAAATTATAACACAAGTAACAAGTAATTAAAGAGCAGCAGTAAAATAACAAATGTGAGACTATATACAGGAGGGTACAGAGTCAAGGTGCGGGGGGCACTGTTTAGTTGAGGTAATATGTACATGTGGGTAGAGTTATTAAAGTGACTACTGTATGCATAGATGATAAGAGAGTAGCAGCGGTGTAAAGGGTGGGGGGGGGGGAGGGGAATGCAAATAGTCTTGGTAGCCATTTGATTAGATGTTCAGGAGTAGAAGCTCTTAAGAATCCTCTTGGACCTAGACTTGGCGCTCCAGTACAGCTTGCCGTGCAGTAGGTGAGAGAACAGTCTGACTAGGGTGGCTGGAGTCTTTGACAATTTTTAGGGCCTTCCTCTGACACCGCCTGGTGGAAATCCTTCCCAGAAGAGTAAAGGCTGTTATCGCAGCAAGGGGGGGGGGACAAACTCCATATTAATGCCCATGATTTTGGTATGTGATGTTCGAGCAGGTGTCCACATACTGTTCATGTAGTGTACCTTTTTTAAGGTGCATAACGGGCTTTGCACACGGGGTTTGCGCACGCTGAATAAATGTAATTCAACCGCTGAAAACCCTCTCACTTGCTCAGCAAACAGATTTTCTCAGTACATTTATCTTAAGCCATTCCTTTAAATACGGTGTACCTTTTTTAGTTTGAATTTGAGAGAAAGGGTTCAGAATATTTGGGTTCAATGAAAGAAAGACATCTAAAGATATGCATTTTCATTTCTGTTTCAGCACCAATTGGTGATTAAATAATACTCTGATCTTGCGGATTATTTAGGCTTACGGAAGTATTTATGAATCATAAATGTGTTTGGAGACCCTTTATGCAAGAAAGAAATACTGGTTTGATTCATTCTAAAAATGTTCAGTTCTTTAACCCATGGGTATGTTTGAAGATTAGTGTACATAGAATTATAATAAGGAGAATAGAGTACAATAGTAGGCTATACCCTTATCTATTGCCTGCACTAACCATGGAATTATGTGATAACACAGCCAAGTATTGCGCCATGCGTCAGTTTCAAACTGTTGGTCTGCGCTTCTCCATAACGATTGAATTAGATCATATATAAAAATAAAGGTTAACTATTACTCATGATCCTCAGCAACAACCACATGGCCATGATGCCATTTACAGAGGAAGCAAATGAAGTTAAACAAAACAATGGAATTAAAGGTAGTTCCCGAAGAAATAAAAGGTAGTTCCCTAAGACCTTATACATGTTTCCTTGGCGTAAAGGTGGTTAAGTTAAGGTCAGAATATGGTGTATCTGTAGACACACCTCTGCCACACCACCATTTATTCGATCTCCACGCAAAAGGAATAGCAGGTGAATAGCATGCTATTCTCATGTATTCTGACCTTGAACTTAATTATAAGTGCCAAAAAAGGGAAATGCATTCCATTTACGCACACTTAACTCTGATCGAAATTGGGCCCTAG
Organism: Salmo salar; assembly: GCF_965601325.2. Classification (NCBI taxonomy): domain Eukaryota; kingdom Metazoa; phylum Chordata; class Actinopteri; order Salmoniformes; family Salmonidae; genus Salmo; species Salmo salar. Next base: position 50,014,417 of record NC_138292.1, on the reverse strand, counting down.
GTGATTAAGAAGGGCTAAAGTAGCACTTGAATAGATTGAGACACGTTATCGGCTGTTTCCCGGACCCAGAACAAGCCCCAGTCCTGGACTAAAAGGCACTTTCAATGGAGATTCTCAATTGGGAATATTCTTTGGACCCAGGACTAGGCATAATCTGTTTCTGGCAAACTGACCTCAAGGGTTGGATAATTTCAACATAAAACAACTTTTTTTGCTGCACATTTCAATTTTGATATCATACCAAGTATTTATCAGGCCATTGCCGATATCGATACCATTGGTTTAAAAAAGGGAGGATTAAAAATGCATGAATACTGAAGAAACACACCTGCAAATACACCAATGCTTAAATCAAGAGAAGGTGAGCAGAGTATCGATACCAGAACATCAGTTTGATTTGGCAGTATTGATATTTTGGTATACTGTACATATGCCCATCCCTAGTTGTCGGAATCCAGGCAGTGGTTTAGACTTATTAGGGTCCTCTTTAATATTTATCAGATGGTCTTCATATGTTTCTGGACAGTGATTATTCAAAGTGCTATTTGTTTTTGGTACTTTCTCTCCACCAGGAGGAGCCCGAGCAACCAAAGGAAGGGACATCCGTCTAAGACCGAATGAATATCCCACAACTTGCCAAAATGCCTTAATTTTTTTACTTATTCCTTTTTTCCACTCTTTTCTCTTGTACTGTAGTTTGTAGTCAAATTTATAATTTTGTTAATGGATGTGGATTTCAGAAGCGTTTAATATTGTTTACCTTTTTGTTATGTTGGAACCAACAATCTCTGGCTGTGTCAAACTTCTGTTTTATTTGTCCTGACATTCCTAGAACAGCCAGTGGTTCAGTGTTATTGAAAAGGGGAATTGTCTGTGCGTTAAATGTGCAGCAACTAGTGCAATCACTTTCTTGTTGTCCTTTGTAGGACGTTGAAAAGGGAGGTGATTTCATGGAACGCAGATGCAATACAATGTAATGCCTTATACTTTACACCTGGCACACTGGTCAATCAGACAGTTGTCTAGACTCCACATGGGATTGTTAACTATGATTTGAACAATGTTTTAAACCAGTGGTGATTTTTAGCATGTAAATCTTGGTGGGTCAAAAACATAACTGTTGGATGTATGTCAGCAAAGCCACTAAACAATACATTAATTGCACTATACCACTGCTACACCTGTCTATCAGCGAAGTCTTGTCTGGCAGCAAAACAGTTGATTCAGCCTCTTTAACTACTTTGTAAAAAGAACAGCTGATATGGCTGACTTGCCTAAACAAATGTGGTTTCTACTGACAATTGATGTACAAACTTGCTATGTATAATAAGGGGACGACAAGCGGATAAGAGGCAATCCGTAATTTCGACTAAGACATTGAGCGAGCCAGGACGGATATAGTCAATATAACTATTTGTACAGTGACAGAATTCATAACATGGGCCGATCTTAGTTTTTTTCCCTGTACAACAAATCAAATTTCATTGGTCACATACACATGGTTAGCAGTTAATGCGAGTGTAGTGAAATGCTGGTGCTTCTAGTTCTGACAGTGCAGTAATATCTAACAAATTCACAACCTTATACACAAATGTAAAGGGATGAATATGTACATATAAATATATGGAAGTGCGACGGCCGTATGGCGTAGAATACAGTTGAAGTCGGAAGTTTACATACACTTAGGTTGGAATCATTAAAACTCGTTTATCAACCACTCCCCAAATTCTTTGTTAACAAACTATAGTTTTGGCAAGTCTGTTAGGACATCTACTTTTTGGATGACAAAAGTAATCTTTCCAACAATTGTTTACAGACAGATTATTTCACTTAACTCACTATCACAATTCCAGTGGGTCAGAAGTTTACATTAAGTTGACACTGCCTTTTAAACAGCTTTGAAAATTCCAGAAAATGATGTCATGGCTTTAGAAGGCTAATGGACATCATTTGAGTCAATTGGAGGTGTAACTTCCAGCTCAGTGCCTCTTTGCTTAACATCATGGGAAAATCAAAAGAAATCAGCCAAGACCTCAGAAAATAAATTGTAGACCACAAGTCTGGTTCATCCTTGGGAGCAATTTCCAAATGCCTGATGGTACCACGTTCATCTGTACAAACAATAGTATGCAAGTATAAACACCATGGGACCACGCAGCCGTCATACCGGTCAGGAAGGAGACGCGTTTTGTCTCCTAGAGATGAACGTACTTTGGTGCGAAAAGTGCAAATCAATCCCAGAACAACAACAAAGGACCTTGAACGGTGGAGGAAATAGATGCTGGAGGAAATAGGTACAAAAGTATCTATATCCACAGTAAAACAAATCCTATATCGACATAACCTGAAAGGCCGCTCAGCAAGGAAGAAGCCACTGCTCCAAAACTGCCATTAAAAAAGCCAGACTACGTTTTGCAACTGCACATGGGGGACAAAAATGTTACTTTTTGGAGAAATTTCCTCTGGTCTGATGAAACAAAAATAGAACTTTGGCCTTAATGACCATCGTTATGTTTGGAGGAAAAAGGGGGAGGCTTGCAAACCGAAGAACACCATTCCAACTGTGAAGCACAGGGGTGGCAACATCATGTTGTGGGGGTGCTTTGCTGCAGGAGGGACTGGTGCACTTCACAAAATAATGGCGTCATGAGGGAGGAAATTTGTGGCTATATTAAAGCAACATCTCAAAATGGCTTAAGGACAACAAAGTCAAGGTATTGGAGATGCCATCACAAAGCCCTGACCTCAATCCTATAGAAAATTTGTGGGCAGAACTGAAAAAGCGTGTGCGAGAAAGGAGGCCTACAAACCTGACTCGGTTACACCAGCTCTGTCAGGAAGAATGGGCCAACATTCACCCAACTTATTGTGGGAAGCTTGTGGAAGGCTACCCAAAACGTTTGACTCAAGTTCAACAATTGAAAGGCAATGCTACCAAATACGAATTGAGTGTATGTAAACTTCTGATCCACTGGGAATGTGATGAAAGAAGTAAAAGCTGAAATAAATAATTTTGTACTATTATTCTGACATTTCACATTCTTAAAATAAAGTGGTGATCCTAACAGACCTAAGACAGGGAATTTTTACTAGGATTAAATGTCAGGAATTGTGAAACTGAGTTTAAATGTTTTTGGCTAAGGTGTATGTAAACTTCTGACTTCAACTGTATATACATATATTAGGCTTGCTAAATGTCTGACATTTTTGTTTCCCAACTGGTCTGCTGTAATAAATGAGGACAACAATGGAAATGAATCAAAATTGTATATATTCAATGACATATTGATGATGTCATGATATATTAAAAGTAAACCTCCCTACGGATGAGGAACTCACCTTCAGGGTTGGAACGTGGATAGCCTGAACCTCTCCTCCATACTACATCATGGGATAGTAGTTCCTGCTTCACATGCGCTGGGTCAACTTGATGCTCATCACACGTGTTCACTGCCACAATGATTGGCACTGCAGAAAACCATTCAGTATCTTGCCTCATGCAGCACGACATCTCCTTCGCATAGAGTTGATCAGGCTGTTGATTGTGGCATGTGGAATATTGTCCCACTCCTCTTCAATGGCTGTGTGAAGTTTCTGGATATTGGCGGGAACTGAAACAAGCTCTATTACACGTCGATCAAGAGCATCCCAAATATGTTCAATGGGTGACATCTGGTGAGTATGCAGGCCACGGAAGAACTGGACCATTTTCAGCTTCCAGGAATTGTGTAGAGATCCTTGCGACATGGGGCTGTGCATTATCACACTTAAACATGAGGTAATGGTGGTGGATGAATGGGACGACAATGGGCCTCAGGACATCGTCACGGTATCTCTGTGCATTCAAATTTCCATCGATAAAATGCAATTGTGTTCAAATGCTTGCCCATACCATAACCCCACTATGGGGCGCTCTGTTCACAACGTTGACGTCAGCAAATGGATGGATTATCTTGGCAAAGGAGAAATGCTCACTAACAGGGATGTAAACAAATTTGAGCACAAAATTTGAAATAAATATGTTTTTTGTGCGTATGGAACATTTCTGGGATATTTATTTCAGCTCATGAAACATGGGACAAACTTTACACTCTGCGGTAATATTTTTGTTCAGTGTATATAGATTTAAAGTGAACAGCAGCTAAAGGTGTTGTACATGATGCTATCGCCAGCTGCAGTTTGGATTGAATGCCATCAAGTTACAGTACGGGGAAAAAAATATATGAAATGTATGCATTCACTACTGTAAGTCACTGGATAAGAGCGTCTGCTAAATGACTAAAATGTAAAAAAAAATATGTAATCTATAACAAATATTATGTCCCTCAATGATATCTTCCAAAATGTGTTATAGTCGCAGAGAAATTCCAACATGAAATATGACAGTACCTTGGGCTTTTTTGGCATGTAGGATGGATTCAATAGTCTGCTTCATGACCCCGTCATCTGCAGCAACCACCAGGATGACAATGTCTGTGGCCAAAGCTCCACGGGCCCTCATGGCGTAGAAGCCAGCATGCCCTGGGGTGTCCAAGAATGTGATCTTTTCCCCCGAAGGGGGAATGATTGAACCTTTTGAAATCTATGAAGCTAAATCGAACCTCACCGAGAAATTTGGTATATTCAAAATATGTATTGCTATGAGGCATCATGGCACCAGGTTGAGAAACAACTTTTACAGTTTAGCCTTTAATGATCTGCATCTGACAGGTGGTCTCAAGAAAAGAGCAGATATGGGGACAGGTCTGAGGAGAGCTGCCGGTGTTAACATTTTCATACAATATTAATACGATTCTCTTGATTCATTCAGCTAGATTCTGTAAGATTCACTACTGCTAGCAGCAAGTTTTACAATCACTAAACATTTCACAAAAATGTGCAGTTTCATAAAACATTTAGTCAAATCTCAAGCAAATTTGCGTGGATGACAAAACAACACTTCTTGTGGAGTCTTGGTGTTTCTCTACCCAGGAAGGCCCCAATGTGCTGGGTGAAGCCAACTGGCTCTTCCTAAGGCTGTCCGGCAGAGTGGTCTTCCCGTGATCTACGTGGCCCATAATGGTTACAACAGGAGGACGAGACACCAGGACGGCCGGATCTGGTGGAGCTCTAGAATAAACATTGATTTACATTCAGATTCAACTTCTGTTTCTACTTTGTATGTTCATTCATGTGAAAAGAAAAAATATATAAATATGTTTTTAAAAAGTTCATATTCAGGTGCTATGGTTTTATGCTGGTTTGAGCTTGAATGGGAACGTCACTGCGATGCAGTGCCTTAGACCACTGCACCACTCGGGAGGCCTATTAACCACCCTTCTAACAATCAGCTGACAAGACAAGTGAAAAGGTCCTCTACCTTCTCTGAGTGTCTTTGTTCTCACGCTCTTTGGACTCCACCAGCTTGGCTCACTTGTACTTCTTCCCAGACCGCTTCACAACCTTGATTCACTGCTCCTCCAGAACAGTGGGGCTCAAGGGAATCCAGGTCCACTGAGGTGTTGAGCAGAGCCTCAAAGACATGATCTATGGAATAAATGGTATGCTGTTCAAATTAGTACTACACATCAGACCTGGGTTGTACTCATTAGTGCACACCGTAGGAAAACGTTTTGGAATGGAAAACGAAAACAAGCGTTTCTTATTGGAAAAGGTTAATAATCTTGGAACACAGTGTGGCGTACAGCAGGTCTGCCACCAGGGGGAGACTCGTCGAGTCCTGGTGACAGACGTGTATACATCACTAGGCGATGGCTCCATCTGCTGGACGTGCCAGGTCTCGATGGGTTCTCCGGCCAGGACCAATTCGGGCTGATTGGGAGTTGGTGAGTAATCAAGGGCTGATTGCTCACCAGCTGTGCAAGGTCCATAAAGCTGCCAGAAGGGCAGCACGTCGGGGAAGAAAGGACTCCTGTGTAGTTGGCGATGGTTACAGCGGTAACAGGAGTGAGTGCAGTTTTGATCCCGACAGGATACAGCAAGACCCGGAGCCTAGAAGACGGTATCCCGGAGAGGGTCTCATGGGGGAGACCTATATTTTTTATTTATTATTTAAATAAACACCCTTGAAACCGAGCTAATCCTACTCTGTCTGTGTCTGATCTGTGTAAACGTCTTGACCAAACCCCATGGTCTGCCACAACACTCAATACTTCATACCATAATTCAGGAAAATAAATAATGACTATTGAATAATTCTACATTCAATTAATCAGCCTTACCAAAGTCTTTGTTCATAGCTTGAGCCAGTGCAGACACCGTCATCCTCTGCTATATTTCTACTTCCTGTTTGTCCTGCTTCGGTTTGACTTTCTGAACTTTACCAGGGCATTTTCCCTAGAATAAAAGACACGATTTCAAAGACTTTTATGGATCTAAAAGCATAAGGAAAGATCACTAAACCGCCACAGGCCACATGATCTCTGTTTTCAATTAAGGTCAAGGCCTATTACATGTCTTAACATTTGCATTTACAGTGCATTCGGAACGTATTCAGACCCCTCGATTTTTTCCCCCCACATTTTGTTACGTTACAGCTTTAGTCCAAAATGGATTAAATCGTTTTTTCCCCTCATCAATCTACACACAATAACCCATAATGACAAAGCAAAAACAGGTTTAAAAAAAACAACTGAAATATAATTTACATAAGTATTCAGACCCTTTACTCAGTACTTTGTTGAAGACCCTTTGGCAGAAATTACAGCCTCGAGTCTTCTTGGGTATGACACTACAAGCTTGGCACACCTGTATTTATGGAGTTTCTCCCATTCTTCTCTGCAGATCCTCTCAAGCTCTGTCAGGTTGGATGGGGAGCGTCGCTGCTCAGCTATTTTCAGGTCTCTCCAGAGATGTTCAAGTTCTGGCTGGGCCACTCAATGACATTCAGAGACTTGTCAAGAAGCCACTCCTGCATTGTCTTGGCTGTGTGCTTAGGGTCGTTGTCCTGCCGTCTCTAGGAGGGGTGCGTCACTTGAGTGGGTTGAGTTGCTGATGTGGTCTTCCTATCTGGGTTGGTGCCCCCCCCTTGGGTTGTGCCGTGGTGGAGATCTTTGTGGGCTATACTTGGCCTTGTCTCAGGATGGTAAGTTGGTGGATGAAGATATCCCTCTAGTGGTGTGGGGGCTGTGCTTTGGCAAAGTGGGTGGGGTTATATCCTACCTGTTTGGCCCTGTCCTGGGGTATCATCGGATGGGGCCACAGTGTCTCCTGACCCCTCCTGTCTCAGCCTCCAGTATTTATGCTGCAGTAGTTTATGTGTCGGGGGGCTAGGATCAGTCTGTTATATCTGGAGTATTTCTCCTGTATTATCCGGTGTCCTGTGTGAACTTAAGTATGCTCTCTCTAATTCTCTCTTCCTCTCTTTCCTTCTCTCTCTCGGAGGACCTGAGCCCTAGGAACATGCCTCAGGACTACCTGGCATGATGACTCCTTGCTGTCCCCAGTCCACCTGGCCGTGCTGCTGCTCCAGTTTCAACTGTTCTGCCTGCGGCTATGGAACCCTGACCTGTTCACCAGACATGCTACCTGTCCCAGACCTGCTGTTTTCAACTCTCTAGAGACAGCAGGAGCGGTAGAGATACTCTCAATGATCGGCTATGAAAAGCCAACTGACATTTACTCCTGAGGTGCTGACCTGTTGCACCCTCGACAACTACTGTGATTATTATTATTTGACCATGCTGGTCATTTATGAACATTTGAACATCTTGGCCAAGTTCTGTTATAATCTCCACCCGGCACTGCCAGAAGAGGACTGGCCACCCCTCATAGCCTGGTTCCACTCTAGGTTTCTTCCTAGGTTTTGGCCTTTCTAGGGAGTTTTTCATAGCCACCGTGCTTCTACACCTGCATTGCTTGCTGTTTGGGGTTTTAGGCAGGGTTTCTGTACAGCACTTTGATATATCAGCTGATGTAAGAAGGGCTATAAAAATAAAAATAAATTTGATTTGATTTGAACCTTTGCCTCAGTCTGAGGTCCTGAGCAGGTTTTCATCAAGGATCCCTCTGTACTTTGCTCCGTTCATCTTTCCATCAATCCTGACTAGTCTCCCAGTCCCTGCCGCTGAAAAACATCCCCACAGCACGATGCTGCCACCACCATGCTTCACCATAGGGATTCCTCCAGAAGTGATGCTTGGCATTCAGGCCAAAGAGTTCAATCTTGGTTTCATTAGACCAGAGAATATTGTTTCTCATGGTCTGAGTCCTTTATGTGCCTTTTGGCAAACTCCAAGCGGGCTGTCATGTACCTTTAACTGATGAGTGGCTTCCGTCTGGCCACTCTACCAAAGGCCTGATTGGTGGAGTGCTGCAGAGATGGTTGTCCTTCTGGAAGGGTTTCCCATCTCCACAGAGGAGCTCTGTCAGAATGACCATTGGGTTCTTGGTCACCTCCCTGACCAAGACCCTTCTCCCCCGATTACTCAGTTTGGCTGGGCGACCAGCTCTAGGAAGAGTCTTGGTGGTTCCAAACTTCTTCCATTTAAGAATGATGGAGGCCACGGTGTTCTTGGGGACCATGAATGCTGCAGATGTTTTTTGGTACCCTTCCCCGGATCTGTACCTCGATACAATCCTGTCTCGGAGCTCTACGGCAATTCCTTTGACCTCATGGCTTGTTTTTGCTCTGACATGCACTGTGTCAACTGTGGGACCTTATATAGACAGGTGTGTAATCAATTGAATTTATCACAGGTGGACTCCAATCAAGTTGTAGAAACATCAAGGATGATCTATGGAAACAGGATGCACCTGAGCTCAATTTAGAGTGTCATAGCAAAGGGTCTGAATACTTATCTAAGTTATTTCTGTTTTTTAAACATTTCTAAAACCTGTTTTCGCTTTGTCATTATGGGGTATTGTGTGTAGATTGATAAGGGGAAAAAATCTAAATGTGGAAAAAGTCAATGGGTCTGAATACGTTTTTCCTAAACTCAAAGCATGCCCCTATTTCTTACCTGCTTAGTAGCAAGGAATCTGGCATGGTGGCAGGTCAGTGGAGGTGCAGGGGTCCAAGCTGGAGCAAAGATAGGGAAAGGAGGTAGTTTGCAACCAGTGTAGGGTCGGTATGGGTTATCAGTCTCACCCTGCTTATCACTGAGGTCACCCAATTAATTTCAGTGCTAAAAAAACAGAACTGTTATTTTCATTTCACATTGGCATCTGCAGTCGTGCTGTACAGTAGATTGACTACGGGGATCTGCAACCACAGTTTGCTAGCAACTTCATGAAAAGGGGCCTGAGGGTCCCCACATTTCCCACATCGAATAAATTGAAGCCACCGGGCTCTTCTCGCAGCCTCCATTTCCCTACGTGGGAGCATTACAAAAAACACATTCGTTTTTTGGCATGTTTTGTTATTTCTGTATAACATAAAAATCAACACGAAGTTGGCTCTTTTACAATGTGGGTCATTTGGAAATAATGTTTGTTTCCCCCCAATTCGTGGGTGTGGTCAAAGGGAATTCCTTATTACATGAAGATCAACTTTGCATACTGGCTGACACTGCCATTCCAATGCCATGGCTTTCAATGCCATAAGCATTACACGTTCAGCGATAACAAACATCCATTTCAATCCTTCACAAGCCGCGGCCATGACAGGTATCCCAGCAAGCATTTCAACAGTGTATTGACCATAGAGATAGAGGATACATCGTTATAGCTGTGCTATTATAACGTCTTTGACAACATGGGCAGCGCCATTGAGCCTACAACTCATAGGAATTCCCACCCAGTTGACTACTTTTTTACTACTTTAAAGTGGTGGAAGCAAGGTGGATGCCCATGTTAAAACGGCCTTGAAGACACTAGAGGCCTCTATCATTCTCTATGGTATCGAAGAGCAGAAAGGGAGAAGCGTTAGGACGGGCATGTTCACTACCATGTGGTAAATTGCCGCATGCCACTTAGGCCGCCCATTGTGACTCGCTTGTGGGCGGGCTGGCAGCATATAGCAGCACGTTCAATTGTGAGTCAGTAATTCAGCATAGCAAATGTGTATGAAGGTCTGGTTATTAAATGGGTACGTTAGTTCAATAGTAATATGCTCTAAAACGCTCTGGTAACAAACACACGTGGCTGCCCTGTTTCCAATTGTCCACATGGCTGGGAGAATCTATTCAAGTAAGTAAATACATTTTGAAAATGTAAAAAAAAAAAATACATTATTAGCTGACTAGCTACAGTGCAGGCTAACTCAAATGAGCTCCTAATTGTCATTTACATTTTTTTTAATTTAACCTTTATTTAAGGGAGAGTGTTTTGAATACTGATAACTTTTCTGGTTATAAACTTTTTCGGCAAGACAGATCTTTCAAAGGTGGGGGAGTGGCAATCTTTACCAAGGATCACATTCAGTGCTCGGTTGTCTCCATCAAGTCTGTCCCCAAACAATTTTATTTGCTGGTTTTAAGCACTAAACTTTCAAATAGCTCTTTGTTAGCTGTTGCTGGGTGCTATCATCCTCCATCAGCACCGGCCTGTACTCTACCTGCCTTAAGCTCTCTCCTGGCCCCTTACACTAAGTCTGAATTTGTCCTGCTAGGTGACCTAAGCTGGGACATGCTTAAACCACCTGACCAAGTCCTAAAGCAATGGGACACCCTAAATCTTTCTCAGATTATGACCATTCCCACAAGGTATGACTCCAAACACCCAGAAAAGGCTATTCTCCTCGATGTTATCCTCACAAATAATCCTAATAGGTATCAGTCTGGTGTTTTCTGTAATGACCTTAGTGGTCACTGTTTTACAGCCTGTGTTCGTAATGGCTGCTCAGTGAAACGACCTGTCCTGATTTGTCATAGACGCTTGCTACAAAACTTTACTACAGAGCTGGCCTCTGTAAAATAGTATAGAATCGGCTTGATCCACTCTGTCAAAGACGTTTGGACCTTCTTTTTTGATATTTTCAGTGGGATTGTTACAAACACGCCCCATAAAGTAAATGAGAATTAAAAACAGGTTCAGCCCCTGGTTGAACCGTGATCTTGCAGAGTTACTCCACCTCAAGAATTGCATTTGGCCAAAGGCTCGGCACTCGCATACTCATGCTAACTGGCTCTCGTTCAGGCAAATGAGAAATAAGTGCACTCAGGCTATCCGGAAGGCCAAAGTTAATTACTTTAAGGAGCAGTTCTCTCTCTCTGGGTCTAACCCCAAGAAGTTCTGGAAAACGGTTAAAGACCTGGAGAATAAACCCTCCTCACAGCTGCCCATGTCCCTTAATGTTGATGATGTGGTTGTTACTGACAAGAAGCACATGGCCGAGCTCTTTAATTACCACTTCATTAAGTCATGATTCCTATTTGACTCAGCCATGCCTCCTCCTTGGCTGTCCAACATTTCCTCATCTCCCACCTCTTCTAATGTGACTATCCCCGATGCTTCTTCTTCTTTTTCCCCTGCCCCGCTACAAAGTTTCTCCTTGCAGGCAATCACTGAGTCTGAGGTGCTAAAGGAGTTCTTGAAACTTCACCCCAAAAAAACATCTGGGTCAGATGGTTTAGACCCTTTCTTCTTTAACCTTTTCATCCGTGAGTTCCAAATATCTCTAACGGCCGCCCCAGGGTGAGTTTTTTTATGCATGTGATGATTGAATGTTCTCTCAATTCCAGAATGTGATTGTTACGCAACAGTACATTTAATCCGTGCTGCCCTCAAACCAAGGCACGCAGCCTGTTTCTATTTATAGGCTGTTTTCAACTTGTCAATTTCAAAGGTTTTTATTTTCTAAGAACAGTTTGAATTGAGGTGTGTTCCGCCTCCTCATTCATTCACATAAAAGTAGTCCTTTTTACTTTTGCGGACAATACAAAATTCCCAAAGCATTTCCCAATTGTTTGTGCAGTTCAAGTCTGCAGACATTTGCACATCTCCCGTCAGAACAGGTCCTGCACACACGTGTTCACATTCTCCATCTGTTGCCCGCATCGCAGTCATTGTTGTTTTCATTGCCAATAATAACTTTGGAAATGTGTGCATTTCTATCAAAGTAAGTGCCTTAACACGACATACAGAAACTATTATATGTCATTTCTACTGTAGGTCACTATGTATGGAGCATAATATATTTGTGTATATTCCTTATAACCGCGGACACGTGAGGTGTAACGTGTGTCGTGTGTGGAGGACCAAGACGCAACAGGGAAGTGTATACTCATCTTCTTTTTTTTAATATCGAAGAAGGAGAAACAAATGAAACACGTATACAATTAACGGCACCGACACTAACAGTTCTGTCAGGTGATAAGCACAAAACAGAATAGAACAGAACCCACAATCCACAATACAAACAAACCCCTAATTATAGGACCTTCAATCAGAAACAACGAGGAGCCGCTGCTTCCAATTGAAGGTCAAGAACAAAACTGCACATAGAAACAGAGTGACTAGAATAAACATAGAAAATTCCCTAACATAGAACATATACCAAAACTCTAGACCACTCTAATCAAACACCCCTACAGGTCTATAGACATAGACTAACAATCCCCGAAACATATAAACAAAATACCCCCTGCCACGTCCTGACCATACTAAACACTAACAAATAACACCTTTACAGGTCAGAACGTGACACGAGGTAACATTACTCATTTCGTAACCTTTATGGTGTTATATTCAATTGTGCTTATGTAGCTAGCTACATTCTTCTATTAGCTCTGTAAAACAATGCTAATTACGTCAGAGAAGTATTAGCTTGTGTTGTATTTTGAAGCTACCCTGGCCTTATGACTCCAATGTGGCGCAGCTGTCTAAGGCACAGTGTCGCAGTGCTAGAGGAGTCACTAAATCAAATCAAATCAAATGTATTTATATAGCCCTTCTTACATCAGCTGATATCTCAAAGTGCTGTACAGAAACCCAGCCTAAAACCCCTACAGACACCCTGGTTCAAATCCAGGCTGCGTTTCTATCAAAGTGCCTTATTATGCTATAATAGTTTCTGTATGTGATTTGTATGTGAACTGTACGTTCAATTACAAAAAATACCTTGTTCAGTAATCATCTTACCTGTTAGATGGCGGTGAACTATGTGGCCATTGAGGGCAGCAGTGTCGATCAGATGGAAAAATATCTTCTTATACCACTTGGTCGTTTAACGAGGGCATTCCACAAAGCTGTTTATCATGCTGCCTTATCCACTGCCCCCATTTTGGGGTTATAGTCAAGCACACAGTCTGGTTTGATTTTTCTCTCTCCCGTCAGGTGGTCCACCTTCCCTGTGGCCAACATGGTTGCTGTATGGACAGTGGAGAGGACATGCCACTTTATTGCCAACTGTTGACCGTTCTCCTTGTACTCCACCTCCCCTCTCTGCATCTTCCTGCCGGCATCCCCTTCCTGTTCGACCTGACTGTGCCACAGGCCCCTGTGCTGTTGGAGAGCAGACTCTGGAAGAGTGTGGGACTGCTGTAACAATTGTCCACATACAAAGTGTCTCCCTTGCTGAGATGAGCCAGTATGGTCATTACCACGGACCCGGACACCCCAAGCCCCTGATAATGTTGGACCCTGTGTAAACTATAATGTCCTGAACAAATCCTGTCTTCACGTCACACATGATAAAGAATTTGACCCCAAACCTGTGCCTTTTGGAGGGAATATATTGATGGAACGCCAGCCTACCTTTCCATAACATCAGGGACTCATCAATGCATAGGTCCTTGTACGGCACAAAGACCCGACCAAATGCTGTCAGGCTGGTAAGAACATTTCTTATTTTGTATAATGGGTCATTTAGGATGGCAGTAACATGCACAACACGAAATGCAGGCATTGCAGCAGAACTGGGAAGCAGTCTTGGGAAAAGAGGGTGGCAAAGAATGGAGTTGCAAACATAGGATCTGTGCTCCAGTATTCTCTTAGTATTCTCTCTTCTTTACTATCCCCATGAGAAGGACTGTCACCAGAAAGGTATACATTTCACTAATTTTAGTTGTCAACCATTTAGCGAGTTTCCCCCTCACTCCTGGCTCTCTCTTCTCCTGTAGCTCCAAGGCATAGCAATTGGTCTCCTCTACTACATCTCCCACCAGCTCCTCTGTCAGAAACAACTTGAAGCACTCTGCCTCTGATGGATATGGCAAGGGGTGTTGCACTCCAGACTGGGACTCATCAAAGCAAACAGCAGGGCCAGGAGGGGTGAAATAGCTGGCAGCCATCCAGCTACCACAGAACTCCTGTACTTGTACTGCATCCACTGTCGGTCTGCCTCCATCACCACCAGCATCTTCAACGGACCTGGGACTTCGTCAGTGGACAAGGAGTCCTCAGATTCAGGGTTCTCAATGGCTACAAGGTTTGGGGGCAGCTCCTCACTGTTAGAATCTGATTCCTGACTTTCATACTCAGACTCATTGTCAGAATTTTAAAAATCTACAGAATTTCTACATTTGTGAGTTGTCTCATTTGCTAATGCTACAGCTCATTGCTAATGCTACAGCTTATCTCACTAGCTACATATATGAACATACATAAACAACAATACTGAATGGCTCAGAGTTGGAGTGAGAGGTTACGTGATTGAAAGTGTTTTGTGTGGTAATTAATTATATATTTACTGTTTTATTCACATTTTCGAGTACTACTGACAAATCATGCATTCCGATTCTTGCATAGATTGTAATGGGCACATATGTGTGTAAAATACTTTTTGAAGGTTGTACTGATTATGATGAGCTAAGCTAATTCCAGCTATGTGTGGAGCCATGTTTGTTAACATACAATGCATTCTGGGTGTCACGTAATCGTCTGTCGGACCAAAGATGTTATAACAAAATAAGGTGAGTAAGGGTTCACAATTTTTTTGAACTTCCATATGTGAATGGTGGGATGTGAACGATGGTAGACGACACACCCCCTTCAACATATGCATACTATAAACAGACCAAACTCATCTTGCCTTCTCTTTATTATTTTTGGTTTCTGTGAGAAAAAAATGGCGGCGCACAGAAACTACCCATCATCGGATTACTTTCGATTTCTAGACAGTGTTTTACTCAATTATTTAAATCAATGGTGAGCTCACCCATGATGTGATTAATTATAATAGTAATTGCTATTAGCTAATTCATATTGTAGTTTGTCAGCTGAGAGTTATAAAAATATGACCGCTTGTGTTACGTCAATCTTTCCTCAGTTAGCTCTAGGACAAATGTAGCCTACATTTTTTCAGTTTGCTTGATTGTGTTATGCTGTAGATAATTCTGTGAATGTCTGAACATTGCATCCAAAAATAAACTGCTCACATTCTGAACATAACTTTGTAAGGACTGTGTTTGTGCAAAATGTTTGTGAAAAACAGTGTGGCCAGCTCAAATGCTGATTGTTGCATCAGTCGAAATTGGCAGTTCTAAATAGGCGTTCTAAATAAGCGTTCTAATCATACCGGTTTGATCATACACTACAGGGACCACTGTAGAATGATCACACCCGTGTGTTGGTACCTGTGAAAAGGTTTAAGGTTGCTGCCCCTATCATCGCCAAGCCTATCTCCGACCTGTTTAACCTGCCTCTCCTTTCTGGGTAGGTTCCCATTGCTTGGAAGGCAGCCACGGTCCGTCCTTTATTTAAAGGGGAGATCAAGTTGATCCTAACTGTTATAGGCCTATTTCTATTGTGCCCTGTTTATCAAAAGTGTTGGAAAAACTTGTCAATAATCATCTGACTGGCTTTCTTGATGTCTATAGTATTCTCTCTGGTATGCAATCTAGTTTCCGCTCAGGTTATGGATGTGTCACTGCAACCTTAAAGGATCTCAATGATGTCACCATTGCCCTTGATTCTAAGCAATGTTGTGCTGCTATTTTTATTGACTTGGCCAAAGCTTTTGATATGGTAGACCATTCCATTCTTGTGGGCCAGTGTCTCTGAGGGGTCTTTTGACCGGTTTGCTAACTATCTCTCAAAGATTGCAGTGTATAAAGTCAGAAAATCTGCTGTCTCAGCCACTGCCTGTCACCAAGGGAGTACCCCAAGGCTCGATCCTAGGCCCCATGCTCTTCTCAATTTACATCAACAACATAGCTCAGGCAGTAGGAAGCTCTCTCATCCATTTATATGCAGATGATAGTCTTATACTCATTTGGCCCCTCCCCGGATTTTGTTAAATTCTCTAAAACAAAGCTTTCTTAGTGTCCAACAAGTTTTCTCTACCCTTAACCTGTTGAGGTGTAGGGGGCAGTATTTTCACGGCCGGATGAAAAACATGCCCAAATTAAACTGGTTACTACTCTGGCCCAGAAACTAGAATATGCATATTATTAGTAGATTTGGATAGAAAACACTCTGAAGTTTCTAAAACTGTTTGAATGGTGTCTGTGAGTATAACAGAACTCATATGCCAGGCAAAAATCGGAGAAAAATTCAACCAGGAAGTGGAAGATCTGAGAATTGTAGTTCTTCTTTTGAATGCCTATCGAAACTACAGTGTCTGTGGGGTCACGTTGCACTTCCTAAGGCTTCCATTGGCTGCCAACAGCCTTCAGAAAGTTCTTTCAGCATTCTCCTGTCACTGGGCAGAGAATAGTAGCTCAGCCAATCAGTGGACTGCCTGGGGACAAAGGGATTGGATATGTGCGATCCCGCGAGCACGCTGTTTTTTCTCCTTGAATGAATACGCTATTGTCTGGTTGGAATATTATCGCACGTTAAAAATACCATAAAGATTGATTTTAAACAACGTTTGACATGCTACTAAGAACGGTAATGGAACATTTTGACTTTTCGTCTCTGGTACCGCGCTCGCGCGTTATGCCTTTGGATAGTGCTCTGTACGCACAAACAAAACAGAGGTATTTGGACATAAATATGGATTATTTCAAACAAAAACAACATTTCTTGTGGAAGTAGCAGTCCTGGGAGTGCATTCTGATGAAGATCAGCAAAGGTAAGAGAATATTTATAATACTAATTCTGAGTTTAGGTGACCCCAGAACTTGGCGGGTGTCTGTATAGCTTGCTTTGATGGCGAGCTATGTACTCAGAATATAAAAAATGTGCTTTCCCCGAAAAGCTATTTTAAAATCTGACACAGCGGTTGCATAAAGGAGTACTGTATCTATAATTCTTAAAATAATTGTTATGTATTTTGTCAACGTTTATGATGAGTATTTTAGTAAATTGATGTGCACATTCACCGGAGGTTTTGGTGGGAATACATTTTCTGAACATAACGCGCCAATGTAAAATGCTGTTTTTGGAAAATGGCTGTGTGGTTATTTTTGTCTATGTACTCTCCTAACATAATCTAATGTTTTGCTTTCGCTGTAAAGCCTTTTTGAAATTGGACAAAGTGGTTACATTAAGGAGAAGTGTATCTTTAAAATGGTGTAAAATAGTTGTATGTTTGAGAAATTTGAATTATGACATTTTGTTGTTTTGAATTTGCCGCCCTGATATTTCACTGGCTGTGTCCCGCAGGTGCTAGGTGTCCCGCAGATGCTAGCGTCCCACGTAGCCCATAGAAGTTAACCTTGTTCTGAACACCTCCAAAACAAAGGTCATGTGGTTTGGTAAGAAGAAGCCCCTCTCCCCACAGGTGTGATTACTACCTCTGAGGGTTTAGAGCTTGAGGTAGTCACCTCATACAAGTACTTGGGAGTGTGGCTAGATGGTACACTGTCCTTCTCTCAGCACATATCAAAACTGCAGGCTAAAGTTAAATCTACACTTGGTTTCCTCTATCGTAATCACTCCTCTTTCACCACAAGCTGCCAAACTAACCCTGATTAACCTGTTGGGGCTAGGGGGCAGTATTTTCACGGCCGGATAAAAAACATACCCGATTTAAACTGGTTACTACTCTTGCCCAGAAACGAGAATATGCATATAATTAGTAGATGTGGATAGAAAACACTCTAAAGTTTCTAAAACTGTTTGAATGGTGTCTGTGAGTATAACAGAACTCATATGGCAGGCCAAAACCTGAGAAGATTCCATGCAGGAAGTGCCCTGTCTGACAATTTGTTGTCCTTCTGTTGCATCTCTATCAAAAATACAGCATCTGTGCTGTTACGTGACACTTTCTAAGGCTTCCATTCGCTCTCTAAAGTGTTCAGAAAGCGGAATGACGTGTCTCCTGTCTCTGGGCAAAGTACAGCAGCAGAGTTTGTAAGTGGCCTGCCTGGGGACAGTGATACTGAGATGCGCGTTCACGAGACTTCTCCATTTTTTTCTTTCAGTCTTTGAATGAATACAACGTTGTCCGGTTGGAATATTATTGCTATTTTACGAGAAAAATAGCATAAAAATGTATTTTAAACAGCGTTTGACATGCTTCTAAGTACGGTAATGGAATATTTCGATTTTTTTTGTCACGAAATGCGCTAGCGCATTACCCTTCGGATAGTGACCTGAACGCACGAACAAAATGGAGGTATTTGGCTATAACTATGGATTATTTGGAACCAAAACAACATTTGTTGTTGAAGTAGAAGTCCTGGGAGTGCATTCTGATGAAGAACAGCAAAGGTAATCCAATTTAGGTTGCCCCAAACTTGGTGGGTGTCAAATTAGCTAGCCTGTGATGGCCGAGCTATGTACTCAGAATATTGCAAAATGTGCTTTCGCCGAAAAGCTATTTTAAAATCTGACATAGCGTTTGCATAAAGGAGTTCTGTATCTATAATTCTTAAAATAATTGTTATGTATTTTGTCAACGTTTATCATGAGTAATTTAGTAAATTCACTGGAAGTTCATCATCTCAAAGACAATCATACCTGAACTGCACCTTTATTTGCCAAGGTAGAGTACATTGTTATGACTGGCCTGTTCGGGTCAGGTTACAGTGGATCACAGTCCTACAGAGACATCTCTCACTGCCACGGGGGGGTTTATGACACCTCACGCCCTTGTAAATCTTAAGGCAGCAGACGAATCCTTTGTCCTCTCACTATGGAGAACCTACCTCAGGACGGTAACATGCAATAAATGTACTTTGGGACAATATATTTAATCAGACAAAATCAACCAACGATAGATGGAATATGAAAATGAATGTTGTTTTTGTCATGTTATTAAAAGTTAAATGAAAACATTGTAACTTGAAGAGTTTTCATAATAGGTACCTGAAGTTTGCATACTGTGCATTGTGTGGAAAGTGTCCAGATCAAATAGAATGTTTTTGTAAAGATGAAATGTGAAGTTAGTTGTCTAAACTGGATCTGAGTAAAATCTATACCTTGCCGCGTAACTAGATACGCCCCAGAGAACTTGCCATAAAGACGGAAACGCACCCTTTGTGACCCGGGGGTATAAAACATGTGAGTTAAGAATTTACATGGATGCCTACCGCTGCAGCCAAGGTCTATGATTAGTCACAACTCCAAAATGCAACACGAGGTTGAAGAAGACAAAGGAACCTCTTAACCTGTCTGGGCTAGGGGGCAGTATTTTCACGGCCGGATAAAAAACGTACCCGATTTAAACTGGTTACTACTCTTGCCCAGAAACGAGAATATGCATATTATTAGTAGATTTGGATAGAGAACACTCAGAAGTTTCTAAAACTGTTTGAATGGTGTCTGTGAGTATAACAGAAGTCATATGGCAGGCAAAAACCTGAGAGAATTCCAAGCAGGAAGTGGCCTGTCTGAGAATTTGTAGTTCTTCTTTTGATTCTCTATCGAAACTACAGTATCTCCGGGGTTACGTAACACTTTCTAAGGCTTCCATTGGCTCTCTAAAGCTTTCAGAAAGCGGATTGAGGCGTCTCCTGTCTCTGGGCAGAGTACAGTAGCTCAGTTTCTCAGTGGTCTGCCTGGTGACTAAGAGATTGGATATGCGCATTCACGAGACCACGCTGTTTTTTATTTTCCTCTTTGAATGAATACACTATTGTCCTGTTGGAATATTATCGCTATTTTACGAGAAAAATACCATAAAAATTGATTTTAAACAGCGTTTGACATGCTTCTAAGTACGGTAATGTAACATTTAGAATTTTTTGGTCTCGAAATGCGCTCGCGCGTTACCCTTTGGATACTGACCTGAACGCATGAACAAAACGGAGGTATTTGGACATAACTATGGATTATTTGGAACAAAAACAACATTTCTTGTGGAAGTAGCAGTCCTGGGAGTGTATCAGCAAAGGTAATACCATTTTTCTAATACTAATTCTGAGTTTAGTGTGCTCCGAAGTTGGCGGGTGTCAAAATAGCTAGCCGTGATGACTGCTATGGTGTGTGGTCATCCACACCCCCTCCCAAACTGGCTGCTGTGCCATTTCTTCCCCTTGCATTACTTGACATAGATCCAGAAAAACTAGCTATGTACTCAGAATATTGCAAAATGTGCTTTCGCCAAAAAGCTATTTTAAAATCTGACATAGCGATTGCATAAAGGAGTTCTGTATCTATAATTCTTTAAATAATTGTTATGTATTTTGTCAACGTTTATGATGAGTAATTTAGTAAATTCACCGGAAGTTTTCGGTGGGGATACATTTTCTGAACATCACACACCAATGTAAAAAGCTGTTTTTAGATATAAATATGAACTTGATTGAACAAAACATGCATGTATTGTATAACATAATGTCCTAGGAGTGTCATCTGATGAAGATCATCAAAGGTTAGTGCTGCATTTAGCTGTGTTTTGGTTTTCTGTGACATATACGCTTACTTGGAAAATGGCTGTGTGATTATTTTGGGCTATGTACTCTCCTAACATAATCTAATGTTTTGCTTTCTCTGTAAAGCCTTTTTGAAATCGGACAATGTGGTTAGATTAACGAGAGTCTTATCTTTAAAATGGTGTAAAATAGTCGTATGTTTGAAAAATTGAAATTATTGCATTTTTGAGGTATTTGTATTTCGCGCCAAGCTGTTCCACTGGCTGTTGAATAGAGTGGGACGGTGACGTCCCACTAGCCCAGAGAGGAATCAATGCTACGGTTGAGTATCTGTATCTAAGATGAATTCAACCCGGACTACCCGGTTATTCTCTCCAAGGAATCGTGTGTATACACTGCTTTCATTCCCATGCTGGAACATCTACATAACTGATTAGCCTTCCTCAGAAGACCCCTCTTACAGAATGAGGGCGAGGAAACAGACCACTAAGAGAAAGGACACTGACATTGTGTGGAAAAATCAGAGACTTTACAACCGGTGATGAAAGAGGTGCCGCCATCAGAGGAGAAGGCGGAACTCGGTCCATGAAGAGATACCCCAACGGAAACCTTCAAGTAATTACATTATATTCTGACCCATAAGAGCGGCAGTTCAGGGCAAGGTGTTAGGGCTAAACTAAGCATAGTTTACAAATGTATCCAAGTGTGCTTTTCTCTCGTGCACAGTCCTCATGTCTCCTTGCAGCATGCCTAAGGCACATTCACGCAGATGAGCGGGGACCATGGGCATCTTTCTTTTGGTGTTTTTCAGTGTCCGTACAAAGGCCTCTTTAGTGTCCTAAGTTTTCATATCTGTGACCTTAATTGCCACCCGTCTGTAAGCTGTTAGTGTCTTAACGACCGTTCCACAGGTGCATGTTCATGAATTGTTTTTGGTTCATCATGGGAAACAGTGTTTAAACCCTTTACAATGAAGATCTGTGAAGTTATTTGGATTTTTACGAATAATCTTTGAAAGACAGAGTCCTGAAAAAGGAGCTTTTCTTTTTTTGCTGAATTTAGATAATCTTTGGTATCGATCTAATGTTATGGAATGGCTGTTCCAAGCGGAAGTGTCTGCAATTTGTCTTTTTTTTTTGTGCTGACAATCTCTGAGATAACTTAGACAAAAACATTTTTTTTTTTACAAATGTTATTACAACTAGATGTCAGAAAAGTATATTTTTATGAGTTGGATTGGAGTGTATACATTTTTATACCAGTACATAAACATATTTTCAGAATAAAAATTAAGCAATTACTATGTTTACATTAGTCAAAATTGTCAGCACAAATATCTACTGTAAGTGACATTGAAAGCAACAATCTGGTGCTTTTGGCCTACATCCAGTACTTCGTCATCAGAGTAATTTGTCATGACTAGGGTCGTAAAATTACAGTGACTTTCCCAAAATCTGGAAGATTCCTAGAGGAATCAGGAAGGAATAAGCAGGAAATCCTCCAACCAGGGTTTTTGGAAAACCTGATAATTTTGGAAAAGATACCAGAATTTTGCAACCCTTGTCATGAGAATAATCAGAGACCCTTGGCCTCCAGTTGGCCTTAATGGTGCCTCTATGTTGCGATTTGGGACATTGTTTGGTAATCCCCAGAATATTATACTTATTGTTATTTACTTATTCAGCAATAAAGTCTACATTTTAGCCCCCAACAAAACCTTAACTAAAATCAAATCAAATTTATTTATATAGCCCTTCGTACATCAGCTGATATCTCAAAGTGCTGTACAGAAACCCAGCCTAAAACCCCAAACAGCAAGCAAAGCATGTGAAAGAAGCACGGTGGCTAGGAAAAACTCCCTAGGAAAAACTCCCTAGAAAGGCCAAAAACCTAGGAAGAAACCTAGAGAGGAACCAGGCTATGAGGGGTGGCCAGTCCTCTTCTGGCTGTGCAGGGTGGATATTATAACAGAACATGGTCAAGATGTTAAAATGTTCATAAATGACCAGCATGGTCAAATAATAATAATCATAGTAGTTGTCGAGGGTGCAACAAGCACGTCCGGTGAACAGGTCAGGGTTCCATAGCTGCAGGCAGAACAGTTGAAACTGGAGCAGCAGCACGGCCAGGTGGACTGGGGACAGCAAGGAGTCATCATACCAGGTAGTCCTGAGGCATGGTCCTAGGGCTCAGGTCCTCCGAGAGAAAGACAGAAAGAGAGAAAGAGAATTAGAGAGAGCATATTTAAATTCACACAGGACACCGGATAAGACAAGAGAAATACTCCAGATGTAACAGACTGACCCTAGCCCCCCGACTACAGTATGAGAAGACTATACACATTTTACATAGAAATGTACGAAAGCATTGCAGAGGAAAACACATAGGTGTACACTCTGTATTTGTTCTGATGTAGGAATATTTTAAAGCGAGATATCCTTCTTCCTCTCTACCTTCTTTTCCACATCTTTCTCTCTTGTTTCCAAACTATCCCTCTTCTTCTCCAGCATCTCTTTCTCAAGACTGTTCTTTTTCTTCTCCAACTCTTTATCCTCTTCCCCAAACTTTTGTCTCTCCTCCATTTTGTCTCTCACCTCATTTTCTTTCCTGTCCATTTCCTCCTTTCATCTAATTCCTGGTTCGCCGTCTTCATCTCCTTTCTGTCCACCATTTCTCTCCTCCAACTCTTTCTCCTTTATGTCCAAATTATGCCTCTTCTTCTCCAGCATCTATTACTCCTTCTCAAGGCTGTTGTTTTTTTCTCCACTGTCCCTATCTTCTTGTTCAACTATCCTTCTGTTCAAACCTTTCCTTATCCTCCTCTCTCTCCCTCACCATCTCCTCTTTCTTATCTACCTCCTCCTTATCCAATTCCTTGTTCGCCATCTTTATCTACTATATCTCTTTCCTCCAATTATTTTCTTTCTTTTACAAATTCTTTATCTTCTAGCTCATCTTTCTCCCTCTTGCAGGTCTTATGGATCTCATTCTTCACCTCTGTACCTACGCTTTCCTTGACTGTCTATCTGTCTCTCCATTCTCTTTTCCACTCCTGTCTTTCTGCCTTCCTTTCTCTTTGAACTCTGTCCATGGCCCTGGCCATTCTGCTCATCTTCGGTTGTTGGGTGGTGTGAGCTGCGTGTGGAACAGCTGCCTCCACGCTCAGCTTGGACTCCACTAACCACATCATCCTGTGGACACAGAATTACAATGGACATGCACATACGCCACACATACACAAACACCCTCTTTCTCTCTCTCTTCAGAAAAGGCCCACTGGAAGGTTCACGTTCTTACTTGCTATCACTTTGCTCAAAAGTCTCATACATATCAAGATACCAGTACCAGGAATGGTGATAGGCTTTTGCTCCTGATCAGTGGTTCTCAAACCCCTCCTCGGGTACCCCCAGACGTTTCACCATTTTTTTGTAGCCCTGAACTAGCTCACCTGATTCACCTAATCAAGGGCTAGATAATTACTTGACAAATTGAATCAGATGTGCTAGCTCTAGAATAGATCAAATACATGGAACGGCTGGGGGTCCCTGACGAGAGGTTTGAGAACCCCGTAGCTAGTCAACCAATCAATCATAACACCCTCAGAAAATGTGATAAATAATTACAATTACTGTTGAAAAATAAAGTACAGAGAAAGAAAATACCTCTCTCTTTCTGTTGACATACACAATTCCCTTTGCAACAGCTTTCTCCCTCTTGAGTCTTCACATGCTTGTCCTCCATCTCTGCAGTTACAGTTGAAGTCGGAAGTTTACATACACCTTAGCCAAATACAGGTAAACTCAAGTTTGTCACAATTACTGACATTTAATCCTAGTAAAAATTCCCTGTCTTAGGTCAGTTAGGATCACCACTTTTTTTTAAGAATGTGAGATGTCAGAATAATAGTAGAGAATGATTTATTTCAGCTTTTATTTCTTTCATCACATTCCCAGTGGGTCAGAAGTTTACATACACTCAATTAGTATTTGGTAGCATTGCCTTTAGATTGTTTAACTTGGATCAAACGTTTTGGGAAGCCTTCCACAAGCTTCCACAAGCTTCCCACAATAATTTGGGTGAATTGTGGCCCATTTCTCCTGACAGAGCTGGTGTAACTGATTTTACACAGTATTTTATGTCATATAGCTGGATAGCTATCTACATTTTTAAGAGAGGACTTTTCAATTGGCATCTCTCCCCCTGTTTTCAGTCACAGGTGGGTATTTGATTTAGGTGTGAGCAGTGCAAGAGGTGGGCTCGTGAGTTGTGCTCCAATTTTACTGGGGATAGCTTTATTTGTGACCTACAGGTACAAATTACAATCGTGCAATAGCAGAGCATAAGAGTTGCCGCATCAATGTTACACTGAGTTATTGTTATTAAATGTTATTATTTATATTCCATTCCAATATTATATTCCAATTATTTTTGGATTTTTATGAATTAAAAACAACTATTGAAAAAACTTTTCTCCTGCATGTAATTTTAATGACTGGTGGGATTTAAAATCTTGCATTATTCATATTTAGTACATAATATGTATGGAAAAGGCACAACAAAGAAAGAACAAAAAGAATGAATGTGCAGGTGAGTTAAAAAGAGGGCCTTTACATCAAATCTCCTCATAGTGCGGATAATTAATGTGCAACACCATTTCCCCCCCCATTTTTTATTTAAATCATTAAAATAAGACAGACTTAGCTTTTAAGTATTACTTAAAGAATTTCTAAATAAAACTGATTAAATGGATTTTAACACACTTGTGTGAAACCCGATGCCATAATCTTCTACCGGGGTAATGCCCCTTTTCTAAAAACAACATTTCATAAAATTACTAAAAACGTGTCAACTGTAACCATTTCTTTCCCTTTATAGTTTATTTGCCTAAGCTTGACCTTCATCCACATACCAATTTTTTCCCAAACGTTGCTTTTTTATGTCAGAAATTAGACATTGTTCTTGGGGGGGGGATAGTTTGGAGAGAAAAATGTGTAGACCTATTTTAACAATGAAAAAGCTTTGTAATACATTAAATTAGATTGTCCTTGTGACATTGTTACCTACAAGGATATACCATGACATTTGAAATACCTAGTTTAATAAAACAACAAATGTTTTAATGTTTTTAGAACTGGGCGTTGAGCTACTTTTTAGCCCTCCGGTCTGCCCTGACATCAATATTCTATTTATAGACGCGTACCTAACTCACAAGACCTGACACAGATCAATGCAAAACACTCAGCAGAAAACCTTTTTGTAACAGAATCAGAATCTTTCACTGCTGCTTTTAGCCAGGAACTATGGAGAAATGCAGCCTTGTGCTGTTTACATCTGCCATGTGCACTGTGATTAAGTCGAATTTTGACTATAAAGATACCGAATTTAAAAAAATATTATTCTAATAGTGAAATCATGTCAAACTTGTCCACACCTTCATATTGTCTGATTGACTTCGGCAATGCTCTGTTATGGGGCTTTCCTGCCAAATCACTTCAGAGGCTACAACTTCAACAGAATAATACTGCCAGGGTCATGACCAGGACCAAGGCGTCAGCCCACATCACCCCCATCCCTGCTGAACTCCACTGGCTACCGGTCAACTATAGGATTGACTTTAAAATCCTCCTCCTAGTGTTTAAAACCTTGAATGGATTGAATCCCACCTACATCAGCGACCTCATTTCTAACAATGAGCCAACTCGCACTCTTCGCTCTACCAACACTCCATTGCTTCAAGACCCCAAGACATGTCTGACTCTCTGTACTATGGGAGACTGAGCCTTTTGCTGCCTCGCCTATGGAACGCTCTCCCTGTCACGTCCTGATCTGTTTTACCTGTCTTGTGCTTGTCTCCACCCCCCCACCAGGTGTCTCCCATTTGTCCCCATTATTCCAGTTTTTTCTGTTTGTCCCGTCAAGTCTTACCAGCGTGTTTTCCCATTATGTCGTTCTAGTTGCTGTTTTCTACTCTTCCCGGTTCTGACCATTCTGCCTGCCGTTCTGTACCTCATTGACTCTGCCCTGGATTATTGACCTCTACCTGCCCTTGTATAATAAATATATCTGGGTCATATTCTGAGTCGTGATACTCCCTGACCATCTGAGAGCCATTCCATCAATAGTCAATAATCGTGAAGGGTGTGGTAAACCTAATAAACTGGCCTGCGAGTGTATATAGGGCGCTGTTTCAGTTAATCATGTCACATGACCTGGATTTTAACTTGTATTTAAAGCTTTTCCATCAAACTGTCCACTTTTCTTTTTATGTCAGATGGTCCAGCACCATCCTCAGACAATTGCTTTAATTTCTGGAAAAGGTCATGTGACATGCTTAACCAAAACACAGGGTCCTACTTATAAATGTAAACCACGTATAGCTTCCAAATATGTTAAAACATGTCATGGATGACATGGACTGTCAGTCCTTGCATGTAGAGCACTATCTACACATTTGAGGTGTTACACCCATCGCTCAATGGAATTCCAAAACAGATTTAACGTCAAAATGTATCAAATGATTATAGCTTCACGATAGAAAGAAAAATATGGCAAACACACAGAGTAAAGACATTGTCCAACTTGTCTAAAAGATTCAGGGCTCATCTTGTGTAAAATACTTTTCTCCACTTGAGGGGGAATATAAAATAAATCAAATATCTATTGACTTATAAATTATCAACAAAAAGTGATGTGAAAACAAAACAACGGCAGGAAAGGTTGCTGAAGAGTAAATGTCTGTTATACCCTTTGATCAGAGCAACAGACTGAGAGACAATCATTTCTGTAACTGCAACAATGAGATAGTTGGTCTGATGTCTTGACAGAATTTTCAGAATTATGATGCCTTGCCGTTTAGAACTCTGTGGCGTCATAGTACCATCGTCATGACAATGGACAAACCATTTTACTGCACATTCGCACACAAGCAGAGGTTTAGTTTATTAGGATTACAATTAACTACTGTACATGCAGCACTCTTCCTGGGGTCCACATAAAACATACAAATAGATGACCAAGTACAGAACAGTAAGACAATAACATAAGATATTACATTAAATTCAAAATACAAATTAAAATAAGAGTTATATTAAAGACACCAAGAGAAAACAAAATACTATTGACACTATTTATATATATATATATATATATATATATATATCCCCTTGTATGTATGTATGTATGTATGTATGTATGTATGTATGTATGTATATATATATATATATATATATATATATATATATATACACACATACACACACACACACAGTTGAAGTCAGAAGATTACATACACCTTAGCCAAATACAGGTAAACTCAAGTTTGTCACAATTACTGACATTTAATCCTAGTAAAAATTCCCTGTCTTAGGTCAGTTAGGATCACCACTTTATTTTAAGACTGTGAAATGTCAGAATAATAGTAGAGAATGATTTATTTCAGCTTTTACTTCTTTCATCACATTCCCAGTGGGTCAGAAGTTTACATACACTCAATTCGTATTCGGTAGCATTGCCTTTAAATTGTTTAACTTGGGTCAAACGTTCCACAAGCTTCCAACAATAAGTTGGGTGAATTTTGGCCCATTCCTCCTGACAGAGCTGGTGTAACTGAGTCAGGTTTGTAGGCCTCCTTGCTCACACACGCTTTTTCAGTTCTGCCCACAAATTTTCTATAGGATTGAGGTCGGGGCTTTGTGATGGCCACTCCAATACCTTGACTTTGTTGTCCTTAAGCCATTTTGCCACAACTTTGGAAGTATGCTTGGGGTCAATGTCCATTTGGAAGACCCATTTGCGACCAAGCTTTAACTTCCTGACTGATGTCTTGAGCTGTTGCTTCAATATATCCACAATTTTCTTTCCTCGTGATGCCATCTATTTTGTGAGGTGCACCAGTCCCTCCTGCAGCAAAGCACCCCACAACATGATGCTGTCACCCCCCGTGCTTCACCGTTGGGATGGTGTTCTTCGGCTTGCAAGCCTCCCCCTTTTTGCTCCTAACATAACGATGATCATTACGGCCAAACAGTTTTATTTTTGTTTCAACAGGCCAGATGACATTTCTCCAAAAAGTACAATCTTTGTCCCCATCTGCAGTTGCAAACCGTAGTCTTTTTTATGGCGGTTTTGGAGCAGTGGCTTCTTCCTTGCTGAGCGGTCTTTAAGGTTATGTCGATATAGGATTTGTTTTACTGTGGATATACATACTTTTGTACCCATTTCCTCCAGCATCTTCACAAGGTCATTTGCTGTTGTTCTGGGATTGATTTGCACTTTTCGCACCAAAGTACATTCATCTCTAGGAGACAGAACGCGTCTCCTTCCTGAGCGGCATGATGGCTGCATGGTCCTATGGTGTTTAAACTTGAGTACTATCGTTTGTACAGATGAACATGGTACCTTCAAGCATTTGGAAATTGCTCCCAAGGATGAACCAGACTACAATTGTTTTTTTGAGGTCTTGGCTGATTTCTTTAGATTTTCCCATGAGTTCAAGCAAAGAAGCACTGAGTTTGAAGGTTGGCCTTGAAATACATCCACAGGTACACCTCCAATGGACTCAAATGATGTCAATTAGCCTATCAGAAGCTTCTAAAGCTATGACATCATTTTCTGGAATTTTCCAAGCGGTTTAAAGGCACAGTCAACTTAGTGTATGTAAACTTCTGACCCACTGGAATTGTGATACAGTGAATTATAAGTGAAATAATCTGTCTGTAAACAATTGTTGGAAAAAGTAGATGTCCTAACCGACTTGCCAAAACTATAGTTTGTTAACAAGACATTTGTGGAGTGGTTGAAAAATGAGTTTTAATGACTCCAACCTAAGTGGATGTAAACTTCCGACTTCAACTGTAGATACATCGAGTCATTATTTTTAACTATTTTGAACCCTGGACTCAACTAATCATGGATCTGAATAATTCGATTCAATGCAATTACTGGCAGGCTACATGGCAGACAATTAAAAAAAAAAACATTTTTGGTTTGCTTCTGCCCTTGAAATCAGATAAAATTAAGTCTATACCAAATTGCTGCTGTAATGTTTATCACAGGAATACCTTTGCATAGCTACAGCCCTCATGGATAATAGTTAAGAGTAAAAACTGTTTTGATTGCACAAATTGAATGAGACTAATGCTTTTAGAGTATATCGTGTTTTAGGTTCACTAAAATGATGGATAGAATTAACAGGGTATCTTTATTTGGCAGTTCAGCACTCCATCAGCATATAGCAAGCACTTTATTTTCCTCTACATTTTAATATACATGACCTTGAACAGCAATCTTCTGTTCACTATACAGAGAATGGAATACATATGCTCCTTTGTATGATGCATTTGTACATATTTGAGAGGCCTAAAACAGGACTAAAATATGGCCCCTGACTAAAACTGCTTTGGGTGGCAAGTTCAGAGCAAAATATCCATAGGCTATCTATCACCTTTCCTTACTGTGGTTATAAATCATATATATTTAAAGTTAAAGAAACATGATTAGGAAGACAAATCAAACCGTTTAGAACAATATATTTAGCTAGATAAGCAATCTGTGCCATCAAGACCTAGGGCTGGGCTGGATTAAGAATGACAGTGTAAAAAAAATACCAGGACTCAAACCCTAGTTCCTGTGACAATCAGTCAAACCCCTCAAATATTACACCAGAGGTCCAAAACCATTAGGCTAACAAGGTTGGTAGTGGTGGTACTATGGTTGCTACACTTACCCCAATTGTAGGCCTACAGAATATCATTCCTCTATTTATCTGAAACCTACAGCATGAATGACCCACACTTATTTTGCTTTTCTTTGTGTTTTCCTAGGAGTGTTGTCCTGTCCACATCCTGCCTTTTTGTTCCCATCATCTGACAAAAGATCTTTCTCCTAATTTCTTTCTTATTTCCTGTTTTCGTCCTGTTTTCCTTCTTTGTGGACGTTATTTACATGCCTCACCAGATGAGCCTTCTGAGTGAATCCTTTACCACATACTGAGCAGACATGTTGTTTCTCTCCTGTGTGAGTCCGAATATGTTCATTTAGGTGTCCCTTCTGATAGAAGCTTTTCCCGCAATCACCACAGCTAAATGGTTTCACTCCTGTGTGAGTCAGTATGTGTGTCTTTAGGGCTGCCTTCTGATTGAAGCTTTTCCCACAGTCACCACAGCTAAATGGTTTCACTCCTGTGTGAGTCAATATATGCTTCCTTAGGTGCCCCTTATGATTGAAACATCTTCCACAGTCACCACAGCGAAATGGTTTCTCTCCTGTGTGAGTAAGCATATGCCTCCTTAAGTCTCCCTTGTAACTAAAGCTTTTCCCGCAGTCACTACAGTTAAATGGTTTCTCCCCTGTGTGAGTCCGTATATGTTCGGTTAGGAGCCACTTCTGATTAAAGCTTTTTTTCCCACAGTCACCACAGCTAAATGGTTTCTCTCCTGTATGGGTTCGAATATGTTCGGTTAGATGTCCCTTCTGAATGAAGCTTTTACCACAGTCTCCACAGCTGAATGGTTTTTCTCCTGTGTGAGTCCGTACATGGTTGGTTAGATGCTGCTTGCGTTTGAAGCTTTTCCCGCAGTCACCACAACTAAATGGTTTCTCTCCTGTCTCTGCTGTATGAGTCCTCATGTGCCTGGACAGAACCCCTTTGTATTTGAAGGTCTTGCCACAAATGGAGCAGGGTTTATCCACGTGACAGAGTCGGACATGGGCCTTCAGTTTACAGGTGGAGTTGTAGTGTTTTTTGCAGAATCTGCATTCCCTGGGTCTCATCTTAGTGAGAGTCAAATGCCTCTGCAGGTCAGCTTTCAGAGCAAATGTTTCACAACAGTCACGGCAGCGTTGAGTTTTTATAGACGTGGTGTGGCTGGAGTCATTGTTTTGATTATTTAGGTGGGTCACATTGCTAAAAGGTTTGAGATCCACTAGTTTAGAGTCACGATCTCTGTTCTCCACAGTCTGGGTTTGGGGAAGAGTCAAGGACTGAAGTGGGTCCTCCTGATCACATTCACTTTTCACACAAGGAGTGAATTTGAACTCTATGATATCAGCCTCCATCCCTTGAAGCTTCTCTTTCTCCTGACTGGTACAGAGTTCCTCCTGTTCCTCTTTAATCTGTGTGGGCTCTGGATCCTCCTGCCCCAGTCTCGTGCTCCACTCCTGCTCACAGTGCTGCTGCTCAAAGGGAACCTCTTCAGAGACAGCAAGAGAGAGCTGCAGGGAGTCTGGAGGGAAAAATAAAGGAGCAGATATTATCTATACAGCCTTTAGAGATCAGGGTTGGGGTCAATTTGAATTGAAGTCAGTAAATTCAGGAAGTAAACAGAAATTCCAATTCCCAAAAAATAATAACTTGAATCCATTTTCAATTACCTCTTCTTAGTCTTACACGTACCCCCCAAAATCATGTCTCAAAGCAACTTCAAAAGTCCACTATGACAAGATACTTGTATTCAGACCCCTTCACTTTTTCCACATTTTGTTACGTTACAGCTTTATTCTAAAATTGATCAAATGAATGTTTCCTCACTCTATAAACAATACCCCATAACGACAAAGCGAAAACAGGTTTTTAGAAATTTTAGCAAATGTATTCAAAACAAAAAAACATACCTTATTTAGATAAGTATTCAGACCCTTTGCTATGAGACTTGAAATTGAGCTCAGGTGCATCCTGTTTCTATTGATTATCCTTGAGATGTTTCTACAACTTGATTGGAGTCCATCTGTGGTACATTCAATTGATTGAACATTATTTGGAAAGGCACACTCCTGTCTATATAAGGTCCCACAGTTGACAGTGCATGTTAAGAGCAAAAACCAAGTCATGAGGTCGAAGGAATTGTCCGTAGAGCACCAAGACAGGATTGTGTCGAGGCACAGATCTGGGGAAGGGTACCAAAAAATGCCTGCATCATTGAAGGTCCACAAGAACACAGTGGCCTCCATAATTCTTAAATGGAAGTTTGGAAGCACCAAGACTCTTCCTAGTCAGGATCGAGGGAAAGATGAATGGAGCGAAGTACAGAGAGATCCTTGATGAACATCTGCTCCAGAGCACTCAGGACCTCAGACTGGGGGTGAAGGTTCACCTTTCAACAGGAAAAAGACCCTAATCACACAGCCAAGACAATGCAGGTTTGGCTTCAGGACATGTCTCTAAATGTCCTTGAGTGGCCCAGCCAGAGCCCGGACCTGATCTAACATCTCTGGAGAGACCTGAAAATAACTGTGCAGCAACGCTCCCCATCCAACCTGACAGAGCTTGAGAGGATCTACAGAGAAGAATAGAAGAAACTCCCCAAATACAGGCGTGCCAAGTTTGTAGCATCATACCCAAGAAGACTCGAGGCTGTAATCTCTGTCAAAGGTGCTTCAACAAAGTACTGAGTCAAGGGTCTGAATACTTATGTTTCCATTTGCTAAAATTTCTAAAAAACATTTTTTTCTTTGTCATTATGGGGTATTGTGTATAGATTGATGAGGGAAAAAAATTCTTAATCAATTTTAGAATACTATAATGAAGTCTGGTTTAACAGCAATGCGTCAGTGTCTTTTATCCTGGCCATGCATTAGCCAAGTAGCCCATCAATGGAAGGTTTTTAAATGGTGTACTCGTAAGAATGCCTTGAAATATGAGATTTTTTGCATAATTCACAAATCACATAGTTA
The DNA here is from genome assembly GCF_965601325.2 of Salmo salar. Classification (NCBI taxonomy): domain Eukaryota; kingdom Metazoa; phylum Chordata; class Actinopteri; order Salmoniformes; family Salmonidae; genus Salmo; species Salmo salar. The sequence continues at coordinate 49,981,163 of NC_138292.1, read as the reverse complement.
CCTGCATAGTTCATTTTCCTTGTTCAATTATCCATCCCATTTTCAAAGAATGCGTCGTCTGATTACCAAATAAGCACTCCTCCAAACTTATTTTAATTATTCAGTGCTATAATTCCATATCAACGGCAAATATATCTTTGCTATTGAAAACGTGCTGTTAGGTTCTAAATAAACGGAGTAAAAACTCAGACGACTAGTAAAGCTCAAACCAAGTTTATTCACCCACTGGGTCACACAGCTGCATAAGACAAAGACATGTTCCCACCAGTACAAGTATTTATACCCCTTTAGGTGAGGTCTCCTTTTCTCTAAACATGACATCTTTGTTGCTAGGCAGGACGTGGGTAATAAACTGTTCCTTGTCCCTTCATGTGACCTGACCTCTGCCCCCATTCCTCACTAATCCGCAGCTATCCACCCTTATCAGTGACCACAACCATGTGATTTACTAAGTAAGGGAAAAGGCACTCAAAGCCCATGGCTCATATGCACCCTTAATTGACCCCAACATATACATTCCTCCTATATATAAACATTAACTTCTGGTGTAGCAAGTATTTCAAATTACAAACCAACAGTGCCAAATTTCTAGAGTGCAAATGTGATGCGCAAAGGCATTTAGGCCTACATGTTGAAGCCAAATAGAACATTGTAGACTGTAAACATGACAAACATATTAAGCAAAACTGGATTAATTTAACTGTTGCTATTATTCGTTACGGCATGCTATTTAATAAACGCTATCAACTTACAATGGGCTATGAAGAGAATATTCTGTGCCCTCCAGCCGAATTGGAGTTGATAACGCAAAGACCATCAATAACCTACAACCTACACCGGACTAGGACGAGAATATTCCAAAGCCCTCCAGCAGAATTGGGGTGGATGATAACGCAAAGACCATCAAAATCCTACACAACAGCATGCAGTCATAAGCCAAGGAGAACGAGTGAGTGATCAAGCCCTCGTCACACCCTCAACTTATTTATTCATCAAAACCCAGCCCTTCGGTTGTGTTCCCTTGCTCAGACATTGCAAGCATCAATCAATGGTTGCGTGACCAGCTTTGACTGAGCCATAGGGCAGCAGATTGCTATAACAGGGTGCTCTATTCGTAATTCACTCTCGAGTGTCAGAGTGTGTTCTGGACTATCAGTAAATTCAGAGCATGGTCAGATTGTCCGTTCGTAAATTCTGAGCTTTTCAGTCTCAGAGTGCACACTGGACCCTCTGGCTGAGGAGTAGGATCGATCAGAGTGTTCTGACCTCAAAATGGCAGTCAAACACCCAAGCTAACAGCTACTTCCAGGCACAAATGAGAGAATACCTCACTCCGACCATTTTACTCGTCCTAGCAGATCTGGTTAGAGTGTTTTCATGTTATCAAGAGGGTTTAGTGGCAAACTATGAAACTTGACAATGTTGCAACGGGTTGAGCCACACAAAAATGTATCGGATGGCTCCATCCAGGATATTTCAAGCTGGCTGTGGAGTGAGCTTAACTCTGTTACACTCACCCCTTCTAAACTCTACACAGCGAGCTACCCCGGCCATTGATCTGACTCCAACTGACGATCCGGGTCACAGGCATCACTGTAACGGAGGTCAGTGTGCTGCTAAAAGCTTAGCTTCTTCCACTGTCCAACTGCCCATACTGGGCTCGAACCAGTGATCCTCTGCTTCGCAAACCTTGTGCCCGCACTCCTTGATAACGTTCCAACAGGTTGAGCCAGTCAAAAAGGTACCTGTTGGATGGCTCCATCCACGACATTTCAAGCTAGCTGCAGAGTGAGCTTACGGCACATTCTTAACTGCGTTACTCTGGCAACAATGTAATTACGTTTCTTTTGCCGATGTTTACTGATACCTGTCATAACAACTGGGTACTAGGTCGTTCATATATTCCTCAATTATTCTGCGCTGTGGCACCCTCAAACCACAGTATTCTTATATTGGAGTAGATTGCCAGTGCTGATACGTAAAATACCAATCCAGGCATCTGACATGCATCAGCAACTTCTGACCAGGGAAACACTAGCATTATCCATTTTTTTTGTGACAGCTATACGAGCAGAGATGTAGAGGCGAAGCGAGAGGGTCGACTCTGCCCAAAATCTGTCTGTGCGAAATCAAGCGTTAGGCAGACCAAGAGTTTTTGTATGGGGGGGTAACGAGTGTCAAATTTGGTCAAGATAAGTGAATTGCTATTTTGATATATTAGATCAAATAAGCCTAACCTAAGTTCCATAACGCTTAGGTTGTTACGCATGTACTGATATGTGTAATGCACGTGACATTCCAGCAACTCTGCGCAAAAATATTTTATATCGGAGTTGCGCCTGTTGTTCACACGCGTATCTGGTCTCTCATTGGCTAGAATGTTCCCACCTGATCTCGCCGCCTGCCTTTTGCGGACATGTATTTCCATTGTTAGAGCGGTCAGCCGACCATCTTGTCAATATAATCACAAATCTTTGGTGAAAGTGATGACCCTTCTGCTTCACTTCCATATCCTTTCCCATATTGTTGTGAATTGGCTTCAAGATAACGAAATTCATGAAAACGCGCAGAGGTCATTTAAGATCAAATTATATTTATTTTTATGGATGAATTTACGTCTAACAAATGCCTTTTTTGAAGATTTTCGATTGCGTTTTCATTTTCTTATGACAAAAATCCTCATAAAAGGCATCTGGTAAAGTAAATTCAAGAACTAGGGTCTATTTTCCTAAATTTCCACCTGACTGACATGCCCAAAGTAAACTGCCTGTTATTCAGGCCCAGAAGCCAGGATATGCATATAATTGGTAGCATTGGATAGAAAACACTTTGAAGTTTCTAGAAATGTTAAAATAATGTCTGAGACTAACACAATTGATATAGTAGGCGAAATTCCAAAGAAAAACAAACCAGATGTTTTTTTTTGTTGTTTTTTTTAGCTCCCAGGCTCTTATAATGGAAAGCTATGGGTTCTATGTAATTCCAGCTCCCAGATTGCAATTCCTATGACTTCCACTAGATGCCAAGTCTTTGTTCATTGTTTTAGGCTTGTTTCTTCAAAAACGAGCAAGAATTGAGTTTTTGTACAAAGACCCCAGGTTCAAAATCAGTCTGTTGGCGTGCGGTGAAGAGCACGCCAATAGACTGCGCACTTACTAAATTTACTTTCTATTGAACATACTTCTTTCCATATGAAATATTATAGTATATTTACATTTTAGGATACCTTAGGATTACATAGAAATGTAGTTCGACTTGTTTGAACAAAGTTTATCGGTAGCTTTTTGGACTGCTTTGTCTGCATGTTGAACGAGTGGATTACTGAAAATCGATGGCGCCAACTAAACAGACCTTTTGGGATATAAAGCCCTATTTGCACAGGAGTAGTATAACCAGAGAACGTTGGTGATGCAACGATTACCCCATAATGTCCTTATTCCAGAGGACGATTTGGACGGGATTAGTTTGTTCAAAACTGGCCCCTGTAATTTTACTTTTTTTAAATAAATTGATCGTTATGCAGAAGCCTGGAGGTTTTTATTCGAGGAATTAGAAGATATTTCAACATGTCCAGGCGATAGCAGGCTACACTGATAACTCGAGCTTGGCTCACAAGTTTCTAAGCCATAGCAAACCATCTATGGTATAGTGTCGCCATAATATTTGAATTGAGGAAGTGATCATAATCATTATTTTAGCGATCAGAAGGTAGACGTCCAAAATGTTCCCCAAGCCTGCAGATGAGAGCTTGCACTTGATGGTTTTAGGCTAGGATTTGAAAAATATACAGTACCAGTCAAAAGTTTGGACACACCTACTCATTCCAGGGTTTTTCTTTATTTGTACTAAAACTATGAAATAACACATATGGAATCATGTAGTAACCAAAAAAAGTGTTAAACAAATGTATTTATTTATTTTATTTCACCTTTATTTAACCAGGTAGGCAGGTTGAGAACAAGTTCTCATTTACAATTGCGACCTGGCCAAAATAAAGCAAAGCAGTTCGACACATACAACAACAGAGTTACACATGGAGTAAAACAAACATACAGTCAATAATACAGTAGAAAAATAAGTCTATATACAATGTGAGCAAATGAGGTGAGATAAGGGAGGTAAAGGCAAAAAAGGCCATGGTGGCAAAGTAAATACAATATAGCAAGTAAAATACTGGAATGGTAGATTTGTAGTGGAAGAAAGTGCAAAGTAGAAATAGAAATAAATGGGGTGCAAAGGAGCAAAATAAATAAATAAATAAATAAACACAGTAGGGGAAGAGGTAGTTGTTTGTGCTAAATTATAGATGGGCTATGTATAGGTGCAGTGATCTGTGAGCTGCTCTGACAGTTGGTGCTTAAAGCTAGTGAGGGAGATAAGTGTTTCCAGTTTCAGTGATTTTTGAAGTTCGTTCCAGTCATTGGCAGCAGAGAACTGGAAGGAGAGACGGCCAAAGGAGGAATTGGCTTTGGGGGTGACTAGGGAGATATACCTGCTGGAGCGCGTGCTACAGGTGGGTGCTGCTACAGTGACCAGTGAGCTGAGATAAGGGGGACTTTACCTAGCAGGGTCTTGTAGATGACCTGGAGCCAGTGGGTTTGGCGACGAGTATGAAGCGAGGGCCAGCCAACGAGAGAGTACAGGTCGCAGTGGTGGGTAGTATATGGGGCTTTGGTGACAAAACGGATGGCACTGTGATAGACTGCATCCAGTTTATTGAGTAAGGTATGAGAGGCTATTTTGTAAATGACATCGCCGAAGTCGAGGATCGGTAGGATGGTCAGTTTTACGAGGGTATGTTTGGCAGCATGAGTGAAGGATGCTTTGTTGCGAAATAGAAAGCCAATTCTAGATTTAACTTTGGATTGGAGATGTTTGATGCGAGTCAGGAAGGAGAGCTTATAGTCTAACCAGACACCTAGGTATTCGTAGTTGTCCACATATTCTAAGCAAGAACCGTCCAGAGTAGTGATGCTGGAAGGGCGGGCAGGTGCGGGCAGCGATCAGTTGAAGAGCATGCATTTAGTTTTACTTGTATTTAAGAGCAGTTGGAGGCCACGGAAGGAGAGTTGTATGGCATTGAAGCTCGTCTGGAGGGTTATTAACACATTGTCCAAAGAAGGGCCAGAAGTATACAGAATGGTGTCGTCTGCATAGAGGTGGATCAGAGACTCACCAGCAGCAAGAGCGACATCATTGATGTATACAGAGAAAAGAGTTGGCCCAAGAACTGAACCCTGTGGCACCCCCATAGAGACTACCAGAGGCCCGGACAACAGGCCCTCCAATTTGACACATTGAAATCTATCAGAGAAGTAGTTGGTGAACCAGGCAAGGCAATCATTTGAGAAACCAAGGCTATTGAGTCTGCCGATGAGGATGTGGTGATTGACAGAGTCGAAAGCCTTGGCCAGGTCAATGAATACGGCAGCACAGTATTGTTTCTTATCAATGGCGGTAACGATATCGTTTAGGACCTTGAGCGTGGCTGAGGTGCACCCATGACCAGCTCCGAAACCAGATTGCATAGCGGAGGTGCGGTGGGATTCGAAATGGTCGGTAATTTGTTTGTTGACTTGGCTTTCGAAGACCTTAGAAAGGCAGGGTAGGATAGATATAGGTCTGCAGCAGTTTGGGTAAAGAGTGTCCCCTCCTTTGAAGAGGGGAATGACCGCGGCAGCTTTCCAATCTTTGGAAATTATATACTTTCTCAATTATAGTGGATTTATCGGAGGTGACAGAGTTTCCTATCCTCAGTGCTGTGGGCAGCTTGGAGGAGCTGCTCTTATTCTCCATGGACTTTAGTGTCCCAGAACTTTTTGGAGTTTGTGTTGCAGGAAGCAAATTTCTGCTTGAAAAAGCTAGCCTTGGCTTTTCTAACTGCCTGTGTATATTGGTTTCTAACTTCCCTGAAAAGTTGCATATCACGGGGGCTGTTCGATGCTAATGCAGAACGCCACAGGATGTTTTTGTGTTGGTTAAGGGCAGTCAGGTCTGGAGAGAACCAAGGGCTATATCTGTTCCTGGTTCTACATTTTTTGAATGGGGCATGCTTATTTAAGATGGAGAGGAAGGCATTTAAAAAAATAACCAGGCATCCTCTACTGACGGGATGAGGTCAATATCCTTCCAGGATACCCGGGCCAGGTCGATTAGAAAGGCTAGCTCGCTGAAATGTTTCAGGGAGCGTTTGATAGTGATGAGTGGAGGTCGTTTGACCGCTGACCCATTACGGATGCAGGCAATGAGGCAGTGATCGCTGAGATCTTGGTTGAAAACAGCAGAGGTGTATTTAGAGGGCTAGTTGGTTAGGATGATATCTATGAGGGTTCCCGTGTTTACGGCTATGGGGTGGTACCTGGTAGATTCATTGATAATTTGTGTGAGATTGAGGGTGGCTGGGGTGTTAAGCATGTCCCAGTTTAGGTCACCTAGCAGCACGAGCTCTGAAGATAGATGGGGGGCAATCAGTTCACATATGGTGTCCAAAGCACAGCTGTGGGCAGAGGGTGGTCTATAGCAGGTGGCAACGGTGAGAGACTTGATTTTTGAGAGATGGATTTTTAAAAGTAGAAGTTCAAATTGTTTGGGTACAGACCTGGACAGTAGGACAGAACTCTGCAGGCGATCTCTGCAGTAGATTGCAACACCGGCCCCTTTGACCATTCTATCTTGTCTGAAAATGTTGTAGTTAGGGATGAAGATTTCAGAGTTTTTGGTGGACTTCCTAAGCCAGGATTCAGACACGGCTAGGACATCCGGGTTGGCAGAGTGTGCTAAAGCAGTGAATAAAACAAACTTAGGGAGAAGGCTTCTAATGTTAACATGCATGAAACCAAGGCTATTAACGGTTACAGAAGTCATCAAAAGAGAGCACCTGGGGATAGGAGGGGAGCTAGGCACTGCAGGGCCTGGATTCACCTCTACATCACCAGAGGAGGAGTAGAATAAGGGTATGGCTAAAAGCTATGAGAATTGGTCATCTATGACGTCCAGAATAGAGTAAAAGGAGCAAGGTTTCTGGGGGCGATAAAATAGCTTCAAGGTATAATGTACAGACAAAGGTATGGTAGGATGTGAATACAGTGGAGGTAAACCTAGGCATCGAGTGATGAGAGAGATATTGTCTCAAGAAACATCATTGAAACCAGAAGATGTCATAGCATGTGTGGGTGGTGGAACTGAAAGGGTGGATAAGGTATAATGAGCAGGGCTAGAGGCTCTACAGTGAAATAAGCCAATAAACACTAACCAGAACAGCAATGGACAAGGCATATTGACATTAAGGAGAGGCATGCTTAGCCGAGTGATCATAAGGGTCCCGTGAGATTCAGACAGCGAGCAGGGCCATAGGTAGCAAGCTGGCAGAAGATGGAGGGAGGTCTGTTTTTAGCCACCTCGTGCGTTTCCGTCTGTAGATTAGTGGGGGTTCCGCGTGGTAGGGGGACCAGTCCAATTGGCAAAATAGTTATATACTGCTCAAAAAAATAAAGGGAACACTTAAATAACACAATGTAACTCCAAGTCAATCACACTTCTGTGAAATCAAACTGTCCACTTAGGAAGCAACACTGATTGACAATAAATTTCACATGCTGTTGTGCAAATGGAATAGACAACAGGTGGAAATTATAGGCAAATTAGCAAGACACCCCCAATAAAGGAGTGATTCTGCAGGTGGTAACCACAGACCACTTCTCAGTTCCTATGCTTCCTGGCTGATGTTTTGGTCACTTTTGAATGCTGGCGGTGCTTTCACTCTTGTGGTAGCATGAGACGGAGTCTACAACCCACACAAGTGGCTCAGGTAGTGCAGCTCATCGAGGATGGCACATCAATGCGAGCTGTGGCAAGAAGGTTTGCTGTGTCTGTCAGTGTAGTGTCCAGAGCATGGAGGCACAGCCAGGAGACAGGCCAGTATATCAGGAGACGTGGAGGAGGCCGTAGGAGGGCAACAACCCAGCAGCAGGACCGCTACCTCCGCCTTTGTGCAAGGAGGAGCAGGAGGAGCACTGCCAGAGCCCTGCAAAATAACCTCCAGCAGGCCACAAATGTGCATGTGTCTGCTCAAACGGTCAGAAACAGACTCCATGAGGGTGGTATGAGGGCCCGACCTCCACAGGTAGGGGTTGTGCTTCCAGCCCAACACCGTGCAGGACGTTTGGCATTTGCCAGAGAACACCAAGATTGGCAAATTCGCCACTGGCGCCCTGTGCTCTTCAAAGATGAAAGCAGGTTCACACAGAGCACATGTGACAGATGTGACAGTCTGGAGATGCCGTGGAGAACGTTCTGCTACCTGCAACATCCTCCAGCATGACCGGTTTCGCGGTGGGTCAGTCATGGTGTGGGGTGGCATTTCTTTGGGGGGGCCGCACAGCCCTCCATGTGCTCGCCAGAGGTAGCCTGACTGCCATTAGGTACCGAGATGAGATCCTCAGACCCCTTGTGAGACCATATGCTGGTGCGGTTGGCCCTGGGTTCCTCCTAATGCAAGACAATGCTAGACCTCATGTGGCTGGAGTGTGTCAGCAGTTCTTGCACGAGGAAGGCATTGATGCTATGGACTGGCCCGCCCGTTCCCCAGACCTGAATCCAATTGAGCACATCTGGGACATCATGTCTCGCTCCATCCACCAACGCCACGTTGCACCACAGACTGTCCAGGAGTTGGCGGATGCTTTAGTCCAGGTCTGGGAGGAGATCCCTCAGGAGACCATCCGCCACCTCATCAGGAGCATGCCCAGGCATTGTAGGGAGGTCATACAGGCACGTGGAGGCCACACACACTACTGAGCCTCATTTTGACTTTTTTTAAGGACATTACATCAAAGTTGGATCAGCCTGTAGTGTGGTTTTCCACTTTAATTTTGAGTGTGACTCCAAATCCAGACCTCCATGGGTTGATAAATTGGATTTCCATTGATGATTTTTGTGTGATTTTGTTGTCAGCACATTCAACTATGTAAAGAAAAAAGTATTTAATAAGATTACTTCATTCATTCAGATCTAGGATGTGTTATTTTAGTGTTCCCTTTATTTTTTTGAGCAGTGTAGTTATAGTGGCCCAAGAAAATTGTCCAATAGACCTATTCAGATAGCAGCCGATAAGACAGCTAACGATTAGCAGGCCGCAGATGGGCGTTCAGGTTACATCGCGACGGAGGGGCCAGTTGGATAACTCCCTCGGGCAGATAACGTCGGTAGTCCAGTCGCGAAGGCCCGATGGGGCTCCGCATCGGCAGTAAAACGGGTCCGGATAGGTGATTGTAGCCCAGGAGTGGCTGTTGGAACTCTTCAGCTGGCTAGCTCCAGAATAATTGATGTTAGCTCCGGGACCGACGTTAGCCAATAGTCACTCGGGTAGCAGCTAGCTAGCTGCAAGATCCAGGTGTAAATGTCCAGAGCCTGCGGAAGAAATCCGGGGATATGGAGAGAAAATAGGTCCGGTATGCTCTGGTCTGAGTCGCGCTGTACAAAACTGGCGATAGCTTTTCGAGTTAAGGGATAGCTGATGACCACCAACCGTGGCTATCTGAACTCCAACATTAGCCAGTGAGCTGGTCAACCTCTGGCTATCTTCCGTTGAGGATTTTAGATGAGGTAAATAATACTTTTTTTTTTGTTAAATTGGTGAGGCGGGTTGCAGGAGTGTTTTGAGGTTGAGTTTTTGGAAAAAAATATATAAAAAGATATGTGAAGAAAAGAGATGTGTGTGTGTATATATATATATATATATATATATATATATATATATATATATATATATATATATATATATATATACATACACACACACACGGGACACGACAAGACGAAGGACAAAGACGTCTGACTGCTACGCCATCTTGGATTGGAAGATTTGGAAGAAATCAAAATATATTTTATATGAGATTCTTCAAAGTAACTGCCCTTTGCCTTGACAGCTTTGCACACTTTTGGCATTCTCTCAACCAGCTTCACGAGGTAGTAACCTGGAATGCATTTCAATTAACAGGTATGCCTTGTTAAAAGTAAATTATTTTTTAGCTTAGTTGGTCAATTTGCAGTGTACAAATTAATTATTTTTCTGTCTTCCCGGCCATGATTAAGCTGACACCTGCTCGTCAAACATCTCATTCCAAAATCATGGGCATTAATATGGAGTTGGTTCCCCCTTTGCTGGTACAAGAGCCTCCACTCTTCTGGGAAGGCTTTCCACTTTCCCTTCACTGGAACTAAGGGGCCTAGCCCGAACCATGAAAAACAGCCCCAGTTAATTATTCCTCCTTCACCAAACTTTACAGTTGGCACTATGCATTGGGGCAGGTAGTGTTCTCCTGGCATCTGCCAAAACCAGATTAGTCCGTCGGACTTCCAGATGCTGAAGCGTACTTCATCACTCCAGAGAACGGGTTTCCACTGCTCCAGAGGCCAATGGCGGCGACCTTTACACCACTCCAGCCGACGCTTGGCATTGCACATAGTGATCTTAGGCATGTGTGCGGCTGCCCAGCCATGGAAACCCATTTCACGAAGCTCCCGACAAACAGTTCTTGTGTTGACGTTGCTTCCAGAGACAATTTGGAATTTTATGTGCTTCAGCACTCGGCGATCCCGTTCTGTGAGCTTGTGTGGCCTACCACTTCGCAGCTGAGCCGTTGTTGCACCTAGACGTTTCCACTTCACAATAACAACACTTACAGTTCACCGGGGCAGCTCTAGCAGGGCAGCAATTTGACAAACTGACTTGTTGGAAAGGTGGCATCCTATGACAGTGCCATGTTGAAAGTCACTGAGCTCTTTCAGTAAGACCATTCTACTGCCAATGTTGTCTATGGAGACTGCATGGCTGTGTGCTCGATTTTATACACCTGTCAGCAACAGGTGTGGCTGAAATAGCCAAATCCACTAATTTTAAGGGGTGTCCACTTACTTTTGTATATGTAGTGTATTTAGCTGGCTTCTAGCCTAGTGTTTGATATGCAATGCGATCTCCTCGGAAGTCTCACGCATTGGCTGTGAGACACACTCCTTTGACCCTCTTCTCACACTCTCACAGCACACCTCACGCATTAAAAATACTGCTTTTATTTTTCTAATTTGTCCACTGTATAGTGAGCACATACATTTTTCAACTGTCCTCCAAATAGTTTCGAAATCGGAGCATGTGATCTCATCTGCGACGGCAACTTAACATCACGAGCGAAACCTCTAATTGTCCTGTCTTGCCACGGCACTTTGAACCGTGACACATTAAAGCATTTCATTGGTCTAGGTGCAGCAGGTAACCTAGTGGTTAGAGCATTGGGTCAGTAACCGAAAGGTTGCTAGATCAAATTCCAGAGCTCACAAGGTGTAAATCTGTTGTTCTGTCCCTGAACAAGGCAGTTAACCCACTGTTCCTAGACCGTCATTGTAAATAAGAATTTGTTCCTTACTGACTTGCCTAGTTAAACGAAGGTTAAATTTTTTTTTTCTATAGTTATGTAAGGGATCAACAGGATTGGATACATGTTTTAAAGAAACACACCTCAAGATTAGAGTGGAGCTGAATGGAGAGAGCGAATGTTCTCCGCTGAATTTATTTAACTAAAAGGAGCATGTACAATGTTGTCAACTAAATTAGGTTGCTGGTACTCCCATCCTTATTGCAAAATGCAGCCTTTTGACAGCATGTACTAGTCGATTTGATCACATTAGTCCCCTAATTTGGTGATTGTCATTTAGGCTGTGACAATTTAAAAGCAGCAGTGTGTTTTAACAGGGAAGTTTTGTAAGGTGACCTGATTTGTAACTATAAAAATAAGTGTGTTGTACAGCTTGTGAACCTAGAAGTGTCAATTTCACCCCTCAAAAATCTACAAGTAACAAAGTCGTCGAAGTTTGAGTGCTCATTTAAATGTTCAAAACATCCTGAATACACCTGACCTATGGTTTTTATTTCCCACCCTGGTCATAGTTTAGGCCTGTGTCAAAATACGTAGAATGGCAGGAAATTCGCTGTAAAAAAGTTAAATATTCCCTAGTCCCCAGTAGAGGGGTAGTGCCAGGGGGTAATGAAATTCACATCGCAAATCTCAAGCTTTTTTCAAAAGTTGGCAGCCCTGACAATGCAAACTCTTCTAGCTATGCCAGGAAACATCGGGCAACATCCGCTCATTGGTATGGATGTATCCAATTAATGTCAATAGAAAGAAGCTTAAACACACGCAAATGTAGCTACTGGCTGCAGAGGTCGTGACTGTATTAGCCGTAGCTAGTTGGCTAGCTAGCAAGCAAGGGGCAAGAACGTTGCCAGCGACCATGGAACATAGCTATAGAACGAACTGGGCAGCGTCCATGAATATCAAACTAAACGAACGACTGGGTCGCGTCTAGCAACCAAAAGATGAGAAAATTCATTATCTTGTAAAAAAAAAATATATATATATATATATATATATATATATATCCCGCTTATATACCACAGTTGCCGAGTAAAACAATACTAAAGTACACTTACCGGAAAAAATGTATATATGTATATTGAAAATTTATATAAAATTTATATAATTTATATTTATAATTTATATATATATACATTTTTTCCGGTAAGTGTACTTTAGTATTGTTTTACTTGGCAACTGTGGTATATAAGCGGGATAAAGGCCTGAGTTGTGTACATTACCAGCTTGGGGAAAATTTGTCGGGCGTTTATCCCTTACATAATTACATAACCCTAGATCCCCTGGTAGATATCTACTAGCTACATACTAACCAATTCTACTTAGTTTTATCTTCGGTGTGATCTGCAGCAGTCTCCGTAGCCGATCATTCTCCTCCTTGTACTCTGCCACCGTTTTCTCAACTACCGCGGAAATCTCCAGGGCAGCCGCCGTTAAACGTTCATTTAAAAACACACGAAACGACTGTAGTTTAGACATTTCCGACTGAGTGAGGTGGGTAGTCGGCCTATTCCGTCCAGTCAGTAGGTCTTGAATCCGCAAGGAATGTTCATAACCAAAACAAACTAGTCTCCAAATCTACTTCCTTTCTCTTCTTCTTTGGGTTTCATGGCGAACGACACGCAAAATGCGTATTGTCGCCACCAAATGGACGGGGGTGAAACATTTACAAAACAAAAGTAAACTCCACAGGGGAAGGGAAAATTAAGATGAATTCACACAAACTCCCCAAAAAGTATTAATTAAAAATATACACATTCCCATTCCTTCAGTCATTCGCAAACTCAAATACCCTGCTCAGTCTCTGGGGCCTGAGTGGGTGGGACTGCACAAGACAGTAACACACATGCATACTCCCAGATGTTGTTGGTGTACCAGCCATACAACTATTAACAAGTTTACAATGGCAGACATCCATTTTCCTTAACACAAATACACATAAGCTGTTCATGTGATGTCACCATTACTCACTCGTTACAACATATGCTTTTACCAAATTTATTCAAAAACTCATATTTTCTTTCTCCTAGTAATCATCTTTTATGCAGTGCAAGTGAAATGGATAATCAAACACGTCCTCTGTTGCTGCATTGAATAATATAATTGCCATGCAATCTGATATCTTGTGCTTTCTGTCCATTCCTTTGAAGAAAGTGAATTATCCTACAGGAAATTCTCTGAAGGATGAGGAAGGGATCCTGCAGGTTGTCCAGAGGAAAATGGCCCTGAAAATCTTGTAGAATTACCTACAGGAATCTTACCTACAGGATATCCCACTGTATTTTGGGGCCAATTCCTGCAGGTGGTCCTTCAGGAAAAAAATCCTGCAAGATTTATTTGACGACTATCTGCAGGATTGTTTCCCTGCAGGATTCCTGTAGGACTTTTTTTGTAAGGGCAATTAAAACATTTTGCTCCTTGGCCATTCTCTTCATCTAAACTAAATCTAGTTTTGTGGTTTTCGTCTTCTTTTGTGTTTAACAGCGGCTGGTGCACCCAGAAATGTACAAAGCAGCCAGACCAGTAGTAAAGGAAAACAATAACAAATTAAATCCAGGCAAACAGTGGTTATCATAACATCCTAGACTGGCTAGTCAGTTGGTTTGCTAAGACAACTAAGAGGCTAGTTAACTAGCTAGTTAGCTATTGTTTTTATTTTAACAAGAACAGAAGAATTGGCTTGGAAATGGCACAGATCTCCCGAGTGGTTACTCCAAGGTGGACTTTTCCTGTAACTGAGGTGCAGTGACCCTTTGGAGCCATATCCAGCATCACCCAGGTGGGTGCTACACGATGTTTGAGGAGTACCTTACCACAGGGCCTACAAAGAGGCTGGGGATGGCAATTCATTCACTTGAAATCAATTAGTGAACACACAATGTCAGGACGAGGCCAGTAAGCTGTGGTCCACCTTCCTTATCTCCCACAGTGATTAGCCAACCCTTACCATCATGGCTCCCATTTCTGGCCATTTTGGCCAGTACCGGGCCCAGCTGAGTTATGTAGGTAAAGGCGAGGCCCCTAACAGAGTGCCTTCGAAAAGTATTCAGACTATGTGACTTTTTCCACATTTTGTTACATTACACCCTTATTCTAAAATGGATTAAATAGTTTTTTTCCCCTCATCAATCTACACACAATACCCCATAATGACAAAGCAGAAACAGGTTTTTATAAATGTTCGCTAATTTATAAAAATAAAAACCTGAAATATCCCATTTATATAAGTACTCAGTACTTTGTTGAAGCACCTTTGGCACCGATTACAGCATTAAGTCTTCTTGGGTATGACGCTACAAGGTTGGAACACCTATATTTGAGGAGTTTCTCACATTCTTCTCTGCAGATCCTCTCAAGCTCTGTCAGGTTGGATGGGGAACTCTGCTGCACAGCTATTTTCAGGTCTCTCCAGAGATGTTAGATCGGGTTCAAGTCAAGGCTCTGGCTGGGCTACTCAAGGACATTCAGAGACTTGTCCCGAAGCCATTCGTGCATTGTCTTGGCTGTGTGCCTAGGGTTGTTGTCCTGTTGGAAGGTGAACCTTCACCCCAGGTCCTGAGCAGGTTGCTCCGTTCATCTTTCCATCGATCCTGACTAGTCTCCCAGTCCCTGCCACTGAAAAACACCCCCACAGCATGATGCTGCCACCTCCATGCTTCAACGTAAGCATGGTGCCAGGTTTCCTCCAGACGTGATGCTTGGCATTCAGGCCAAAGATTTCAATCTTGGTTTCATCAGACCAGAGAATCTTGTTTCTTTAGGTGCCTTTTGGCAAACTCCAAATGGGCTGTCATGTGCCTTTTACTGAAGATTGGCTTCCGTCTGGCCACTCTAACATAAAGGCCTGATTGGTGGAGTTTTGCTGGACACAGTTAAAAAATTGCCATTTAAAAGCATTTTGTTGTGTTAAAGCCGGAATTTAAAATGGATTAAATTGCGATTTTGTGTCACAGGCCTACACACAATAGCCCATAATGTTAGATTGCATCATCTGGGGATCTGTTGGGGAGGTATGCAAATTGGAGTGGGTCTACAGTGTCTGGGATGATGGCGTTTTGTAATAGTATTCCACGGTGTAATAGGATTCCACCTTCCTCCTATATTGTCCTTTTGATGTCTCGTCTGAGGTCATAGCAGGCTTTCTTGTATGCATCCATGTCCCTGTCCCGTATTGAAAGGTGTCCAGGTGATCCTGGAACCTGTGGTGCTGTGAAATGATGGATGAGGATTTGAGGGAGCACCTTAAGAACATAAATGAGTAAGTGTTCTTTACACTTCAATTTGACGTGTCGACAGACGTAAGGTGGCTTAGTAGAGGTAAATTCCTGCAGAGATTTAGGGATCTGTTATTTGAAATCAAGGAGTTTCTGGCCTCAAAAGATGCAAAATATGAGCAGTTGCAAGACAAAGTGTGGCTGTTAAATTTAGCTTTTTTGGCTGAATGAGCTCAATTTTGAGCTGCAAGGAAAATACACAAATATTGTTGAAATTATTAGCTTTATGACAGCTTTTAAACAAAAATTGAAATTGCTGTCCTCACAATCGCAACGACATGAACTGAGGAATTTCAAAAATATGTCAGAGCTTGAAAGTCAGGGAAAAGCACCAGCACTTTGTGACTGTGGTCGATACGTTGAACATTATCGCAGACTTTGACCGACGCTTTCAAGACTTTGCGATCTTGGAACCTGTGGCAACATTTATGTGTTTATGTTTGGTGTGGAAGTTGATGTTGACGAAATTGCAAAAGAAATTGCATAATTTCTTCACATGGAGGCATCAGCCGTCGAGAGGGAAATTTTGACTCTGCAAAGCGACCTACAAATCAAATTGAGGGCATCAGGGGAACACTTTCGGAATATTTATCATGGAGGAAAAATATCCAAACATGAGAAAAGTTGCCATGTACTTGACAGCGTTTTTTTGGATCTACCTACCTTTGTGAGTCAACATTTTCAGACATGAAGATCAAGTCAAAATACCGGTCCACTCTAACAGATGATCACCTGGACACCTGCTTGAAGATAGCAATCAGTAGCTACAACCCAGACTATACAAAGCTTGCTGACAGCATGCAGTGCAAATCATCCAATCAATAAGGTGAAATGTTATTTAACTTTGGCTAGGGGAGGGGGCGGGGGGTAGACCGCATTAGGAAAAGGGTGGGAAAAGTAGATTCTATCTAACTGAAGTCTGGGCACCCTTGCTCTAGCCTTTAGACGGATATTTCCTCTAAACCATGGTTTTTGGTTTGGATACGTTCTTATAGTCACTGTGCGGACGACATCATCTATGCACTTATTGAGGAAGCCCGTGACTGTTGTGGTAAACTCCTAAATGCAATCGGATGAATACCGCAACATATCCCAGTCTGTACTAGCAAAACAGTCTTGTAGCATCGCGTCTAGTTCCTCCGACCACCTCAGTATTTTGCACATCTTTGTAAACAGGAAGCAGGAGAATGGAGTGTAGGGATGGGTACCGAAACCCGGTATTAAACGGGCCCCGGGGCTAAATTATGAAAGACTGTAGTATTGATAAGCTCCGATGTTATCAGTTCTGATTTCAGTACTGGATAAATTAAGAAAATACATGTCCTATTTATTATTGCTAACCTAAACATTATCTTGCACATTTTATCTCACCAACCGCTTCTAATTTGCAATAAGATTAAGACATTCGTCTATGATGCATTTTAGCTATTCCCAATCCAGAAGAGAGATCTCTCATGCGGAGCCTGTGTCTCTCACACGCTACAACACACACACACACACACACACACACACACACACACACACACACACACACACACACACACACACACACACACACACACACACACACACACACACACACACACACACACACACACACACACACACGAAAGACCCTGCTCTTAATTAGTGACGATGGCGGAGAGAACTAAACGTTCAAAAGTGTGGTTACACGTCACTAGAGTCGATGCTGACAATGCTCGTTGCCACAAGTGCAACAACACTTTTGCTTGTAAGGGCGGAAACAGGAGCAATCTGTCCAAACATCTATCGAAAGTGCGTCATGTACAGGCAGAGAAATGTAGTTTGACTGCATAGCTCGTAGTTCATCTCTCGTTGTCCGATCAACATTAGATATGTATGCTAGGAGCCTAGAGCCCACACAGAGTTAACTAAATTATGTGAACATGGGTTCATGATCAAAGTAACCACTAGCCAGCTGATTGTTTAGCTATGGGTGCGTTCATAAATTCAATCACCCATTTAAAGATTTTGCAACTTGTTTGTTAAAGTTGCAGCTACAATGAAGCAACCCACTCCTCCCTCTAATACTGCTGGTCCAAGACAGACAAGCCCAAAGGCCCTTCACTCTGGCAGCTAGTGGGAGGATGACTGAGGAGAGGGTGAATGAGTGCCACCTAACTGTGACCAAGTTCGTAGTGAAAGGCCTACACCCCTTTGCAACAGTGGAGTCCAAGGGCTTTAGGTAACAGTCTGTCAGTATTTATTGAATTGTATTAATTTTTAGGATATAGTAGTATAAAAGGGTTGTATGTTAGTCCCATCACTCCACAATACAATACACAACACAATAATGATAATTCAACACATGAAAACTATATTTTTTACTGTAGGGAGATGAGCAAGGCACTCAACCCCAAATATACCCCTCCCCCAAGCAGTTACATCAGTGACACATTAATTCCTACCTGGTGTGGTGTAGAAAAGGCCAATGTGATCACTGAGCTGAAGGACGTGCCAAAGCTGGCCATCACATCAGATGGGTGGACCAGCCTCTGTCAGGACCACCATCTCACTGTTACAGTGCACTACACAAGCCAGGGCAGTGTAAAACAGAAGGTCCTCCACACCAGGGCAATGTAAAAATCGCAAACTGGCGAAGTAGTGGCAGGAGATCTCAGACATTGAGATAGAGCTGAGCAAAGATTGTAGCTGTGACTGTTGATAATGCTGGCAATATGGATGTTGCCATCAAGAGGCTACACATCCTAAAAATAGGATGCTTTGAGCACACATTGAATCTGGCAGACCAGAAAATCTACAAAATAACTTCCATTGATAAATGGGCAGCCCGAATCAGCAGTGGTCGTGTGGTTCAAGAGATCCTCAATGTCCAAAACAGTCTTGAAGGAAAAGCAGCAGCTCCTTGCTGGTTTTTACATTTCTAACATGAGTCAATAACCCCTAAAAGAGGAATGTTTTGGTTTTTATGACGGTAATTATAAGCCAATTCATCAGTTTAAAAATAAAAGAAAACACTAAATCAGACTTCACCTCTGAAGTGATCGAGGTACACCAAATATGCTCTACACAGGACCAATAGTTATTCAACAGTCACTGTCTGAGACTAATGTAAAGACTCTGTCATAAGAAGCTGTGCAGCCAAGGCAACTAGGTTCTAGGTTCTTAAAGTATTATTTATTTAGAAATCCGTGACTCTGCCCCTAAAACCAAGCATACCACGAGGAAGACCGTTATCGGTGTGAAGCGTATCTCCGGTCTGATCTACGAGGAGACCCGCCATGTCCTGAAGGTGTTCCTGGAGAACGTGATCCGTGACGCTGTCACCAACACCAAGCATGCCAAGAGGAAGACCGTTACCGCCATGGACGTGGTCTATGCTCTGAAATGCCAGGGACGCACCCTGTACGGTTTCGGCGGTTAAACACACTGTTTTCGGCACTTCAACATCCTAACTTGAAACTAAAAGCTCTTAAGAGCCACCCACATCCGCTTCAAAAGGGCCAATTCCATATAGTGGTTGGTATGTTATTGGAATATTGTTTAGGTATGCTATTTGGTAGGAAAGCATGAGCCAATCCGAGTGGACAGGGAGCATTAATGACAGGACTCTGTTCAGTGCAGCCTTTACGCACAGAGTGAGGCCTATGTGTGACAGTGCCAAAGTGGGCAATTCTAGGATCAGCGTTATTTGGAGCAGCAATCATGCCCCCCCCACACTTTTTGAAACACACAATTCCCCATCCGTCACAGAATGTAGGCTATAGAGAAGGGGGAGGGGAGGCGAAGGTACCGTGCACACAATTGTCTTTGTTCGGGAAGCCCGCCTCTGAGTGGAAGGCTCTTTTGAGCGCAAGAGCTCCACTGGGCAAATGGCAGGGAAAGCAAGGGTGTGTCCATGGCAGCTGAATTTGCTTAGCTTCCTCTTCATAAGACAGGTAAGCGCCCTCCACCCCCTCATTCGTTTCTGAGAAGCAACGAGACATCAACATCATGCCCGAGCCAGCAAAGTCCGTGCCCAAGAAGGGCTCCAAGAAAGCTGTCACCAAGACCGCAGGGAAGGGCGGCAAGAAGCGCCGAAAGCCCAGGAAGGAGAGCTACACCATTTACATGTACAAAGTCCTGAAGCAGGTCCACCCCGACACCAGCATCTCCTCCAAGGCCATGGGAATCATATTAAGTTGAATGAACTCGATCCATGTTATTTGACATGAATGAATTATGTACAGCACTTTGTGATATCAGCTGATGTAAGAAGGGCTTTATAAATACATTTAGACCAAGTCAGAAAGGTTCACATTTTACCTTTGGATTTACTAGATCAGAGTTCCCTTAACAGAAAAGGTATTAGGACAGCAGGAATCCATTGATTTAAACATCAACGGTTTGCAAAATAGCTCTTATTAACAGAATTGCTATCAACATTGCAGGTACGTCCTGGTTGCTGCATAGACTTCATAAGGAACTAAATATTCTCATAGTAACCGTGATGCTGAAATGGCCAGTGCCTCTGCCCAGTTGGCAAGGGCTATTTCCCGTTTGAGGCAATTTTGACATGCTATAGGCACAGTTCAGTACACCCCTCATCCAATAGACCCTAGCATCTATATAACCCCCCATCCCCCCCAAGAATTCTCACAGAAACCACTTTATTTCCTCCACTTTCCCTGGTCATCTGTGGCATCTCCACTTTTTAAGTCACTGCAACAAAACGATTGTGGAGGTGCATTGATGTAATATATAGTCCTTGAGAATAAGTTATATTGGATATATAATGTAATGGCATCTCAAATGTTTTTTTTTACAATCCATATACCAGTAGGAGAGCGTACAGAAAAATAATGCACTAGGTTAGAGAGAACAGTTGCAATCCATTTTTAATCAAGTAGTACCATTTGAAGTGACCCTCATTTTATACTTCACAAACATACATTGTCATGACGTAGTGTTCCAAATCTGCAGTAGACAAAAACCATCTGAAAATGTGCAGGTCAACACCAAATGGTTAAGTGATTCTGATTTCAGAGCAGTCAGATTAAGTAATAGTGAAATACATTTTAACAAATGAAATAGAATATCATATCAAATGTAATGTGAGCATTGCATTGTGGAAAGCAATGACTTTATAAAAACATGTATTGCAATGTGCAGCATTTATTTGTAGATGAAACACTGATTAAGTTGGGTGAAAAAGTAACTGTATGATTTGGTGTACTCTACTTGAAAATGTGTTTGGAGTTTTGAAAGCACTGCCTATTTGCTGATCTGTTGTTATTTTCTTTTTTACCACATACTTGGGGAAATGGCACCAGTTGAGCGATGATGGCTCTCTGTGGCCATTGTGAATAGTACTTCAGATCCAGCAGATGGTGCTCAAATGCCTCCCTACGTGGCTTGAATGATGAGTTGACTTATTCCTTATAGCTGCTAATGAATTTAAGGCCAGTGTTGGCAATATGACTTCTGATCCAGCAGGAGGCAATGAAATCCCTCCCTATATGACTTGACTGACCAGTTAGTTGTCTGACTCCTTATAGCTCCTAATGATTTTAAGCATAGTGTTGGCCACATGCCTTCTGGTCCAGTAGGTGGCGGTGAAATCCCTCCTTACACAAGTTGACTTATTCCTTTGAGCTCCTAAATGAGGCATAGGGTGTCAACAGTGCATCTCGGCTGAACCCTGTTCTGAGCCCTTTTCTTCACTTAATTCGAGATAATTCCGGTCTTCTTCATGTCCTCTTCATTAGTCCCTCTGCATGTCTTCCTTCCTGTCTTGCCACGTGGGTTCCTCTAAGGTGTGTTTTTTTTCTCGGCAATCACTAGCCACTTTCATAACGGATCAGCAGTCACTTGAATAATGTTTCCATATTTTGCATTACTTTTGTCATATGTATATACTGTATTCTACTCTATTGTACTGTATCTTAGTCTATGCCGCTCTGACGTTGCTCGCCCATACATGTATATATTGTAATTCCATTGCCTATGTTAGATTGGTGTGTCTTGTGTGTGTTGTTGTGAAATTGATAGATATTACTTGTTAGACATTACTGCACTATTGGAGCTAGAAACACAAGCATTTCACTACACCCGCAATAACATCTGCTAAACACGTGTATGTGGCAAATAGGATTTGATTTGATGGGTGATTGGATTAGATTTGATGTTGGTAGGAGTTTTCCTCAGTGTGTGTCCACCTTCCATTTCCACTTTTTGTCCTAGTTGGGGAGCTATCCATTATACTGTACACAGAAAAAATTGGAGTGTTGAAATTTCAGGGTTAAACATTTTCGAGTAGATTTTTACTCCCAGAGTGTAATTTTAACACATTCTGATTTAAATGGTGTTCAGTGTTGGAGTTATTTGACAGATTTGATCCGGTCAGTGTTAACCCAACTCCGCAGAGATGTAATTAAGCTCCGCCCATGCATTTCACTTCTTCGGTTGGAGACAGAGGAGACAAGTCAGCGCCATTTTCTCCCTCCCATGCAGTACTACACGGTAAGTGCAATTAACTCAAACTTACTGAAACAATTATAAATTGATGCTGAGAATTTCAGTATGAACAATGAAACATCTACAGAGAATATATGCCTAACAAAACCGTGTTTGTTGCCAGGTCTGAGCAGCAAATTTGTCCTGGTGATTAGCTAGCTAGAAGTGTATGGTAAGCTAGCTAACAGTTTGTTACTTAAACCGTCTCCATCTTTATCAATGATGATTTAATAAAGGAAAAACAAAGCGTTATGTTTTTTTACTGTATAAAATCTTGTTTGAGGCTGGAGCTAACGTCTTTTTTCCCCCCTTCACTTTGAACATCAAAGAGGCCGCAAACAACATGTCCCAACATGCAGACGGTGTTTGACGTGTTGTCTGTGTGACCAGCGTACCACTGTATTTGGTGACCCATCAGATTCTATGACCTACAGTTTTGGAAAAAGTACTCAGATCATTTACTTAAGTAAAAGTATATAAGTATTACCAGTTAATTGTACTGAAATTACTAAGTTAAAGCTAAAGTACAAAATTAGCAGAAAATCGGGCTGTGAAAATTAGTACTTTTTCCAACAGTGCAGGTCACAGAATCTGATGGGTCACCAAAAATGGTGTAACACTGTCGACTTAGCTTTAATCTTTACCGTTCTTCCTTTAAATGTTTATTTACTTTGTCAAACTCCCTTGCATGTCTCAGTCAAAATGCTGGTCCAGCCAAATAGCAGAAATATGTGAAGCTAGATGAGGATGAAGGACGGTTTGACTTTATGCAATTCCATGAAAATGGTTAGCATGGCTTAGGAAAAAGGTTTTAAACCACACCCATGTTCTTTTAAAAGCTCATTGTGCAAGCTGTGCAAGTTGTCGATTCTGATTTCTTCACATGCCTTTATCAGACTCTTTTATATGGTAAATGGGGTTAAATTGCTAATCATTTTCAGTTCTGTAATGTGTGCTTCATAGTGTAAAGTATTTAAGGATTATTCAGTGGTGGATGTATGTATTTAACATGAACAGTTATTGGCTGTGAGGCAAGAAACAGTGTTGACTTCAAAGGCACATTCAGTTTGACCTTACTATCTTTTCCAGTCATCGAGAGATTTTGCCTGCCACCTGATGCAAAAGTTATATACAAGGATGCAACAGGGACAGAAGTTGATGCAGAAATATTCAGCGACCTCGTTGGACAAGGCAATGTGGTGCTGACACTATTCTCAGATCAGGGTGAGATATCAAGGCAGGTATAATAAAGCACTTTACACCTTACATAATATAATTATTTGCATTTTTTCTATTCCTTTAGAATTCTCTGATTTCTCCTTGTCTTCTGCTTCTGAGACGTCTGACTCAAGCTTCAGCTCAAGTGCATCAACTATAATCCTAGATGATGTCCCTAGCAAGAGACAAATAATTGAGGATACACATGATGCTGTGTCTGCTGAACAGGTTTCTTAATGCTTTCACATTTTTTCACTCTGAGTCTCTAGAAAAGCTATTTATCACCATGTTTTGTATTGTAATGTTTTTGTTTTTTATTAGTTGATTGAAGCTGTGCTAAGAGGCAAGTCTGGGGGTGAAGAAGTACTACAGGAGTACCAAACAACAGAAACCCTAACAGATGCTGCAAGAAGAAAAATGGTTAACATCCTGGTGGCTCACATGATTGACAATCATGGGTATATTTGTTTCACATTGTTTTTATTTGTACCAGATAACTGCATGGCCATTGCATAAATGTACTAATTTAATATCTCCTCTCAGGCACCGCCCACTAAAGCAATCAGAGAAGATTATGCGCGTGGGATAGTGATGTTGTTCCCTTCCCTCAAGGATCCATACTCCAAGAAGGGCTATGTAATAGGCATTATTATTGTTAACTCTTTCATGTCATGTTGTGACACAAAACTGTGTGGATGAGATTGATATTTGAATTCCATGAGATTTCTCATGAGCCTGGTATGACAACGCATTTATTTTTTTCATTTCAGGAACACTTCTATGATGCTGCAAGCAGCACAGGATACATTTCTTGGCGTCTGAAAACAGTCCAGAGG
Organism: Salmo salar; assembly: GCF_965601325.2. Lineage (NCBI taxonomy): Eukaryota > Metazoa > Chordata > Actinopteri > Salmoniformes > Salmonidae > Salmo > Salmo salar. The sequence goes on along the minus strand of NC_138292.1, from coordinate 49,956,932 downwards.
AAGATTCGTCGAGGATCTGCACTGCCACCAAATAGCCCAATTGACTTTTCTCCAGGGGGCCCAAATTTCCAAAGGACTGTTAATGTTGAAAGGCAGCTTGATGGTGATGCTTGCCAAGAGGCCATGTCTTTGCTCAACCATACCACAGACAATTCCCTGATTTTCCAGAAGATGAGAGAGACCTTTCAGCACCGTCAGAAGCTCGTTAATGACCCAGGCAGAAGTGTTGATATCCTCTCCAGCTTCCCAAGATTCCTGGATACAAAAGGATTGGTAAGTTTGGGATGAGATGTTTAGAATGGCTTGAAATTTGAAAGTATTTCCTGAAGTAGTAGTAGTAGTAGTAGTAGTTTAATATCTTCTTTCTTAAAGGTGGACCAAGACTTCACTCTCCTATTTGATGGCGACACATCCTCCAGGCTTCTTCAGAAATGGGATTTGTTCTTCAAGCCAAATGTCATAAAAGAGGCTAAGCGGCTCACCTCAACACCAGAGTTGTGTCGCTTGGTGCAGTCAGCAGAAAGTCCCCCGGGAAGTGATCTTGATGAGCCAACAAGTGAGTTTTTTAAATTTATTTTTTAAAATAAATTTGCTATAATTGCAGTTAAATTATAACTGCAATAATATTTCATTTGTTTATTCAGTGTATCTCTGAACGTTGATCTGATTTTTGGGATAAATGTGACTAATAGATGGATGACGGTTTAAAACGTTCTCATAATGCCTCCCGGTTCTCATTCAAACTTTAAAAGTATTACATTTGAAGAGTTTTCAGTTAATTCTTGTGACTCTTTGTCCTCAGCCTACGACCAAGAAATGGCTTCCCTGTTGTTGCTGTTACATCTCCTTCCACCACCTCCAGGGGGACTGAAGTCTCCAAAAAATTAGTGCATGTGATGCAGTTGAGAGACTTGTTGTCTTTCATAAGGTAATTATATTATTAACGTGATTATAATAATTTGTCACGTCACCTTCTTAGCCACATATGTAAATGAGGGTTGTTAAAAAGTGGATGGAATTGTAATTAAGTCTTCATTCCCATCTTGCACTAGCCAATGAAAAGCTGTTTGAATAATCACTTCTATAATGTAGTTTTCTCTGGCTGCACATTATTCTTGTCTAATTTTCAGTTTTCTGATCTCAACCTTAGTCATGCTGCAGTTTGGAGGAGCATCTCCGCAACCAGCAGGGTCGGCAGCCATACCTCCTCGCTGTTGGGCGTCAGAAGAGCAAGATTGAGAGCTTCTACATCACAATGGATAAGCGTCTCATCCCATGCAAGGCAAACCGCTTAATTCATTGAAGTATTTCCATGTTTGTAATAACTATTAATTTGATATCATGCATGATCTTCTTGAGGGTGTGGTTCAGTATGAGATCAAATTGCTTTTTGGATATCTCACGCAACACTTTATGTCAGAACAGGACTTGCTTTCCAGGATTTATTGTTTTGATTATGGATTTTTAGAACGAAAAAATCGTCCTACAAAGATTATTGTGGAGAGTGTTGGCAATGGCATTGGTTTGAATTCTATTCCGACATTGTGTCTTGTGAAAAACATCCCACTGTTGTTTGGTGACATTATTCCTGCAGGAAACAAAAACTGGAATTTGTTACTGTTGTTACTTCAAATAATGAACATAGTTTTTTCACCTTCTCTCACTCTAGGTATGACAATATATTTAAAGCATTTGATTGTTGACCACCACAAACTATTTAAGCACTTGTATCCACATAGAAACTTGATACCTAAGCATCATTTTATGATCCATTACCCATCTTCTATAAGGAAAATTGGCCCCTTATTATATACGTGGTGTATGAGGTTTGAGGCCAAACACAAGCTGTTTAAAGATTGTTTTAAAAATGTCAAAAACATAACCAAATCGCTTGCTAAAAAGCATCAGATGGCCATTGCTTATCACTGGGAAACCTTCACCCTCAAACAAAATGAGTATGGGCCAATTAAATATTTTCTCTTCAGAGATGAGAATGTCATCAACAATGAAATGCTTGAAACGATCTTGTCAAAAGATGTTTTCTCAACTAGTTGGGTTAAAGTTGATGGTGTAGAGTATAAAGCTGGACTAGTTATTTGCAGTGCAATGGAAGAAGACATGCCAGTCTTTTGTCAAATAAGTGATGTACTTTTGGTTGAAGATCACATTTTTTTTTGACAAACAAGCTATTTACAGAGAATTTTGATGACCATCATCATGCATTCAGAGTATTACGAAGTGTGGAAAGATGTCTACTAAAAATGTCTGAGCTTAAATTTCATAAACCGTTTGATATTCAAAGCTCATACAATGTTTCAGATGAAAGTATGTACATTATACCTTCATTCACAATGTTTTAATTCAACTGACTGCAAGGGAGAAAAGGCACAAATAAATGTTTTTGACAATGATTGTTTATTGTGATTAATTCTTATTAATATAAGTATATATTTAATTAAATAATATTGAATAAATTAACAATTCATTTTAACATTTTTTCAGTGTAGATAATTGACACTTTAGGGAGTGAAATTAACACTACCCAAATAGTTAATAAAAATTAACTCGGAGCAGTGTTAGTTGTCTAATCCCTTAGTGTTACTTTAACTCTGTTTTGCGAGTTAAAGAAGGAACTCTGGCAGAGTGTTAAATGTTTAACTATTTTGAAAGTGTTAATTTAACTCTGGAGAGTGTGGACCTATATAAACCCTCAAAAAGTGTTGAAATCAACTCTGTGGGAGTTAATTCAACACTGGACTTTTTGCTGTGTAGGCTACTTACTAGCAATGTCACTGTAGTCAAAGTATATTTCCTAGGCTATAGGGTGTGGTAACAGGCCCTCTGTCATTTGTTGTTGTACTGTACATGTGAAGTATCTGCACTCTAGCCTATAGAAGAGCAAGGCTGTTGCGAATAGGGGAATGCAAGCAGTTGAGGGGAACTAGTGAAAGACTCTTACCTGCTGTTCAACACAAGGCCCCAAACACCACTGCAGACAGATAATTATTCACTCCCAGTCCTATGATCTTGCTCTGTGAAGGAGGTTTGCTTTTCAGCATCCAATTTATGGCAGCCTTCTCCCTAGTTGACTTGGGCATGTGAGTGATTCGAGAACGTTTGGCTTTGGTATCCAAGGTGTTTGAGAATGTTGGGGGCCAGTGTTCTGAGGGGCTGACTGTGACATCATAAAGTGGAATGTAGTTAGTGTGCTGTTTGAGGGATTCCAATTCAGTCCGGTGCAGTCTTCCAGACAGTGCAGTTGTGCTTAGTCTGCTCTCTGTGTGATGACTTGTAAGTTGATTGTGACTAGATGGAGTACAGCTACGACCGGAAGTCACATTTTCGGTAACCCTAACCCTTTTCATAACCTTAACCTACTTCTCCTAACCTGCTAGGAAAAAGTAACTTCATGACACTAGCTGTATCCCACCTAGTCAAAACCTTGTCAGCCCTTATCCTAAAAAGCAAACGCTGTTTCTTGATGTACTATGTACTATTTATTTCTATTATATTTATTTCTATATTACTAAACCAAGGGCTGGCAGCCAGTAAGTACAGGTAAGAGACCATTATGGAAACAATAATTTGCTAGATTAAAGCTAGTCACATCTGAGATGTTAGACTGCACTGAATGATAAAGTGCCAGTATGTGCTCTTGGACCCTTATGGCGTCAATGGGTCCGTCCCTTTTGAAATGAACAGTTGAGATGGGCCCTCCTTCTGTGGCCATCGTTTTATGCTACATCTGAGGCCATCTTGTGGGCATAGTGTGGGCCAGAAATGAGCAACATCATACCAATAATCCCATAATAAGACACTTTGTTAATACAATATTTGCACATCCCTATCACCTCTGTATTCATAGGAAAACAATCTGTTCATTGTGTGGGTGGGTGGGTGTCTGAGGAATGTTTTACTGTGTTTCAGCTTATAGAGGTATCACCACCCCTCCTATTGGCACCTCAGGTCCTCTTGGCCCCCTGACTGTCAGGCTGGATCCTGTCTAGGGAAGAAAGAAGAAGAATTATGTTATTAATGACAGTCAATATACTACCGCTGCAAGATGACATGGCCTTCCACAAGGTGACATGATGGGGCCCCTTTACCTTTCCAATGAAGGTTTGGTGTGTTAGTTGTCGTTATTTTGTGTATGGGAGAGTCACCTTGTTTTCTCCTCTCTACTTAGGCCTAAAGAACTCGAAGAGGTCCCATCTCTATTAGAGGGTTTCAACGTGTGAGGGGCAACTGCAGTGGGGTGAATCATACTAGTTCAGTGTTTCCTAACTCCAGTGGTAAGAGTAGCCTACCCCCAACAATACCCATTTGTGTTTTAGCCCTGGACAGGCACACCTGATTCAACATACTTGTCAACCAAGTTCTCAATGAGTTGAATCAGGTGCAACAACAACAATGTTGATCCCCCAGTTGTCACAGTTTGGCCTTGTGTCCACATAGCCTATATGAGTATTTGAGTATGTTCCCTGTGCATGTTAGTTGCTTTCATTTTGTCTTTTCTGAACCCACTATTGCTCCTCCCTAGTTCCCTCGAACGAGTGCACTCCCCTTTGCAACAGAGGCCAGGCAAAAGCGCACGCTTGCTGTGCCACTGGCCTCAATCAGGTCCACCAAACACAGATAATAGCGTCTTAGAATGTTATCGGTAGTTGATCTTGTTTTTCTGAAGCCAGCTTGGTGGATTCCAAGGAGGCCCATTTCCTCAGTGTGGCTCCTCAGTCTTTGGGTGAGTACTCCCTCAAACAGCTTCCCAACATGACTGTGGAGGCTGATTGGTCTATAACTTGTGATGTTGTGTGGGTCTTTACCAGGTTGTGAATCATTGTGACAACTGCAGATTTCCAAGGTAGGGGAAAATGGCCATCCATGAAACATGTGGTGAAGAGGTTAGAAAGGAGGTGCAGGTATTCATCAGGTGCTTGCTTGATGAGTGTGCTGTCAATGTCTTCCCCAGATGCTTTGTTTTTCGTTTTTTTTCAGATGAGTCTTAATTTCTTCAATAGTAACAGAGCGGGTGAGGGGATGGTCTACTGGTGTCAGACTTGAAGTATATACTGTTTTTCGACAATGTTTTTCCATTCTTTGCCATAGAGGGATTAATTGGGACAAGAATGAACATTTTGTAGGTGGTTTCTAAATAATGAATTTGTCTTGAGACTTCAGCACAGGTATGATATTATTGGTTTTGTCTCCGTTAATTGCTTTGATTTTTTTGCCAGAAGGTCCGGGGGTTAGTGTCTGTATCTAGCTGGTGATAAAAGGCAGTCCCCTGTTTCTATTTGTGGAGGGTGAGTTGATATCTGATATGATCCTGTAACCAATTAACTTCTGTTTTCAAGTTCGGTGATCTTGTTCTTATAAAATCTCTCCGGACCTTTCTCTTCTGCTTGATGAGACTGAGGATATGTGGTGGGAGTTGTTTTTGTGGTGGTCTGATACATCCTTCGGAACTTCAAGAAAAAAATAACTTACCCTGGCAGTTTTCTTTGATATAGAAAAAGCATTTGATAAGATGTGGCACAATGGGTTGTGCTACCGGCTTGCAGACGCCAATCTCAAACTACCAATCTCCATCAGAAACATTATCACTAGCTTTCTCCACAACCGTACAATTAAAGTGAAGGTCTCCACAGCAATATCCCCACCATTTACCCCTGACACAGGGGGCATTCCTAAGCCCACTACTTTTTCTACTATACATATCAGACATTTGTTACCCACCATAGGTCAAGTCTCACAGTTTGCCGATGACCTTTGCTAATGGTGCAGCTCCAAATGTCCTCAACTTGCTGCAAAAAACTCCAGCAGTCTATTGAAAAGATTGAGACATGGTCTAACATGTGACGAGTATAACTGAACCCACAAAAGACTCAATGTGTTCTCTTTACAAGAAGCACCAGCAAAAAAACTAAACAGGAAACCCATCGATCTCAGATCTCAGGCGAAACAATGAAAATAGAAAAATAAGCAAAATTCCTTGGAGTCACCTTACAGAAGAACATGCACTGGAGAACCCATATAGCAAACATAGAGAGAGAGAGGGACGAAAAAAGACTAAACCACTTAACTTCTCTGGGCTAGGTGGGACGTGACCATCCCACACTATTCAACAGCCAGTGAAATAGCATGGCGCGAAATATACTGCTCAAAAAAATAAAGGGAACACTTAAACAACACAATGCAACTCCATGTCAATCACACTTCTGTGAAATCAAACTGTCCACTTAGGAAGCAACACTGATTGACAATAAATTTCACATGCTGTTGTGCAAATGGAATAGACAACAGGTGGAAATTATAGGCAATTAGCAAGACACCCCCAATAAAGGAGTGGTTCTGCAGGTGGTAACCACAGACCACCCCTTTTGAATGCTGGCGGTGCTTTCACTCTAGTGGTAGCATGAGATGGAGTCTACAACCCACACAAGTGGCTCAGGTAGTGCAGCTCATCCAGGATGGCACATCAATAGGAGCTGTGGCAAGAAGGTTTGCTGTGTCTGTCAGCGTAGTGTCCAGAGCATGGAGGCGCTACCAGGAGACAGGCCAGTACATCAGGAGACGTGGAGGAGGCCGTAGGAGGGCAACAACCCAGCAGCAGGACCGCTACCTCCGCCTTTGTGCAAGGAGGAGCACTGCCAGAGCCCTGCAAAATGACCTCCAGCAGGCCACAAATGTGCATGTGTCTGCTCAAACGGTCAGAAACAGACTCCATGAGGGTGGTATGAGGGTCCGACGTCCACAGGTGGGGGTTGTGCTTACAGCCCAACACCGTGCAGGACGTTTGGCATTTGCCACAGAACACCAAGATTGGCAAATTCGCCACTGGCACCCTGTGCTCTTCACAGATGAAAGCAGGTTCACACTGAGCACATGTGACAGACGTGACAGAGTCTGGAGACGCCGTGGAGAACGTTCTGCTGCCTGCAACATCCTCCAGCATGACCAGTTTGGCGGTGGGTCAGTCATGGTGTGGGGTGGCATTTCTTTGGGGGGCCGCACAGCCCTCCATGTGCTCGCTAGAGGTAGCCTGACTGCCATTAGGTACCGAGATGAGATCCTCAGACCCCTTGTGAGACCATATGCTGGTGCGGTTGGCCCTGGGTTCCTCCTAATGCAAGACAATGCTAGACCTCATGTGGCTGGAGTGTGTCAGCAGTTCCTGCAAGAGGAAGGCATTGATGCTATGGACTGGCCCGCCCGTTCCCCAGACCTGAATCCAATTGAGCACATCTGGGACATCATGTCTCGCTCCATCCACCAACGCCACGTTGCACCACAGACTGTCCAGGAGTTGGCGGATGCTTTAGTCCAGGTCTGGGAGGAGATCTCTCAGGAGACCATCCGCCACCTCATCAGGAGCATGCCCAGGCGTTGTAGGGAGGTCATACAGGAACGTGGAGGCCACACACACTACTGAGCCTCATTTTGACTTGTTTTATGGACATTACATCAAAGTTGGATCAGTCTGTAGTGTGGTTTTCCACTTTAACTTTGAGTGTGACTCCAAATCCAGACCTCCATGGGTTGATAAATTGGATTTCCATTGATTATTTTTGTGTGATTTTGTTGTCAGCACATTCAACTATGTAAAGATGAAAGTATTTAATATGACTATTTCATTCATTCAGATCTAGGATGTGTTATTTTAGTGTTCCTTTTATTTTTTTGAGCAGTGTACAAAACAGCAAAAATCTCATAATTTCATTTTCTCAAACAATCAACTATTTTACTCCATTTTAAAGATAAGACTCTCATTAATCTAACCACATTGTCCGATTTCAAAAAGGCTTTACAGCGAAAGCATAAAATTAGATTATGTTAAGACATAAACTTCACAAGAAAATCCACACAGCCATTTTCCAAGCATCACAAAAACCAAAAGTACAGCTAAAATATTCACTAACCTTTGATGATCTTCATCAGATGGCACTCATAGGACTTCATGTTATACAATACATGTATGTTTTGCTCGATAAAGTTCATATTTATATCCAAAAACAGCATTTTACATTGGCGCGTGATGTTCAGAAAATGTTTTCCCACCAAAACCTTCCGTGAATATGCACATCAATTTACAAAAATACTCATAATAAATGTTGATAAAATTTACAACGGTTATTGAAAGAATTATAGATACACTACTCCTTGACGCAACTGCTTTGTCAGATTTCAAAATAACTTTACAGAGAAAGCACATTGTTCAATATTCTGAGTACATAGCTCAGCCATCGAAGCAAGCTATACAGCTACCCGCCAAGTTCTGGCATTAACAAAACTCTGAATTAGTATTATAAATATTCTCTTACCTTTGCTGATCTTCGTCAGAATGCACTCCGAGGACTCCTACTTCCACAAGAAATTTGTTTTAAAGACAAGACTCTCGTTAATCTAACCACACTGTCCGATTTCAAAAATGCTTTACAACGAAAGCAAAACATTAGATTATGTTAGCAGAGTACCCAGCCAGAAATAATCAGACACCCATTTTTCAAGCTAGCATATAATGTCACATAAACCCAAACCACAGCTAAATGCAGCACTAACCTTTGATGATCTTCATCAGATGACACACCTAGGACATTATGTTATGCAATACATGCATGTTTTGTTCAATCAAGTTCATATTTATATCAAAAACCAGCTTTTTACATTAGCATGTGACGTTCAGAACTAGCATACCCCCGCAAACTTCCGGTGAATTTACTAAAAATGTACTAAATTACTCACGATAAACGTTCACAAAAAGCATAACAATTATTTTAAGAATTATAGATACAGAACTCCTCTATGCACTCGATATGTCCGATTTTAAAATAGCTTTTCGGTGAAAGCACATTTTGCAATATTCTAAGTAGATAGCCCGGCATCACAGGGCTAGCTATTTAGACACCCAGCAAGTTTAGCACTCACCAAAGTCAGATTTATTATAAGAAAAATGTTATTACCTTTGGTGTTCTTCGTCAGAATGCACTCCCAGGACTTCTACTTCAATAACAAATGTTGGTTTGGTCCCAAATAATCCATAGTTATATCCAAACAGTGGCGTTTTGTTTGTGCGTTCAAGACACTATCCGAAAGGGTAAAGAAGGGTGACGAGCATGACGCATTTCGTGACAAAGAAATTCGAAATATTCCATTACCGTACTTCGAAGCATGTCAACCGCTGTTTAAAATCCATTTTTATGCAATTTTTCTCGTAAAAAAGCGATAATATTCCGACCGGGAATCTGCGTTTAGGTAAAAAGAGGAAAGAAAATATAGCACGGGTTCGACTCGTGCATGCGCCTAAGCCCATTGTCCTCTGATCGGCCACTTGCCAAAAGCATAAATGTTTTTCAGCCTGGGGCTGCCTTGATATCATTCAGCTTTGCCCCGGGCTCTGAGAGCCTATGGGAGCCGTAGGAAGTGTCACGTTACAGCAAAGATCCTCAGTCTTCAATAAACAGACACCATTCAAACAGTTTTAGAAACTTTAGGGTGTTTTCTATCCAAAGCCAATAATTATATGCATATTCTAGTTACTGGGCAGGAGTAGTAACCAGATTAAATCGGGTACGTTTTTTATCCGGCCGTGTCAATACTGCCCCCTACCCCCAACAGGTTAATGCATTTAGACTCGGGGGGGTGCCTTGCTTGACCCCACCCTCCTTCCTTGCTCTGGGCCTGCCCTGCCTCTTCCACTAATCCATTTGTTTTCATGGACAGAGAAGAGCAGAAGCTCTGAGCTGTCCGATCAGGCCCATTGTCTATTGTCGCGCTCACGTCATTCACTCACTTCAACTCCACTAGTGAACACATAATGTCTGGAAGAGGCAAAGGCGGCAAGGAACTCGGAAAAGGAGGCGCCAAGCGCCACCGCAAAGTTCTCCGTGAAAACATCCAGGGAATCACAAAGCCCGCTATCGGTGTGAAGCGTATCTCCTGTCTGATCTACGAGGAGACCCGCCGTGTCCTGAAGGTGTTCCTGGAGAACGTGATCCTGGAGAACGTGACGCCGTCACCTACACCGAGCATGCCGAGAAGAAGACCGTTACCGCCATGGACGTGGTCTACGCTCTGAAACGCCTAGGGACGCACCCTGTACGGTTTCGGCAGTTAAACGCACTGTTTTCGGAAGGGCCAATTCCGTATAATGGTTAGTATGTTATTGGAATATTGTTTAGGTATGCTATTTGGTAGGAAAGCATGAGCCACTCCGAGTGGACAGGGAGTATTAATGACAGGACTCTGTTCAGTGCAGCCTTTGCGCACAGAGTGAGGCTTATGTGTGACACACTTTTTGAAACACACAATTCCCCATCCGTCACAGAATGTAGGCTATAGAGAAGAGGGAGGGGAGGGGAAGGCATCGCACGCAATTGTCTTTGTTCGGGAAGCCCGCTTCTGAGTGGAAGGCTCATTTGAGTGCTAGAGCTCCACTGGTCCTATGGGAAAGCAGGGGTGTCCACGGCCGCTGACTTTGGTTAGCTTCCTCTTCATAAGACGAGTAAGCGCCCCCCACCTCTGCTTCCCTGTGGCTCAGTTGGTAGAGCATGGTGTTTGCAACGCCAGCATTGTGTGTGCAACGCCAGGGTTGTGTACAGGGTTGAGTACAAAAAAAAATGCATGAAATGAAATGTATGCATTCACTACTGTAAGTCACTCTGGATAAGAGGCGTCTGCTAAATGACTAAAATGTAATGTAAATGTTATTCATTTCTGAGAAGCAATGAGACATCAGCATCATGCCCGAGCCAGCAAAGTCCGCGCCCAAGAAGGACGCCAAGAAAGCTGTCACCAAGACCGCAGGGAAGGGCGGCAAGAAGTGCCATTTACGTGTACAGTCCTGAAGCAGGTCCACTCCGACACCGGCATCTCCTCCAAGGCCATGGGAATCAGGAACTCGTTCGTGAACGACATCTTTGAGCGTATCTGATAAGGAAATGTATATGTTTAAGGTAATGACTAAAGAATTCCACTCTGAAATGTAATTATTAGATTATGTAACATGTATTATGAATAATTAGACTAACGTAATTATTAGACTATGTAAAGTAAAATGAATAAATGTGATTAGACTAAAGTCCAATAAGGTTTGGTCGAGACAAGTTAAGGGTGAGAAGTGTGTGACTAAGAAAATACAGAGGACAATTAAACTATTCATGATCTGACCTGGTTGGAACTCTAAGAAACTTTCGACAGGAAAGGGAGTCCTGTCAAGGTCCCTCTAATCTCGGGAGGATAGAACTGCCAGCTTGGTAGTGATAAATGAGGAATGCGGACTGTGGGGAAGGATACAGCCCACCTACTGTTTGTGTGTCTGTGTGTGCGTGGAAGTAGGTGGGGGTGAGAGTTATAAAAAGACGTCTTTGCATTTTTTTACTTTAGAATGTTCTCTGAATAAACTTTACGGACCTTTTGCAGAAGCTGAGTCTTTGCCTAATTATTATTCAACCCAGGGTCTTACAAACCTTGGGGATTGGTCAAAGCTTAAATAATTGTTTAGTTATCATCATTGGGATTGAAAATTCTCGTGACAGTATCGCCGGAGAGTCCTCTCGCCTGGCCCACTACAACAAGCATTCTACCATCACCTCCAGGGAGATCCAGACCGCTGTGCGCTTGCTGCTCCCTGGTGAGCTGGCCAAGCACGCAGTGTCTGAGGGCAGCAAGGCCATAACCAAGTACACCAGCTCCAAGTAAACAGCGCATTTGGACTGCTCTAATAACCCAAAGGCTCTTTTAAGAGCCACCCACCCTGTCAGTAAAAAAGCAATTCCATCGCAACCGAATGAATGTGTATGTAGGTAGGCTGTGTCCATTGTAGCACTGTTCCATTGTGTCCTTGTTTATGGGCGCTGTGGGCCGAGTTGGAGAGTGGCTACTTTGTATCCTTTTCCGTTTGAAGTGTAGGGGTTTTGCGTGCTGTCGTTGTCTGACGAATGTAAGATAGCAACAGACGTTTCTCTGAACGACATGACAAACAGGGTTGGCCTCCATTCCAGTTGAAGGCCGTCCATAGTGGAATAAGTGAGTGGAATGTGAAATGGCAAAGGGTGAAGACAGGGCCGAAATGGCCGTTGTTTGAGGTGACTTCCTGAATAAGTAGGAGACGGATAGAGTCCCATTTATTCACTCAATCTTAATGATGCAACATGCTACCCGATGATGAAAAGATCGGATATCGTCAACCTTCTTTTCAAAATGATGACTTCGTCAACCATTTTGAAAAGAAGGTTGACAATATCCGATCCTCGTTTGCTAAGTCAAACGACACCGCTGGTCCTGCTCACACTGCCCTACCCTGTGCTTTGACCTCTTTCTCCCCTCTCTCTCCAGATGAAATCTCGCGTCTTGTGACGGCCGGCCGCCCAACAACCTGCCCACTTGACCCTATCCCCTCCTCTCTTCTCCAGACCATTTCCGGAGACCTTCTCCCCTACCTCACCTCGCTCATCAACTCATCCTTGACCGCTGGCTACATCCCTTCCGTCTTCAAGAGAGCGAGAGTTGCACCCCTTCTGAAAAAACCTACACTCGATCCCTCCGATGTCAACAACTACAGACCAGTATCCCTTCTTTCTTTTCTCTCCAAAACTCTTGAACGTGCCGTCCTTGGCCAGCTCTCCTGCTATCTCTCTCAGAATGACCTTCTTGATCCTAATCAGTCAGGTTTCAAGACTGGGCATTCAACTGAGACTCCTCTTCTCTGTGTCACGGAGGCTCTCCGCACTGCTAAAGCTAACTCTCTCTCCTCTGCTCTCATCCTTCTAGACCTATCTGCTGCCTTTGATACCGTGAACCATCAGATCCTCCTCTCCACCCTCTCCGAGTTGGGCATCTCCGGCGCGGCCCACGCTTGGATTGCGTCCTACCTGACAGGTCGCTCCTACCAGGTGGCGTGGCGAGAATCTGTCTCCGCACCACGCGCTCTCATCACTGGTGTCCCCCAGGGCTCTGTTCTAGGCCCTCTCCTATTCTCGCTATACACCAAGTCACTTGGCTCTGTCATATCCTCACATGGTCTCTCCTATCATTGCTATGCAGACGACACACAATTAATCTTCTCCTTTCCCCCTTCTGATAACCAGGCTGCGAATCGCATCTCTGCATGTCTGTCAGACATATCAGTGTGGATGACGGATCACCACCTCAAGCTGAACCTCGGCAAGACGGAGCTGCTCTTCCTCCCGGGGAAGGACTGCCCGTTCCATGATCTCGCCATCACGGTTGACAACTCCCTTGTGTCCTCCTCCCAGAGTGCTAAGAACCTTGGCGTGATCCTGGACAACACCCTGTCGTTCTCCACTAACATCAAGGCGGTGACCCGATCCTGTAGGTTCATGCTCTACAACATTCGCAGAGTACGACCCTGCCTCACACAGGAAGCGGCGCAGGTCCTAATCCAGGCACTTGTCATCTCCCGTCTGGATTACTGCAACTCGCTGTTGGCTGGGCTCCCTGCCTGTGCCATTAAACCCCTACAACTCATCCAGAACGCTGCAGCCCGTCTGGTGTTCAACCTTCCCAAGTTCTCTCACGTCACACCGCTCCTCCGCTCTCTCCACTGGCTTCCAGTTGAAGCTCGCATCCGCTACAAGACCATGGTGCTTGCCTACGGAGCTGTGAAGGGAACGGCACCTCCATACCTTCAGGCTCTGATCAGGCCCTACACCCAAAGAAGGGCACTGCGTTCATCCACCTCTGGCCTGCTCGCCTCCCTACCTCTGCGGAAGCACAGTTCCCGCTCAGCCCAGTCAAAACTGTTCGCTGCTCTTGCACCCCAATGGTGGAACAAGCTCCCTCACGACGCCAGGACAGCGGAGTCAATCACCACCTTCCGGAGACACCTGAAACCCCACCTCTTTAAGGAATACCTGGGATAGGATAAAGTAATCCTTCTAACCCCCCCCCCCCCCCCCCCTTAAAATATTTAGATGCACTATTGTAAAGTGGTTGTTCCACTGGATATCATAAGGTGAATGCACCAATTTGTAAGTCGCTCTGGATAAGAGCGTCTGCTAAATGACTTAAATGTAAATGTAATGTAAATGTAAAAGAGGAATGGCATGAATAAAAGTGTGATGAATAATCCAGTGCCAGAAGAATAAGAGTAGGCCTATATGAATGTGTGTAGGCCCCAAGTCTCAGTAGAACACAGTGAGTGAGTCAGTGGGCCTTGTCATTGGAGCAGTAGTGGAATCCCCTTCCAATAACTACATTGGGAAGATAATAAGCGGCAATGAGCCTTCTGAACTACATGCATCTGCCGGGATTCTCACCATTGCCATAAACCCAGAATCAAACATTCCCCATACTAACCAACCTGGGTAAACAGAACAAATGCTTAGAAAATAGTAGCCTGACAAACATGGACATGGTATCGCATTGGAGGAATGTCATTTTCTGTTTACACACCATGACATAAACCCATTTTCAAACAGCTTCAATGTGCAGCTTCAAAAGACCACTCATGAAGAGTCACTAGGAAATACATTTGTAACTAAACAGCCAACTGTTGCAGTCAAGTTGTGGGCAAGTGTTTACTGTGTAGATTAATTACTGTGAAATTAGCCTACCATTTCACAGTAATTAATCTACACAGTAAACATTTGCCCGCAACTTGACTGCAACAGTTGGCTGTTTTAGTTACAAATGTATTTCCTAGTGACTCTTCATGAGTAGTTTTTGAAGCTGCACATTAGGGCACAATTTTGCCCAAATTGGTCGGTGAAATTTCACACCATTGTTAGGTTTCAGGAATAAAGCCATCATTCAGGTAGGACTACATGAAAACCTAATTAATATGGCATTAAAAAAACAAAAAAAACAAACAAGTGGGCTTCCTGTATATACGCAGCTCTAGAGTGCAAATGGTTGAAGGCTGCAGTTAAGATTTACTTTGGACTTTTACACTCCAGTCAGTGAACACATGATATCGTCCTTTTTCACCCAACCAGATTACAATTTCACATCATTTGACACAACTACACACAGTGCAAGTCATTTTCCTGAAAGAGATGGAAGTTACTTCACAAATGCACTTCCTAATAAAATTAATCCTCGACAACCAACACACGTCAGTGGGTAGCTATAGCGCAGTATGGTAGGTTTTAGGCTTTTCCCGAAATCACTACACCATCATGACATTTTATGTGTTTATCGATCTTATTTACACACTCCTTCGTATAAGCTTGACATGGCTTGTCTTCAAGTAGCCTGAACTATAACTATTGGATATAATGCCCTTCACATTCATGGCTTTTAAACACAATTGGCAAACTAATGTATGGAATATACTTTTGCACCTAAGATATGGTTGACATTGACTGCATTCACATGTCACTTACCCTTTATGTAGTCCATTGACACTAGCTTGCCACTGTTTTTTTGTCCCGGTCCACTTGCTACAGCGAAGATGACTCTCAACCTCTTGTTCCCAAATAGCAAACGTTGGCCTGTGTGAAGACTGTTAAAGTGACTTGTTGGCATGGTACGTATTATGACATATCATTCAACAATACTTCAAATTACATTGACAGACATTTTAGCATTGCTTGCCATGCCCACACTGTAAACGATAACCTTAAATTCAGTCTATCGACTTCACTATGAGCTGAGCTGATTAACCATGTTTCTTTCTGATCAAAGCTATACGTTTAAATTAATATACTTGTTCCAAACAAATAAATAGACTTTGGAGTTGAACTTACACCTGAATGATTAAATTCACCAAGATTTATGACAGCAGTTAACTGCAGTCTGGGAAAAACTAGGGCAATATTAGCTTACACTTAAGCACATGTGCTTGCAACATTAAGCTTTCTCATCACAATCTTGCATAACAATATATGAATAGTTTAATTGAAATATTCACAGTTTTCTGCTTAACTTTTTCATCGGCCTTTTCATCGGCTTTACAGGGCACTTCCAAAAGAAACCTGTAAGAATGTATTGCTTTACTTGGCCATTGGTAGGTTTTATGGCTTTAATTGATGGACTCAATTCTAACTGACCTAAGCATACATGCTTTGATTGTCAATCTAATACTCTTGTCTATGACCAGACATATTGTGACTGCCACACAAATGATTCTGCCTTTGATAACTACAAATGATAACAAAAGGAAGTATGAACAGCCCAGATAATCTAAACAAATATGGGAGCTGTGTCATGTATGTTTTCCTTTTTATATCCAGTATTTCTCACATCAAAATAGCCTAAATACTGGTCTGCATTGAAAGTTATGCTTGCTATAAGGTATGCCTGCAGCTTGCCAATGATTGGTAATAGTTTCAGATCTTAGGTATGTCGTGTCTTTGGCTATGCCGGATTAAGTGATATGACATGCTAACCTATAAAATCCTTTCTCTGAAATAATATTACCTGATAAGCTAATCATGTAAATGTAATTAACTAGAAAGTCGTGGTACCACGGAAGAACGTTTATAGAGCCGTTATCTTCCGAATAAACTCTTAAAATACTTAGTAATCTTTTACATCGATAGCAGTCAATATTAACCCTTATCTTATTTTCAGTCTCATAATGAAAGTTGTAAATTCTTGGTTATCTTCACGAACCCTGGCTAACAAGTTGAATCAGCAATACAAAATTGGGTTTAATTATTTATTTACTAAATACCAAAACTAATCACACAGAATTACAAATACACAGAATACAAATGATGCCATACAGAAAACATCCCTGGTGGACGGAACCTGTATGATGGCTGGTTACACAAAGGAAAGGGGGTTGGGCATGAATGAAAGAGTGGGAAGACTTAGGAACAAAGAAAGAGCAGCTACGCTATCGTAAATACATTATCTTATGCATTACTAAATTACCGCCCATTTGGAAAAGGAAAATGCAATAAATATTTACTCTGAACTGCGCTTCGGTAGGTTGGTCGTAGATGCTGGCCGGGTTGGCCAACAGATCTTCCTGTCCTCGGAAGAATGTCTCTGGTGGTAAATTGGATACGTGGTGGTATCTTCGTCTGTTCGTTGTTAGACTGGATCCGTCGTCCGTCCTTTCCTAGCCCACGTCTACAGCGGCCGCTGCTAACTCAACGGCTAGGAAGTATCACTTCTGTAGTGAATAAGCTCAAAGTTCCTACCATTCGCCACCAAAGCTCACGCTGAGGTTGGCTTAGTTTTGTACTTGACGTGTGTCCTTCTAACGTAGAGGCTGCAGACCTCACGTACTGGAACATATGGTTATCTTTTCGTCAAAGGCTTATATAGTGGAGAGGGGGAAGGATGTGTTTCATCGTTTATAACCCCTGTCTCTTCACAGGGGTGGGCCACTGATCAAGCAGGGCACTTTCCTTATGAAAACAAAATTCTCTCATTTGGCAGCTAAAATTACATTCAATCTCCTAACAAACTATTTCAATATCAAACATTTCAATTGCATAACAATTCCATGTGACTCTGATAACTAGAGGGTGTATACTTTCCCAGGTACAGTTTATGTCGTCCTGTCATCAGTCATAATGTCTCAGATGACAACCGAACTGACATCCATACTCATTACGTTCCAAAGCATATTTCCAACTGGTTTTATTACCAAAATATGGTTCCTTTCCCCATTTGTTTGATGTTCCCAGACTCTCTATATTTAACAGGACAGCAGTCCTTCAGGACAGCAGTCCTTCAGTAGGGTCAGAAAGAGAGGGGAAGGGAGAAAGGTATTTATGGGGGGGGGGGTCATAAACCTTACCCACAGGCCAACGTCATGACAGGTATAATTATTTGGATTAATCTGCCTTAACGAGGGAGTGTGGTATATGGCGAATATACCACGGCTTAGGGCTGTTCTTAGGCACGACACATCGCATGCTCAACGGAATTAGTGTTGATGCTACAAGAGCACAGAGTATTACAATCATGAGTGAGAGTTTGGGTGAGCTGATGTTGTAACCCAAAAATATTTTCACTAATCTGTTTGACCTGTATGACATCGAAGACACTGATCGTCAAGCTGAAGATGACATGATTAGAAGAGAAACCAACACATACAGTTGATGTCAGAAGTTTACATACACCTTAGCCAAATACATTTAAACTCAGTTTGTCACAATTCCTGACATTTAATCCCAGTAAAAATTCCCTGTCTTAGGTCAGTTAGGATCACCACTTTATTTTAAGAATGTGAAATGTCAGAATAATAGTAGAAAATTATTTATTTGAGCTTTTACTTCTTTCATCACATTCCCAGTGGGTCAGAAGTTTACATACAGTCGTGGCCAAAAGTTTTGAGAATGACACAAATATTAATTTCCACAAAGTTTGCTGCTTCAGTGTCTTTAGATATTTTTGTCAGATGTTACTATGGAATAGTGAAGTATAATTACAAGCATTTCATACGTGTCAAAGGTTTTTATTGACAATTACATGAAGTTGATGCAAAGAGTCCTATTTGCAGTGTTGACCCTTCTTTTTCAAGACCTCTGCAATCTGCCCTGGTATGCTGTCAATTAACTTCTGGGCCACATCCTGACTGATGGCAGCCCATTCTTGCATAATCAATGCTTGGAGTTTGTCAGAATTTGTGGGTTTTTGTTTGTCCACCTGCCTCTTGAGGATTGACCACAAATTCTCAATGGGAGTTTCCTAGCCATGGACCCAAAATATAGATGTTTTGTTCCCCGAACCACTTAGTTATCACGTTTACCTTATGGCAAGGTGCTCCATCATGCTGGAAAAGGCATTGTTTGTCACCAAACTGTTCCTGGATGGTTGGGAGAAGTTGCTCTCAGAGGATGTGTTGGTACCATTCTTTATTCATGGCTGTATTCTTAGGCAAAATTGTGAGTGACCCCTCTCCCTTGGCTGATTAGCAACCTCACACACGAATGCTCTCAGGATGCTTTACTGTTGGCATGACACAGGACTGATGGTAGCGCTCACCTTGTCTTCTCCGGACAAGGTTTTTTCCGGATGCCCCAAACAATCGGAAAGGGGATTCATCAGAGAAAATGACTTTACCCCAGTCCTCAGCAGTCCAATCCCTGTACCTTTTGCAGAATATGAGTCTGTCCCTGATGTTTTTCCTGGAGAGAAGTGGCTTCTTTGCTGCCCTTCTTGACACCAGGCCATCCTCCAAAAGTCTACGCCTCACTGTGCGTGCAGATGCACTCACACCTGCCTGCTGCCATTCCTGAGCAAGCTCTGTACTGGTGGTGCCCCGATCCCGCAGCTGAATCAACTTTAGGAGCCATTCCTGGCGCTTGCTGGACTTTCTTGGGTGCCCTAAAGCCTTCTTCACAACAATTGAACCGCTCTCCTTGAAGTTCTTGATGATCCGATAAATGGTTGATTTAGGTGCAATCTTACTGGCAGCAATATCCTTGCCTGTGAAGCCCTTTTTGTTCAAAGCAATGATGACGGCACGTGTTTCCTTAAATTTAACCATGGTTGACAGAGGAAGAACATTGATTCCAAGCACCACCCTCCTTTTGAAGCTTCCAGTCTGTTATTTGAACTCAACCAGCATTACAGAGTGATCTCCAGCCTTGTCCTCGTCAACACTCATACCTTTGTTAACGAGATAATCACTGACATGATGTCAGCTGGTCCTTTTGTGGCAGGGCTGAAATGCAGTGCAAATGTTTTTTGGGGATTCAGTTAATTTGCATGGCAAAGAGGGACTTTGCAATTAATTGCAATTCATCTGATCACTTTTCATAACATTCTGGAGTATATGCAAATTGCCGTCATACAACTGAGGCAGCAGACTTTGTGAAAATTAATATTTGTGTTATTCTCAAAACTTTTGGTCACGACTGTACACTAAATTAGTATTCAGTAGTATTGCCTTTAAATTGTTTAACTTGGGTCAAACGTTCCACAAGCTTCCTAAAATAAGTTTTTCAGTTCTGCCCACAAATTGTCTATAGGATTGAGGTCGGGGCTTTGTGATGGCCACTCCAATACCTTGACTTTGTTGTCCTTAAGCCATTTTGCCACAACTTTGGAAATATGCTTGGGGTCATTGTCCATTTGGAAGACCCATTTGCAACCAAGCTTTAACTTCCTGACTGATGTCTTGAGATGTTGCTTCAATATATCCACATCATTTTCTTTCCTCATGATGCAATCTATTTTGTGAGGTGCACCAGTCCCTCCTGCAGCAAAGCACCCCACAACATGATGCTGCTACCCCCGTGCTTCACGGTTGAGATGGTGTTCTTCGGCTTGCAAGCATCCCCCTTTTTCCTCCAAACACAACAATGGTCATTATGGCCAAACAGTTCTATTTTTGTTTCATGAGACCAGAGGACATTTCTCCAAAAAGTTCAATCTTTTTGCAGTTGCAAACCGTAATCTGGCTTTTTTATGGAGGTTTTTGAGTATTGGCTTCTTCCTTGCTGAGTGGCCTTTCAGGTTATGTCGATACAGCACTTGTTTTACTGTGGATATAGATACTTTTGTACCTGTTTCCTCCAGCATCTTCACAAGGTCTTTTGCTGTTGTCCTGGGATTGATTTGCAATTTTCGCACCAAAGTACGTTCATCTCTAGGAGACAGAACGCATCTCCTTCCTGAGCGGTATGATGGCTGTGTGGTCCCATGGTGTTTATACTTGCGTACTATTGCTTGTACAGATGAACATGGTACATTCAGGTGTTTGGAAATTGCTCCCAAGGATGGATCAGAGTTGTGGAGGTCTACAATTTGTTTCTGAGATCTTGGCTCATTTTCTATTGATTATACCATGATGTCAAGCATAGAGGCACTGAGTTTGACGGTAGGCCTTGAAATACATCCACAGGTACACCTCCAATTGACTCAAAGGATGTCAATTAGCCTATCAGAAGCTTCTAATGCCATGACATCATTTTCTGAAAATTTCCAAGCTGTTTAAAAGCACAGTCAACTTAGTGTATGTAAACTTCTGACCCACTGGAATTGTGATACAGTGAAATAATCTGTCTGTAAACAATTGTTGGAAAAATGACTTGTGTCATGCACACGGTAGATGTCCTAACCGACTTGCCAAAACTATAGTTTGTTAGCAAGAAATTTGTGGAGTGGTTGAAAAACAGGTTTAATGACTCCAACCTAAGTGTCTGTAAACTTCCGACTTCAACTGTATTACCTAAATTACCTCAACTAACCGGTGCCCCCGTACATTGACTCTGTACCGGTACCCCATGTATATAGCCTCGCTATTGTTATTTTTCTGCTGCTCTTTAATTATTTGTTACTTTTTTCTTTTTTTTAACCTTTTTTCTGTTGCTATTTTTTCTTCACTGCATTGTTGGTTATTAAGGGCTTGTAAGTACGCATTTCACTGTAAGGTCTACAGCTGTTTTATTTGGCGCATGTGACAAATAACATTTGATTTGACTTCATTTCTAGAAACTCTACAATTTGGCTGATTTTGGATTGTAGGTCATTATCAATAAAATGTCACAATATGGTGCAGATGGTTCAATTTGGCTTCTGGCGTGCAACTCCCCGGATCTACTAACACCATTGACAACTACTTTCCATTTTCAAGGGATTGTTAAATAAATGTTATAACTATTTGGTTTTATTATCATCCCCTCTTGAAGAGCATATTCAGAACGACACATTCCCAATTTTTCCACATTTAGCTCTATCAGAGTTATACAGCAAGTAACTGCAAGCTTTTCATGAACAGTGCACCTCATGTATTTTAAGGTACGTTAAGTTAGGCGATCCATTTGGCATGTAGCTAACTAGCTATCCAAGCAAACAATGTGTTATTTAGCTTGTTTCATCAAAAAGTAGCATTTTGGAAAGAGCTTGACATCAGCAAGTCCTCATCCTGTTAAAGTTGGCAGTTGGACTACTGTCACTACCACTATAGATGGCAAGCAAATCAAACAATATTTGGATATAGCAATCTAGTTTATCCCCTGAAAGTTAGCTTGTTAACCTCTTATGGCTAGGGGGCAGTATTTTCACGGCTGGATAAAAGACGTACCCGATTTAATCTGGTTACTAATCCTACCCAGTAACTAGAATATGCATATACTTATTATATATGGATAGAAAACACCCTAAAGTTTCTAAAACTGTTTGAATGGTGTCTGTGAGTATAACAGAACTCAAATGGCAGGTCAAAACCTGAGAGATTCCTTTACAGGAAGTGGCCTGTCTGACCATTTCTGGAACTTCTTTGCCATCTCTATCTTTTACTAAGGATCTCTGCTCTAACGTGACACTTCCTACGTCGTCCATAGGCGCTCAGAGCCCGGGAAAAAACAGAATGTCGTCATCCCAGCCCCAGGCTGAAACACATTATCGCCTTTCTCAAGTGGCCGATCAAGGGACTGTGAGCTTAGGCGCGTGACCTGGCCGCCCCCGTCTTTGTGATTTTTTCCTCTGTTTGCCGAAAAGGAGATTCGCAGTGCAAAACAACCACCCACAACCCCAAAGAAAAACACACACACCTATATAGGACTTCCAATCAAAGGCAACTCAACACACCTGCCTTCAATTGGAAGTCCCAATCAACAATACAAACATACCCAACACAAACATGCCACGTCCTGACCAAAACTAAAACACTAGCTCCATCTGCTGGTCAGGACGTGACAGTACCCCCCCTCAAGGTGCAGACCCCGGAATGCACCTACCAACAGAAAAACACCAACAAAAAACCCATAAACAATAACCCCTAAACAATAAGGGAGGGAAGGGAGGGTGGCTGCCGTCACCGACGGCACTGTGCTACACCCTCCCTCCCCAACCCACCTATCCTGGAGGTGGCTCAGGTGCAGGCCGTGGACCTCGCTCCACCTTCGGCGTCGCTCACTTTGATGGCGCCGATAGCTGCGCCGGGCAGACGGGCCACTCGGACTGACCCTGGTAGACGGACCACTCGGGCTGGACCGGGGGACAGGAGGGCCCCTCGGGCTGGGCCGGGCGACAGGAGGGCCCCTCGGGCTGGGCCGGGCGACAGGAGGGCCCCTCGGGCTGGGCCGGAGGGCAGGAGGGCCCCTCGGGCTGGGCCGGAGGGCCGGAGGGCCACTCGGGCTGGGCCGGAGGGCCGGAGGGCCACTCGGGCTGGGCAGGAGGGCCGGAGGGCCACTCTGGCAGTTCCGGGCAGTCTGGCCACTCTGGCAGTTCCGGGCAGTCTGGCCACTCTGGCAGTTCCGGGCAGTCTGGCCACTCTGGCAGTTCCGGGCAGTCTGGCCACTCTGGCAGTTCCGGGCAGTCTGGCCACTCTGGCAGTTCCGGGCAGTCTGGCCACTCTGGCAGAACCGGGCAGTCTGGTGACTGTTGACTAGCGGGCAGCTCTGGTGACTGTTGACTGGAGAGGTTGGGCTGACACACTAGACTCCTGATGCGTGGGGCTGGTATTGGACGTGCCAGCCTGGAGACACGCACCTCCATGCTAGTGCGTCTAGCGGGAAACACCGGACCGAAAGGGTGCACTGGCGGTCTTGAGTGCAGGGTTGGCATCACCCCTTCCGGCTCGATGCTCCCCTTGCCCTGGCACCTGCGGGGCGCTGGTACTGGGCGAACTGGGCTGTGCGTCCGTATAGGCGAGATGGTGCGTACCACAGCATAACATGGCGCCCTCCACCTCATATTTTCCTCCCTGTAGTCACGGGTAGCTGGCTTACGGCTCTTCCCTGGCCTGGCCAAGCTACCCGTGTGCCCCCCCCAAAAAAAATTCTTGGGGGTGCCTCTCCAGTTTCCTTAGCTCCCTTAACTTGTCCGCCCAGAATTTTCTTTCGTCCTGCCAGGTCCATTCCTCCATTTTCCTCTCCTGTGGCTTCCTCCTCTTCTGCTGCTTGGTCCTTTGGTGGGTGGTTCTGTAACGGCTGTCTTCTGAAATGAACCAAGGCGCAGCAGGTATGTGAATACTCATTTTTTAATTACCCAACAAAAGGAGTAAAGCATCCACAGGAAACAATAAACACGACAGCAGCAACAGTTTGCAGGCTAAAAAACGCAGTGCAAAACAACCACCCACAACCCAAAAGAAAAACACACACACCTATATAGGACTTCCAATCAAAGGCAACTCAACACACCTGCCTTCAATTGGAAGTCCCAATCAACAATACAAACATACCCAACACAAACATGCCACGTCCTGACCAAAACTAAAACACTAGCTCCATCTGCTGGTCAGGACGTGACAATTGGTTGGAGAAAAAAAAGTACATTAGGTCTACTTACCGCTATGTTTAGCCAACTGTACAAAGTTTCTGTTGGTAGCTTGGAAAGTAACCATTATCAACTAACAGTACATATAGCAAATGCACCCTTCTGCTGCTTGACAGGCAGAGCCCACATCGGATGGGGAAATTAACCTAAACCACTAATACTTGTCAGGTATAGTTCACTTTTATTTCATATCACTCAAACATCAAATTAATGGTGGCCAATATTGAGAGGGATCACAAGGCTACCCTCACATATCTGAAATTACATCATCAATTGATGTTTACTGATCATGAAAAGCATGCAGTTACTCACTGTTTAAAATGTGTAGTTCTGACTATGCTCTTCAAGAGGTGAGGATATTAAACCCACATTGTTATAACATTTATTTAGCAATCTCTTAAAAGGCACACAGTTGTTAATGTTTTTTGGCAGAGCTGGGGGTCTCCTTGCCCCACAGCAGGCAAATTGGACGCTCTACACCTTATTGTGACATCTTATTGATAGCAACCTATTACTGTTTGGTGGTGTTAAGCCTAGTTATAGAACATAGTTGATGAAAGATTTATGCAAAATGTATTTGCAATTAGTTTTAATTTGTCCCATCTATATGAAAGACTGATTATGCTTTCAAGACAGTGAAACCATCAACATGTGTTGGACATTATAGCACAGACCTACACTACACATATAATGATTAAGATTAGGTAAAATGCATTGACACGTTTTGTTAAAACATGCTTTATAACTCCTACAGACAAAGTAAACATTTACTTTTTTTTCTCTATAATCATTTGAACTTCTCTTTCTCAACAATCCTTTTCAGCTTCAATACAAATGTCAAAAATCGATCAAAAATTCATCCCTTTTGGTCCCAGTTTCCCCCAAACATTAACCAGATTTACATTTACATTACATTTTTACATTTTAGTCATTTAGCAGACGCTCTTATCCAGAGCGACGTACAGTAGTGAATGCATACATTTCATACATTTTTTTTTTTCGTACTGTAAAATGATCTTAGACACAAAGTACTGATGTATACAATATAGACACTGTACATTACACACTCAGCATAATACATAAACTCAGCAAAAAAAGAAACACCCCTTTTTCAGGACTCTGTCTTTCAAAGATAATTCGTAAAAATCCAAATAACTTCACAGATATTCATGGTAAAGGGTTTAAACACTGTTTAAACACAATGAACCATAAACAATTAATGAACATGCACCTGTGGAATGGTCGTTAAGACACTAACAGCTTACAGACGGTAGGCAATTAAGGTCACAGTTATGAAAACTTAGGACACTAAAGAGGCCTTTCTACTGACTCTGAAAAACACCAAAATAAAGATGCCCAGGGTCCCTGCTCATCTGCGTGAACGTGCCTTAGGCATGCTGTAAGGAGGCATGAGGACTGCAGATGTGGCCAGGGCAATAAATTGCAATGTCTGTACTGTGAGACACCTAAGACAGCGCTACACGGAGACAGGACGGACAGCTGATCGTCCTCGCAGTGGCAGACCATGTGTAACAACACCTGCACAGGATCGGTACATCCGAACTTCACACCTGCGGGACAGGTACAGGATGGCAACAATAACTGCCCGAGTTACACCAGGAATGCACAATCCCTCCATCAGTGCTCAGACTGTCCACAATAGGCTGAGAGAGGCTGGACTTGTAGGCCTGTTGTAAGGCAGGTCTTCACCAGACATCACCGGCAACAACGTTGCCTATGGGCACAAACCCACCGTCGCTGGACCAGACGGGACTGGCAAAAAGTGCTCTTCACTGACGAGTCGCGGTTTTGTCTCACCGGGGGTGATGGTCGGATTCGTGTTTATTGTCAAAGGAATGAGCATTACACTGAGGCCTGTACTCTGGAGCAGGATCAATTTGGAGGTGGAGGGTCCGTCATGGTCTGGGGCAGTGTGTCACAGCATCATCAGACTGAGCTTGTTGTCATTGCAGGCAATCTCGATGCTGTGCGTTACAGGGAAGACATCCTCCTCCCTCATGTGGTACCCTTTCTGCAGGCTCATCCTGACATGACCCTCCAGCATGACAATGCCACCAGCCACACTGCTTGTTCTGTGAGTGATTCCCTGCAAGACATGAATGTCAATGTTCTGCCATGGCCAGCGAAGAGCCCGGATCTCAATCCCATTGAGCACGTCTGGGACCTGTTGGATCGGAGGGTGAGGGCTAGGGCCATTCCCCCCAGAAATGTCTGGGAACTTGCAGGTTCCTTGGTGGAAGAAGGGGGTAACATCTCACAGCAAGAACTGGCAAATCTGGTGGTCCATGAGGAGGAGATGCACTGCAGTACTTAATGCAGCTGGTGGCCACACCAGATACTGACTGTTACTTTTGATTTTGACACCCCCTTTGTTCAGGGACACATTATTACATTTATTTTAGTCACATGTCTGTGGAACTTGTTCAGTTTATGTGTGTTGAATCTTGTTATGTTCAAACAAATATTTACACATGTTAAGTTTGTTGAAAATTAACGCAGTTGACAGTGAGAGGGTGTGTCTTTTTTTGCTGAGTTTACATTGGATGTTACCCTTATCATACACATTGTACACTTCTCATATAGCCACATTGGCATACTAACACAGTGCTCATCTTTACTTATTGCTGTTTAGGTATTTGATGGAGATTGGAATGAAGCAGTGCTGACAATGCTGGAAATACATCATCTACTTGTGTCGTGACATGACTATCATTAATCTGATCACTGTTATGTATCGAATCAACTAACTATGTTTAATAGTAACTCGATTAAATTAATCATGTAACAATTAGCTCATTAGAATTTGGGCCACCACGGAAGAAGTTGTTAAACGAGTTACCATCTCCCGAATTAAACTCTAGAAGATATATTAGTTTTATATCAATAACAGTCAATTATTAATCATTACCTCATTTCAGTCTCATAATTATGAACGTCGCGTACTCCTTGCATCTGCACAAACCCCAGCTTTACTGATCATTCTGTACCACACAAATTGATGTAATTATTTATTTACTAACTACATGATAATACAGGACACGCACACAGTATAGGTTACTGATTAGAAACTTAATACGATGAAAACAGGTCCTTAGTGGACTAACACAAACATGACTGCTTGTTTATCAAAAGGGGGAGGAGTAGAGAGGGGAAAAGGGAGAAAGAAAGACAACATCTATACACTTGGAACTACGTTGACAGTAATCATAATAATTTTGCTACCCGAGCCACCGCCCATTTGGGTTAAGAAATAATGTGTTTGAATGTCTTCCTTCGTC
Source organism: Salmo salar (assembly GCF_965601325.2). Taxonomy (NCBI): domain Eukaryota; kingdom Metazoa; phylum Chordata; class Actinopteri; order Salmoniformes; family Salmonidae; genus Salmo; species Salmo salar. Next base: position 49,929,483 of record NC_138292.1, on the reverse strand, counting down.
GTTTATCTCTGTTGGACCCAGGCCTTCGTGAAAAGGGTAAATTGGGTCTTAATCAGAGCTCTTAAGTGTAAGGCTCTGATTGTCCACTAGAGATCACGATGTCCTTCTTAGTTGTTCGTGGCTTCAATGCCTTGTCCTGTAGTTTGAAGCAGACTAACAAGGTGGTGTTTACTTTCCCTCGATCTGGAAGAGTGGTGCTCTTGAAGACAGCTAGTCAGCTGTGTCGATGATCCCCAGTGGGGTGATGAGAGCCGTGTAGTAAACGATGGTTTGAAGAGTAACCGGATGGTCCTACTTAAATTCACTTTGTTAGATACAGAATTTAGAACAGCTACTCAGCTGTTGTTAGATAGGCTACTATGTCATCTTTATCTCATGTTGATTTTCAGCATTGTAACCAATAGAGACCTAAGCAGCAGCTTGAGTCCTTCTGGTCTGATGTGTTAATTTTCAACTCGTCCTTTATACACTCTGGTAAAAAAGGGGGCATTTCCATCATGATGACATGCTCTCTGAGCTCCCGCGGGCGGGGCTACTTACTGGGGCAAAGTATCATCAAAACTATGATCTCATTAGGAATGTGATTTTAGTGTTCTATCTTAACAAAATTATTCTCATCATCTTTGATATTTCCTACACAATGCAAAGGATGAAAACCTGACATACAAGTTAACCTGTTGGGGGTAGGGGGCAGTATTTGCACGGCCGGATAAAAAACGTACCCGATTTAATCTGGTTATTACTACTGCCCAGAAACTAGAATATGCATATAATTATTGGCTTTGGATAGAAAACACCCTAAAGTTTCTAAAACTGTTTGAATGGTGTCTGTGAGTATAACAGAACTCATATGGCAGGCAAAAACCTGAGAAGATTCCTTACAGGAAGTGACCTGTCTGACAAGTTCTTGTTCTTCTTGGCTCTGTTTATTGAAAACTGAGGATCTTTTCTGTAACGTGACACTTCCTACGGCTCCCATAGGCTCTCAGAGCCCAGGAAAAAGCTGAATGATGTAATTCCAGCCACTGGCTGAAAAACATTAGCGCTTTTGGTAAGTGCTCTATCAGAGGACAATGGGACGGAGGCACATGCACGAGTCGACCCCATGTTTTTATTTTCTCTCTCTTTGAACCTAAACACGCTTTGCCGGTCGGAATATTATCGCTTTTTTACGAGAAAAATTGCATAAAAATGGATTTTAAACAGCGGTTGACATGCTTCGAAGTACGGTAATGGAATATTTAGAATTTTTTTGTCACGAAATGCGTCGTGCGCGTCACCCTTCTTTACCATTCGGATAGTGTCTTGAACGCACGAACAAAACAGAGGATATTTGAACATAACTATGGATTATTTTGAACCAAACCAACATTTGTTATTGAAGTAGAAGTCCTGGGAGTGCATTCTGACGAAGAACAGCAAAGGTAATAACATTTTTCTTATAGTAAATCTGACTTTGGTGAGGGCTAAACTTGGTGGGTGTCTAAATAGCTAGCCCTGTGATGCCGGGCTATCTACTGAGAATATTGCAAAATGTGCTTTCACCGAAAAGCTATTTTAAAATCGGACATAGCGAGTGCATAGAGGAGTTCTGTATCTATAATTCTTAAAATAATTGTTATGTTTTTTGTGAACGTTTATCGTGAGTAATTTTGTAACTTCACCGGAAGTTTGCGGGGGGTATGCTAGTTCTGAACGTCACATGCTAATGTAAAAAGCTGGTTTTTGATATAAATATGAACTTGATTGCACAAAACATGCATGTATTGTATAACATAATGTCCTAGGTGTGTCATCTGATGAAGATCATCAAAGGTTAGTGCTGCATTTAGCTGTCTTCTGTGTTTTTGTGACATTATATGCTAGCTTGAAAAATGGGTGTCTGATTATTTCTGGCTGGGTACTCTGCTGACATAATCTAATGTTTTGCTTTCGTTGTAAAGCCTTTTTGAAATCGGACAGTGTGGTTAGATTAACGAGTGTCTTGTCTTTAAAATGGTGTAAAATAGTCATATGTTTGAGAAATTGAAGTAATAGCATTTCTAAGGTATTTGAAAATCGCGCCACGGGATTACACTGGCTGTTGCGTAGGTGGGACGATTTCGTCCCGCCGACCCTAGAGAGGTTAACCTGTTAGGGCTAGGGGGCAGTATTGACACGGCTGGATAAAAAACGTACCCGATTTAATCTGGTTACTACTCCTGCCCAGTAACTAGAATATGCATATAATTATTGGCTTTGGATAGAAAACACCCTAAAGTTTCTAAAACTGTTTGAATGGTGTCTGTGAGTATAACAGAACTCCTATGGCAGGCCAAAACCTGAGAAGATTTCAAGCAGGAAGTGGCCTGTCTGAGAAGTAGTGTTTCATCTTGGCTCTTTTTATTGAAGACTCAGGATCTGTGCAATAACGTGACACTTCCTACGTCTTCCATAGGGTCTCAGAGCCCGGGAAAAAGTTGAACGATATCGAGGCAGGCTCTGGCTGAAACACTTTATCGCTTTTGGCAAGTGGCCACTCAGAGTACTATGGGCTTAGGCGCGTGCCCGCTTCGACCGAATGGTTTCTTTTCCTTTGTCTGTTTATCTAAACGCAGATTCCCGGTCGGAATATTATCGCTTTTTTATGAGAAAAATGGCATAGAAATTGATTTTAAACAGCGGTTGACATGCTTCGAAGTACGGTAATGGAATATTTAGAATTCTTTTGTCACGAATTGCGCCATGCTCGTCAGCCTTTAGGATAGTGTCTAGAACGCACGAACAAAACGCCGCTGTTTGGATATAACGATTAATTATTTTGGACCAAACCAACATTTGTCATTGAAGTAGAAGTCCTGGGAGTGCATTCTGACGAAGACAACAAAGGTAAGAACATTTTTCTTATAGTAAATCTGACTTTGATGAGTGCTAAACCTGCTGGGTGTCTAAATAGCTAGCCCTGTGATGCCGGGCTATCTACTGAGAATATTGCAAAATGTGCTTTCACCGAAAAGCTATTTTAAAATCGGACATATCGAGTGCATAGAGGAGTTCTGTATCTATAATTCTTAAAATAATTGTTATGCTTTTTGTGAACGTTTATCGTGAGTAATTTAGTAAATTCACCGGGAGTGTTCGGTGGGAATGCTAGTCACATGCTAGTCACATGCTAATGTAAAAAGCTGGTTTTTGATATAAATATGAACTTGATTGAACAAAACATGCATGTATTGTATAACATAATGTCCTAGGGTTGTCATCTGATGAAGATCATCAAAGGTTAGTGCTACATTTAGCTGTGGTTTGGGTTTATGTGACATTATATGCTAGCTTGAAAAATGGGTGTCTGATTATTTCTGTTGAGTAGAGGTTAAAATCATAGAGGTTAAAATCTATTTTTATGCCATTTTTCTCGTAAAAAAGCGATAATATTCCGACCGGGAATCTGCGTTTAGGTAAAAAGAGGAAAGAAAATAAAGCACGGGGTCGACTCGTGCACGCGCTTAAGCCGATTGTCCTCTGATCGGCCACTTGCCAAACGCGCAAATGTGTTTCAGCCTAGGGCTGCCTCGATATCATTCAGCTTTTTCCCGGCGTCTGAGAGCCTATGGGAGCCGTAGGAAGTGTCACGTTACAGCAAAGGTCCTCAGTCTTCAATAAAAAGAGCCAAGATGAACTACAACTTGTCAGACAGGCCACTTCCTGTACAGAATCTTCTCAGGTTTTTGCCTGCCATATGAGTTCTGTTATACTCACAGACACCATTCAAACAGTTTTAGAAACTTTAGGGTGTTTTCTATCCAAAGCCAATAATTATTTGCATATTCTAGTTACTGGGCAGGAGTAGTAACCAGATTAAATCGGGTACGTTTTTTATCCGGCCGTGTCAATACTGCCCCCTACCCCCAACAGGTTAACAATCCTCTGTCAAGTTTCTTATCGTCTTTAAGATTTATCTATGCTGCTTTGTATGGTTTTAAATGTCTATGTGCTTGTCTGTATAAATAGCAACTTTTCTCTCCTTTCTTATTTCACCGGTTCTAGTCAATGCTACTATTTCGGCCTACTGTGCAGAATAGTGTCTGGGCAATGGTTCAGTGTCTAACACCTGAAACCAACTAAGCTTTCATTGCCCTTTTAGTTAGGGTAACAATTACTTTCAACAAAATGATCATATATCTCCTCCTTGCGAATTTACCAAACATGAACTTAAAATCAAAACTAAAATACATGCCTGCCAATGGAGCCGATAGCTCTAGGATATTAATTCATGGAGAGACTAAGTGAAACAAATTCTCTTCCTATCTACTCCTGCTGGCCCCCCTCCTTTCTTCCTGCTACTCCCCAACCCTCAAGGTTTCAGCAGTGCAGGGGAGAATTTCTCCGTCTGCCCTTCTATTTATCTGTCTCCAGCTTTTTCTCATAATATGGGTTGTTTCCAAATATTGACTAAATGTCTCATTGTCTCCTTGGTTGCACTCCTGAACTTTAGAAAAATCAACCTGTCTAGATATTGCATATCTACTTAAATGTATCACAATACCCTCAATGATCCTAGATCACCTACAGATGTCATATATCCCTGTCCTGTTGACCTAAGACTACCATTATTAAACTTATTCACATCAAAATATAATACTATTATATCAATTCCACAGCCTTGTTGTGTTGAATCTCGTACACTGCTTTCAACCACAGCTGACTTCCTAAGGGAAAATAAACTTATCTAGATCATGTAAAAAATACCCCTGCTACTGGTCAAAATATTTTCAAATAACATAATCAGATCAAAATGACTAATCTAATTTACTCCACCAAGATAAATTATTGTACCCGTATTGTTCTCGGAAAATAGACTTAAGGAAGCCTACCCTTAGTCTAAGGCTTTGCCCTTTTATTCTTCTCATTGGTTCAAATGATCAATTGTGTCTAAAAACTTTAACTCTATCATAATTATCAGTTCTACAAATTCCCTTACAATCAATATCACCAATGACCTTAAATTCACCATCCAAATGGCTTTTCAATGTGGCTGATCAGACCACACAGGAAAAGTCACCAGAGGGGTCAAAAGTCATACCACCCTTTCAGAACCGTGTTTCTTACTACATTAGACAAATGAAGGCTAAGAACTTTATCTACATTTTGTATCCCAGGTTCCCAGAACATTCCCTATCAAAATAATTTCACGTGCTTAATTAAAACTCAGAAAACAAGACACGCCCCAATATCACACAGAAATTTGATTCTCTCTCCCATTACTGTTAGTGTCAAATAGGGTTTCTGTTCTTGTTGTAATGCCAAATCAATTGTAGCCAATTCAAAAACTTCACAATCGCTGTTTATAACTAAATTCTGAAAATCGTCCTTCCCCTCACTAGTGTCTGCTCCCCCGCTCTCCATAGTTAGTCATGCACCATCCTCCTCCTCCTCCTCTGAGTCTGGCTGGGGGCGCCTGACCTTCTTCTCTTTGTATCTGTCTCTACTCCCTCTCTGGCCTTGCTTGTCTCTGTTTTTGTTACAATCTCTACCAGAATGGTTTCCCTCCCTGCAGCGGTTACACGGTGCTTTACACTGTCTAGCAAGGTGTCCTAGCTTGTGACAATTGAAACGCTGCTTCTCTCCATCTCTGTCAGCGTGTCTCCCTGTTTTTCCCCTTCTGTCTACAGAGTCTTTGCTCCTCCCCGCTATTTCTCCTAGGGTTGCTATCAGGTACTCTGTTACCCCGACAGTTACTGTTAGATGCTCTATCTCAACCGATTCACTCTTTTTACAGTTTCAACCTATTTTATTGCAGTGTTTACACAGAACCTCACATTCTCTAGCAAAATGACCCGGTTTGTTACAGTTAAAGCATCCATCTCCCCCTTTCTTTTGTCTATTCCTATCCGGACTTTGGTTATGGTAAACGAGTCTACTGAGGGCTCTGGGTTGTGCAGCACCACGAACACGCTCTCTTCCCCTAGTTCTCATCTTTCTCTCTCCCTCCATTTCTATCCACTTTTTCAATAAAGTGGCTAAATCCTGTCCTCCTCCCTGTGTCTCTTCCTCTCTACCTTCCTCGGCTCCCTGAGGACCAGCATATGGGGGAGGGGTTAACGGTACGGGCGGGACTTGATGTGGTTGCCTCCGTCTCACTACCACCACCTCGTTATCTGGGTTCTCCCGCCACCCCTGGTCAGCCAGGGAGGGGTATCATTTGGGTTTAGATGGTGTCTCTGTGGGAGCCGTGGGAGTCCTCTCTGTCTGCTCCTGGCTACCCAAATCATTGTTAGCAACGCCCTTATCCCTGGCCCCCTCCGCTCTCTTCCTAGCTTCTGCCAGCCAAACACGAGCAGTGTCAAGGCCTTCTGTGTGCTGCTTTTCTGTCTTATCCCCACAGACCCTATGTATTTGTTTTACCATTAATTCCAATCTTTCAACATTTAAACATCCATCAAAATCGTATTTCTTCCTCCATTTCGGCCCAAAATAAATGTTCCTCTTATCTTTTCCCAGCATAAAACGTTCATCTCCCGTCAATACCGGGATCTCCTTAGAGGATTTACTACCCATGTTGTTAAAGTACACTCGTATTTATTCTGCTTCTTCTCCCAATCTAGAATTTTAGAAGGATTATTCGTAAGAACCTTAAACTATCTTTTATTCTATGTGCTTTAATTTATAAAACTCTGATTCAATTACAATCTGTGTGTACTTGCTATTGATCTCTATGTCTGTGCTGTATTTTCCTTTGTCCATGTCCTACTGGTAATTTCCTCTAGGATCCCAGAATAATTTCTTTCATGACTTTTGATAGATCCATTAGGTCTCACGTATATGGCTTTTGACCCTCTTATCCATCTCACACGCAATTATCCTCTTACCCCTGTGGAAATTTCCCAATTTGTCTATGTGTTGTACAATCTATGTGTTACAATCTGTGTGTACTTTCTATTGATCTCTCTATGTGTGTTGTATTTTCCTGTGTCCATGTCCTATTGGTAATTTCCTCTAGGGTCCCAGAATAATTTCTTTCATGACTTTTGATAGATCCATTATCCATCTCACACGCAATTATCCTCTTACCCATGTGGAAACTTCCCAATGTGTCTATGTGTTGTACAATCTATGTGTATCTCTTTCTTGAAACATTATCTATTGCGGTGACTTTTGATCGGACATTAGGTCGCATACGTATGCAACTATAAACTATTTTCCAGGGGTCGTAAAGCCCTAGTTAACCTCTCTAGGGTAGGTGGCACCAAATCATCCCACCTACGTAACAGCCAGTGTAATCCCGTGGCGCGTTATTCAAAAACCTCAAAAATGCAAAAACTTCAATTTTTCAAACATATGACTATTTTACACCATTTTAACCTCTATGGGGTCCCACCTACGTAACAGCCACTGCCAGCCTGTGGCGCGATTTTCAAAACCTTAAAAATCCTATTACTTCAATTTCTCAAACATATGACTATTTTACAGCCATTTAAAGACAAGACTCTCGTTAATCTAACCACACTGTCCGATTTCAAAAAGGCTTTACAACGAAAGCAAAACATTAGATTATGTCAGCAGAGTACCAAGCCAGAAATAATCAGACACCCATTTTTCAAGCCAGCATATAATGTCACCAAAACCCAGAAGACAGCTAAATGCAGCACTCACCTTTGATGATCTTCATCAGATGACAACCCTAGGACATTATGTTATACAATACATGCATGTTTTGTTCAATCAAGTTCATATTTATATCAAAAACCAGCTTTTTACATTAGCATGTGACGTTCAGAACTAGCATACCCCCCGCAAACTTCCGGGGAATTCGCTAACATTTTACTAAATTACTCACGATAAACGTTCACAAAAAGCATAACAATTATTTTAAGAATTATAGATACAGACCTCCTCTATGCACTCGATGTGTCCGATTTTAAAATAGCTTTTTGGTGAAAGCACATTTTGCAATATTCTAAGTACATAGCCCAGGCATCACGGGCTCGCTATTTAGACACCCGGCAAGTTTAGCACTCACCATAATCATATTTACTATTATAAAAGTTTGATTACCTTTTGTTGTCTTCGTCAGAATGCACACCCAGGACTGCTACTTCAATAACAAATGTTGGTTTGGTCCAAAATAATCCATCGTTATATCCGAATAGCGGCGTTTTGTTCATGCGTTCCAGACACTATCCGAAATAGTAAAGAAGTGTCGCGCGCATGGCGCAATTCGTGACAATAAAATTCTAAATATTCCATTACCGTACTTCGAAGCATGTCAACCGCTGTTTAAAATCAATTTTTACGACATTTTTCTCGTAGAAAAGCGATAATATTCCGACAGGGAATCTCCTTTTCGGCAAACAGAGGAAAAAATCCCAAAGGCGGGGGCGGTCGGGGTCACGCGCATAAGCCCAGTGTCCCTTGATCGGCCACTTGAGAAAGGCGATAATGTGTTTCAGCCTGGGGCTGGAATGACGACATTCTGTTTTTTCCCGGGCTCTGAGCGCCTATGGACGACGTGGGAAGTGTCACGTTAGAGCAGAGATCCTTAGTAAATGATAGAGATGGAAAAGAAGTTCAAGAAATGGTCAGACAGGCCACTTCCTGTAAAGGAATCTCTCAGGTTTTGACCTGCCATTTGAGTTCTGTTATACTCACAGACACCATTCAAACAGTTTTAGAAAATTTAGGGTGTTTTCTATCCATATGTAATAAGTATATGCATATTCTAGTTACTGGGTAGGAGTGGTAATCAGATTAAATCGGGTATGTTTTTTATCCAGCCGTGTCAATACTGCCCCCTAGCCCTAACAGGTTAAAGACAAGACTCTCGTTAATCTAACCACACTGTCCGATTTCAAAAAGGCTTTACAACGAAAGCAAAACATTAGATTATGTCAGCAGAGTACCCAGCCAGAAATAATCAGACACCCATTTTTCAAGCTAGCATATAATGTCACATAAACCCAAACCACAGCTAAATGCAGCACTAACCTTTGATGATCTTCATCAGATGACAACCCTAGGACATTATGTTATACAATACATGCATGTTTTGTTCAATCAAGTTCATATTTATATAAAAAACAGCTTTTTACATTAGCATGTGACTAGCATGTGACTAGCATTCCCACCGAACACTGCCGGTGAATTTACTAAATTACTCACGATAAACGTTCACAAAAAGCATAACAATTATTTTAAGAATTATAGATACAGAACTCCTCTATGCACTCGATATGTCCGATTTTAAAATAGCTTTTCGGTGAAAGCACATTTTGCAATATTCTCAGTAGATAGCCCGGCATCACAGGGCTAGCTATTTAGACACCCAGCAAGTTTAGCACTCACCAAAGTCAGATTTACTATAACAAAAATGTTATTACCTTTGCTGTCTTCGTCAGAATGCAGTCCCAGGACTGCTACTTCAATAACAAATGTTGGTTTGGTTCAAAATAATCCATAGTTATATCCAAACAGCGGCGTTTTCTTCGTGCGTTCAAGACACTATCCGAAAGGGTAAAAAAGGGTGACGAGCATGGCGCAATTCGTGACAAAAAATTCTAAATATTCCATTACCGTACTTCGAAGCATGTCGTAAAAAAGCGATAATATTCCGACCGGGAATCTGCGTTTAGGTAAACAGACGAAAGAAAATTGAGCATTTGGTCAACTCGGGCATGCGCCTAAGCCCATAGTACTCTGATCGGCCACTTGCCAAAAGCGATAATGTGTTTCAGCTAGAGGCTGCCTCGATATCGTTCAGCTTTTTCCCGGGCTCTGAGAGCCTATGGGAGCCGTAGGAAGTGTCACGTTAGAGCAAAGATCCTCAGTCTTCAATAAAAAGAGCCAAGATGAAACACTACTTGTCAGACAGGCCACTTCCTGCATGGAATCTTCTCAGGTTTTGGCCTGCCATTTGAGTTCTGTTATACTCACAGACACCATTCAAACAGTTTTAGAAACTTTAGGGTGTTTTCTATCCAAAGCCAATAATTATATGCATATTCTAGTTACTGGGCAGGAGTAGTAACCAGATTAAATCGGGTACGTTTTTTATCCGGCCGTGTCAATACTGCCCCCTAGCCCTAACAGGTTAACAGCCTATTTATCTGTTGCTTCATGTAACTTTTGACAATAATATCTGTATCTCACTCCGCCATATTAGGTTTCCCTTCTTCAATGGATAATCAGACCTAGGTTGCGCCTCCGGTAGATCTGACCATCCCCTCCTAGACGTATTTAGACAGGCGACCTATATTAATGTAATCGTGTTTCTGTCCTCCTCCCTCATAATTATATTACTATATTTCGCCTTCCAATTTATGTTTCCTGCCAATGTCTTTCCACCAATTTTACGTTTTAGGTACTCAACATTTAGCTAGTTTATATTGGTAGTGGCCACAGATACCATGGAGTCATTTCGGACCGCTCCTCCTCCTGTTTGAACTTATACCCGATTCCTATCTTCCATTTGCACAAAATACTTGGTTCCCTTTAAAACATTTTTCTCCACACAAACTTATAAAGACAGGTCACCAGATACAAACTCCCTTCCGGATAGTTCCAGCGTCTAACACCCAGAGTACATTAAAATCCTCTACTTGCTCCCGCCTTTCATTCTCACATCAATCGCTTTTGCCTTTCATTCTCACATCAATCGCTTTTGCCTTTCACTCTCACCTCAATCGCTTTTGCCTTTCACTCTCCCCTCAATCGCTTTTGCCTTTCACTCTCCCCTCAATTGCTTTTGCCTTTCACTCTCACATCAATCGTTTCCTCATTTAATGCCAACACCCAATTGTGTCCCTTATTCCATCATGCAATGCAGACATACAGGTGTATTCCTAATTTCATCATGTAATGCAGACCTATAGGTGCTTCACTCATTTCATCATGTAATGCAGACTTATAGGTGTTTCACTCATTTCATCATGTAATGCAGACACACAGGTGTATCACTCACTCCTTATTTAATGTAATCATACAGGTGCTATTCCCCAAAAGTATGAATAAAGCTTACTAACCTTGATATTTGCAGCTGAGTTGAATCTCGTCACCACCTCTGTCGCGTACCAGTTTGCCACCGGCCTGTAAAGAACCCACAGAAAAGGGCCTTTGATTTACGGATATTTCATCCGCCCGTGCACGGTTTCGGTGTCTCCTTGGAACGACAGCGGCAGTTTTTGAGATCCCGGTCGAAGGACCAATTGTTAAAGGAATTTTATATCTTGATGATAATAATCCATAATCAATTCGCCTTGACTAATGCCCAAGGTTTGTAAGACAATGGGTTAAATAATTAGGCAAGGACTCAGCTTTCTGCAAAAGGTTTCTGTAGCTTTATTCATGAGAACGTTCTGAGGTCAGGATAACAAAACAGTCATTATATAGTTCTTGCTTACTTACGCACATGCATTTACACACAAACTGTTGGTGACCTGCATCCCCCATTCCCACACTTTATCACTGCCTAGCTCAGCCTGTTCCTTTCCCTCAAGGTTAGGAACCCTTTGAAGTTTTACGTCCTTTACCATCTGTCCCCTGCTCTCTACACTAATTACATACACACATTTCTTTCCCTCTCCAGTGGTTCCTGGACTTTCTGGAACTAATCAGACCAATCGATCACTATATTGATCATTACATTGATTATTCATTAACCATGCTGTATGACTAATAATTCATCATGGTTTATTGATTCATTTACCTTTATTAGATAATTCTCTTATCAGGATCCTTACGAGGCACCCCGCCCTGTGTCCTCTATACCTGCGACTCTTTCTCTTGCCAATGACGGGGATTTCGACCTTGTCGGCTGTCTGAAGTACATCCTGTGCGTCTCGCTTGTTGAAGAAAAAAGTCTTAGTCTAATCCGGGATGCTGGTCTTCTAGGCAGAGTTACTCTGTCCAGTGTCTGTGTTATTTTGCCCATCTTAATCTTTTACTTTTATTGGCCAGTTGGAGATTTTTCTTTGCAACTCCGCCTAGAAGGCCAGCATCCCGGAGTCACCTCTTCACTGCTGACATTGAGACCTACTTGCTCGCACATGCTTTTTCAGTTCTGCCCACAAATTTTCTATAGGATTGAGATCAGGGCTTTGTGATGGTCACTCCAATACCTTCACTTTGTTGGCCTTAAGCCATTTTGCCACAACTTTGGAAGTATGCTTGGGGTCATTGTCCATTTGGAAGACCCATTTGACTGATGTCTTGAGATGTTGCTTCAATATATCCCTCCTGCAGCAAAACACCCTACAACATAAAGCTGCCTCCCCTGTCCTTCACGGTTGGGATGGTGATCTTCGGCTTGCAAGCCTCCCCCTTTTTCCTCCGAACATAATGATGGTCATTATGGCCAAACAGTTCTATTTTTGTTTCATCAGACCAGAGGACATTTCTCCAAAAAGTACGATCTTTGTCCCCATGTGCAGTTATATAGGACTCGTTTTACTGTGGATATAGATACTTTTGTAACTGTTTCCTCCAGCATCTTTACAAGGTCCTTTGCTGTTGATCTGGGATTGATTTGCACTTTTCGCACCAAAGGACATTCATCTCTAGGAGACCGAATGCGTCTCCTTCCTGAGCGGTATGATGGCTGTGTGGTCCCATGGTGTTTATACTTGCGTACTATTGTTTGTACAGATGAACGTGGTACCTTCAGGCGTGTGGAAATTACTCACAAGGATGATCCAGGATTGTGGAGGTCTACAATTTTTTTACTTATTTCTTTTGATTTTCCCATGATGTCAAGCCAAGAGGCACTGAGTTTGAAGGCCTAAAATACATCCACAGGTACACCTCCAATTGACTCAAATGATGTCAATTAGCCTATCAGAAGCTTCTAAAGCCATGACATCTTTTCTGGAATTTTCCAAGCTGTTTAAAGGCTTAGTGTATGTATCCTATAGAAAACTTCTGACCCATTGGAATTGTGATACAGTGTCACAACTGTTGTGGAAGAGAGAATGGGACCAAGGCGCTAGTTTGTTTATTGTTTTTCCGTGGTGTTCGCATTTTTTATAATAAATATGTTGAGCACGCAACCCGCAGCACCTTGGTCCCATTCTCTCTTCCACGACATTCTCTCTTCCACGATAAGTGAAATAATCTGTCTGTAAACAATTACTTCTGTCATGCACAAAGTAGATGTCCTAACCGACTTGCCAAAACTATAGTTTGTTAACAAGAAATTTGTGGAGTGGTTGAAAAACGAGTTTTAATGATTCAAACCTTAAATGTTCTTTTATTTTTCTGTCTTATTGGATCATGTTGTCAGGCATGGTTTGTCTGACAGATGTTATTTCTATGTAAAATATTCTGTAACAAGTGTTGTTTTTGTGCTCAATGGTGGATCTATTTATAATTATTTAAGAGATGTAAACTTCCGACTTCAACTGTGTATATATATTAGCCCTATATCTATTATTCTTATTGTTGTTGTCGCTGTTCATAATTGATCACTTGGCAACATTGACCTTGTCATTCATGCCTTTAAAGCATATAAAATGAGAGGGAGAGAAATGGAGAAACAGGATTAGTGGCAGCATATTCATATGATTTAGAATTTTCTGGGGAGGAATTTAAAAGAGCACACAGCAGGAAAAAATGAGAGGTTAATGAGACGCAGAGCAGGGAGTCGCTCACCATTATGCAGGTGCCTTACCAGAGAAGGAATTATTTTAATTGAACCATGGAAATCCACAGGTGTCAATTCGGAAAATCATAAACCAAGTGGCCACCTCTTCTGCGCTGTGCAGAAGATGAGTTGGCAATGTAAGTAAAAGACGTGAAATTAAATCACTGAATGATCCATACACATTACGTCACATAACAATGCTTAACACTTTGGAGAAGTCAATGGGTTCTCAAATGGGATTCTCAAGTGAGAGACCACAGTTGACATCCACTATTTGCCCATTTCACTCATCTACACGTTTTTAAATAATCATGCAAATCTTAAAATTACTAAAATGTGCTGTGATGCCAAATTGCTTAAAATAAATCTAACTAATCAATGAACAAGTAGGCTATATTCAGATATCAAAGATTGTTGTTCTCTATAATATATAAGTGGGTTAGGGTATAGGCCTTACATGAGGGGATTTGATGGTGGAAGACATTTCATCAATAAATGGGGAGATTTGGACTTGGATTAATATACTGTAGCAATTTTACGAAATAGGCTTGAATTACAAACTGACCCAGCATAGCATGCATGCAGCCACCACTTCAAATGAATGAATGTTTTTTTTTTTTTTTAGGGCTGTTAAAGCTCATGCGTGAGACTAGCGTAATGTGGATCATAGTAAGCACGCAAATCCTTAATCGAACCCATCATGCGCACACTGTCAAGGCTCAGAACTAATTGAATGTTTAGCATCGTTAAATATCCAAGCTGTGTCCCAAAACTCTCATTACTAAAGTTGCACTCAAACTCTTGTTATTTACCGACTGCCTCAGACCACTCGTAAAACAGCTAAGCGCGTGGTTAGATGCGTTTTTCCCTACCATATCACTTTATACACAGAAGATATTCACTAAACATAGAAACATATTTATCAGACAACTTCACAACCATTAAACTATGTAACTGTTTTAAAGTCACTATTGGCCTCATGGTGAAATCCCTGAGCGGTTTCCTTCCTCTCCAGCAAGTGAGTTAGGAAGGATGCCTGTATCTTTGTAGTGACTGGGTTTATTGCTACACCATCCAAAGTGTAGTGAATAACTTCACTATGCTCAAAGGGATATTCAATGTCAGCTTTTTTTTTTTTACCCATCTACCAATAGGTGCTCTTCTTTGCGAGGCATTGGAAAACCTCCCTGATCTTTGGTTGAATCTGTGTTTGAAATTCACTGCTCGACTGAGGGACCTTACAGATAATGAATCGTCTGTGTGGGGTACAGAGATGAGGTAGTCATTCAAAAATTATATTAAACACTATTATTCCACACAGAGTGAGTCCATGCAACGTATTATGTGACTTCTTAAGTACCTTTTCAATCCTGAACTTATTTAGGCTTACCATAACAAAGGGCTTGAATACTTATTGACTCATGACACTTCAGCTTTTCTTTTTTAATAATTTTTTTTTAAATTCTAATAATATAATTCCACTTTGACATTATGGGGTATTGTGTGTAGGCCAGTGACAAACAAAATCTAATTTAATACATTTTTTATTCAGGCTGTAATTCCTTTAAGGATGGCCATTCTGCTAACTGGTATAAGGTACAGAGATGGGTAAGTGTTGGTTACAAATCGTAGTGCAGCATCATAAAGTGTGCCTAGTGAATCTACTGGAGTTGTGAGATTACCTCTTCAGAAGGAATTACCAGACAGGGTAGAATGATGGCTACATAACGCTCAAAATACTATGGAATGCAGAATGTATCTTATCTGGCAAGAAATACTTTGCTTTGGGGATAATATTAATGCCTAATAAAATGGAGGTGCACATGATCAAATAATCAATCCTGAGAGTTGAAGTTGCTATTTGAATTGCATTATGAAACCCTGTGGTTGAAAATGATGGACTGTGAGAACAGTGCAAAGAAGAGACAGGACAGAAGCAGGGACATAAAGTGAAGGGAGTAATTTGACTGTAATTTCCTTGGTGTTTTCTCTCCTCTCTGCATTGCCCTAGCCTGGGTGCACCCTCACCATCAGTTCCAGGAAATGTGGAGATTTGTCTCAGGAGAATAATTACGGCTGAGCCAGAGCTTGCTTAGAGAAGCAATTTGCGCCATGATGGCAGTGCATAAAAATATGCCACAACCACCTCCCCACGGCCATGAATCCACCAATAGCTGCTTGATGAACAACTCAAACGTTTTCTGTACTTCAATTACAGTTGAGTTAACCTGTTATGGCTAGGGGGCAGTACTTTCACGGCTGGATAAAAAACGTACCCGATTTAATCTGGTTACTACTCCTGCCCAGTAACTAGAATATGCATATAATTATTGGCTTTGGATAGAAAACACTCCAAAGTTTCTAAAACTGTTTGAATGGTGTCTGTGAGTATAACAGAACTCAAATGGCAGGTCAAAACCTGAGAGATTCCTTTACAGGAAGTGGCCTGTCTGACCATTTATTGTCTTTCTTTGACATCTCATTCCATTACAAAGGATCTCTGCGGTAACGTGACACTTCCCACGGCTCCAATAGGCTCTCAGAGCCCGGGAAAAACCTGAATGTCGTCATTCCAGCCCCAGGCTGTAACACATTATCGCCTTTCTCAAGTGGCCGATCAAGGGACTGTGGGCTTAGGCGCGTGCACTGGCCGCCCCCGTCTTTGTGATTCTTCCTCTGTTTACCGAAAAGGAGATTCCCGGTCGGAATATTATCACTTTTTTACGAGATAAATTGCATAAAAATTGATTTTAAACAGCGGTTGACATGCTTCGAAGTACGGTAATGGAATATTTAGAATTTTTTGGTTACTAATTGGTTAGTACTGCATTTAGCTGTGGTTTTGTTTTTTGTGACATTATATGCTAGCTTGAAAAATGGGTGTCTGATTATTTCTGGCTTTGTACTCTGCTGACATAATCTAATGTTTTGCTTTCGCTGTAAAGCCTTTTTGAAATCGGACAGTGTGGTTAGATAAAGGAGAGTCTTGTCTTTAAAATGCTGTGAAATAGTCATATGTTTGAAAAATTGAAGTTTTTGTATTTTTGAGGAATTTGTAATTCGCGCCACGCCTATCATTGGATATTGGAGCAGGTGTTCCGCTAGCGGAACGTCTAGATGTAAGAGGTTAACCTGTTATGGCTAGGGGGCAGTATTTTCACGGACGGATAAAAAACGTACCCGATTTAATCTGATTAGTACTCCTGCCCAGAAACTAGAATATGCATATAATTATTAGCTTTGGATAGAAAACACTCCAAAGTTTCTAAAACTGTTTGAATGGTGTCTGTGAGTATAACAGAACTCATTTGGCAGGCCAAAACCTGAGAAGATTCTGTACAGGAAGTACCCTGTCTGACCATTTCTTGGCCTTGTTGATTATCTCTATCAATTACAGGGGATCTCTGCTCTTACGTGACACTTTCTACGGCTCACATGGACTCTCAGAAGGCGGCAAAATGCTGAATCGTGGCTTTGCAGGCTCTGGTTGAAACAAAGTAGCGCGTTTGGGTAGTGGCTGGTTACAGTACTGTGAGACTCAGGCTCGTGCCCGCGTCGACCGAAAGCTTTGTTTACTTTCCTCTGTTTAGCTAAATGGAGATTCCCGGTCGGAATATTATCACTTTTTTACGAGAAAAATGGCATAAAAATGGATTTTAAACATCGGTTGACATGCTTCGAAGTACGGTAATGGAATATTTAGAAATCTTTTGTCACGAATTGCGCCATGCTCTCGACCCTGATTTACCATTTCGGATAGTGTCTGGAACGCACGAACAAAACGCCGCTATTCGGATATAACGATGGATTATTTTGGACCAAACCAACATTTGTTATTGAAGTAGCAGTCCTGGGAGTGCATTCTGACGAAGACAACAAAGGTAATGAAACTTTTGTAATAGTAAATCGGAGTTTGATCAGGGCTAAACTTGGTCGGTGTCTAAATGGCTAGCCGTGATGGCTGAGAATCTACTGAGAATATTGCAAAATGTGCTTTCACCGAAAAGCTATTTTAAAATCGGACATATCGAGTGCATAGAGGAGTTCTGTATCTATAATTCTTAAAATAATTGTTATGCTTTTTGTGAACGTTTATCGTGAGTAATTTATACACTGGCTGTTGACTAGGTGGGACGCAAACATCCCACCTTGCTCAGGGAGGTTATTAAGGAACTAATTTGTAGTTAAGGAACTACTAACAATTGGATACCACGAAATTGGGGAGAAAAAGGGGCAAAAAAATTCAAAATACACTAGCTGCACCCCACTCTATGGGCACTAAATCAATGGACCTGATTAATTCGATTCAATGCAATTTCATCTTTGCAGACTGCAACCATCACAGAACCATAAACTCAAAGCACAAATTCATGCTGCTAAAAAGCTATTCGCAACATCCCGTTTATTTAAAATGTTATGATTATTGTGCTCACTGCCAATTGTGCACGCAAAACGTCACCCTATGTGTGCAATCTTGAAAAAGTATTTGGTTCCGAAAGTGGTTATTGGCCGTGCTGAGCTGTGGCTGAGTGCTAACTCAACAAATATACGACTTCCAACTTTCTCACCATAGACCGAGGTTCAATCCAACTTTCTCTCCTCTTCAATGTATAATCTGTCTAAATAAAAGCTTGAAAATATGTGAGAGTGGTTAATTTAATAAAATAATTAAGCTACTCATTTTGAATTTACAGGTGGCACTTTGTGTGACCATAAAAGTCTCTGCGAGTAAAATCACAGTGGATTAATGATCCCATGATCCCATCTATGACTGCTGAACTGTCTTCTATTGCTTAATTTAAAAATGATGGCAACACAATATAAATATAATTACTATTGTGATGCAAAATTGCCACGGTTTACTATTGTGATGAATAATTGCCATGGTAATTTGGAACGTCCGGTCAATGAGCATTATGGATAATGTAACCATTCTACATTTTCTAAGTTGGTCTACAAATGCATACATCATATGTATTGTGACAGTATGGTTGCCCGGGATTTCAGTCATTCTGACAGAAAATCAATGTGTTGGCAGGTTGTGAGGGGTGGCATTCTGTGGCTTTTAACCTTCTCTATCTCCTGGTGGGCACATAACAGATGGCATTTTGCAGGGTGATTCTGCTTATACTGTCCCTATGAATCAACTCCTGATGTCACTATGAATCAACTTCTGCCATCACACTGTGACAAATTTAGCTTGGCCCTGCCATCCAAAACATTCTGTATATAGGATGTGATGGGTGATCTTCAAACCTTTTGGCTTTTCATAGGCAAGGGCCTGGAGTGCTCATATGAGTAAAAATGTATTTAAAGGGATAATTCATCCAAATGACAAAATGAAATATTAAATTCCTTACCCTGTAAGCGGTCTATGGACAAGGGATGACATGGTATTCAATGCTGCACTAGGCAAGCTCAAGTATTTCAAATTATTTCACTTATATAGTGTTTGAAACCAGGTCTGGTTGACACAGCCCTCACATAATTAGTGTGATTTGTTTTGTAAAGGAAATTATTTATAAAAAATGTTGTTTACTTTTTGATAATTCCCTTTGGAACAGTTGGGCAGCATGAACCTGAGATAAACTGTCATGTAAACCAAAGCCTGTCACTTCTCTCCTGACTGTCAATCATTTGCTAATGTTTAAAAGGTAAGAAAGTCTGACCACCAGTCTAATCTAAACAGCTGTTCACCTAAACCAGAGATACAGCAACTGGAGATGTGCACCCAAACAGTCATTTGTACATCTGGGAACTCTGTCCACAAAAGGGAAATGTGAAATAGAATTGGATTTGCTGTCTTGAGTTCTGTAATATGATTGGACCTGATGACTTGTGTGCTCTGGGATTCTGTCTTTCTGTAGCATAATAATTATTGTGCTATGATCCACTTAAATGTCAATTGTGGTACTAAAGCATTGCTGGGAATGCGAATAAATCATATTTAATTAGTTGTGCTGACTAAGACCAAAAACAGGCTGTTTTGTCTTTTTGAACATACACTGAGTGTACAACACATTAGGAACACCTGCTTTCCATGACAGACTGACCAGTTGAATCCAGGTGAAAGATATGATCCTTTATTGATGTAACTTGTTAAATCCACTTTAATCAGTGAAGATGAAGGGGAGGAGATGGGTTAAAGAAGGATTTTTATGCCTTGAGACAACTGAGACATGGATTATGTATGTGTGCCATTCAGAGGATGAATGGGCAAGACAAAATATTTAAGTGCCTTTGAATGGGGTATGGTAGTAGGTGCCAGGTGCACCGGTTTGAGTGTGTCAAGAACTGCAACCCTGCTGGGTTTTTCATGCTCAACAGTTTCCCGTGTTTGTAGAAAAAAAGAGGAGGAAGGGAAGCGCTGCTAAGGTACACAATAGTAGATTTTGGTAGACAGAAGGTGCTCTTTGGTAAAAGGGGTAAATTGGTCATCAAAAAGAAAGGAGGACCAAGGCACTTTTAATATAATTAATTAAAATGCCTTTATTTGTATGGCATGTTCAATGGAAACAAAGTTTAAAAAATCCGACGCGTTTCGGCTGCATGGCCTTAGTCAGGGATTACAAAGAAATTATAGTACAATGTCCTCTTTTGAACAGCTTTATCCAATCATCCCTAATTTGAAGAGTGAGTGGTTACAACATTGATTGGACAACACCTAGTAAGCAATACTATACACATTAAAAAGTGAAATACTGTAGATGTGTTATCAAAAAATTTAACTCCAAGCTAGAAGTATCAGAACACCTAGAAAGGTAGTTCTAACCTTAAATATGACTGGGCAAAGTGCCAAGAATAGGAAAGCAATCTATTCCATAGTACAGTAGAACACAGCAAACATGGACAACAACAGTCTAAACATAGCTGAGGGAAATAGAGCAAAATGTCCACTAGATGACAGAAAATTGACCTATCACGACCCTACAGGAAAGGTGAGAAATCCATGTCTTCATTTAACCTCTTGACGTTCGCCTAGGATAGGGGGCGCTCCAGCGATTTTTGAAAAAAATTTGTGCCCATTTTAAACGGCCTCCTACTCAAACTCAGAAGCTAGGATATGCATATAATTAATGCTTGTGGATAGAAAACACCCTAAAGTTTCTAAAACTGTTTGAATGGTGTCTGTGAGTATAACAGAACTCATATGGCAGTCAAAACCCCGAGACCGATCGTAACAGGATGTGGAATTCTGAATTGCGGACTCAACTTCACCACTTTGCCTGTAATTCACACAGTGAGCAATGGTTCATTGAGCACTTCCTATTGCTTCCACTAGATGTCCCCAGTCTTTACAAAGTGATTTGAGCCTTCTACTGTGAAAACTGAATGAATGAGACGCATTGGAAAGTGGTCACATGAGGAGGGCCATCACCATTATGACGCCGGCGCCCCTTGAAAGACAATGCAATCATCCCCCTTGAATCTTATTGGAGCTCTGGTTGAAAAAGGCCCTAAAGATTTATGTTATACAACGTTTGACATGTTTGAACGAACCTAAATAAAAAAAATATGCATTTTTTCGAAAGAGGTGTCCCGCGCACGACGGAAGTTTTGGAGCAGCCTTCAGAACGCGCTAACAAGAAGACATAAAGAATTAATTTTTTCGAACGAAAATACATTTGTTGTGGACCTGGGATTCCTGGAAGTGCTTTCTGATGAAGACAACCAAAGGTAAGGGATTATTGACAATAGCATACAAGACTAGATTTGATATGCGATTGTTCCAAGATGGCGCTGACCTGTATTGCTAGCCTATTTTCTGAGTATCGCATCCCCTTTTATCGCAAAGTGTGATTACCCAGTAAAGTTATTTTTAAATCTGGCATTACAGGTGCTTTCAAGAGATATTCATCTATAAATCTTAGAATGACAATATTACATTTTAAAAATGTTTTCGAATAGTAATTTAGTAAATTGTAGCGCTGTTTCACCGGATGCATTTGAGGGAAAATAGTTAGTCAACGTTACGCGCCGATGTAAAATGCTGTTTTTATATATAAATATGAACTTTATCGAACAAAAGAATGCATGTATTGTGTAACATGATGACCTAGGAGTGTCATCTGATGAAGTTTGTAAAAGGTTAGTGCTGCATTTAGCTGTTTTTTGGTTATTTGTGATGCATGTGGATGGTCGGAAAATGGCTATGTGGCTACTTTTACGATATACTCCTCTAACATAATCTAATGTTTTGCTTTTGCTGTAAAGCCTTTTTGAAATCGGACAACGTGGTTCGATTCAGGAGAGGTGTATCTATAAAGCTATATAACATAGTCCTATATTTAAAAAAAAATATATATTACCTTTTGTTATGCTAATGGAGATAGGATTTTTTGCTGGATGAGCCCGACCAGGGGTTAAACCAGGGTACTTAGTGGCCTGTAGTTTGTAAATCCAAAAACTTTCCCTTTGGTTTAGCTATTTAAGACAGTCCCCTTTTCTAATTGAGGCCGGAACATGATCAATACCTATAGCTTGCAGGGAGGCCATGGTGTAAGGACTTCTAGTGCCTTGCCATGGGGTGGTCTTCATTGCCTACCCGTATGGCGTACTTGTGTTCCGCTAAGCGGTCTTGAAGGCGTCTCTTTGTCTGTCCAATGTAGAACACCTTGCGCTGTGGACATTCCAATCTGTAGATGACATGAGTGGTTTTATAGTTAATGAAATGCTCGACGTGATACTCCATTTTAGAAACAAAATACTTTTTCTTTGCAATATTTCTGCAATGGTTGCATTGGTTGCATTTAAGAGCCCTTGCGTTTATGGTCTAGCCAATTTTTTTGAGAGTCAGCAGGAAAATAGCTGTGGACTAATTTGTCATTTAGGGTAGGACATCTTTTAAAGTTCTGGACTTACTAGATTTACACATCTAGTTTTTCTGGATCTATGTCAAGTAATGCATGGGGAAGAAATGGCACAGCAGCCATTTTGGGAGGGGGTGTGGATGACCACACACCATAGCAGTCATCAAGGTTAGAATCATTTCAGTGGAAAATAAAAATTACAAATACAGTACTAGTTTTATAACAAAGTACACTCTCTTGGATGTATCAAGAGGCACTCTTAATCACAACAAGTTCTCTGTCAAGTCGTCCGACCCTTATAACTGCATCTTTCAGGACCTCAGCACTGTAGCCCCGATTCAAGAAGCAATTCTCCAATTCAGCAGATTTGATACTGTAGTCTGTTTCCTGATCGCAAATTCTGCGTACTTTTTGGAATTGGCCATATGGAATGTTTTCTTTTAGCCTTTTGGGGTGAAAGCTGTCTGCCCTCAGAATGGTATTCTCATCTGTAGGCTTCCTAAAGATTGATGTGTACAAACAACCTTTGTCCTTTTTACTGATTTCAAGGTCCAAAAAATTAATGTTATCCTTGCTGTACTCCATAGTTAGCTTGATGTTAGGGTTAATTCTGTTAAGGTATTGATGGAAGGAAATAAGTTCATCTTCTGAGCCAGACCAGAACAGGCAAACATCATCAATATATTGCGTCCCCACCACATAATCCGTTCAAAGAACTGATTATTAGAATGATCCAAAATGAAGTCCTTTTCCCATTTACCCAAGTACAAACCAGCGTAGAAAGGGCTGTAGCAAGCTCCCATGGCACATCCTTTGACTTGTTTAAAAATACGGTCCTGAAAGACAAAGATGTTATTATTAAGAGTCCATTCGTCAGTGAGACAATGAATTCTGTAGGAGGCATCTCAGTCTCAGGCCGGGTACTCAAGAAATGCCAATCCTTGATCATGTTCAATGGTGGAGACTCCACATCCTTGGTGACTAAAAAGGAAGCTGTACCTATATTGTTCAATTCGGATTTTGTTCAAAACATCTGTGGTATCTTGAAGATAGGCTGGGAGTGATGGCAGAAAAAGCTTAATGAAGTAATCAATGTACTTAGAGATGGGTTCTTTCAGACTTTCATTACCACTAATGACTGGTCTGTCTGGGGGGTTTTCAAGATTCTTGTGGACTTTTGGAAGAAGATAAAAAGAAGCCATATGCCGGACTGCCATTGAAAAGAAATTTGAACTCATTGTCTGAAATGTAGCCATTCTCCTTAGCTTGTGTGAGGATCCCTTTCAATTCAGTTTTTAGGTCCTCTGTAGGGTTGAAGGTAAGAGATTGGTAGAATTCATCATTGTCTAATTGATGGTAGACTTCTGTCTTTACCCCATACTACTGTAGAGCCACCTTTGTCTGCTTTTTTAACCACAATCCGTCCATTTTTGGACAATGATTGAACTGTATCCCTCTCTGTCTGAGTTTCCCGTGTTTATCAAGAATGGTCCACCACCCAAACGTCATCCAGCCAACTTGACACAACTTTGGGAAGCATTGGAGTCAACATGGGCCAGCATCCCTGTGGAATGCTTTCGACATCTTGTAGAGTCCATGCACCGACAAATTGAGGCTGTTCTGAGGGCAAAAGCGGGTGTAACGCAATAGTAGGAAGGTGTTCCTAATGTTTTGTACACTCAGTGCAACAATAAGCCTCCCACTGGGCACAGACAATGTCTATTCCACGTTGGTTCAACATCATTTCATTGAAATTATGTGGAAAGAACATTGATTCAGTCAGTGTGTGCCCAGTGGGCTCCATTATGGAAAATTGTGAAGACAATTAAACAGAATGAATTTTGACAATACTAATATCAGAAGGGCCATCATCATCATATCACATTTAGCCCTGCCTTCTGTAGTAATCTGACCTTTTTGGCTAGTGATGTCAGGGCCAACTACGAAGTCCGGACTGTCCGTTCTTAATAAGCCTGTGACGAGCGCATTGGGAATTGCTATGATGACGTATCGTCACTACTGTGATTGCGTTCCATACTTAGAAAGCAAGGAAATAATAGATACAGAGTCAGTGAAAGGTGGTGGTTCATTTTACCAGATCCAAACCACGGCTTGAATAATACAGAAACTTTTCTTTCAGCACGGTGGACAGCAACTCAGCCGACCCACGGTGATTGTTGATGCATGTGAGTCTATTGCATTGGGCAATATATACAACCTGATTTACTTAAGGAAATACAAGACGGCGTATTTTAATTTAATTTAGTTAAAATGTTAAGCTTAACAGCAATGATAAAGTAATTGTCTCAATGGTGATCAAGAAGGAGAAAAATACAATGCTATTATTCTGTCTCTGCATGTGCAGAGCGTTATGGCACAGACGAACAGCTTTCATCGACTTTTTTTGATGGCACTATGCAGTATGCTGTGTACCAGGACCATGAGTCTACCTGCTGTTGCCGCATACTCAGTCAGGTATGATTTTGTTCTGACTTCTGTTCTGAGATACTCATACTGATCATTTAAAGAAAGCTGACATGAAAAGCATCTTGTTACAGTCGCTGATAAATACAGACACATTTACTATATGGTTACATGGTTATCATAAAGAAGCTATCTGACTGTCTGTACTAAAACAATGTTTAAATTATTCTGGTCTAGCTAAATGATTCTGATTGGAAATGGTTGGTGCGTATTAAATATACTGTATGTTTAGATTCATCTCTGCCATCCATCTCTGCCATCCTGAAGGGAACTTTTAACTTTTAAGAAGAAACTCAAAAGAAAAATGTTATCACATTAAACATTTGGTGAATTCGACTATGTAGCAATTGAGAAATGAATTAATAATGTAATTGGGAAATTATGTATATTGAATTTGATGTGACGATGGACTCACTTATTGCTTCCTTTCTATAGGTCAGGGACTGTTGAGACAGATGGAAAGGGTGACTGGGAGCAGAGTCTGTCAATAAATGACATGGAAACCCTTAAACTTCTCTATGATATAATTGCAAGGTAAGGGTCACATTCACTTAGTTACAAAATGGTTTGTGATGAAATCAGTCCTTCACTTCTGTTTCTCAGCACAGAATCTAATGAAATTGGTTCCTCCTATGGATATTAATGCACGTCTGCCATACAGGTATCTGTTGATATCTGTTTTCTGATGGGCCAAGTCTGTATTACAATAAAAAATAAAATGTGTTGTTAGCCAATGATAATAATAAGGCAACATTGACCTCACATCAGAGTCCACCAACATATTCAGGTTCCCACAGTTTAACTTTTGCATACTAAATAGTGGATACCACCTGATGAGGCTAAAGTTCTTAGCATTTAATGTCGAACGTTCTGAAGTGCCTGTCACCAGCAATTAATACTTTGTGACTATGACATTTTGCTGAATAATCTGCTCTTGACATCCTGTCTGCAACAATCAAAAGTTAATTGATGTAACTATTGACACTTAACAGAATTTGTCCTGAATCTAGTGAAAGCATTTTATTAATCTTTTTTTTAGACCAACAAGACACGCAGATGGTCTCTTCACGAGTGGCTACAGCAAACTTTTAGGTCAGCTTTCGGCCAAGGACTACCTTGAATCCTTGATTTCAAAGCGAATCAGGTACAACTTTCATATGGTAACCATAAATTGTGGTCTGAGGGACTTTAATTTATCTTGGTCTATACCTCTATTTTTAACATTCACTATGTAGTCAATCAGTACGTTCAATTTCAAATAGGAACGCCGGGGCAGCTCTAAGGTAGGTTGACTGAAATAAACACCCATGGTATGAATTTAAGTTTTACAGCTGAGAAGTTCATAGAAGTTTATCACAACAATGTCGCATTTGCAATCCTGCCAGTTCATCCTGGCGATTGAATCACTCTACCGATGTAATACCACTACAATTTGGCTTGACTGACTCGTCAAATGTGTTCATGAGGCCTTAGTAGTATGTGAGGTACTATGTTTGACAAGTTATATCTCACTTATATTGCCACATTTCTCTTATTACTGCAACATTATTTGGATTAAAGAATGTTACAATGGGTAGTAACTCAATGTTATATTAATGTCAAAGATTCCCTGTCTGCCATGGTTTTCCCCAAAATTATCCCATCTAGTGCTGCCTCAAATCTCCCAGTAGTCAATCAGAAGGGCCTTTGGGGAAAAGTATTCCTGTGTAGTGACCCTCGGTTGGTCCTTGTGGTAATGCCCAAGTTGCAGTTCCCCTTAAACTGAACATTTTGAGTCCCTATGGATTGGAATCGCCATGAATATGGCAGAGATCCCTGAAACAATGCCCTGTGCAGGTCCGTACTGCCCGGTCAGAAGTGGCACCAAACTTCCTCATGGTTGCATATTTTCAGAGAACACAGAGCCCAGAGTTGATTATCTTGACCATACTCCGATTATAATTTAACACACACACACACACACACACACACACACACACACACAAATTTGTCGGTAGAAATGTGTTCAAAATTCACTGAAGTTGCTAGGAAGTTTACTACTACAGCTACAGTAAAGTGTAGTAACAGAAGAAATAGACTTGGTGACTAACCAAACCACTTGTCCTCCTTAATATTAGCTAGCTAACTATTTATAAAAATGGAATTCAACAATGCCAATAATGTTTTCAATTTGGCTTGAAAGATCAGCTGAAAGATGGAACACGTAAGAATGTTGGTTTCGCCACTTGGCAACATTCTATCAGCTAAAGTTACAGCACAGACCATAATCTGCGGCAAATGCCTGTTAACAGTTCCATCTGAATTATTAGTGCACCCTCCAAGAAATAATGCATACCCTAAAATGTCCTTCAAGCCGACCAGAAACGAGTAGAATTCTTAGCTAATGTTTTTGTTTAGCAAACAGGTAAAAAGAACGACTAATGTGTGTTTGCTGAAACTACTTCATAGCCGTTCGTTATTGTCGTGCATTACTGAGAAATAATGCACACTCTATAATGCTCTTCAAGTCAATCAGAAACTAGTATTCAATAATGCCATAGTATAAATGTTTCAACAATTCATAAGGTCCTGTATATCATGGTACGACAATATGTAAACTAGTGAACAAGTAAAACTTGCTTTGAGCAGATGTTATTGTAATAATATTTTGTTGACTAATTATATTTTCATCTGTAGTAATGACCTCATTGAGGACCAGTTGCCAGTAAAACACCACTCAGATGCGGTGTTTACAGACAACTACAGCCGCTACGGAAAACAGATGGCCATCAAGAAATACTTGAAATCAGCGCTGTCAAACAAGAGGAGGTAGGAACCAGGACAGGCCTAGTTTTTAACATAAAAGACTGGACAATATCATTTAAACAGTGTATAAAGCCTGAATGTATGTCCAATGTCTATTAAAACTAATTTGTTCTTCAAAACAAATTGAATTTTTGAATTCTAGCTTGGAGGAACCGACTATTCCAGAATTATCCACTGGGAGCGAGCCTTCCTCACAGAAAACCAATGATGACATCTCAATTCATGAACTCCTCAATAGTCTTTCATTGGTACAGTAGGTCCTGCTTGGATATTAGCATGCTAGTTTCATGAGTTTTTATGCTAATTTCTAACAAAACAATTGTGAGTTATTGGTATTTTAAGATACTGTATATTAGCCTCAGTTGATGTACTTTAAATATTCATTAATTATTAATAATATTATACTCAGTTGATATGGTCCCCAATTTCTCTGTGATTTTTCTGACACAGGGAGACAGGCTGACATCATATACACATCATGCTATTGTGTTTTTATATTATGATGCAACATTTCTGTTCTTTTTTTCAGACCCTCTAAGGAATATCTACTAAAGTGAACAAATGGCAAAGCCAGACAAAATTATATTTGACCATTATTATATGTCATGTCATGTAATTTTTGTTTTAAATCGTTATTTTGCCTCGTGGTACATTTCATGAAATAGCTGTGTAGCTGAGTGATAATCACAAAACACGGATACATCTTCATGGGAGTATTGCAAACTCAACGCATCCTAAATTATATGACCGTAAAGCATAATCTTTTGCCAGTACTCTGGAGATTTGCAATGTTGTTTAAATGCATTCACCAGTATTATAATATATAGTATACATGCCAAATAATGTGTTATGCATTATATTTTATTTATGTATCCAGTATTATGTATTTACTTGTCAGTGTTGCAATGTGTGAAACTATAGACATTCCTAATACATTGATATAATAACGGAGATGGTTGTGTTAAGAAATTTCAGCAACCCAATCAACTTGAGCACAGAAAGAAGTTAAGGAGAGTAGTTTGAAAATGATACAGACTAAAACTCTTAGTAGGTGACACTGCTGATTCATTTATTATATGGTAACATCAGAATAGTCTATTGTTGTTTAAAGAAAAATAATAATAATGTGGATGTTTGTTTTTGTGTCAATAAAATGTAAGTTTAAGACTGTCAATATTCACCCCTTTCTGCTTCCTTTGGATTTTTCCCCCAAACCGCAACCCCATGGGATTTCCTGGTAATAACAATGTTAAAGGTTATTATAACCTGGCTGCATCGAACTCATTTGACTTGCCTGCGTGAGGATTTCTGTCACCGCTCGCCACTGGTAACAGGTCTCAGACTAGGAGTGTTGATCTAGCATCAGGTCCCCCTAGGGCCCTGGTTTTATCATTTGCTCTTATTTCAATTCTGGCGACCAAACAGAACACAAGTGTCAAAATGATTATATTCTGAATTTGGTCCAGGGCAAGGCTGGCGGGATAAGTCACCAAAATGGCATTGGTATGTCACAGCATCCCGCTGGATGATTCACATTCCTGGAAGAGGGTAATATATATCACTGAGCAGCACAAGGACATTTTGTGATGGTGGGCTGACTGACTGGTGGTGCCCAGGACGTGGTGGTTGGCACAACATGGAGGAGTAAAAGGACCCAGGGTTTGACAACAAGCAGGCTTGGCCTATAGGTAGTCCATATGAGAGGCACACTGCATCAATTTAAAAGCGTAGATAATGATTATTTGGACATCCAGATTTAAAGATCTGTTTGCCACAATTTTCTGTTTACACTCTCAGAAATAAAGGGTTCGATTTGTTATTAAAGGGTTACAAACTCTTGTCATTGTATTGGTTAGTGGCAAACCGTGGCTATTGGACCTGTGGGGAAAATAACCTTCCAACACATTGTACCAAACAAAAAAATCAAGAAAAATAACAGAAAAATAACATCACTTAATGCACCCAACTGAATCAAACAAGCCTGAGCCACCTAATTGGGCAAAAGCTAGTTGAATCAACATTGTTTACATGGCATTTGAACCCCAAAAAATATATGTGATGACGTTGAATCAACGTGGAAAACTAATTGGATTTGCAAAATTCATCAACATGAGGGCATTTCCTTTTTTTTTTTTTTTTTGCACAACTTTTAACCTAAACCCAATGATGTGATTTTTTTTTTGATTTCGTGTTGAATTCACGTTTTTTGACAACTCAACCAAATATAAATCAAAACTAGACGTTGAACTGACGGGATGCCTAATGCCATCACTATCACACAATCACCAAAAGCGAAAACAGTGACACATCAAAGGATGTGTGTGACAGGCTCATGTGTCACGGTCGTCGTATGAATTGGACCAAAATGCAGCGGGAACGTGAATACTCTTTATCTTCTTTATTAAACAAAAATGAACACTGAACAAAAAGAACGACGAAAACAGTCTTGTCAGGTGCAACAAACACTAAACAGGAAACAACTACCCACAAATCCCATAGAAAAAACACCCCTACTAAATAGGACCTTCAATTAGAGGCAATGAGGAACAGCTGCCTCCAATTTAAGGTCAAAACAATAAACTAGACATAGAAATAGAAAAACTAGAAAATAGAACATAGAAATTCAAAACATAGAACACAACCCAAAAACCCCGACAACACAAAACAAACACACCCCTGCCACGTCCTGACCAAACTACAATAACAAATAACCTCTTTTACTGGTCAGGACGTGACAGTACCCCCCCCAAAGGTGCAGACCCCAGAAGCACCTCACACAAAAATAAACCCCCCCAAAAATAAACCCCAAAACAAAAAAGAAACCTAACTAAAGGGAGGGAAGGAGGGAGGGTGTAGCACAAGAACCGTCGGTGACGGTGGCCACCCTCCCCCTCCCCAACCTCCTACTACGGAGGTGGCTCAGGCTCCGGCCTTACTCCCCAACCTAACCTGTCCACCCCCACTAAATGCTTAATATATTTTACCCCTCCCGAAGTCTCTGGGCTATGGCGCATCGCTGAAGACCTCGGGCTGATACGCGTCGCTGGAGACCTCAGGCTGATGCGCGTCGCTGGGGAGCTCCGGACTGGAGGGCGACTCTGGGAGCTCCGGACTGGAGGGCGACTCTGGGAGCTTTGGACTGTGGGCCGTCTCTGTCGGTTCCGGACTGTGGGCCGTCTCTGTCGGTTCCGGACTGTGGGCCGTCTCTGTCGGTTCCGGACTGTGGGCCGTCTCTGTCGGTTCCGGACTGTGGGCCGTCTCTGTCGGTTCCGGACTGTGGGCCGTCTCTGCTGGCTCTGGACTGTGGGCCATCTCTAGATGGGGCACTATCGCCGGAAGCTCTGGACGGGGCACTGTTGCCGGACACTCTGGACGGGGCACTGTTGCCGGACACTCTGGACGGGGCACTGTTACCGGACACTCTGGACGGGGCACTGTTGCCGGACACTCTGGACGGGGCACTGTTGCCGGACACTCTGGACGGGGCACTGTTGCCGGACACTCTGGACGGAGCACTGTTGCCGGACACTCTTGACAGGGCACTGTCGTCGGAAGCTCTGGACGGGGACTGCGCACTGAAGGCCTGATGCGTGGGGCTGGCTTAAGAGGTGCCAGACTAGGGACACGCACCACAGGGCTAGTGCGAGGAGCAGGACGAGCTGGACTGGCCTGACGCACTGGAGGCCTGGTGCGTGGGGCTGGTACTGGAGGTACCAGACTGGAGACACGCACCCCAAGGCTAGTGCGAGGAGCGGGAACAGGAGGTACTAGACTGGGCTGACGCACTGGAGGCCTGGTGCATGGTGCTGGCTTTGGAGGCGCCAGACTAGAGACACGCACCTCAGGGCTAGTGCGAGAAGCAGGAACTGGATACACCGGGCCATGAGTAGGCACTGGAGGTCTGGAGCGCACCTCCTGCACAACCCGTCCTGGCTGGATGGTAATAGTAGCCCTGCACGAGCGGAGTGCTGGCACAGGGCGAACTGGGCTGTGCAGAGGCCTGATGGCTGCCATGCGTAGAGCAGGCGTAGGGTAGCCTGGGCCTAGGAGGCGCACTGGTAACGAGATGTGCTGCGCAGGCATTCTCCTTCCAGGCTGGATGCCCACTGTAGCACGGCACTTGCGAGGGGCTGGGATTGCTCACACCGGACTGTGCGTGCGCATAGGCGAGATCGTGCGCACTTCCGCATACACCAGTGCTCTCCACTCCACACGCTCCCCATAATAAGCATGGGGAGTTGGCTTAGAGCTCACCCATGGCCCAGCCAAACTACCCGTGTGCCCCCCACAATAATTTCTTGGGGCTGCCTCTCGCACTTGCCTCTCGGGGCGTATAATGCCTCATAATAGCGCCGCTCCACCTTGGCTGCCTCCAGCTCCTCCTTAGGGCGCCGGTACTCCCCAGCCTGGTGCCAAGGTCCTGCCCCATCCAGAATCTCTTCCCATGTCCATGACTCCACAGAGCTCTGCTGCTGCTCCTTCCTCCGCTGCTTGGTCCGTTTGTGGTGGATAGTTCTGTCACGGTTGTCGTATGAATTGGACCAAAATGCAGCGGGAACGTGAATACTCTTTATCTTCTTTATTAAACAAAAATGAACACTGAACAAAAAGAACGACGAAAACAGTCTTGTCAGGTGCAACAAACACTAAACAGGAAACAACTACCCACAAATCCCATAGAAAAAACACCCCTACTAAATAGGACCTTCAATTAGAGGCAACGAGGAACAGCTGCCTCCAATTGAAGGTCAAAACAACAAACTAGACATAGAAATAGAAAAACTAGAAAATAGAAATACAAAACATAGAACACTACCCAAAAACCCCGACAACACAAAACAAACACACCCCTGCCACGTCCTGACCAAACTAAAATAACAAATAACCTCTTTTAATGGTCAGGACGTGACACCATGATGCTGAAAGGATGGCGACCTTAATATTCAGCACACTCCATGTAATGAAGTATACTGTAAGAGAGCACACTTTTTGTATAACATATATGGCCGATATTCTTGGACATTAGACTAAACATTCCCCAATCAAAATGTACAATTATTACTTCCCATTGCAAACATATTTTTCACGTTCATCACACAAAGTAACCGGTGATCTAAAGTTTAAATGCAACAATGTTTCACACACATAATCATTTGAAAGTTAATCTTGAATTCCTCTTCAATAAAACCTGCTGCAGTCGCTGTAAACTAGCCTACAGTTAGCTAGCTAGACCTTGGGAAAACTACCGCTCACTATTGCGCAGTGACCTGTCAGCCTTAGAGAAGGCAGAGGTTTCCATAAATTCTATCTTGTATCACCCATTCAATGGTGAGAGATTGTTGCACAAGCATCCATTCACATGATACAGATTGTACAATACAACCCAGGTTGCCCAGATTGTTGAAAAAAGCCTATTCAATGGTCCGCATTCACTCACTAATGTTAAACAAGCATATGCAGTACGACCAAAAGCAGGACAACTGAAAATAAAGTGTGCACTAGCGACTACTACTTCCTCTTACTTACAAAATAAAGAAGAGGTAAGCCACATTGTAGGTGATGTCAACGGTTATAATATTAAAGATGTATTTTATGCCAAAACATTATAATGTGTCTCTTTTCATTGTTTTGTTTTTTTGAAACTGGTCTGGTTTTAAAGTTGCCGCCATGCCGCAACACGCCTTTATGGGTTAGTGTTCCCACACGGCCATATCTCCATGTTAAAGTGCATGTTTACAGAAGACATACGTAAGACGGAGGGACCACCTGTGCTAATTAACTATCTAGGGTGCTTTGAACACCTGTGTGTAATGGAAGAAGGCCACCAAAAACGTGTTGTCACTGAAAATACAGTTGGCTGCAACTGTGATAAAGCCTGTTAAAACAGTGTACAGTAAGTGTATATTTAGCATTTGTGAAATATATATATATATATATATATATATATATATATATACACAGTGAGAGAAAAAGGTATTTGATCCCCTGCTGATTTTGTACGTTTGCCCACTGACAAAGAAATGATCAGTCTATAATTTTAATGGTAGGTTTATTTGAACAGTGAGAAACAGAATAACAACAACAAAAAAATCCAGAAAAATGCATGTCAAAAATGTTATAAATTGATTTGCATTTTAATGAGGGAAATAAGTATTTGACCCCCTCTCAATCAGAAAGATTTCTGGCTCCCAGGTGTCATTTATACAGGTAACGAGCTGAGATTAGGAGCACACTCTTAACCTGTTAGGGCTAGGGGGCAGTATTGACACGGCTGGATAAAAAACATACCCGATTTAATTTGGTTACCACTCCTACCCAGTAACTAGAATATGCAAATACTTATTACATATGGATAGAAAACACCCTAAAGTTTCTAAAACTGTTTGAATGGTGTCTGTGAGTATAACAGAACTCAAATGGCAGGTCAAAACCTGAGAGATTCCTTTACAGGAAGTGGCCTGTCTGACCATTTCTTGAACTTCTTTTCCATCTCTATCTTTTACTAAGGATCTCTGCTCTAACGTGACACTTCCTACGTCGTCCATAGGCGCTCAGAGCCCGGGAAAAAACAGAATGTCGTCATCCCAGCCCCAGGCTGAAACACATTATCGCCTTTCTCAAGTGGCCGATCAAGGGACTCTGGGCTTAGGCGCATGACCCGACCGCCCCCGCCTTTGTGATTTTTTCCTCTGTTTGCCGAAAAGGAGATTCCCTGTCGGAATATTATCGCTTTTCTACGAGAAAAATGGCGTAAAAATTGATTTTAAACAGCGGTTGACATGCTTCGAAGTACGGTAATGGAATATTTCGAATTTTTTTGTCACGAATTGCGCCATGCGCGCGACCCTACTTTACCATTTCGGATAGTGTCTGGAACGCACGAACAAAACGCCGCTATTCGGATATAACGATGGATTATTTTGGACCAAACCAACATTTGTTATTGAAGTAGCAGTCCTGGGAGTGCATTCTGACGAAGACAACAAAAGGTAATCAAACTTTTATAATAGTAAATATGATTATGGTGAGTGCTAAACTTGCCGGGTGTCTAAATAGCTAGCCCGTGATGCCTGGGCTATGTACTTAGAATATTGCAAAATGTGCTTTCACCAAAAAGCTATTTTAAAATCGGACATATCGAGTGCATAGAGGAGGTCTGTATCTGGAATGGGCTACAAGACCATCGCCAAGCAGCTTGGTGAGAAGGTGACAACAGTTGGTGCGATTATTCGCAAATGGAAGAAACACAAAAGAACTGTCAATCTCCCTCGGCATGGGGCCCCAAGCAAAATCTCACCTCGTGGAGTTGCAATGATCATGAGAACGGTGAGGAATCAGCCCAGAACTACACGGGAGGATCTTGTCAATGATCTCAAGGCAGCTGGGACCATAGTCACCAAGAAAACAATTGGTAACACACTACGCCGTGAAGGACTGAAATCCTGCAGCGCCCGCAAGGCGCCCTGCTCAAAAAAGCACATATACATGCCCGTCTGAAGTTTGCCAATGAACATCTGAAGGATTCAGAGGACAACTGGGTGAAAGTGTTGTGGTCAGATGAGACCAAAATGGAGCTCTTTGGCATTAACTGAACTCGCCGTGTTTGGAGGAGGAGGAATGCTGCCTATGACCCCAAGAACACCATCCCCACCGTCAAACATGGAGGTGAAA
The DNA here is from genome assembly GCF_965601325.2 of Salmo salar. Lineage (NCBI taxonomy): Eukaryota > Metazoa > Chordata > Actinopteri > Salmoniformes > Salmonidae > Salmo > Salmo salar. Next base: position 49,894,101 of record NC_138292.1, on the reverse strand, counting down.
ACACTATGCTTTGGGGGTGTTTTTCTGCTAAGAGGACAGGACAACTTCACCGCATCAAAGGGACGATGGACGGGGCCATGTACCGTCAAATCTTGGGTGAGAACCTCCTTCCCTCAGCCAGGGCATTGAAAATGGGTCGTGGATGGGTATTCCAGCATGACAATGACCCAAAACACACAGCCAAGGCAACAAAGGAGTGGCTCAAGAAGAAGCACATTAAGGTCCTGGAGTGGCCTAGCCAGTCTCCAGACCTTAATCCCATAGAAAATCTGTGGAGGGAGCTGAAGGTTCGAGTTGCCAAACATCAGCCTCGAAACCTTAATGACTTGGAAAAGATCTGCAAAGAGGAGTGGGAAAAAATCCCTCCTGAGATGTGTGCAAACCTGGTTTGCTACAAGAAACCTCTGACCTCTGTGACATGCGTTTTTCAGGATTTTTGTTGTTGTTATTTTGTCTCTCACGGTTCAAATAAACCTACCATTAAAATTATAGACTGATCATGTGGGCAAACATACAAAATCAGCAGGGGATCAAATATGTTTTTCCCTCACGGTATATATACTTCTCAAAAAAATAAAGGGAACACTTAAACAACACATCCTAGATCTGAATGAAAGAAATAATCTTATGAAATACTTTTTTCTTTACATAGTTGAATGTGCTGACAACAAAATCACACAAAAATAATCAATGGAAATCCAATTTATCAACCCATGGAGGTCTGGATTTGGAGTCACACTCAAAATTAAAGTGGAAAACCACACTACAGGCTGATCCAACTTTGATGTAATGTCCTTAAAACAAGTCAAAATGAGGCTCAGTAGTGTGTGTGGCCTCCACGTGCCTGTATGACCTCCCAACAATGCCTGGGCATGCTCCTGATGAGGTGGCGGATGGTCTCCTGAGGGATCTCCTCCCAGACCTGGACTAAAGCATCCGCCAACTCCTGGACAGTCTGTGGTGCAACGTGGCGTTGGTGGATGGAGCGAGACATGATGTCCCAGATGTGCTCAATTGGTTTCAGGTATGGGGAACGGACGGGCCAGTCCATAGCATCAATGCCTTCCTCTTGCAGCAACTGCTGACACACTCCAGCCACATGAGGTCTAGCATTGTCTTGCATTAGGAGGAACCCAGGGCCAACCGCACCAGCATATGGTCTCACAAGGGGTCTGAGGATCTCATCTCGGTACCTAATGGCAGTCAGGCTACCTCTGGCGAGCACATGGAGGGCTGTGCGGCCCCCCAAAGAAATGCCACCCCACACCATGACTGACCCACTGCCAAACCGGTCATGCTGGAGGATGTTGCAGGCAGCAGAACGTTCTCCACGGCGTCTCCAGACTCTGTCACGTCTGTCACATATGCTCAGTGTGAACCTGCTTGCATCTGTGAAGAGCACAGGGCGCCAGTGGCGAATTTGCCAATCTTGGTGTTCTCTGGCAAATGCCAAACGTCCTGCACGGTGTTGGGCTGTAAGCACAACCCCCACCTGTGGACGTCGGGCCCTCATACCACCCTCATGGAGTCTGTTTCTGACCATTTGAGCAGACACATGCACATTTGTGGCCTGCTGGAGGTCATTTTGCAGGGCTCTGGCAGTGCTTCTCCTGCTCCTCCTTGCACAAAGGCGGAGGTAGCGGTCCTGCTGCTGGGTTGTTGCCCTCCTACAGATTCCTCCACGCCTCCTGATGTACTGGCCTGTCTCCTGGTAGCGCCTCCATGCTCTGGACACTACGCTGACAGACACAGCAAACCTTCTTGCCACAGCTCGCATTGATGTGCCATCCTGGATGAGCTGCACTACCTGAGCCACTTGTGTGGGTTGTAGACTCCGTCTCATGCTACCACTAGAGTGAAAGCACCACCAGCATTCAAAAGTGACCAAAACATCAGCCAGGAAGCATAGGAACTGAGAAGTGGTCTGTGGTCCCCACCTGCAGAACCACTCCTTTATTGGGGGTGTCTTGCTAATTGCCTATAATTTCCACCTGTTGTCTATTCCATTTGCACAACAGCATGTGAATGTATTGTCAATCAATGTTGCTTCCTAAGTGGACAGTGATTTCACAGAAGTGTGATTGACTTTGAGTTACATTGTGTTGTTTAAGTGTTCCCTTTATTTTTTTGAGCAGTGTATATATATTTTAAGAGGGTAGATCAGCTTTAATATTGTGGATAGATTGTAGCTTCCATCAATGTAATTCAAATCAAATCAAACTTTATTTGCCACATGCGCCGAATACAACAAGTGTAGACTTTACTGTGAAATTCTTACTTGCAAGTCCTTAACCAACAGTGCAGATCAAGAAGAAGAAAATATTTACCAAGTAGACTAAAATAAAAAGTAATAATAAAAAGTAACACAATAAGAAGAACAATAATGAGGCTTTATACAGGGGGCACCGGTACCGAGTCAGTGTGCAGGGGTACAGGCTAGTTGAGGTAATCTGTACATGTATGTGGGGGCGAAGTGACTATGCATAGTTGACAAACAAACAGCGTGTATCAGCAGTGTACAAGACAGGGAGGGGGGGTCAAGGTAAATTGTCCGGTGCCAAATTTTATGAACTGGAGTGGGTCTAGGGTGTCCTGGAGGATGCTGTTGATATGAGCCATTACCAGCCTTTCAAAGCACTTCATGGCTACCGACGTGAGTTCCACGGGGCGGTAATTATTTAGGCAGGCTTGAAACATGTAGGTATTATAGACTCGGTCAGGGAGAGGTTGAAATATCTGTGAAGACACTTGACAGTTGGTCCGCACATGCATTGGGTACACGTCTTGGGAATCTGTCTGGCCCAGCGGCTTTGTGAATGTTGACTTGTTTAAAGGTTTTGTTCACATTGGCTACCGAGAGCATTATCACACAGTCATCCAGAACAGCTGGTGCTCTCATGCATGCTTCAGTGTTGCTCGTCTTGAAGCGAGCATAAAAGGTATTTAGCTCGTCTGGTAGTCACTGGGCAGCTCGTGTCTGGATTTCACTTTGTAGTCCATAATAGTTTTCTAGCCCTTCCACATCCGACGAGCGTCAAAGCCGGTGTAGTAGGAATCAATCTTAATCCTGTATTGACGCTTTGCTTGTTTGATGGTTCGTCTGAGGGCTAGCGGGATTTCTTATAAGCGTCCGGATTTGTCTCCCGCTCCTTGAAAGTGGCAGCGCTTTTAGCTCACTGCGGATGTTGCCTGTAATCCATGGCTTCTGTTTGGGATATGTATGTACAGTCACTGTGGGGACGACGTCATCGATGCACTTATTGATGAAGCCGATGACTGAGATGGTGTATTCTTCAATGCAAATGGATAAATCCTAGAACATATTCCAGTCTGTGCTAGCAAAACAGTCCTGTAGTGTAGCATCCGTGTCATCTGACCACTTCTGTATTGAGCGAGTCACTGGTACTTCCTGCTTTAGATTTTGCTTGTAAGCCGGAATCAGGAGAATTAGAATTATGGTCAGATTTGCCAAATGGAGGGCGGGGGAGAGCTTTGTGTGCATCTCTGTGTGTGGAATAAAGGTGGTCTAGGATTTTTTCCCTCCTGGTTGCACATGTGACATGCTGGTAAAAATGTGGTAAAACTGATTTAAGCTTGCCTGCATTAAAGTCCCCGGCCACTAGGAATGCCGCTTCTGGGTGAGCATATTCTTCTTTGCTTATGGCCTTATAGAGTTGGTTGAGAGCGGTCTTAGTGCCAGCTTCGCCTTGTGGTGGTAAATAGACGGCTACGAATAATACAGATGAGAACTCTCTTGGTAGATAGTGTGGTCGACAGCTTATCATAAGGTACTCTACCTCAGGAGAGCAATACCTCGAGACTTCATTAATATTAGACATCACGCAACAGCTGTTAATGACAAAAAGACGCCCCCCCACCCCTCGTCTTACCAGAGGTAGCGTCTCTGTTGTGCATGGAAAATTCCGCCAGCTCTATTATTTTCCCTTTTTTACCGTTCATCCACGTCTCGGTGAAACATAAGATGTTTCTTAAACATAAGCAGTTCTTAATGTCACGTTGGTAGGATAATCTTAATATTAGGTCAACAATTTTATTTTCTAACGATTGCACATTAGCAAGAAGAATGGAAGGCATTGGGCTCGCCTCCGGATTCTCAGAAGGATCCCCGATCTGCATCCTCTTTTCCGGCTGTCACGTTTGTCGTCTGGAATGGAGGACCAAAACGCAGCAGGAATGTGGATGCTCATCTTGATTAATTTTTTTAACTAAAGTGAACACCAAAATAACAAACAACGAAGAACGACCAATCAACAAAACAGTCTTGTAAGGCTCACACACGCAAAACAAGAAACAATCTCCAACAAACACTAAACCAAACAATTACCCATATATAGGACTCTCAATCAGAGGCAACGAGAAAGCACCTGCCTCCAATTGAGAGTCCAACCCCCCATTAACCTACACATAGAAATACATCAACCCAGAAAGAACATAGAAGTACAAAACATAGAACATAAACCAAAACCTGGAAATAATAAATCAAACGCCCTACTAAATAAACCACCACCCCGAACCACAAAACAAATACCCTCTGCCACGTCCTGACCAAACTACAATAACAAATAACCTTTATACTGGTCAGGACGCTGCACACTGGTGCCGGATACTCTGGACTGCACACTGGTGCCGGATACTCTGGACTGCACACTGTTGCCGGATACTCTGGACTGCACACTGTTGCCGGATACTCTGGACTGCACACTATTACCGAACTCTCGAGGCTGGGCTGACACACTGGAAGCCTGATGCGTGGTACTGGTACTGGATGTGCCAGTCTGGGGACACACACCTCAGGGCTAGTGCGGGGAGCGGGAACAGGCCGAGTCGGACTGGGCTGACGCACTGGAAGCCTGATGCGTGGTGCTGGTACTGGAGGTATCAGCCTGGGGACATGCACCTCAGGGCTAGTGCGGGGAGCGGGAACAGGCCGAGTCGGACTGGGCTGACGCACTGGAAGCCTGATGCGTGGTGCTGGTACTGGAAGTATCAGCCTGGGAACACGCACCTCAGGGCTAGTGCGGGGAGCAGGAACAGGACATACCGGACTGGGCTGACGCGCTGGAAGCCAGGTGCATGGTGCTGGTACTGGACGTGCCAGACTAGGGGTTCGCACTTCAGGGCTAGTGCAGGGAGCGGGAACAGGCCGAGTCGGACTGGGCTGACGCACTGGAAGCCTGATGCGTGGTGCTGGTACTGGAGGTATCAGCCTGGGGACACGCACCTCAGGGCTAGTGCGGGGAGCAGGAACAGGACATACCGGACTGGGCTGACGCGCTGGAAGCCAGGTGCTGGTACTGGAAGTGCTGGTACTGGAAGTGCCAGACTAGGGGTTCGCACTTCAGGGGTAGTGCAGGGAGCGGGAACAGGACGAGTTGGACTGGGCTGACAAACTGGAGGCCTGGTGCGTGGTGCTGGTACTATCCTCCTAACTTCGCTCCACAGGTAATATTACACTTCGCTACATTACAACGGCTTGATTTGTTTGATCTGAGCAATTCTTCTTAGCTAGCTACATAGCCGTCTTTGTATCAAAGATAATTGTGTAGTTTAGAGTAAACTGAGTAATTATCGAGGCTAGCTATCTTCGTCCTCCTAACGTAGTCAACACTGCTAGCTGCTAGCTGCTAGCTGCTAGCTAGCTAGTCATCACTGTTAGCTAGCCAACTTCTACCGACTAGCAGCACCGCAGAAACTATTACATTACAACGTAACGACTTGATTAGTGTGGTGTTAGTGTTAGTTAGCCAGCTACATAGTTGTCTTTGCTGTCTCTGTATCTAAGATAATTGTGTAGTTTGAGTTTGAGTATTATCGAGGTGTGCTAGCCAGCCGCGACGCGGCGCCAGACTTACTCAACACACCTAGTCATCATTAACCCACTGCCAGCTAGCCAACCGTTACCGACTAGCAGCGCTGTAGATACTAATACTTTACAACGGAACGATTTGACTAGTGCAGTGTTACCTAGCTAGCTACTTAGTTGTCTTTGTCATAGCTTGATAATTGTTAGCTAGCCAGCCATCGAGGTTAGCTAGCCAGCAATTTCCGTCCCCCGCGACGCCATTTTTCCTAACCCAGCCAACTATTACCGACGAGCAGCATTGTTGAAACTAAATACACTACAAGGAACGTCTTGACTAGTGTTATGTTAGCTAGCTAGCTACAAAGTTGCTTTGTATCATGACAAGGTGTAGTACTGAAACTACCGAGGTTACCTAGCCAGCTACACGTTCAAAGTCAACAACGCAGCCACTGCTAGCTAGCCTACTCCACCAGCCAGCAGTACTGTATCATTTTAGTCAATAAAATTTTTGCAACGTAAGCTTAACTTCCTGAACATTCGAGACGTGTAGTCCACTTGTCACTCCAATCTCATTTGCATTAGCGTAGCCTCTTCTGTAGCTTGTCTACTATGTGTCTGTCTATCCCTGTTCTCTCTCCTCTGCACAGGCCATACAAACGCTCCACACCGCGTGGCCGCTGCCACTCTAACCTGGTGGTCCCAGCGCGCACGACCCACGTGGAGTTCCAGGTCTCCGGCAGCCTCTGGAACTGCCGGTCTGCGGCCAACAAGGCTGAGTTCATCTCAGCCTATGCTACCCTCCAGTCCCTAGACTTCCTGGCGGTGACGGAAACATGGATTACCACAGATAACACTGCTACTCCTACTGCTCTCTCCTCGTCTGACTACGTGTTCTCGCATACCCCTAGAGCATCGAGCCAGCGGGGTGGTGGCACTGGAATCCTCATCTCTCCCAAGTGGACATTCTCTCTTTCTCCCCTGACCCATCTGTCTATCTCCTCATTTGAATTCCATGCTGTCACAGTTACCAGCCCTTTCAAGCTTAACATCCTTATCATTTATCGCCCTCCAGGTTCCCTTGGAGAGTTCATCAATGAGCTTGACGCCTTGATAAGTTCCTTTCCTGAGGATGGCTCACCTCTCACAGTTCTGGGTGACTTTAACCTCCCCACGTCTACCTTCGACTCATTCCTCTCTGCCTCCTTCTTTCCACTCCTCTCCTCTTTCGACCTCACCCTCTCACCTTCCCCCCCTACTCACAAGGCAGGCAATACGCTTGACCTCATCTTTACTAGATGCTGTTCTTCCACTAATCTCATTGCAACTCCCCTCCAAGTCTCCGACCACTACCTTGTATCCTTTTCCCTCTCGCTCTCATCCAACACTTCTTACTCTCCCCCTACTCTGATGGTATTGCGCCGTCCCAACCTTCGCTCTCTCTCTCCCGCTACTCTCTCCTCATCCATCCTATCATCTCTTCCCTCTGCTCAAACCTTCTCCAACCTATCTCCTGATTCTGCCTCCTCAACCCTCCTCTCCTCCCTCTCTGCATCCTTTGATTTCCTCTGTCCCCTATCCTCCTCGGTCCTCCCCTCCTGCTCCGTGGCTCGACGACTCACTGCGAGCTCACAGAACAGGGCTCCGGGCAGCCGAGCGGAAATGGAGGAAAACTCGCCTCCCTGCGGACCTGGCATCCTTTCACTCCCTCCTCTCTACATTTTCCTCTTCTGTCTCTGCTGCTAAAGCCACTTTCTACCACTCTAAACTCCAAGCATCTGCCTCTAACCCTAGGAAGCTCTTTGCTACCTTCTCCTCCCTCCTGAATCCTCCTCCCCCTCCCCCCCCCCTCCTCCCTCTCTGCGGATGACTTCGTCAACCATTTTGAAAAGAAGGTTGACGACATCCGATCCTCGTTTGCTAAGTCAAACGACACTGCTGGTCCTGCTCACACTGCCCTACCCTGTGCTTTGACCTCTTTCTCCCCTCTCTCTCCAGATGAAATCTCGCGTCTTGTGACGGCCGGCCGCCCAACAACCTGCCCACTTGACCCTATCCCCTCCTCTCTTCTCCAGACCATTTCCGGACACCTTCTCCCCTACCTCACCTCGCTCATCAACGCATCCTTGACCGCTGGCTACGTCCCTTCCGTCTTCAAGAGAGCGAGAGTTGCACCCCTTCTGAAAAAACCTACACTCGATCCCTCCGATGTCAACAACTACAGACCAGTATCCCTTCTTTCCTTTCTCTCCAAAACTCTTGAACGCGCCGTCCTTGGCCAGCTCTCTTGCTATCTCTCTCAGAATGACCTTCTTGATCCTAATCAGTCAGCTTTCAAGACTGGTCATTCAACTGAGACTGCTCTTCTCTGTGTCACGGAGGCTCTCCGCACTGCTAAAGCTAACTCTCTCTCCTCTGCTCTCATCCTTCTAGACCTATCTGCTGCCTTTGATACCGTGAACCATCAGATCCTCCTCTCCACCCTCTCCGAGCTGGGCATCTCCGGCACCGCGCACGCTTGGATTGTGTCCTACCTGACAGGTCGCTCCTACCAGGTGGCGTGGCGAGAATCTGTCTCTGCACCACGTGCTCTCACCACTGGTGTCCCCCAGGGCTCTGTTCTTGGCCCACTCCTATTCTCGCTATACACCAAGTCACTTGGCTCTGTCATATCCTCACATGGTCTCTCATATCATTGCTATGCAGATGACACACAATTAATCTTCTCCTTTCCCCCTTCTGACAACCAGGTGGCGAATCGCATCTCTGCATGTCTGGCAGACATATCAGTGTGGATGACGGATCACCACCTCAAGCTGAACCTCGGCAAGACGGAGCTGCTCTTCCTCCCGGGGAAGGACTGCCCGTTCCATGATCTCGCCATCACGGTTGACAACTCCCTTGTGTCCTCCTCCCAGAGTGCTAAGAGCCTTGGCGTGACCCTGGACAACACCCTGTCGTTCTCCACCAACATCAAGGCGGTGACCCGATCCTGTAGGTTCATGCTCTACAACATTCGCAGAGTACGACCCTGCCTCACACAGGAAGCGGCGCAGGTCCTAATCCAGGCACTTGTCATCTCCCGTCTGGATTATTGCAACTCGCTGTTGGCTGGGCTCCCTGCCTGTGCCATTAAACCCCTACAACTCATCCAGAACGCCGCAGCCCGTCTGGTGTTCAACCTTCCCAAGTTCTCTCACGTCACCCCGCTCCTCCGCTCTCTCCACTGGCTTCCAGTCGAAGCTCGCATCCGCTACAAGACCATGGTGCTTGCCTACGGAGCTGTGAGGGGAACGGCACCTCCGTACCTTCAGGCTCTGATCAGGCCCTACACCCAAACAAGGGCACTCCGTTCATCCACCTCTGGCCTGCTCGCCTCCCTACCTCTGAGGAAGCACAGTTCCCGCTCAGCCCAGTCAAAACTGTTCGCTGCTCTGGCACCCCAATGGTGGAACAAGCTCCCTCACGACGCCAGGACAGCGGAGTCAATCACCACCTTCCAGAGACACCTGAAACCCCACCTCTTCAAGGAATACCTGGGATAGGATAAAGTAATCCTTCTAACCCCCCCCTTAAAAGATTTAGATGCACTATTGTAAAGTGGTTGTTCCACTGGATATTATAAGGTGAATGCACCAATTTGTAAGTCGCTCTGGATAAGAGCGTCTGCTAAATGACTAAAATGTAAATGTAAACAACTAGCACGCACCTCAGGACTAGTAATAAACGCTAACTCAGGTGATATCATTAGGACACGCTCTGTAGGGCGAATGTCGTGCCTAATACACCAACACAGTAGCTCTCTCATCCTTTTCTCCTCCAATTTTCCCATCAATTCCTTTATAGTCTCTGTTTCTCTCACCTTCAATTTTACCCCGACTAGCTCTGGTTCCATCCTCGGCTCCGCCGATCTGTCCGTGTGCCCCCCCAAAAAAATTATTGGGGCTGCCTCTCCGGTTTCCTCGCCAGTCGTGTACCCCGGTAGCGTTCCCGGTCCTCACCGAATTCCCCTTGCTCCTTACTGCGCTGCTTGGTCCATTTGTGGTGGGAGATTCTGTCACGGTTGTCGTCGGGAATGGAGGACCAAAATGCAGCAGGAATGTGGATGCTCATCTTGATTTATTTATAAAATAAAGTGAACACCAAAATAACAAAATGACGAAGAACGACCGATAAACAAAACAGTCTTGTAAGGCTCACACACGCAAAACAAGAAACAATCTCCCACAAACACTAAACCAAACAATTACCCATATATAGGACTCTCAATCAGAGGCAATGAGAAAGCACCTGCCTCAAACCAAACCAAACCAAATTTATTTTTATATAGCCCTTAGTACATCAGCTGATATTCTCAAAGTGCTGTACAGAAACCCAGCCTAAAACCCCAAACAGCAAGCAAAGCATGTGAAAGAAGCACGGTGGCTAGGAAAAACTCCCTAGGAAAAACTCCCTAGAAAGGCCAAAAACCTAGGAAGAAACCTAGAGAGGAACCAGGCTATGAGGGGTGGCCAGTCCTCTTCTGGCTGTGCAGGGTGGATATTATAACAGAACATGGTCAAAATGTTAAAATGTTAAAATGTTCATAAATGACCAGCATGGTCAAATAATAATAATCATAGTAGTTGTCGAGGGTGCAACAAGCACGTCCGGTGAACAGGTCAGGGTTCCATAGCCGCAGGCAGAACAGTTGAAACTGGAGCAGCAGCACGGCCAGGTGGACTGGGGACAGCAAGGAGTCATCATACCAGGTAGTCCTGAGGCATGGTCCTAGGGCTCAGGTCCTCCGAGAGAAAGACAGAAAGAGAGAAAGAGAGAATTAGAGAGAGCATATTTAAATACACACAGGACACCGGATAAGACAAGAGAAATACTCCAGATGTAACAGACTGACCCTAGCCCCCCGACACATAAACTACTGCAGCATAAATACTGGAGGCTGAGACAGGAGGGATCAGAAGACACTGTGGCCCCATCCGATGATACCCCCGGACAGGGCCAAACAGGCAGGATATAACCCCACCCACTTTGCCAAAGCACAGCCCCCACACCACTAGAGGGATGTCTCCAACCACCAACTTACCGTCCTAAGACAAGGCCGAGTATAGCCCACAACGATCTCCGCCATGGCACAACCCAAGGGGCGGGGGGGGGGCGCCAACCCAGACAGGAAGACCACGTCAGTGACTCAACCCACTCAAGTGACGCACCCCTCCCATGGACGGCATGGAAGAACACCAGCAGGCCAGTGACTCAGCCTCTGTAAAAGGGTTAGAGGCAGAGAATCCCAGTGGAAAGAGGGGAACCGGCAAGGCAGAGACAGCAAGGGCGGTTCGTTGCTCCAGCCTTTCCGTTCACCTTCACACTCCTGGGCCAGACTATACTTAATCATAGGACCTACTGAAGAGATAAGTCTTCAGTAAAGACTTAAAGGTTGAGACTGAGTCTGCGTCTCTCACATTGGTAGGCAGACCATTCCATAAAAATGGAGCTCTATAGGAGAAAGCCCTACCTCCAGCCGTTTGCTTAGAAATTCTAGGGACAATTAGGAGGCCTGCGTCTTGTGACCGTAGCGTACGTGTAGGTATGTACGGCAGGACCAAATCGGAAAGATAGGTAGGAGCAAGCCCATGTAATGCTTTGTAGGTTAGCAGTAAAACCTTGAAATCAGCCCTTGCCTTAACAGGAAGCCAGTGTAGGGAGGCTAACACTGGAGTAATATGATCAAATTTTTTGGTTCTAGTCAGGATTCTAGCAGCCGTATTTAGCACTAACTGAAGTTTATTTAGTGCTTTATCCGGGTAGCCGGAAAGTAGAGCATTGCAGTAGTCCAGCCTAGAAGTAACAAAAGCATGGATTAATTTTTCTGCGTCATTTTTGGACAGAAAATTTCTGATTTTTGCAATGTTACGTAGATGGAAAAAAGCTGTCCTTGAAACAGTCTTGATATGTTCTTCAAAAGAGAGATCAGGGTCCAGAGTAACGCCGAGGTCCTTCACAGTTTTATTTGAGACGACTGTACAACCATCCAGATTAATTGTCAGATTCAACAGAAGATCTCTTTGTTTCTTGGGACCTAGAACAAGCATCTCTGTTTTGTCCGAGTTTAAAAGTAGAAAGTTTGCAGCCATCCACTTCTTTATGTCTGAAACACAGGCTTCTAGCGAGGGCAATTTTGGGGCTTCACCATGTTTCATTGAAATGTACAGCTGTGTGTCGTCCGCATAGCAGTGAAATTTAACATTATGTTTTCGAATGACATCCCCAAGAGGTAAAATATATAGTGAAAACAATAGTGGTCCTAAAACGGAACCTTGAGGAACACCGAAATTTACAATTGATTTGTCAGAGGACAAACCATTCACAGAGACAAACTGATATCTTTCCGACAGATAAGATCTAAACCAGGCCAGAACTTGTCCATGTAGACCAATTTGGGTTTCCAATCTCTCCAAAAGAATGTGGTGATCGATGGTATCAAAAGTGGCACTAAGATCTAGGAGCACGAGGACAGATGCAGAGCCTCGGTCTGACGTCATTAAAAGGTCATTTACCACCTTCACAAGTGCAGTCTCAGTGCTATGATGGGGTCTAAAACCAGACTGAAGCGTTTCGTATACATTGTTTGTCTTCAGGAAGGCAGTCAGTTGCTGTGCAACAGCTTTTTCTAAAATTTTGGAGAGGAATGGAAGATTCGATATAGGCCGATAGTTTTTTATAATTTCTGGATCAAGATTCGGCTTTTTCAAGAGAGGCTTTATTACTGCCACTTTTAGTGAGCTTGGTACACATCCGGTGGATAGAGAGCCGTTTATTATGTTCAACATAGGAGGGCCAAGCACAGGAAGCAGCTCTTTCAGTAGTTTAGTTGGAATAGGGTCCAGTATGCAGCTTGAGGGTTTGGAGGCCATGATTATTTTCATCATTGCGTCAAGAGATATAGTACTAAAACACTTTAGTATCTCCCTTGATCCTAGGTCCTGGCAGAGTTGTGCAGACTCAGGACAATGGAGCTTTGGAGGAATACCCAGATTTAAAGAGGAGTCTGTAATTTGCTTTCTAATGATCATGATCTTTTCCTCAAAGAAGTTCATAAATTTATTACTGCTGAAGTGAAAGCCATCCTCCATTTGCGAAGGCTGCTTTTTAGTTAGCTTTGCGACAGTATCAAAAAGAAATTTCGGATTGTTCTTATTTTCCTCAATTAAGTTGGAAAAATAGGATGATCGAGCAGCAGTAAGGGCTCTTCGATACTGCACGGTACTGTCTTTCCAAGCTAGTCGGAAGACTTCCAGTTTGGTGTGGCGCCATTTCCGTTCCAATTTTCTGGAAGCTTGCTTCAGAGCTCGTGTATTTTCTGTATACCAGGGAGCTAGTTTCTTATGACAGATGTTTTTAGTTTTTAGGGGTGCAACTGCATCTAGGGTATTGCGCAAGGTTAAATTGAGTTCCTCGGTTAGGTGGTTAACTGATTTTTGTCCTCTGACGTTGAGAGTCCATTGAGAGTCCAACCCCCCATTAACCTACACATAGAAATACACCAACCCAGAAAGAACATAGAAGTACAAAACATAGAACATAAACCAAAACCCGGAAATAATAAATCAAACGCCATACTAAATAAACCACCACCCCGAACCACATAAAACAAATACCCTCTGCCATGTCCTGACCAAACTACAATAACAAATAACCCTTATACTGGTCAGGACGTGACACCGGCGTCTTTTCTTCACGCAAAAGGCATGGATCTGGGGCTGTTCCAGTGAAAGCAGGATATCCTTCTCGTCGGACTCGTTAAAAGAAAAAGTCTCTTCCAGTCCGCGGTGAGTAATCGCTTTTCTGATGTCCAGAAGTTCTGCATCATTTCCAATCCCCAATATATTTTGGGGGTAAATATATATATATATATATATATATATATATATATATATATATATATATATATATACACACACTGCTCAAAAAAATAAAGGGAACACTTAAAACCTCTTGACGGTCGCCTAGGATAGGGGGCGCTACAGCGATTTTTGAAAAAAATACGTGCCCATTTTAACCTGTTAGGGCTAGGGGGCAGCATTTGCACGTCTGGATAAAAAAAATGTACCCGATTTAATCTGGTTACTAATCCTACCCAGTAACTAGAATATGCATATACTTATTATATATGGATAGAAAACACTCTAAAGTTTCTAAAACTGTTTGAATGGTGTCTGTGAGTATAACAGAACTCATTTGGCAGGCAAAACCCTGAGACATTTTCTGACAGGAAGTGGATACCTGATGTGTTGTATTGACTTTAAACCTATCCCATTGAAAAACACAGGGGCTGAGGAATATTTTGGCACTTCCTATTGCTTCCACTAGATGTCACCAGCCTTTACAAAGTGTTTTGAGTCTTCTGGAGGGAGATCTGACCGAACAAGAGCCATGGAACGATGATGTCCCATTAGACACCTGGCGTGCGAGTTCATGTTGGGTACCCTCGTTCCAATACGTTATAAAAGAGTATGCATTCGTCCACCTTGAATATTATTCATGTTCTGGTTAAAAAAGGCCCTAATGATTTATGCTATACAACGTTTGACATGTTTGAACGAACGGAAATATATTTTTTCCCCTCGTTCATGACGAGAAGTCCGGCTGGCTTAGATCATGTGCTAACAAGACGGAGATTTTTGGACATAAATGATGAGCTTTTTGAACAAAACTACATTCGTTATGGACCTGTGATACCTGGAAGTGACATCTGATGAAGAGAATCAAAGGTAATGGATTATTTACATAGTATTTTCGATTTTAGATCTCCCCAACATGACGTCTAGTCTGTATCGCAACGCGTATTTTTCTGGGCGCAGTGCTCAGATTATTGCAAAGTGTGATTTCCCAGTAAGGTTATTTTTAAATCTGGCAAGTTGATTGCGTTCAAGAGATGTAAATCTATAATTCTTTAAATGACAATATAATATTTTACCAATGTTTTCTAATTTTAATTATTTAATTTGTGACGCTGACTTGACTGCCGGTTATTGGAGGGAAACGATTTCCTCAACATCAATGCCATAGTAAAACGCTGTTTTTGGATATAAATATGAACTTGATAGAACTAAAAATGCATGCATTGTCTAACATAATGTCCTAGGAGTGTCATCTGATGGAGATTGTAAAAGGTTAGTGCATCATTTTAGCTGGTTTTATGTTTTTGGTGACCCTGTCTTTGACTTGACAAAACATTACACACAACTCTTGTAAATGTACTGTCCTAACATACTCTAAATTTATGCTTTCGCCGTAAAACCTTTTTGAAATCGTAAAACGTGGTTAGATTAAGGAGATGTTTATCTTTCAAAGGGTGTAAAATAGTTGTATGTTTGAAAAATTTGAATTTTGACATTTATTTGGATTCAAATTTGCAGCTCTTGAAATGCACCTGCTGTTGATGGAGTGCACCACGGGTGGCACGCTAGCGTCCCACCTAGCCCATAGAGGTTAAACGGCCTCCTACTCAAACTCAGAAGCTAGGATATGCATATAATTAATAGATGTGGATAGAAAACACCCAAAGTTTCTAAAACTGTTTGAATGGTGTCTGTGAGTATAACAGAACTCATATGGCAGTCAAAACCCTGAGACAGATCGTAACAGGATGTGGAATTCTGAATTGCAGACTCAACTTCAGCACTTTGCCTATAAATCACACCGTGAGCTATGGTTCATTGAGCACTTCCTATTGCTTCCACTAGATGTCCCCAGTCTTTACAAAGTGGTTTGAGTCTTCTACTGTGAAAACTGACTGAATGAGAGGCTGTTGATCTTGGTCACATGGGGAGGGCCATCACCATTATGACGCGGGCGCCCCTGGCTACCGTCCCCTTTCTAAACGTTTTGAAAGACAATGCAACCGTCCCCATGGAATATTATTGAAGCTCTGGTTGAAAAAGGCCCAAAAGATTTATGTTATACAACGTTTGACATGTTTGAATGAACTTAAATATTTTTTGGGGGGGCTTTCATGAGGAGAAGTCCCGCGCACGACGGAACATTTTGAGGTGCCTTCGGAACACGCTAACAAGAAGAAGCTATTGGGACATAAATTATGAACTTTTTCGAACAAAACTACATTTGTTGGGGACCTGGGATTCCTGGAAGTGCCTTCTGATGAAGATAATCAAAGGTAAGGGAATATTTTCAATAATATACAAGAGTAGATTTGATATTCGATTGTTCCAAGATGGCGCAGACCTGTATTGCTAGCCTATTTTTCTGAGTATTGCATCCCCTTTTATTGCAAAGTGTGATTTCCCAGTAAAGTTATTTTTAAATCTGGCAATGCAGGTGCTTTCACGAGATGTTCATCTATAATTCTTTGAATGACAATATTACATTTAAAACATGTTTTCGAATAGTAATTTAGTAAATTGTAGCGCTGATCCACCGGATGCATTTGAGGGAAAAAAGTTTCTCAATGTCACGCGCCGATGTAAAATGCTGTTTTTATATATAAATATGAACTTTATCGAACAAAAGAATGCATGTATTGTGTAAAATTATGTCCTAGGAGTGTCATCTGATGAAGATTGTCAAAGGTTAGTGCTGCATTTAGCTGTTTTTTGGTTATTTGTGATGTATGTGGTTGGTCGGAAAATGGCTATGTGAATACTTTGACGATATACTCCTTTAACATTATCTAATGTTTTGCTTTTGCTGTAAAGCCTTTTTGAAATCAGACAACGTGGTTCGATTCAGGAGAGGTGTATACATAAAACGATATAAAATAGTCCTATATTTGAAAAAAAACCATATGAAATGTTTCTATTGTTCGGTTATGAATATGGCGAAGTGATTTTACGCTGGATGTTGATCCTGCATACGGGACGGAGAACTTCAAGAGGTTTAAAACAACAAAATGTAACTCCAAGTCAATCACACTTCTGTGAAATCAAACTGTCCACTTAGGAAGCAATACTGATTGACAATACATTTCACATGCTGTTGTGCAAATGGAATAGACAACAGGTGGAAATTATAGGCAATTAGCAAGACACCCCAATAAAGGAGTGGTTCTGCAGGTGGTGACCACAGACCACTTCTCAGTTTCTATGCTTCCTGGCTGATGTTTTGGTCACTTTTGAATGCTGGTGGTGCTTTCACTTTAGTGGTAACATGTGACGGAGTCTACAACCAACACAAGTGGCTCAGGTAGTGCAACTCATCCAGGATGGCACATCAATGCGAGCTGTGGCAAGAAGGTTTGCTGTGTCTGTCAGCGTAGTGTTCAGAGCATGGAGGCGCTACCAGGAGACAGGCCAGTACATCAGGAGACGTGGAGGAGGCCGTAGGAGGGCAACAACCCAGCAGCAGGACTGCTACCTCGGCCTTTGTGCAAGGAGGAGCACTGCCATAGCCCTGCAAAATGACCTCCAGCAGGCCACAAATGTGCATGTGTCTGCTCAAACGGTCAGAAACAGACTCCATGAGGGTGGTATGAGGGCCCGACGTCCACAGGTGGGGGTTGTGCTTACAGCCCAACACCGTGCAGGACGTTTGGCATTTGCCAAAGAACACCAAGATTGGCAAATTCGCCACTGGCGCCCTGTGCTCTTCCCAGATGAAAGCAGGTTCACACTGAGCACATGTGACAGACGTGACAGAGTCTGGAGACGCTGTGGAGAACGTTCTGCTGCCTGCAACATCCTCCAGCATGACCGGTTTGGCGGTGGGTCAGTCATGGTGTGGGGTGGCATTTCTTTGGGGGGCCGCACAGCCCTCCATGTGCTCGCCAGAGGTAGCCTGACTGCCATTAGGTACCGAGATGAGATCCTCAGACCCCTTGTGAGACCATATGCTGGTGCGGTTGGCCCTGGGTTCCTCCTAATGCAAGACAATGCTAGACCTCATGTGGCTGGAGTGTGTCAGCAGTTCCTGCAAGAGGAAGGCATTGATGCTATGGACTGGCCCGCCCGTTCCCCAGACCTGAATCCAATTGAGCACATCTGGGACATCATGTCTCGCTCCATCCACCAACGCAACGTTGCACCAGAGACTGTCCAGGAGTTGGCGGATGCTTTAGTCCAGGTCTGGGAGGAGATCCCTCAGGAGACCATCCGCCACCTCATCAGGAGCATGCCCAGGCGTTGTAGGGAGGTCATACAGGCACGTGGAGGCCACACACACTACTGAGCCTCATTTTGACTTGTTTTAACCTCTATGGGCTAGGTGGGACGCAAGCGTCCCACCCGTGGTGCACTCCATCAACAGCAGGTGCATTTCAAGAGCGGCAAATTTGAATCCAAATAAATGTCAAAATTCAAATTTTTCAAACATACAACTATTTTACACCCTTTGAAAGATAAACATCTCCTTAATCTAACCACGTTTTCCGATTTCAAAAAGGTTTTACGGCGGAAGCATAAATTTAGAGTATGTTAGGACAGTACATTTACAAGAGTTGTGTGTAATGTTGTGCCATTTCAAAGACAGGCGTCACCAAAACCATAAAATCAGCTAAAATTATGCACTAACCTTTTACAATCTCCAACAGATGACACTCCTAGGACATTATGTTAGACAATGCATGCATTTTTAGTTCTATCAAGTTCATATTTATATCCAAAATCAGCGTTTTACTGTGGCGTTGATGTTCAGGAAATCGTTTCCCTCCAATAACCGGCAGTCAAGTCACCACCACAAATTAAATAATTAAAATGAGAAAACATTGGTAAAATATTATATTGTCATTTAAAGAATTATAGATTTACATCTCTTGAACGCAATCAACTTGCCAGATTTAAAAATAACCTTACTGGGAAATCACACTTTGCAATAATCTGAGCACTGCGCCCAGAAAAATACGTGTTGCGATACAGACTAGACGCCATGTTGGGGAGATCTAAAATCGAAAATACTATGTAAATAATCCATTACCTTTGATTCTCTTCATCAGATGTCACTTACAGGTATCACAGGTCCATAACGAATGTAGTTTTGTTCAAAAAAGCTCATCATTTATGTCCAAAAATCTCCGTCTTGTTAGCACATGATCTAAGCCCGCCGGACTTCACTTCATGAACGAGGGGAAAAAATATATTTACGTTTGTTCAAACATGTCAAACGTTGTATAGCATAAATCATTAGGGCCTTTTTTAACCAGAACATGAATAAAATTCAAGGCGGACGAATGCAAAATCTTTTAAAACGTATTGTAACGAGGGTACCCAGCATGACCTAGCGCGCCAGGTGTCTAATGGGCCATCATCGTTCCATGGCTCTTGTTCGGTCAGATCTCCCTCCAGAAGACTCAAAACACTTTGTAAAGGCTGGTGACATCTAGTGGAAGCAATAGGAAGTGCCAAAATATTCTTCAGCCCCTGTGTTTTTCAATGGCATAGGTTTAAAGGTAATACAACACATCAGGTATCCACTTCCTGTCAGAATCTGTCTCAGGGTTTTGCCTGCCAAATGAGTTCTGTTATACTCACAGACACCATTCAAACAGTTTTAGAAACTTTAGGGTGTTTTCTATCCATATATAATAAGTATATGCATATTCTAGTTACTGGGTAGGATTAGTAACCAGATTAAATCGGGTACATTTTTTTATCCAGCCGTGCAAATACTGCCCCCTAGCCCTAACAGGTTAAGGACATTACATCAAAGTTGGATCAGCCTGTAGTGTGGTTTTCCACTTTAATTTTGAGTGTGACTCCAAATCCAGACCTCCATGGGTTGATAAATTGGATTTCCATTTATTATTTTTGTGTGATTTTGTTGTCAGCACATTCAACTATGTAAAGATAAAAGTATTTAATAAGATTATTTCATTCATTCAGATCTAGGATGTGTTATTTTAGTGTTCCCTTTATTTTTTTGAGCAGTGTATATATATACATATACATATACATTGTGAAATTATTTTGATTTTATATGAAAGTAAAGGGCTTCATGTTTCTCGAACCGTATCGCAGTTGAGAATCGATTCACATTGGCTGTTTTGGCTGCCATGCCCAGTTTACCGCAGAAATTTTTTTGGGATGCTAAATATATCATACCAAAAGTATTTCTGTATTTTGAAAGTTATATACCTGTATCTTGAAAACTTGATTGCTTATTACATGCAAAACATTTTGGGACTATATCAACAACGGTCTTATGAAACAAATACCAAAAACACTGGTTTTCTTGTGATCGTATGTAAAGTTAATGTGATTACATGTGACAACATGTAAAGCAATGAAACTACACATGTGAAAACGTGATCAAATGTGAAGTGTTCCAAAAAAAAACGTTTTCACATGAAATTGTGTGATTTTCCACATCTGAAATCATGTGGTTTTTCTGTAAGGGTAGTGAGGATCGCTACAATGCCCCCTCCGAAAGAGAAGGCACATCCCTGTGCTTTGACTACTCAGCCCCCTCACACGTTCAGACCCCACTTCTGACTCTAAGGTAGCAAACCATGGAGTTGGGAAATGAGCCCAGGTGGCAGGTGTGAAAGGTAAACAGCCTACGCATGGCGCCAATAGGGTTAACCAACTTTGGGGGAATTGTAACGTGGCTCATATAGTGAGGATCGCTACTATATTAAGCAGAGAAACTGCATATGGAAATAAAGGTGTTCTTTGACGTCACATTGTGGCTAAAGGCGCAATCATGCTTCAGTTTGGCTGTGCTCGCATACTCTCATAAAAGTCCTTCACATGAAAAACATAAAGATAACTCAAGACATATGTCATTAATGTTGATGGTTTTGCCGAGGAGATTTTAGTTGCGCAATTTTACATCTAACTAAGATGTTTGGTTCAGTATTTCTAAATGAAAACATTTGCATTAAAAAGGAGTAATCTCTTGTTGAATGACAAAGACTTTATTGAAGAATCCCCACTGTTGACCAATAGTTTGATAGCTAACATGCTAGCGCTGCTAGCTAGCTAATGCTAACGATGCTAACGGTGCTAGTTAACCTCCTATGTGGATGTCTCCATCTAGTTCCCAAGAGCAGCAGACCGGTTAGTCAACTTTGCTTTCGAACTTTGTAATCATCTGTAAAGTTTTTTACATTCAATCACACTAGCTAGCTAACTAGATATTTTGTTAAAAAGCCTAATGATGTTGTCGTTGGTTGTTTCTTTGGAGCTAGCTGAGTTGATTGTCCTTCTGGAAGGTTCTCCCATCACCACAGAGGAACTCTAGAGCTCTGCCAGTGACCATCAGGTTTTTGGTCACTTCCCTGACTAAGGCCCTTCTCCCCTGATTGCTCAGTTTGGCCGGGCGGCCAGCTCTAGGAAGAGTCTTGGTGGTTCCAAATCTCTTCCATTTAAGAATGATGGAGGCCACTGTGTTCTTGGGGACCTTCAATGCTACGGACAATTCCTTTGACCTCATGGCTTGGTTTTTGCTCTGACATGCACTGTCAACCTAGAAACAGGTGTATGCCTTTCCAAATCATGTCCAATCAATTGAATTTACTACAGGTGGACTTCAATCAAATTGTAGAAACATCTCAAGGATGATCAATGCAAACAGGATGCACCTGAGCTCAATTTCAAGTCTCATAGCAAAGGGGCTGAATACTTATGTAAATAAGATATTTTTGTTTTTAATAAATTTGCTAAAATTTCCAGACCTCAACTTTTTATGAAGCAGAAAAGAAAAGCACAGATGAATGGCTAACAAGAAAAAATTAAATATACACACACTCTCTTAAACACACATTTGTATTTAAATATGTAAATACATTGTAATTATTCGTTTATTTTATATGTATGCTCCATTTTATTTTAGGATTGGAGATATTTAGGCCTACAGATTGTGTTATCCATTTCACACAATGGACATGTGCAGTTGTGCTTACTCAAGGTTGGTGGAGAGGGCATGGATGGGAGAGATGATCGCTGACACATAACACAAAAGTATGCGAATATGTAAAAAAATATATAATTACTTTATTTTATGTATGCTCCATTTCAAATATATATAGTTTGTGGGGAAATTATGTGCGCTTTTGTCTGAGTTACAAAACATTAATCTCTCTCACACTCACTCTCACACACCCACATTAGACCCAATGTAAATGATTTGTAATAACTTGTTTATTTTATGTATACTCCATTTTATTTGAGGAAAATTTCTGCAATAAAGTACATTCACAGTTAAAGCAATGTCTTTGGTTTATTGGATAGTTCTCCAAATAAAATGTGTGACCAAAAGGAAGTCGGCAGACCTGCAATCCTCTGGGAGTGTGTGCAGTTTTGTCATCTGGAGCTGAAACATGGAGAGATGAGGAGAGAGGGGAGGAAGAGTGCAGTTTGAAGGTTAATCATTAATAACTGACACAATTCCATAATGAAACATATTGTAATAATAATACATAAGAGTGACCAATATTTACTGTATTGTGATTGTTTAGTGTTTTAATTACTCAACAAGTAGTACCCCAAGATGGGATCGAACCGTGTCTCAAAAGCAGTAGAAAAGGTTAAATAAGGTCACCAAAATGTCCATTACGGCTATACATGTCTGGCTACTGCGAACTAAACTCAAGGTCCTGATAAAGGGAAGTTTCTTCTTTTGCTGTCTTTCAAAGATAATTAGTAAAAATACAAATAACTTCAGATTTTCATTGTAAAGGGTTTAAACACTGTTTACCATGCTTGTTCAATGAACCAGCATTAAACAATTAATGAACATGCACCTGTGGAACGGTTGTTAAGACACTAACAGCTTACAGACGGTAGGCAATTAAGGTGACAGTTATGAAAACTTAGGACACTAAAGAGGCCTTTCTACTGACTCTGAAAAATACCAAACGAAAGATGCCCAGGGTCCCTGCTCATCTGTGTGAACGTGCCTTAGGCATGCTGCAAGGAGGCATGAGGACTGCAGATGTGGCCAGGGCAATAAATTGCAATGTCCGTACTGTGAGATGCCTAAGACAGCGCTACAGGGAGACAGGACGGACAGCTGATCATCCTCGCAGTGGCAGACCACATGTAACAACACCTGCACAGGATCGGTACATCCGAACATCACTGCACAGGATCGGTACATCCAAACAGGTACAGGATGGCAACAACAACTGCCTGAGTTACACCAGGAATGCATAATCCCTCCATCAGTGCTCAGACTGTCCGCAATAGGCTGAGAGAGGCTGGACTGAGGGCTTGTTTGCCTGTTGTAAGGCAGGTCCTCACCAGACATCACAGCGTCGCCTATAGCGTCGCTGGACCAGACAGACTGGCAAAAAGTGCTGACGACGAGTCGCGGTTTTGTCTCACCAGGGGTGATGGTCGGATTTGCATTTATTGTAGAAGGAATGAGCGTTACACCGAGGCCTGTACTCTGGAGTGGGATCGATTGAGGTGGAGGGTCCGTCATGGTCTGGGGCGGTGTGTCACAGCATCATCAGACTGAACTTGTTGTCATTGCAGGCAATCTCAACGCTGTGCGTTACAGGGAAGACATCCTCCTCCGTCATGTTGTACCCTTCCTGCAGGCTCATCCTGACATGACCCTCCAGCATGACAATGCCACCAGCCATACTGCTCGTTCTGTGCGTGATTTCCTGCAAGACAGGAATGTCAGTGTTCTGCCATGTCCAACGAAGAGCCCGGATCTCAATCCCATTGAGCACGTCTGGGACCTGTTGGATCGGAGGGTGAGGGCTAGGGCCATTCCCCCCAGAAATTTCTGGGAACTTGCAGGTGCCTTGGTGGAAGAGTGGGGTAAAATCTCACAGCAAGAACAGGCAAATCTGGTGAAGTCCATGAGGAGGAGATGCACTGCAGTATGGTGGCCACACCAGATACTGACTGTTACTTTGACCCCCCCCCCCCCCTTTGTTCAGGGACACATTATTCCATTTCTGGTAGTCACATGTCTGTGGATCTTGTTCAGTTTATGTCTCAGTTGTAGAGTCTTGTTATGTTCATACAAATATTTACACATGTTAAGTTTGCTGAAAATAAACGCAGTTGACAGTAAGAGGACGGTTCTTTTTTTGCGGAGTTTATTATCAAGTTGATTGCACGGTCATATTGCCGGCACCTACATAAAGCACCTTTTCACTCATTCATGGCTTTGGATCAAAATAAATAAGTACCAACATTCTTTCTGATAGTCTTTATACTTTTATGTTTTGGTTATCCTGGCCTGTACACCATGTACAGTATTATAATATACCTTTACAAACACCTTTCTGTATTTTGATACTTTGTGAATGGGGTCTCCCCAGTGGCGCAGCTGTCTAAGTCAATGCATCGCAATGCAAAATGCATTGCTACAGAAACTCGTGCCGGCCGCCTCCGGGAGACCCATGAGGCGGCTTTCTGTTTTAATTTAGAATCCTCCAATCCTCTATATGTAAATATTTGCCGGAGAGTCACGGCATATTTTTCGATATGTCGCCTATGGTAGGCCTACATTATGAGTCTCACTAGTGTTGAGTAATGTGCCGTTAAAAGTGGTGTAGGTCTTATTTATTTAAAGAGCATATTGAAATTTGAAGCATTAGACTACAACTATTTTAGCACCGTTTCGCACTGCTCTGAGACAAGCATGGGGACTGGTCTTGATAAATCAATGAGATTTTTATTTTGACTGAATCTCCATTTGGGTATTGGTTTGACTAAAATGCTGGCGTAGAAATGGTGTCGGCAAGTCAATTAAGAACAAATTCTTATTTACAAGGACAGCCTACTCCTTCCTCCCCATCGGGGAATTGAACCCCGGTCTCACGCGTGCTCGCACACGACACATGGATTTTTTTGCTAAATAGCCCAGTACTGTGTAGCCTACTCCCGACCATCACGCTGTACAGCACCATATTTTCTGTTCCATCCTAAAAGAAACCCAGAAGGTTTTTCATTTTTCTTGGAATATAAACACCATAATATTAATCAAATTAATCCCAAACTCTAAAAGTAATTGGAAAGATAGTTAGAAATGATTTGTGACACTGTGGTTACAATAAAGAATGTAAACAAGATGTAAACAAGATGCTGTGTTTTTATTTACAGTAGTGATGGACAGCTGGTGGCATTTTGAAAACAGGTTTTCAAACACTTGTAGCCTGATTATCAGGACAATAGACTATTTATAGCATGGCTGCTGAAGGTGTGAACATACCCCTACCTGCAATGTATTCAATGCTTAAGTACTCTGAAGTGTTACATTTCTAACATTTCTAGCCTTCCCTGTAGCTCAGTTGGTAGAACATGGTGTTTACAATGCCAGGGTTGTGGGTTTGATTCCCACGGGGGGCCAGCACAGAAAAACATTTTTTTTAATGAAATGTATGAAATTGTATAAAATGTATGCATTCACTACTGTAAGTCGCTCTGGATAAGAGCGTCTGCTAAATGACTAAAATGTAAATGTAAATGTAACTCAAAACAGCGGTACAGTATTTCTTCATCAACATCTTTATGCTTTCATTAATAAAATAACTAGAAAAAAGACATTCAAAACGCAGATGGTTATTTAAACTACTTTTTAGTTGCACTTCCACCCTGCTCCACGACCACAGGTAAAACCTTGCTGAGATGATCAATGTATTTGTTGCATTGTAGTATTATCGTCAATTTCTATAGTCAAAACGTCTTGATGGCCTCAAAAGTTTGGACACACCTACTCATTCCAGAGTTTTTCTTTATTTTTGCTGTTTTCTACATTGTAGAATAATAGTGAAGACATCACAACTATGAAATAACACATACAGAATCAGTTAGGAACAAATTCTTATTTAGAAGGACAGCCTACTCTTTCCTCCCCATCGGGGAATTGAACCCCAGTCTCCTGCATGCCTGCGCACAACACGGGGATTCTTTATTTATTTTATTTTATTTATTTCACCTTTATTTAACCAGGGAGGCTAGTTGAGAACAAGTTCTCATTTGCAACTGCGACCTGGCCAAGATAAAGCATAGCAATTCGACACATACAACACAGAGTTACACATGGAATAAACAAAACATACAGTCAATAACACAGTAGAACAAAAGAAAACAAAAAGTCTATATACGGTGAGTGCAAATGAGGTAAGTTATGGCAATAAATAGGCCATGGTGGCGAAGTAATTACAATATAGCAATTAAACACTGGAATGGAAGATGTGCAGTAGATGAATGTGCAAGTAGAGATACTGGAGTGCAAAGGAGCAAGATAAATAAATAAATACAGTATGGGGATGGGGTAGGTAGATAGATGGGCTGTTTACAGATGGGCTATGTACAGGTGCAGTGATCTGTGAGCTGCTCTGACAGCTGGTGCTTAAAGCTAGTGAGGGAGATATGAGTCTCCAGCTTCAGAGATTTTTGCAGTTCGTTCCAGTCATTGGCAGCAGAGAACTGGAAGGAAAGACGACCAAAGGAGGAATTGGCTTTGGGGGTGACCAGTGAGATATACCTGCTGGAGCGCGTGCTACTAGTGGATGCTGCTATGGTGACCAGTGAGCTGAGATAAGGTGGGGATTTACATAGCAGAGACTTGTCGATAACCTGTAGCCAGTGGGTTTGGCGATGAGTATGAAGCGAGGGCCAACCAACGAGAGCGTACAGGTCGCAATGGTGAGTAGTGTATGTTGTTTTGGTGACAAAACGGATGGCACTGTGATAGACTGCATCCAGTTTGTTGAGTAGAGTGTTGGAGGCTATTTTATAAATGACATCACCGAAGTCGAGGATCGGTAGGATGGTCAGTGTTACGAGGGTATGTTTGGCAGCATGAGTAAAGGATGCTTTTTTGCAATATAGGAAGCCGATTCTAGATTTAATTTTGGATTGGAGATGCTTAATGTGAGTCTGGAAGGAGAGTTTACAGTCTAACCAGACACCCAGGTATTTGTAGTTGTCCACGTATTCTAAGTCAGAGCCGTCCAGAGTAGTGATGCTGGACAGGTGAGCAGGTGCAGGCAGTGATCGATTGAATAGCATGCATTTAGTTTTACTTGCGTTTAAGAGCAGTTGGAGGCCACAGAAGGAGAGTTGTATGGCATTGATGCTCGTCTGGAGGTTAGTTAACACAGTGTCCAAAGAGGGGCCAGAAGTATACAGAATGGTGTCGTATGCGTAGAGGTGGATCAGAGAATCACCAGCAGCAAGAGCAACATCATTGATGTATACAGAGAAAAGAGTCAGCCCGAGAATTGAACCCTGTGGCACACCCATAGAGACTGACAGAGGTCCGGACAACAGGCCCTCCGATTTGACACACTGACCTCTATCAGAGAAGTAGTTGGTAAACCAGGCGAGGCAATCATTTGAGAAACCAAGGCTGTCGAGTCTGCCAATAAGAATGTGATGATTGACAGAGTCGAAAGCTTTGGCCAGGTTGACGAATACGGCTGCACAGTAATGTCTCTTATCGATGGCAGTTATGATGTTGTTTAGGAACTTGAGCGTGGCTGAGGTGCACCCATGACCAGCTCTGAAACCAGATTGCATAGCGGAGAAGGTACGGTGGGATTCTAAATGGTCGGTAATCTGTTTGTTAACATGGCTTTCGAAGACCTTAGAAAGACAGTGTCGTGTCTTTGGCTATGCCGGATTAAGTGATATGACATGCTAACTTATAAAATGATTTCTCTGTAATTAATATTACCTGATTAAGCTAATCATGTAAATGTAATTAACTAGAAAGTCGGGGCACCACGGAAGAACGTTTATAGAGCCGTTATCTTCCGAATAAACTCTTAAAATACTTTGTAATATTTTACATCGGTAGCAGTCACTATTAACCCTTGTCTTATTTTCAGTCTCATAATGAAAGTTGTAAATTCTTGGTTATCTTCACGAACCCTGGCTAACAAGTTGAATCAGCAATACCAAATTGGGTTTAATTATTTATTTACTAAATACCTAACTAATCACACAGAATTACAAATACACAGAATACAATGATGTCATACAGAAAACGTCCTGGTGGACGGAACCTGTATGAAAGCTAGTTACACAAAGGAAAGGGGTTGGGCTTGAATGAAAGAGCGGGAAGATTTAGGAACACAGAAACAGCAGCTATGCTATCGTAAATACATTATCTTATGCATTCTAAATTACCGCCCATTTGGAAAAGGAAAATGCAATAAATATTTACTCTGAGCTGCGCTTCGGTAGATTGGTCGTAGATGCTGGCCGGGTTGGCCAACAGATCTCCCTGTTTTCGGAAGAATGTCAATGGTGGTCCATTGGATACGTGGTGGTATCTTCGTCTGGTTGTTAGACTGGATCCGTCGTCCGTCCTTTCCTAACCCATGTTAGCAGCGGCCGCTGCTAACTCAACGGCTAGGAAGTAGCACTTCTGTAGTGAATAAGCTCAAAGTTCATACCAGTTCATACCAGAGCTCACGCCGAGGTTGGCTTAGTTCTGTACTTGACATGTGTGTCCTTCTAACGTAGAGGCTGCAGACCTCCCGTACTGGAACAACGTGGTTATCTTTTCGTCAAAGGATTATATAGTGGAGAGGGGGAGGGAGGTGTTTCATCGTTTATAACCCCTGTCTCTTCACAGGGTTGGGCCACTGATCGAGCAGGGCACTTTCCTTATGAAAACCCAAATCTCTCATTCGGAAGCTAAAATTACATTTAATCTCCTAACAAACATTTTCAATATCAAACATTTCAATTGCATAACAATTCCATGTGACTCTGATAACTAGAGAGTGAATACTTTCTCAGATACAGTTTATGTCGTCCTGTCATCAGTCATAATGTCTCAGATGACAACCGAACTGACATACATACTCATTACGTTCCCAAGCATATTTCCAACTGGTTTTATTAACAAAATATGTGGTACCTTTCCCCATTTGTTTGATGTTCCCAGACTCTCTATATTTAACACAGGCTATTCAAGTCCTTCAGTAGATTCAGAGAGGGGAAGAGAGAAAGGTATTTATGGGGGGGGGGGGGTCATAAACCTTACCCACAGGCCAACGTCATGACAACAGGGTAGGAAATATATAGGTCTGTAGCAGTTTGGGTCTAGAGTGTCACCCCTTTGAAGAGGGGGATGACCGCGGCAGCTTTCCAATACGGATGCAGGCAATGAGGCAGTGATCGCTGAGATCTTGATTGAAAGCAGCAGAGGTGTATTTGGAGGGCGAGTTAGTTAGGATGACATCTATAAGGGTGCCCGTGTTTACGGATTTGGGGTTGTACCTGGTAGGTTCATTGATAATTTGTGTGAGATTGAGGGCATCAAGCTTAGATTGTAAAATGGCTGGGGTGTTAACCTCTCTAGGCTAGGCGGGACGAATTCGTCCCACCTACGTAACAGCCACTGCTATCCTGTGGCGCGATTTTCAAAACCTTAAAAATCCTATTACTTCAATTTCTCAAACATATGACTATTTTACAGCCATTTAAAGACAAGACTCTCGTTAATCTAACCACACTGTCCGATTTCAAAAAGGCTTTACAACGAAAGCAAAACATTAGATTATGTCAGCAGAGTACCAAGCCAGAAATAATCAGACACCCATTTTTCAAGCCAGCATATAATGTCACCAAAACCCAGAAGACAGCTAAATGCAGCACTCACCTTTGATGATCTTCATCAGATGACAACCCTAGGACATTATGTTATACAATACATGCATGTTTTGTTCAATCAAGTTCATATTTATATCAAAAACCAGCTTTTTACATTAGCATGTGACGTTCAGAACTAGCATACCCCCCGCAAACTTCCGGGGAATTCGCTAACATTTTACTAAATTACTCACGATAAACGTTCACAAAAAGCATAACAATTATTTTAAGAATTATAGATACAGACCTCCTCTATGCACTCGATATGTCCGATTTTAAAATAGCTTTTTGGTGAAAGCACATTTTGCAATATTCTAAGTACATAGCCCAGGCATCACGGGCTCGCTATTTAGACACCCGGCAAGTTTAGCACTCACCATAATCATATTTACTATTATAAAAGTTTCATTACCTTTTGTTGTCTTCGTCAGAATACACACCCAGGACTGCTACTTCAATAACAAATGTTGGTTTGGTCCAAAATAATCCATCGTTATATCCGAATAGCGGCGTTTTGTTCGTGCGTTCCAGACACTATCCGAAATAGTAAAGAAGTGTCACGCGCATGGCGCAATTCGTGACAATAAAATTCTAAGTATTCCATTACCGTACTTCGAAGCATGTCAACCGCTGTTTAAAATCAATTTTTACGACATTTTTCTCGTAGAAAAGCGATAATATTCCGACAGGGAATCTCCTTTTCGGCAAACAGAGGAAAAAATCCCAAAGGCGGGGGCGGTCGGGGTCACGCGCATAAGCTAGTGTCTCTTGATCGGCCACTTGAGAAAGGCGATAATGTGTTTCAGCCTGGGGCTGGAATGACGACATTCTGTTTTTTCCCGGGCTCTGAGCGCCTATGGACGACGTGGGAAGTGTCACGTTAGAGCAGAGATCCTTAGTAAATGATAGAGATGGAAAAGAAGTTCAACAAATGGTCAGACAGGCCACTTCCTGTAAAGGAATCTCTCAGGTTTTGACCTGCCATTTGAGTTCTGTTATACTCACAGACACCATTCAAACAGTTTTAGAAAATGTAGGGTGTTTTCTATCCATATGTAATAAGTATATGCATATTCTAGTTACTGGGTAGGAGTGGTAACCAGATTAAATCGGGTATGTTTTTTATCCAGCCGTGTCAATGCTGCCCCCTAGCCCTAACAGGTTAAGCATGTCCCAGTTTAGGTCACCTAGTAGCACGAGCTCAGAAGATAGACGGGGGGCAATCAATTCACATATGGTATCGAGGGCACAGCTGGGGGCAGAGGCAAGCAAGCGGCAACAGTGAGAGACTTGTTTCTGGAAAGGTTAATTTTTAGAAGTAGAAGCTCGAATTGTTTGGGTACAGACTTGGATAGTAATACAGAACTCTGCAGGCTATCTTTGCAGTAGATTGCAACACCGCCCCCTTTGACAGTTCTATCTTGGCGGAAAATGTTATAGTTAGCGATGGAGATTTCAGGGTTTTTGGTGGTTTTCCTAAGCCAGGATTCAGACACGGCTAAGACATCCGGGTTGGCAGAGTGTGCTAAAGCAGTGAGTAAAACAAACTTAGGGAGTAGGCTTCTAATGTTAACATGCATGAAACCAAGGCTTTTACGGTTACAGAAGTCAACAAATGAGAGCACCTGGAGATTGGGAGTGGAGCTAGGCACTGCAGGACCTGGATTAACCTCCACATCACCAGAGGAACAGAGGAAAAGTAGGTTAAGGGTACGGCTAAAGGCTATACGAACTGGCCGTCTAGCACGTTCGGAACAGAGAGTAAAAGGAGCAGGTTTCTGGGCACAATAGCATAGTTTTAAGGCATAGTGTACAGACAAAGGTAAGGTAGGATCTGAGTACATTGGAGGTAAACCTAGGCATTGAGTAATAATGAGAGAGATATAGTCTCTAGAGACGTTTAAACCAGGTAATGTCGTCGCATATGTAGGAGGTGGAACAACATGGTTGGTTAAGGCATATTGAGCAGGGCTAGAGGCTCTACAGTGAAATAAGACAGTAATCACTAACCAGGACAGTAATGGACGAGGCATATTGATATTAGAGAGAGGCATGCATAGCCAAGTGAACATATGGGTCCAGTGAGTGGTTGGGCTGACTGGGGACACGGCGATTCAGACAGTTAGCAGACCGATGCTAACAAGCTAACAGTTAGTAGGCTGGGGCTAAACAAGCTAGCAGTTAGCAGAGCGGGGCTGGCAAGCTTGCAGTTAGCAGACCGGGTTAGCAAGCAAGCAGTTGGCAGACCGGGGCTAGCAGTTAGCAGACCGGGGCAGGCAAGCTAGCAGTTAGCAAACTGGGGCAAGCAAGCTAGCAGTTAACAGACCGGTGCTAGGAAGTTAGCCTTTGGGGGACGTCGCGATGGGGGTAAGTCTGTTTTTGCCTCTTTGTGTGTTGACGTCGATAGACCAGTCGTGGAATTAGTAGGGTTCCAAGTAGCTCTAGGTAGCTAGTAGGCCGCCGTTAGCAGAATGGGCCTTCAGCGGACGTCGCGCCTGAGGGGCCTGTTGGAATCCTCGGGCAGATTATGTCGGTTTTCCAGTCGTAGAGGATCGGCGGGGTTCCGTGCCCCGTACCAGCAGTAGAAGGGGTCCGGATATTGTAGCCCAGGAGTGGGCTTCGGAGGTAGCACAGGAGCCCCTGCCAGGCTAGCTTCAGGCTAATTGGTGCTTGCTCCGGGATGGAAAACGCTAGCCAGGAGTAGTCACCCGGGATTGCGGTTAGCTAGTTGCGAAGATCCAGATGAAAATGTTCAGAGTTTGCGGTAGGAATCCGGGGATATGGGGTAAAAAAAAAAATCACAATAGGTCCGTTATGCTCTAGTTTGAGTCACGTTGTTCGAACTGGCGAGAGCTTTCAGAGCTAAAGGTTAGCTGATGACCGCTAGCAATGGTTTGCTGACTGATAGCTGGTAGGTAGTTAGCTGGCTAGCTTCAGTTGAGGGATTCCAGATCCAAAGTAAATAGAAATACTCCAGAAAAAAACAGATGCACGCCACATTGGGTGAGGCGTGATGCAGGAGAGTATTTAGAAGTTGAGGTGTAGGAAAATATTTTTAAAAGATATGCGAAGAAAAAGATGTAAAAAGATATATACAAGGGACATGACAGGACAAAGACAAAGACGTCTGACTGCTACACCATCTTGGATTAATTGGCTTTAGCTAAATAGCCCAGCACTGTAGTGTCGTGTCTTTAGTATCATAAGATGTGAAGACTATTTTTTTATAAAATTAATTCTCTCTATGTAATTATTATCACGTGATTAATCTAATCATGTACACTTTAATTAACTAGGAAGTCGGGGCACCATGGGAAAATCTATTTCTCGATTCGACTCTAAAGATATTTTCATATCTTATTGAGTACAGTCTTCTATTAATGAATTACTACCTCATCAGTTCTCATTCCAAACATCGTACAATTCTTGGCTATATGCACAAACCCAGCCTTTACTATAAATCATCCATACACCAATTGGCTCAATTATTTATTTACAAACTAATTAAACAATTACAGAATATACAAAACATAATAACATCATACAGTAAAATACCATCCCAAGTGAACTAAACAAGACAAAAGTGTGGTTATAACACGGTGAATTCAGAGAGAATACAGAGAGAAGAAACATGGGTCTCTATCGGAACTGGGAAGCTATTCTCACATAAATACATATGCCACTAACGATCGCTCATTTGGAAAAGCAAATGCATTGTATTTACGTGAAGCTGGCTTCGGTAGTTGAGCAGGTGATGTGAGGCTCTGGTTTGCCCAGTCGATGTCGCCCTCGTCCTTTGTAGAATCTTCTCGTACTAGATTTGCGTCTATGTTCAGCTGCAGTCTGATATATGCTAGTTTAGTTCATTTGTGGGTTCGATTACAGACTCAAAATGGCCAGTAACAAATAACTTTCTTCCAAAACTCGTCAGTCTATACTTGTTCTGAGAAATGAAGGATATTCCATTTGAGAAATTGCCAAGAAATTGAAGATCTCGTACAACGCTGTGTACTACTCCCTTCACAGAACAGCGCAAACTGTCTTTAACCAGAATAGAAAGAGGAGTGGGAGGCCCCGGTGCACAACTGAGCAAGATGACAAGTACATTCGAGTGTCTAGTTTGAGAAACAGACGGCTCACAAGTCCTCAACTGGCAGCTTCATTAAATAGTACCCGCAAAACACCAGTCTTAACGTCAACAGTGAGGAGGAGACTCCGGGATGCTGGCCTTCTAGGCAGAGTTCCTCTGTCCAGTGTCTGTGTTCTTTTGCCCATCTTAATCTTTTTATTGGCCAGTCTGAGATATTACTTTTTCTTTGCAACTCTGCCTAGAAGGCCAGCTGTGCTAACATAATTGCAAAAGGGGTTTCTAATGATCAATTAGCCTTTTAAAATGATGAACTTGGATTAGCTAACACAACGTGACATTGGAACACAGGAATGATGGTTGCTGATAATGGGCCTCTGTGTGCCTATGTAGATATTCCATAAAAAAAACATTTCCAGCTACAATAGTCATTTGCAACATTAACAATGTCTACACTGTATTTCTGATCAATTTGATGTTATTTTAATGGACAAAAAATTTGCTTTTCTTTCAAAAACAAGGACATTTCTAAGTGACCACAAACTTTTGAACAGTAGTGTATAAACAGCCATTGGAGTTCAAACAGTAAAAGAGAACAAGTGAGGACTGTAGAGGTATGCCAGAGTTGGTGCCAGAGTTGCGCTCAATTATTTTTAGGGACCGAGGCAGGGATTCAATCTGTGGTGGCGGCGCACTATAACTGCCATCAGAGGTTGCTCAAGCAAAAAGAAAGTTTAGCTTCAAAAACAGATAAAAAATATATATCACAGCTCCTCTCCTCTTTCTAAAAATCTAATTTAACTGTATTGTATATAAGAATATGAATAGTGTGTAAGTAGCATTTTTGTCTTTCCAATATTTAACTCTTTATTTATAAATTTTGTATTTAAGGTAATATCTTGTGTTGTTCTTGTCTATAACTGTTCTGTACTTTGTCATGTATTTGTGCGTTTTTTGTGTACCACAGGAAGAGTAGTTGCTGTTTGTGCAGTACCAGGGATAGTGGAACAATTTTTTCACAGGGGGTAATTTAGATGTTTTTCTGCTTATAATTTCTGACATTTGGTAGACTATTTCTTAGTCAACTTGTCAATAAAAAAAATACTGTACATGCAGCATCTCTTCTGTCATACATTGTTGAGCTAGAAGACTAAATAAAAAGAGGTTCTCACCTAAATAATGCGAAAATTATGTGCATCAGTAGGATCTAATTGACATTGGTAAAGTTCTCTTTCATTTCTGCTTCTCCCACGGAGCAAGGAAGTTTAGGGAACGGGGAGAAAACGCAATTACTCTGAAACAGAGGAAATATTTTTCCCATGCAACATTTCCAAATGACATATTGGTTTCCTTACCCTGTAAGCCGTCTATGAACAAGGTATGGCAACAATCCATGCTTTGGTTTAGTTTACCTGGCACTATTTCCATATGCTAGTGTTTTAGCGTTTGTGGCACAAATCCCATTCAATTTATGGGACCGATATTAGCATTTTTTGCACAGCATGTTCAAATCATCTATAAGTGGGTTTCACAATCAACTCTTTGGCTGGGTTTCACAATCAATTTCATATATTTTTTAAGAGAGTTCACTATAATATGTTCGATGTTTCTTTTGAAAAAAATATTTAAAAGCGTAAGTTTCACCATATTACAATGAGAGTTCAGTTTACATAACAGGGTTGACCTTAAAATGTGAGAGGTTGTTTTTTTTTACCTTAAAAGGAATCACATGAAATAAATAATCTTCAGAAATGACTGTTGAAGCAACAAAATAACTAGGGCTTTACAATCATGGTGAAAACATGGAAAGATCTTGGTGTTTAAGTAGGTTAAAATCTTCCTGGAAGTAACAGAGGGTGCACAGAGCAATATTTCAAAACTCAGAATCAAGTCTTCATATAAAGAATATGATTTATTGACTTCTCCATGTGGTCTACAGTGCATTCGGAAAGTATTCAGACCCCTTGACTTTTTCTACATTTTGTTACATTACAGCCTTATTCTAAAATGGATTAAATCGTTTTTCCCCCTTATCAATCTACACACAATACCCCATAATGACAAAACCAAAACATTTTTTTATACATTTTTGCAAATGTATATAAAAAAAATGTAATTATTACATTTACATAAGTATTCAGACCCTTTACTCAGTACTTTGTTGAAGCACCTTTGGCAGCGATTACAGCCTTGAGCCCTCTTGGGTATGACACTACAAGCTTGGCACACCTGTATTTGGAGAGTTCCTCCCATTCTTCTCTGCAGATCCTCTCAAGCTCTGTCAGGTTGGATGGGGCATGTCATTGCACAGCTATTTTCAGGTCTCTCTAGAGATGTTCGATCGGGTTCAAGTCCAGGCTCTGGCAGGTCCACTCAAGGACATTCAGAGACTTGTCCCGAAGCCACTCTTGCATTGTCTTGGCTGTGTGCTTAGGGTCACTGTCCTGTTGGAAGGTGAACCTTTGCCCCAGTCTGAGGTCCTGATTACTCTGGAGCAGGGTTTCATTAAGGATCTCTCTGTACTTCCCACTCTTCATCTTTCCCTCAATCCTGACTAGTCTCCCAGTCCCTGCCGCTGAAAACATCCCCAAAGCATGATGCTGCCACCACCATGCTTCATCGTAGGGATGGTGCCAGGTTTCCTCCAGACGTGATGCTTGGCATTCAGGCCAAAGAGTTCAATCTTGGTTTCATCAGACCAGAGAAATGTATTTCTCATGGTCAGAGTTCTTTAGGTGCCTTTTTGCAAACTCCAAGCGGGCGGTCATGTGCCTTTTACTGAGGACTGGCTTCCTCTGGCCACTCTACCATAAAGGCCTGATTGGTGGAGTGCTGCAGAAATGGTTGTCCTTCTGGAATGTTCTCCCATCTCCATAGAGGAAATCTGGAGCTCTTTCAGAGTGACCATCGGGTTCCTGGTTGTTGACCAAGGCCCTTCTCCCCCGATTGCTCAGTTTGGCCGGGCAGCCAGCTCTAGGAAGAGTCTTGGTGGTTCCAAACTTCTTCCGGTTAAGAATGATGGAGGCTACTGTTTTCTTGGGGACCTTCAATGCTGCAGAATTTTTTTGGCACACTTCCCCAGATCTGTGCCTCGACGCAATCCTGTCTTGGAGCTCTACAGAAAATTCCTTCAACCTCATGGCTTGTTCTTTGCTCTGACATGCACTGTCAACTGTGGGACCTTATATAGACAGGCGTGTGCCTTTCCAAATCATGTCTAATCAATCGAATTTACCACAGGTGGTCTCCAATCAAGTTCTACAAACATCTCAAGGATGATCAATGGAAACAAGATGTACTTGATCTGAATTTCAAGTCTCATAGAAAAAAGTCTGAATACTTAGGTACATAAGGTATTTCTGTATTTTTATATTTAATACATTTGCAAACATTTCTAAAAACCTGTTTTCTCTTTGTCATTATGGAGTATTTTGTGTACATTGCTGAATATTTTTTCTTTAATTTAATCCATTTCAGAATTAGGCTGTAACGTAACAAAATGTGGAAAAATTCAAGGCGTCTGAATATTTTCCGAAGGCACTGTATATATTAAAAGGAACTTCATTGAATATAACACGGTCTTAAAATTCAATATTGGTGCACAATTTCTACATACAAAATAAAAGGGGATTCATTTCATGGAACGGCCCAATTATAAATAAAATGACGGTTTATTCAGCTGTCTTTAGCATGTCGAATGACCAGTCACTTTCATAGTATCTGAGTTTTGTATTTTTTCTTATGGATTTCATGAATTTCAATTCACTTTATGAATTGGAAAATCATGAAAACCAAGA
Organism: Salmo salar; assembly: GCF_965601325.2. Classification (NCBI taxonomy): domain Eukaryota; kingdom Metazoa; phylum Chordata; class Actinopteri; order Salmoniformes; family Salmonidae; genus Salmo; species Salmo salar. Next base: position 49,856,874 of record NC_138292.1, on the reverse strand, counting down.
TACTTTATGCAAGTCCTTAAAATGGATTAACATACCGTAGCAAAGACTTTTTAAATACTAGTTTTTCTAAGACTACGAAAGTAGATCCCTAAACCAAAGATCACCTTCAATCACACTGTTGATATTCTAAAGAAGTGATCATCAACTAGATTCAGCAGTGACACATTGTTTTTTTCTTGAGCAGATAGTCGAAGGGCTGGAACATACTTATAAATATAAATAATATAAATCATTTGTAGACTGCAAATTGACTGCAAGAAGCCCAAACATATATGCTTGACTAAAGCGTAATAATTTCAAACCTTGCTGACATTTGTACAGTTGGGAACAGATTTCTTGTTTTAAAATCACTTGGAGCTGATTTCCTGGTTTTTTTTTTCAGTCTTTTATGTCCAAAAAAGAAAATTCCACACAAAATGATAATTTATTTATATATGTTTTGCTCAGAAAATGTGGAAGGCTACCTGAAACGTTTGACCCAAGTTAAACAATTTAAAGGTAATGCTACCAAATACTAATTGAGTGTATGTAAACTTCTGACCCACTGGGAATGTAAGGAAAGAAATAAAAGCTGAAATAAATCACTCTCTCTACTATTTCACATTCTTAAAATAAAGTGGTGATCCTAACTGACCTAAGACAGGGAATTTTTACTAGGATCAAATGTCAGGAATTGTGAAAAACGGAGTTTAAAATGGATTTGGCTAAGGTGCATGTAAACTTCCGACTTCAACTGTATATAATGGAAAAGCACCCATTCTGTTATAGACAGAAGCATGTGACGTAACAGACCAATAAGGACTCATCTCTCGACATGTCCAAATCCTCAATTGTTTTTCAAACGGACCTACAGTGTATTAGGAACTAGCGTCAAACGCCTGGATCCTGTAACCAGTCACCGGTGTTGTTAGGCCCAAGATGAAGTCAAGGGCCAGCAAACTGTGCCCCCCCCCCAAAATTAAGAAATTCCTTGAAGATTTATTTCAAATATACTGCATACTTGATCTTGGTAACAAAATCTGTGGTAAACCATAAGCCTTTACTGACGTGCTAAATTTACCATGTTTTTTTAGAAGAGAAACAAATACAGGTCAACACTGAATTACCCTGAATTTCAGATAAATAAATACATACCTTATCTTACCTTATTAGATAGGTATAAATAAATATCTTATCAACTAACTTGTCTTGTGGTGATTGGCTTAAGACAAACACGGCAGTAATGTTTTATTGAACATACAATGTCTACACCTCTTTGTGGCATGTACTTGAGTGCATTTCATTGAATGTGGTGTGTCTGGCTAAGGTACAGTAGTGTTGACATCCCTCTGCTATCCACTTTCAGCCTGGGAAGGATAGCAAACTGGTGCCCATTTATCTGGTGGCCCATGTGATCTTCGTGCTGCTCTTCATGCTGTGTAATGTTCAGCCCCACTACAACCTGCCTGTCTCCTTTGAATATGACGCCTGGTTCATCGTCTTCATGATCCTCTTTGCCTTTTCCAATGGATACCTGGACAGCCTTTGCATGTGCTTTGGGCCCAAGTAAGACCTCTTGCCTTCGCCTGTGCACAAACCCAAATAGATACATATTCAAGGTACAGAGCAACATTTTACTATCGCAATGACACACGCTGTGAGCAAACTAACCATTTGCTAACAAAAATTTGACATAGACGGGATTAGTAAAAATATAACTTTTCTTAAACAGGGAAATCCCATTGAGACCTAGGCCTCTTTTGCAAGTTCACAAATTATACAAAATATTACAAATACAATGTAATAAAAACATATTTACAAGCAATTTAAGAAAAGCAATCACATTCCTCAACAAGGAGAATGTAGGTAGCCTAGCGGTTAGAGCATTGGGCCAGAAACCGAAAGGTTGCTGGTTTGAATATCCGAGCCGACAAGGTCAAAAATATGTCAATATTCCCTTGAGCAGGGGTGCTGTACTACTATGGCTGATCCTGTAAAACACCACATTCACTGCACCCATCTGGTGTATGTGAAAATAAAAAAATCGTATTAACTTGAAATGCCCTAGAGGTAATGGAGCACCAAGGTGTGGAGGTCTGCAGATCATTCCATACATTGGGTTCAAAATAACTGAATGCTGATTTCCCTAATTCTGTAGAGATCAACGGGACCTCGAGAGTTAGCCATCCCTGTGATCAGGTCTGGCGACTCGTATAATTTAAGTGAAGTATGGTACGGTGGAAGTTTGTGCAAGAAGGCTTTATAAACAAAAAGAGAGCAGTGTATCGATCTACGAGACGGCCAGCCTACTTTCTGATATAGGATGCAATGATGTGTACTGAACCTGTCGCCTGTAATAAAGTGTGGTGTGGTAAACTGCATCTAATGGTTTCAGCGAAGTGGCACCTGCAGTCATATAAATGGTGTCACTGTAGTCTAGCAATTGCAGGAAAGTTGACTGAATTATCTGCTTTCTGTTGTTCAAGGAGAGGCATGATTTATTTCTAAAGAAGAAGCCTATTTTTATTCTCAACTTCTTAAATAACTTATCCGTATGCTTTTTAAAAGATAACTTTTCGTTAATCCAGATGCCCAGATATTTATAAGCAAGGACACAATCAATGTGGGCACCATAAACTAATTACACTTGATCCAGGCCAATTTCAGACAACCTTTTTGAATTAGTAATGATCGGTCGACAGTGTTGAACGCTTTAGACAAGTCAATAAATAGAACAGCACACTGTTTCTTCCTATCCAAACAATTGACTACATAATTTAAAACCAGTGATGCTTCCGAGATGGTGCTATGCCCTGGTCTGAAGCCCAACTGATGCACATTTAGAATAGATTTTGAAGTTAAGAAAGATCTTAGCTGGGCATTAATCAAGGATTCAAACATTTTAGCCAGGCAAGAAAGTTTAGAAATAGGGTGATAATTATTAATGTCACAATGTCTGTTAGGACGAGGCACGACACATTGTAAACGCAAAGCAATTGTGAGGTGCAGTTTTTGGAGCTCCTGTCTATATAAAATGTTATGGTAAGTTTACTCACGTTGCAAGGGTCATTACGTGAAGAAAATGTCTCCCAGGTTGACCGAAATGAGATTGCACCTAAAATCTTACCACAACTGATAGGCTGTCATTCTCTCTCTCGCCACAGAAAAGTTGCTCCTCATGAGGCGGAGACAGCTGGAGCCATTATGGCCTTCTTCTTGTCCCTGGGTTTGGCTCTGGGAGCATCCCTCTCATTCCTCTTCAGAGCCCTGGTCTAAAATGGCACCCTGTAGAGAACATAACCCTAACCCAAACACAACCCATAACACTTGCATTGTAACAAATCTGTCTCAAATGTATGTTTCTTTTTTTAACAAGCGATACTGATTTGCCTCAAATCTGGTCTTCCAAAGAACGGAAGGTGGCAAGCAGATTAAGGCCAGGATTCAATCCGATAGCACTTTGTTGTTTATGCGCTATTTAAAAGGTAATTTTCCAATTGTACCGACCATATACAGTGTTTACCGTGAATGTGGTCTCCGTGAACGCAGGAACATTACCTTTAACAGACGATAGTGTGAGGATTCTTTCGTTTGAACGCTACCAAACTAACCAAAACTGAACTAAGTAGAGCGTTTGTGAAATTAGGCATCTACAGGTTCCTACTATCCATTGGAGATCGCTGAATTGCATAGAATGTGCTTCCCTTTTGATTCTGTAGTATTCCAATTTGAATCCTTATGAAGCTGAAATATTATGAAGCCATGAGCTCAATACGAAGCAAGTCAACACAATTTACTGCCATTTATTTGCAAATACAGTTGAAGTCGGAAGTTTACCTACACTTAGGTTGGAGTCATTAAAACACGTTTTTCAACCACTCCACAGATTTCTTGTTAACAAACTGTAGTTTTGGCAAGTCGGTTAGGACATCTACTTTGTGCATGACACAAGTCATTTTTCCAACAATTGTTTACAGACAGATTATTTCACTTATAATTCACTGTATCACAATTCCAGTGGGTGAGAAGTTTACATACACTAAGATGACTGTGCCTTTAAACCGCTTGGAAAATTCCAGAAAATGATGTCATGGCTTTAGAAGCTTCTGATAGGCTAATTGAAATAATTTGTCTCATCATTTGAAATAATGAGTCAATTGGAGGTGTACCTTCCAGCTCAGTGCCTCTTTGCTTGACATCATGGAAAAATCAAAAGAAATCAGCCAAGACCTCCGCAAGTCTGGTTCATCCTTGGGAGCAATTTCCAAACGCCTGAAAGTACCACGTTCATCTGTAAAAACAACGGTACGCAAGTATGAACACCATGGGACCACACAGCCGTCATAACGGCTTCTTCCTCAAGAAGGAGACGCGTTCTGTCTCCTAGAGATGAACGTACTTTGGTGCAAAAAGTGCAAATCAATCCCAGAACAACAGCAAAGGACCTTGTGAAGATGCTGGAGGAAACAGGTGCAAAAGTATCTATATCCACAGTAAAACAAGTCCTATATTGACATAACCTGAAAGGCCGCTCAGCAAGGAAGAAGCCACTGCTCCAAAACCACCATAAAAAAGCCGGACTATGGTTTGCAACTGCACATGGGGACAAAGATCATACTTTTTGGAGAAATGTCCTCTGGTCTGATGAAACAAAAATAGAACTGTTCAGCCATAATGACCATCGTTATGTTTGGAGGAATAAGGGGGAGGCTTGCAAGCCGAAGAATACCATCCCAACCATGAATCACGGCGGTGGCAGCAGCATGTTGTGGGGGTATTTTGCTGCAGGATGGACTGGTGCACAAAATAGATTTCACTTCTCCCTTCTCTTTTTTCTTCCAGTATCTCTCCTTGTCTTTTTGCAGATGTTCCTGGTATCATATAGGATCATTTTTTATTTTGTTTCTGTGTCCTATGTGCTGTTTTATGTGGCATCTTCTAAAAATAAAGACAAATACTACTTAGTTTTAAAGTTGGAGCATTTTCTAGATTACATTTATTTAAAACATGATTGAATAAAAAAAAATTAAGTTTAAAAAAAGTAAAAGTAAAAACGAATAAGATAATGGATTTGTGTCATTTCCACCACTTTCTGTCATTTCCACCACACTTAAGTTTGTGATGGAAATGACTGATGGAAATGACACTTCTACAGTTTCTGGAGAAAATTGACAGACTGCTTAGTATGCTTTGGTTAGTATTACAGCTAGCATTTCATTTACACTAAATACATAAAATATCAACAAAAATTCAAATTAAAGAAATTATAGCCTGTTTGGAAATGACTGAGAAAAATATTCTCTACACAAGCAACATTTACCTTCAACTTTTGGACATCACATCTGGAACAACTGTCCACTGCAGCCATGTGCTTCAGTGTCACAATGTTTCCATGGTAACTAAATTAACATTCTTTTGAAAAAAACGTTATTAATGAGGAATTTGTCCTCAGTGGTGGAAATGACAACACTCCCAAAGGACAGGTATATTTTGTGTAAAAAACAACAAATACAAAATAAATACTCACAATACATATTGATATAGATTTTATTTTATTGACTCTTTCTGTAGTACATAACATTATATGTGTAATTATGAATGTTTTCTCATAGAAAAACATAGTAGAAGCTTAAAAGTCGGTCAGGGACAAGGACAAAACAGTGCAATTGAGATATAAAATGCATCTGAAAAGTAGCTAAAATACTTGGTGTTTTAAAAAAAAAAGTATGGGGTGATTCCAGTGCGAACTTAACATACAAATATATATATTTTTTTTTTAATAAAATCCCCAAATTTGACCCGAGGACATAGAAGCGCCCGTAGTTGCAGAATCACCCATGTAGTGTTATACATAGTGCCACTACGTCTGATTTTTAAATGTCTGATGTGGATTTTAAGACAGAGAAAAATATTCAACAGGGGGCTCTATTCAAATCGATCACTGAAGTGATAGAAACGTAAAGCTAATTCCGATTGAGCTGACATATGCAGCGTTTACTGTGAATGCATTATTCGCTAACGCGGGAACATTTCCTTTAAATTTCAATCACGTAGCCGTGAACTTCTGTGATGACAATTGAATAGAGCCCTTAAACTTGTTCTAATGTTCACAAGTATGGAACCAATGAGATCAGCGGTAACCTACTTTAGCAGGAAAATTATTGATTTTCATTGCTTTCGTTTAGGCGTGTCAGAGGTGTAATTGCGTGAGAGCTGAGACTGCATTTATGGTTAACACGTGATAATTCCGCTCAATTGGAAATTACCTTTAAAACCTGTTGGGGATAGGGGGCAGTATTTGCACGGCCGGATAAAAAACGTACCCGATTTAATCTGGTTACTATTCCTGCCCAGTAACTAGAATATGCATATAATTGTTTGATTTGGATAGAAAGCACCCTAAAATTTCTAAAACTGTTTGAATGGTGTCTGTGAGTATAACAGAACTCAATTGGCAGGCCAAAACCTGAGATTTCAAACAGGAAGCGCTCTCTCTGACTATTTCTTGGCCTTCTTGATCATCTCTATCCAAAACAGGGGATCTCTGGCATAACGTGACATTTTCTAACGCTCCCATAGGCTCTCAGAAGGCGCCAGAACGTTGAATGGTGACTTTGCAGGCCTAGGCTGAAAAACAGTAGCGCATTTGGATAGTGGTCGATCTGAGAACAATGAGACTGGGGGCGCATGCACGAGCCGACACCATGTTTTTTTTTCGTCTTTGAATGAAAACAGGGTTTCCCGGTCGGAATATTATCGCTTTTTTACGAGAAAAATCGCATAAAAATTTATTTTAACCTCTCTAGGCTAGGCGGGCCGAATTCATCCCACCTACGTAACAGCCACTGCTATCCTGTGGCGCGATTTTCAAAACCTTAAAAATCCTATTACTTCAATTTCTCAAACATATGACTATTTTACAGCCATTTAAAGACAAGACTCTCGTTAATCTAACCACACTGTCCGATTTCAAAAAGGCTTTACAACGAAAGCAAAACATTAGATTATGTCAGCAGAGTACCAAGCCAGAAATAATCAGACACCCATTTTTCAAGCCAGCATATAATGTCACCAAAACCCAGAAGACAGCTAAATGCAGCACTCACCTTTGATGATCTTCATCAGATGACAACCCTAGGACATTATGTTATACAATACATGCATGTTTTGTTCAATCAAGTTCATATTTATATCAAAAACCAGCTTTTTACATTAGCATGTGACGTTCAGAACTAGCATACCCCCCGCAAACTTCCGGGGAATTCGCTAACATTTTACTAAATTACTCACGATAAACGTTCACAAAAAGCATAACAATTATTTTAAGAATTATAGATACAGACCTCCTCTATGCACTCGATATGTCCGATTTTAAAATAGCTTTTTGGTGAAAGCACATTTTGCAATATTCTAAGTACATAGCCCAGGCATCACGGGCTCGCTATTTAGACACCCGGCAAGTTTAGCACTCACCATAATCATATTTACTATTATAAAAGTTTCATTACCTTTTGTTGTCTTCGTCAGAATACACAGCCAGGACTGCTACTTCAATAACAAATGTTGGTTTGGTCCAAAATAATCCATCGTTATATCCGAATAGCGGCGTTTTGTTCGTGCGTTCCAGACACTATCCGAAATAGTAAAGAAGTGTCACGCGCTTGGCGCAATTCGTGACAATAAAATTCTAAGTATTCCATTACCGTACTTCGAAGCATGTCAACCGCTGTTTAAAATCAATTTTTACGACACTTTTCTCGTAGAAAAGCGATAATATTCCGACAGGGAATCTCCTTTTCGGCAAACAGAGGAAAAAATCCCAAAGGCGGGGGTGGTCGGGGTCACACGCATAAGCCAGTGTCTCTTGATCGGCCACTTGAGAAAGGCGATAATGTGTTTCAGCCTGGGGCTGGAATGACGACATTCTGTTTTTTCCCGGGCTCTGAGAGCCTATGGACGACGTGGGAAGTGTCACGTTAGAGCAGAGATCCTTAGTAAATGATAGAGATGGAAAAGAAGTTCAACAAATGGTCAGACAGGCCACTTCCTGTAAAGGAATCTCTCAGGTTTTGACCTGCCATTTGAGTTCTGTTATACTCACAGACACCATTCAAACAGTTTTAGAAAATTTAGGGTGTTTTCTATCCATATGTAATAAGTATATGCATATTCTAGTTACTGGGTAGGAGTGGTAACCAGATTAAATCGGGTATGTTTTTTATCCAGCCGTGTCAATGCTGCCCCCTAGCCCTAACAGGTTAAACAGTGTTTGACATGCTTCGAAGTACGGTAATGGAATATTTTGTTTTTTTTTGTCACGAAAAGCGCCGGGCGCGCCACCCTTCGGATAGTGTCTTGAACGCACGAACAAAACGCCACTATTTGGATATAACTATGGATTATTTGGAACCAAACCAACATTTGTTATTGAAGTAGAAGTCCTGGGAGTGCATTCTGACAAAGAACAGCAAAGGTAATCCAATTTTTCTTATAGTAAATCTGAGTTTGGTGAATACCACACTTGGTGGGTGTCAAAATAGCTAGCCCGTGATGGCCGGGCTATCTACTCAGAATATTGCAAAATGTGCTTTCACCGAAAAGCTATTTTAAAATCGGACACCACGATTGCATAAAGGAGTTCTGTATCTATAATTCTTCAAATAATTGTTATGTTTTTTATGAACGTTTATCGTGAGTAATTTAGTAAATTCACCGGAAGTGTTCGGTGGGAATGCTAGTCACATGCTAATGTAAAAAGCTGGTTTTTGATATATGAACTTGATTGAACAAAACATGCATGTATTGTATAACATAATGTCCTAGGAGTGTCATCTGATGAAGATCATCAAAGGTTAGTGCTGCATTTAGCTGTGGTTTTGTTTTTTGTGACATTATATGCTAGCTTGAAAAATGGGTGTCTGATTATTTCTGGCTGGGTACTCTGCTATCATAATCTAATGTTTTGTTTTCGTTGTAAAGCCTTTTTGAAATCGGACAGTGTGGTTAGATTAACGAGAGTCTTGTCTTTAAAATGGTGTAAAATAGTCATATGTTTGAGAAATTGAAGTAATAGCATTTCTAAGGTATTTGAATATCGCGCCACGGGATTCCACTGGCTGTTGAGTAGGTGGGACGCAAGCGTCCCACCTAGCCCATAGAGGTTAAAAGTGTCTACAAAGTGTGATCGGATTGTAAATTAGTGCCAGAGTCTGGTGTAGCGGTACCGCTCCTGACCAAACAAACGTCTCGGCCACTTTACCTTAGGTGCCCTTCCATCTCTCTCCCCTACTGTTCTATCACAAAAACAGTAACATATGTAAGGGATTGGGAATCCAATCTCTTACAAAACCACTGTCTAACTGGAATAGCATTATGTCAAAAGACATGAAATCTCTGCCACCACAGGGATCGCTCCTCAACATGAAGGATGAATGCCGATTTTATTGATCAAGGAACAGATAATGACAAATGCCTCACCATACAGACCTTTGGACAATAGTAAAAATAAATAGTATACACAACCTGACAAATCTACAGCATCAAATTAAAAACTTTCCTTAGTTGTCTTAGTGAAGGGAACCAGCATGAATGTTAGCAGAGACTGAAAAACAAACGTGTGACCATTTGCTGTATTTATATGTAGCCCTACTCATATTCATGTTTCATAGAAACTGTAGATGATGTACTTTATAACACTACCATAACTTAATAGTGAATTTTGATGGCTATTTACAAAAATATATATATATTGAAATCTAATCATAAACTTTTAGCAAACAATTCCCAAGCCTTCTATCTGAGCATTTGACATGTTTATTTTTTAGATCACATTCTTCTTTTCACAACTTAAATCCTAAGCAACAAATATAAAATTAAATAAAAAGTCAGATCATGATAAATAAAAAAAATCCCAATAAATGTAACAGCATTGTCACAGCTATCAATATAATACATACATCGGTATCAAATCTGGAATAGGCAGTGTCACTGAGCACAGTTCCTTTTGTGATTTACCTGAATCTAAAAACCTTTTTTGTCACTATAGAATAGTGTTACTGTAAAATAACTTAATTTCCATTGAGAAATAGACTGTCTATTAGCAAGCAAGTCTCTTAAAATATTTCTTATTGTGTCAGGAAAATGTACTTTCACTGGATAGTTGTTAGTCTTGTGTTAGCGTGCATACAATCATGAACAGTGTTAGTGCACACTCACTTAAAGGGAAACAGAAGATACAGACCAGAGTAGACACAGAAAAGCTACAATATATCCAGCATGTAGCTATGGTTTTCAAACAGGGACAAAACACAATACAATGATAATTTCAGTGTGTCTACAGAGGAACATGTGTTGCTAATAACAAGACAACCATGGTAAATGTTTTCATTTTCCTCTGATAGATTCTTACCAATAGTCATAGCTTTCATAGATTAGCTTTGTCAACAGATCGAAACGCTCAAAGTTGAAAACAACTAATACAATGTAAAAAAAAAAAATGTAATTTTTTCTTAAAAACAAGTACACCTGAGACTTAAACTTTTCATTAAGTCATTGCTCTAGTTCTATTTCTTTGCTGAACGTCGCACTTGCTATTGCATGTTCCTGATGCAAAATGGTAAAACATCCTTTTTTTTGTTACAAATCATTTCGCACAGAGATGTATTACAAAAACACAGCTATACAGTGACCTCTAGCAGACCTTCACTATTAGTGCACCTCATCTGTTGGACTAGTCAGTGGAGCCACTCTTTGGCCCGGTCAATTTTTGGTCCCTAGTCCCTTTCATTTGGCCCTATCCCTATGGTGTTCACATATCTGAAAGGACTGGCTAGGTTTATAAAGAAATACTTAGAATGCTCCACTTAACAGTATTAGGGAGGTGCTAGGGCGAATGAGCCATCACTACTGTATATTGATTATACTTACACAGTGATTTAATACTCTTGAAAAGTCACATTTATTTCTGCCGTTGTTCTGTTATCCACTTTTTTCTGTTTTGGATTGAATTATATAATCAAATTCATGAAATTGTGGTAATTTAAGACATATATGAAATTATATACATAGTTGTGCATTAATTTATTTCTACCCAATGCCTTTTATGGAAGTATTCGATTGTGTTTTCATGTGTTTTGTGCTTGAAGTCCATTTAGAAAAGATAGTGCACACTGGCTTTGAAATGTCATCACAATTTCCCAGAATATAACTGTGAACACCAAATGGGGTAGTTGCTATGCAGGCTGAGAAAAGAGGCTGAGGGCCAAAATAGACTCTGGTCTTAATACCACAGTTCTGTTCCAGAAAGTGCAAAACAAAGATGGCCGACATCTAAGCCAGAAGGGCCAGCCCATGATGTCATGTTCTCAACCAGACATTTGACTGATTGCACGAAGTGCATGAAAACGCACTGCACCCAAACGTATGTGACAAAAATAAATGGAAGCATCGCTATTCATTGGTGCTGTATATCTGAAAAATGATCTTACATAAGTATGACTCCTGAGGAGCAAAATACTTTACTAAGGCTACATTTTGTTCATCTACACTTCATTACTGTTCCCTCTGAGAGGAAGCATAGAAAAACAGCTAATTCATTGGGACTTGGCTCCTCCAGAGATGCATCTAGCTCACCTCAGCGTATTTCTGACTGGAAGATTAAGGGTAGAGTACAACTTGAGGCAAGAACAGTTTCTTTATGTCTCCCAGTGCCCCCCACCCTTGGGTCTAGTTTCTCTTTGAAACACTTCTTGACTGAAAAGAACAGGCACCAGTAGATGACCATAGTCAACAAACACAAAGTGGGTACTCACAATTTAAACCTTTTTTTGTTTTGTGTTCCCTGTGGGACGAAAGACAAGGCTTGACTACAAAAAATAAACAAATACTTTAATGCTCACGAGCATGAAAGTCATTGTAAACCATTTTTTTTCCTACCTATAGATTAAATCTGTAGTTGACCCCTCTCCAAATTTCAAGTGTAAGTAACTATTGTTAATGTTTAAATCCTTAGCAACTTTGTTTGGCATTCTCATGTATTGATCTACTGTTAGTGCACACTTAAACACAGACAGAACCCATACAGATACCTTCTTACAGGACTGCTGAAAACTCCAGGCTTAAAAGGTAGATCATCAAGTGCAAAAGCACCGCTTTTCCGTGGATCTACAACATAAGCTAAACTATTGAAAGATTGCGCAAATGTTCAAGATCAAGGTGAACAGAACTCACAGTAGTAGCGCTGACAAGAAAATTAGCTTCCTATTTCAGGTATAGATGTTCATATGTTTGTTTAAGGTAGTAGAGGTAAAATAAAAAACTAAAGACAAAATAAAAAATAAAAAAACTGTACAATGTCAGTGGCTGCAAGAGTCACCAAGCCATCCACGACTGACCCTTTGGAAACTGAGACGGACAGGATGGAAGGGAGCAGAGAGACCAGGTGACTGACAGGGCACCACTGTAGACAAATGTCATGAGAATAAGTCACACCAGAAACACCACAATCCAGCTGAGCGGAGCCTGGTCTGTTGGCTGTTTGGCATGCCATGCCCACTGCCGTCTTTGGAATGTTTATGACACGATAGAGGGCCGATGTCATGGCCCTGATATCCTCCAACAGTGCCCATTCAGTGACGTGAGACACATGAAGTAAAACAATATATAAAATACGCAAACTTGAGTGACTGCATCATGTTTTTATATGTCATGTTAAGATGGTGTCTCCAACCACCGGCTAGGATGTTCAGTGGCAGAGTGAATATCTTATGACATACAGAAGACATCAATGAAAAAAGGGGTAAGCAAGTAATTTTGTTCATAAACTATGAGAAAGAAGACCTAATGCAGGGTGCTTTGCACGTTGACAAGAATGAACCAAGTTTTGTTTGGATATGAGTCTGTAGACCCATAAAAGTTAATGGGCCCTGTGCTTGGAGCAGGATTTCATTGGAGACTTTGTAGCCTAACTTTCATGACCTCTCCACCAGTCCTGAGCCACCCTGATGGGGATTTAGTAGTTAGACACACAAGTAAGGAAACATGGATGAAAAGAAACCCAAACCAGGCACGATTTTGACCCCCCTCTTCCCAATAAGAGAGACAAAAATGGGTTGGTTTATTCCTGGAGTCCCAGGAAAGAAACCATACAATAGCCTACTCCAAAAAAAGGTGATGATGGTCATCCAGGTTGAGCTGAGCTGTCAAATTGTACATGGAGAAACTTGTGTGTTTTGTATGTTTCTCAAATGTACATTGTATCTTTATATTATGAAATTAGCTCATCTTTTTGGGTTTGATGAAAACCAGTGTTGGACTTGTGCTGAGTGTTGGACTTGTGCTCCATAGAAGTTCCATAAAAGTGTAGGACTCCAGTAGATAAATAAATAAAACAAAGGGCGTCAACGCCCAGATTCATATCGCGCGGATAGGTGTTCAAAATACACTGAGGGGGGACTTCCTCACAGACAAGCATCAAATTAGATTTAACAAAACCATTCACAATTACACCGGTGTGTGTGTGTGTGTGGTGTGTGTGTGTGTGTGTGTGTGTGTGTGTGTGTGTGTGTGTGTGTGTGTGTGTGTGTGTGTGTGTGTGTGTGGGGGCTGGCATTTTCTGGTAATGCCAATGTGCAGAGGCACAACTGAAAAACAGTGACAGAGTGGGTGAGCATGGGGGAGGAATGACTGCAGATTGTTTTAGAATCCAAAGTGAAGATGGTGGTTTGTTTATCTGGCATTCATCCTCTCTGAAATCCCTCTCTCACCATTCTCTCTTTCCCCTTCTCAGCTGGTAGTGTTACTGGTGGACCTCGTTGGCTATGAGGCTGTCTTCACCAGACTGGAAATCAGCTTCATTGAGATTATTTCCAGTGTTGATCATCTCCTCATCCTGTGAGGACCCCCGATCTTCCTCCCCACTACCTGTGCAAGCGTCATCCATGATTGGGTCCTGTAAGACCTGGGCAATGTACGTTGGTTGCTAAGGAGAAAACAAACATTCAATGTTATGAAGGATCCTGCACCTCACCATTCATATGCTTATAAATGGCATCTTGAGAAGTTAAAGGTGTTTGACATACTACTTAGCTTTGTATTGCTTCATACTTCATCATAACCCAAACACACAATGGTTGAGTTCCTGCCCGACTACATTGCAGACCAAAGCCAGCTCTTACAAAGCCCTGGATAGGTATTTAATATATCAGTTAACCGCATCATATGATATAGCAAAATGATGCCTGACTGCACAGTCGGCGCAACCATTGGTTGATGCAATACAACGCCTGTGCATCTAGTCGGGCAGGAACTCGCCCATTCTATGCGAGAAAAATAATTTTTTTATATTGTTCACATGTTCAAATGCCAAAAATGTGAACCAATAGTAAATCAGCAAGACACTGCTGTTTGTTTACATTGAAGATGATCAGAATGGCCGGTGAACGAGCAACTTTAGAGTTTAATTTAATTCCTTTACTATAACAGATATTATAATTTACATTAAGCCCTATTTAAAAGTTCTGCTAACTCCAAACAACCACTGGGACAGGGAATACCCAGGGAGCATATTGTCTAAAGTTTATAATAATGGATTGGATTTGTAGAGCGCCTTTCAACCAACTTCGGTACTCAAAGTGCTTTACATAATAAAGGGGGAAACTCACCTCTTCCACTAGCAATGTGTGGCACTCACCTGGGTAATGTATTTTGTGCCAGAATGCTCACCACACATCAGCTAGCATGGTGGAGAGATGAGGAATGATACATGCCAATGAGGGGATGATTAGGTGGCCATGATGGAAATAGGGCCAGGTTGGGAATTTAACCACCGATTTAAGACACCCATTTAATGTCCCATCTGAAAGATGTGAGCCTAAGCAAGGCAATGTCCCCTTCACTGCCCTGGGGTACTGGCATTCAATCTTAAGACCAGAGGTGAAGAGTGTCCCATACTGGCCCTCCAACACCTCTTCCAGCAGCATCTGGTCTCCCATCCATGCTGGTGAAAAGTTGACAGGGAAATGGAACGTAGTTGCATTGACGGGGAGACAAACATTTATATACAGCCTAGTCGGGCATCAGAACCCGAGTCGTCTGAATTTCCACTATAACACTATCAATTTAGCGCTGGCAAACAGAGTGATAGCAGGTAGAGCTGGAAATATAACCAAATTCAGCAATTTTTATATAATTTAAAATTAAAATGAACATTTCATATTCATCATCTTCAGCACCACTCCAACATCAGCATATATAATAATTAAGCAATAAGGCCGAGAAGGAGTGATATATGGCCAATAAGGGCTGTTCTTATGTACAACGCAGAGTGCCTGGACACAGACCTTAGCTGTGGAATATTGGCTATATATCACAAACCCCTGAGGTGCCTTATTGCTATTATTAACTGGTTACCAACGTAATTAGAGCAGTAAAAATAAATGTTTTATGGTACACGGTCTAATACACCACGGCTGTCAGCCAATCAGCATTCAGGGCTCGATCCACCAAGTATATAATATGTAAATACACTGCTCAAAAAAATAAAGGGAACACTTAAACAACACATCCTAGATCTGAATGAAAGAAATAATCTTATTAAATACTTTTTTCTTTACATAGTTGAATGTGCTGACAACAAAATCACACAAAAATAATCAATGGAAATCCAATTTATCAACCCATGAAGGTCTGGATTTGGAGTCACACTCAAAATTAAAGTGGAAAACCACACTACAGGCTGATCCAACTTTGATGTAATGTCCTTAAAACAAGTCAAAATGAGGCTCAGTAGTGTGTGTGGCCTCCATGTGCCTGTATGACCTCCCTACAACGCCTGGGCATGCTCCTGATGAGGTGGCGGTTGGTCTCCTGAGGGATCTCCTCCCAGACCTGGACTAAAGCATCCGCCAACTCCTGGACAGTCTGTGGTGCAACGTTGCGTTGGTGGATGGAGCGAGACATGATGTCCCAGATGTGCTCAATTGGATTCAGGTCTGGGGAACGGGCGGGCCAGTCCATAGCATCAATGCCTTCCTCTTGCAGGAACTGCTGACACACTCCAGCCACATGAGGTCTAGCATTGTCTTGCATTAGGAGGAACCCAGGGCCAACCGCACCAGCATATGGTCTCACAAGGGGTCTGAGGATCTCATCTCGGTACCTAATGGCAGTCAGGCTACCTCTGGCGAGCACATGGAGGGCTGTGCGGCCCCCCAAAGAAATGCCACCCCACACCATGACTGACCCACCGCCAAACCGGTCATGCTGGAGGATGTTGCAGGCAGCAGAACGTTCTCCACGTCTGTCACGTGCTCAGTGTGAACCTGCTTTCATCTGTGAAGAGCACAGGGCGCCAGTGGTGAATTTGCCAATCTTGGTGTTCTCTGGCCAATGCCAAACGTCCTGCGGTCCTGCTGCTGTAGCGGTCCTGCTGCTGGGTTGTTGCCCTCCTCCACGTCTCCTGATGTACTGGCCTGTCTCCTGGTAGCGCCTCCATGCTCTGGACACTACGCTGACAGACACAGCAAACCTTCTTGCCACAGCTCGCATTGATGTGCCATCCTGGATGAGCTGCACTACCGGAGCCACTTGTGTGGGTTGTAGACTCCGTCTCATGCTGCCACTAGAGTGAAAGCACCGCCAGCATTCAAAAGTGACCAAAACGTCAGCCAGGAAGCATAGGAACTGAGAAGTGGTCTGTGGTCTCCACCTGCAGAACCACTCCTTTATTGGGGGTGTCTTGCTTATTGCCTATAATTTCCACCTGTTGTCTATTCCATTTGCACAACAGCATGTGAAATTTATTGTCAATCAGTGTTGCTTCCTAAGTGGACAGTTTGATTTCACAGAAGTGTGATTGACTTGGAGTTACATTGTGTTGTTTAAGTGTTCCCTTTTTTTTGAGCAGTATATATTCCATTTAGCAGACGCTATTATCCAAAGCGACTTAGTCATGTGTGCATACATTTTACGTTTGGGTGCTCTTGGGAAAGAAACCCATTTTCCTGGCGTTGCAAACGCCATGCTTTACCAACTGAGCCACAGAGAACCACATGAAAATGGTGCGTTTCTATGTTTTGTACTCAAAAATAAAAAGTATTTCCGATGACATGATCCGAAAACACTTGACAATGGCCGTGTTCGGGAGCATCAAAACAATGATGCATCATGGGTAATTTATCATTGTGACTGACTGATCTACAAATAATATTGAGTAGTTACTTATGACGCAAGGTGATTTGTAGATCTGTCATTCTCGATTTGCTTTCAAAGTCGGCTGCAATGTTGAAGTACTGTATAGCTTCAAAAAATATTAAAGCTATCATTTTGATCTCACAGTCCTTGCACCGATAGGGTGGTCTATGAATTTGAGAGTGGTTACATTTCTCCAGCCTCATCTTTTTTTCATTTTCCAAAATGGCAGGGTGACCACTTTGTTGTTTTTTGAATCACAGATTTGGGCCAGTCAGTTTGTTTGTCAAGGGAGCAAACAAACACACATTGTTGGAACACTGGACAAAATTACGCATATTGTGCATTGCGATAACGTTGGGCCAATCTCAGTGTGCTATCTTGCTGCGGCAGGTAGCCTAGTGGTTAGAGTGTTGGGCCAGTAACCGAAAATGCAAAGGTGTCATCAAGGCAAAGGGTGGCTACTTTGAAGAATTTCAAATATAAAATATGTACCATTTCATATTTTTGAAGTCTCCACTATTATTCTACAATGTAGAAAATAGTAAAAATAAAGAAAAACCCTTGAATAAGTAGGTGTGTCCACACTTTTGACTGGTACTGTATGTCCAGAAAATATTTATGACACATAACATATAGCACATCATAGAATATGCATGTAAATATATTTGCTAACATTTTTGTGCCACCAAAAAAAAGTATGTGGAGAGCTGCTCATTGAACATCTCACTCAAAAATCACGGGCATTAATATGGAGTTGGTCCCCCCTTTGCTGCTATAACAGCCTCCACTCTTCTGGGAAGGCTTTCCACTAGATGTTGGAACATTGCTGCAGGGACTTGCTTCCATTCACCCACAAGAGCATTCGTGAGGTTGGGCACTGATGTTGGGCGATTAGGCCTGGCTTGCAGTCGGCGTTCCAATTCATCCCAAAGGTGTTCGATGGGGTTGAGGTCAGGGTTCTGTGCAGGCCAGTCATGTTCTTCCAAACTGATCTCAACAAACCCTTTTCGTATGAACCTCGCTTTGTGTACAGGACATTGTCATGCTGAAACAGGAAAGGGCCTTCCCCAATCTGTTGCCAAAGTTGGAAGCACAGAATCGTCTAGAATGTCATTGAATGCTGTAGTGTTAAAATGTCCCTTCACTGGAATTAAGGGGCCTAGCCCGGACCATGAAAAACAGCCCAGACCATTATTCCTCCTCCACTAAACTTTACAGTTGGCACTATGCATTGGGGCAGGTAGCATTCTTCTGGCATGTGCCTAACCCAGATTCGTTGGTCGGACTGCCAGATGGTGAAGCGCAATTCATCACTGCAGAGAATGTGTTTCCACTGCTCCAGAGTGCAATGGCGGCGAGCTTTACACCACTCCTGCTGTCGCTTGGCATTACGCATGGTGATCTTGTGTGGCTGCTCCGACATGGAAACCCATTTCATGAAGCTTCCGACGAACAGTTCTTGTGCTGACGTTGCTTCCAGAGTCAGTTTCGAACTCGGTAGTAAGTGTTGCAACCGAGGACAGACAATTTTTACGCCCTACACTCTTCAGCACTCAGCAGACCCGTTCTGTGAGCTTGTGTGGCCTACCACTTCACGGCTCAGCCGTTGTTGCTCCTAGACGTTTCCACTTCACAATAACAGCATTTACAGTTGACCAGGGCAGCTCTAGCAGGGCAGGAATTTGACTAACTGTTTTGTTGGAAAGGTGGCATCCCATGGCAGTGTCACGTTGAAAGTCACCAAGCTCTTCAGTAAGGCCATTCCACTGACAATGTTTGTCTATGGAGATTGCATGGCTGTATGCTCGATTTTATACACCTGTTGGCAACGGGTGTGGCTGAAATAGCCAAATCCAATCATTTGAAGTGGTGTCCAAATACTTTTATAGATATAGTGTATGTAAATATATTTTTAACTATATGTCAATGAAATATACTGCTCAAAAAAATAAAGGGAACACTTAAACAACTCAATGTAACTCCAAGTCAATCACACTTCTATGAAATCAAACTGTCCACCTAGGAAGCAACACTGATTGACAATAAATTTCACATGCTGTTGTGCAAATGGAATAGACAACAGGTGGAAATTATAGGCAATAAGCAAGACACCCCCAATAAAGGAGTGGTTCTGCAGGTGGAGACCACAGACCACTTCTCAGTTCCTATGCTTCCTGGCTGATGTTTTGGTCACTTTTGAATGCTGGCGGTGCTTTCACTCTAGTGGTAGCATGAGACGGAGTCTACAACCCACACAAGTGGCTCAGGTAGTGCAGCTCATCCAGGATGGCACATCAATGCGAGCTGTGGCAAGAAGGTTTGCTGTGTCTGTCAGCGTAGTGTCCAGAGCATGGAGGCGCTACCAGGAGACAGGCCAGTACATCAGGAGACGTGGAGGAGGCCGTAGGAGGGCAACAACCCAGCAGCAGGACCGCTACCTCTGCCTTTGTGCAAGGAGGAGCACTGCCAGAGCCCTGCAAAATGACCTCCAACAGGCCACAAATGTGCATGTGTCTGCTCAAACGGTCAGAAACAGACTCCATGAGGGTGGTATGAGGGCCCGACGTCCACAGGTGGGGGTTGTGCTTACAGCCCAACACCGTGCAGGACGTTTGGCATTTGCCAAAGAACACCAAGATTGGCAAATTCGCCACTGGCGCCCTGTGCTCTTCACAGATGAAAGCAGGTTCACACTGAGCACATGTGACAGACGTGACAGAGTCTGGAGACGCCGTGGAGAACGTTCTGCTGCCTGCAACATCCTCCAGCATGACCGGTTTGGCGGTGGGTCAGTCATGGTGTGGGGTGGCATTTCTTTGGGGGGCCGCACAGCCCTCCATGTGCTCGCCAGAGGTAGCCTGACTGCCATTAGGTACCGAGATGAGATCCTCAGACCCCTTGTGAGACCATATGCTGGTGCGGTTGGCCCTGGGTTCCTCCTAATGCAAGACAATGCTAGACCTCATGTGGCTGGAGTGTGTCAGCAGTTCCTGCAAGAGGAAGGCATTGATGCTATGGACTGGCCCGCCCGTTCCCCAGACCTGAATCCAATTGAGCACATCTGGGACATCATGTCTCGCTCCATCCACCAACGCAACGTTGCACCAGAGACTGTCCAGGAGTTGGCGGATGCTTTAGTCCAGGTCTGGGAGGAGATCCCTCAAGAGACCATCCGCCACCTCATCAGGAGCATGCCCAGGCGTTGTAGGGAGGTCATACAGGCAAGTGGAGGCCACACACACTACTGACCCTCATTTTGACTTGTTTTAAGGACATTACATCAAAGTTGGATCAGCCTGTAGTGTGGTTTTCCACTTTAATTTTAAGTGTGACTCCAAATCCAGACCTCCATGGGTTGATAAATTGGATTTCCATTGATTATTTTTGTGTGATTTTGTTGTCAGCACATTCAACTATGTAAAGAAAAAAGTATTTAATAAGATTATTTCATTCATTCAGATCTAGGATGTGTTGTTTAAGTGTTCCCTTTATTTTTTTGATCAGTGTATATTTTTGTGCCACATGTAGGGTTGCAAAGGGTCGGAAACTTCCGGAATTTTATGGGATACATATAAGGCAATTCTAGGTGGCATACTTGTGGCATATTTTGGTTAAACTATCCCCAATTCAATGGAATTGCAACCCTCTGCATGCACAGTGCATTCTTCCATCAAATGTGCAGTGCACTCTTCCATCACATGTACAGCTGATTCTTAAGATCTTGCACACTAATGAGATGCTATTGAGACCACACTACTACACTGTCTGAGCCAAGGACCACATGCTTTCTGGTACGTTTTGATTACAATACTGGGTGGGGTGAATACATTTTTCATGACATACATTCTTTTTTGTTAACTAGTAAATAGTAGCCTACAGCAAAGTGTGTTTAAATCATTTCTAAATTGTTAACAATTTCTGCTCGTTAGTTTTTGCTACCACGTGGGTTTTGGCTTGCTTGAGCCTGTTAACTGAGGAGTGTTAATTCACCTGTTTCCATACATGTTTCATTTTAAAACTTGTATCTTACAGAGGAGTTGTTTAATCTAACTGTTTAACAATTTATCTGTACATGGAATTGTGTATTTTTTTTTTAAACATTTTTTTTCTTCTAATCTTTACAGGATAATGCCACAGGCACTATCTGATGTGTGGAGACATTTCACTACAGCTAATGTAGAAGGAAAAGCTGTTTACATTTGCATATACTGTGCCAAATGTGAAGAATGCAACAAATGTGAAGAATATAACAAAGATGCTAAATTATCTGGCCAAATGAATAAAGTTCCCTCAGCGCTCAAAACAAGCAACCTCTGACAAAAATCCCTCTACTTCTATTTGAGGTGAAAATGATGAATCACAGACACCTTATCGACAGCAACAGCTCATGGTCCTCCTGGAATCAGAAGTTATTTTGACTCAATAGAGGAATGTAGTCAGAGAAATGCAAATGAATGTCTTGCTCAAGCTCAGTATGCAACTGGTTCACCTCTGATGCTCACAGGCAATGTGTATTGGAAGAGATTTCTGAATGTTCTTCGCCCAGCATACACCCCTCCAACCAGATATGCTTTATCTACTCATTTGCTGGATGCAGAGTTCAGAGTTCTAGTGAAGGTCAAGAAAATCATAGAGAAAGCAGAATGTATTACAATCATCTCTGATGGGTGGTCGAATGTTCGTGGGCAAGGAATAATTAACTACATCATCTCCAACCTTCAACCAGTATTCTACAAGAGCACAGACACAAGGGACAACAGACACACCGGTCTCTATATTGCAGATGAGCTGAAGGCAGTCAATGACCTTGGACCACAAAAGGTATTTGCACTGGTGACAGACAATGCTGAGAACATGAAGGCTACTGGTGACCCTCACATCACACCCATTGGCTGTGCTGCTCATGCATTGAATCTGCTCCTCAAGGACATCATGGCACTGAAAACAATGGATACACTCTACAGACCCAAGTAAATGGTTAGGTATGTGAAGGGTCATCAAGCTATAGCAGCAATCTACCTCACCAAGCAAAGTGAGAAGAATAAGAGCACCACCCGTTGGGGTGTTGTCATCATGTTTGACAGTCTCCTGGAGGGGAAGAAGTCTCTCCAAGAAATGGCCACAGTCTGATGATATGGACAGCCCCATCAAGAGGATCCTCCTGGATGATGCATTTTGGGAGAGAGTGGTAAGCAGCCTGAAGCTCCTGAAACCTATAGCAGTAGCCATTGCACGGATTGAGGGAGACAATGCCATCCTGTCTGATGTTCAGACTGCTTGCATCCTGCCCACTTCACTGTTGCTCCAAGCAGAGGAAACTGCAGTTCTGAAATCCATCAAAAAGCGTGATGACTTCTGCCTGAAGCCCATACATGACGCAGTGTACTTGTTGGACCCCAAGAATGCTGGCAAGAGCATCCTGTCTGGTGCAGAGATCAATAAGGCCTATGGTGTCATCACTACCATGTCTCACCACCTTGGCCTGGATGAGGGCAAGGTTCTTGGCAGTCTGGTGAAGTACACTTCCAAGTAAGGGCTTTGGGATAGAGACACAAGATGGCAGTTGTGCCAACATATCTCATCAGCCACCTGGTGGAAGAGACTTTGTGGACCCCCTGTTGCCTCCATCATCCTCCAAATCTCGCCGCCTCAGAGCGCAACTGGTCCTTGTTTGGGAACACACACACACCAAAGCACTCAACAGGCTGACCAATAGAAGGGTTGAACAATTGGTGGCCATCCAGGAAAATGTGAGGATTTTTGAGTTTGACAACTAGCCATCCTCAACAATATTGGAAAGTGACAGTGAAGATGAGGCCTCAGAGTCTGATGTTCAAGATGTGGACATTGAGGAGGCCCAGGGAGAAGACATGGAAGCCTGAGAAAAAGACAACCAAAGCTTGAGTTTCTAGACTATCATTTTACAGATGTATGTTGAAAACATTTCTGGGAGATACGACGGATCATCGGGGATCATTCACTATTCCCTTTCTTTTGTTGTTCAGTGAAATCATCTCATGTGAAGAGTCAACTCATTTAATTAAAGTTAAATTCATAACAAAACATTTGTTTTATTTCTATTGGAAGGATTTAAACATTTGCAATTACGTCTACTTATAATAAGGTAAAAAGTTGATGTTTCTGTCTCCATATATGGTAAATATATCCAATGCAAAAAACATCTACATTTAAATGGTATTAATATTAATTTGCATATATTTCCGTTAATTCCCATATATTCCCGTTAGTTTCCACCTCTGAATATTCCCCAAAATGTGCAACCCTAGCCACATGTATCATGCGGTACCTCTGGTACCTTGACATTAGGGTCCCAAAGTGTTTGCATGCAAAAGTTGAAAATAAATTATGCAGCTATTGAGGCTACCTGTCACTTATGAAACATTGTAAATTAGCTATTTTATTTTGAAAAGAGACATGAATCTAGAACCTATTTATCCTGAGCTGCCAATCACAATTTGAAACATTCCCGATCCCCGTCCCCAGCAACTGACAGCGCAGCCATTGCAATTAAAAAAAAATCTTCAGATGAAGGAGAAGAGCAGCTGTCAGCACCAAAAATCTTTCTCGTGGATAATGGCATTTTATTTGATTATATAGTATAATCATAACATTGATTTAAAATATGTTTTTCACCTGGCGGGTTACAGAGGAAGAACATATTTTCTTAAACTGCCTGCATACAAGAGTTTTCACCAAGCTAGACAACACAACATGCAGTGTGACTAACCAAGTGAATAATTAGTTGGATAGTAAAGCTCTGAGTTAATGTCATTTATGTGTTACAATTTCATTGCCAAATGTAGTTAGTTAATGTTAAATGTGGCTTGTCAAGCAATGTGTTCCTTGATAGCTAGCTTTGTAGTGAGTGCTGGGTTATCCAGTTCGAGCTTCTCCTTTTTAAAATCCACCTTTCCAGAAATAAGTCTCTCACTGTTGCCACTTGTTATAGACCCCCCTCAGCTGTGCCCTGGACACCATATGTGAATTAATTGCTCCCATTTATCTTCAGAGTTCATACTATTAGGTGACCTAAACTGGGATATGCTTAACACCCCGGCCGTCCTACAATTTAAGCTAGATGCCCTTTAATCTCACACAAATGATCAAGGAACCTACCAGGTACAACCCTAAATCCGTAAACACGGTCACCCTCATAGATATCATCCTGACCAACCTGCCCTCCAAATACACCTCTGCTGTCTTCAACCAGGATCTCAGCGATGACTGCATCATTGCCTGCGTCCGTAATGGGTACGTGGTCAAATGACCACCACTCATCACTGTCAAACGCTCCCTAAAACACTTCAGCCAGCAGGCCTTTCTAATCGACCTGGCCCAGGTATACTGGAAGGATATTCACCTAATTCAGGCAGTAGAGGATGCCAGGTTATTCTTTAAAAGTGCTTTCCTCATCATCTTAAATAAGCATGCCCATTAAAAAAAATGTAGAACTAAGAACAGATATAGCCCTTGGTTCACTCCAGACATGACTGCCCTTGACCAGCACAAAAACATCCTGTGGCGTACTGCATTAGCATCGAATAGCCCCCGCGATATGCAACTTTTCAGGGAAGTTAGGAACCAATATACACAGGCAGTTCGGAAAGCAAAGGCTAGCTTTTTCAAACAGAAAATAGCATCCTGTAGCACAAACACCAGAAAGTTCTGGGACACAGTAGAGTCCATGAAGAATAAGAGCACATCCTCCCAGCTGCCCACTGCACTGAGGTTGGTAAACACTGTCACCACCGATAATTGAGAATTTCAATAAGCATTTTTCTACGGCTGGCCATGCTTTCCACCAGGCTACCCCGACCCCGGTCAACAGCTCTGCACCCCCCACAGCAACTTGCCCAAGCCTCCCCCATTTCTCCTTCACCCAAATCCAAATAGCTGATGTTCTGAAAGAGCTCCAAAATCTGGACCCCTACAAATCAGCTTGGCTAAACAATCTGGACCCTCTTTCTAAAATTATCCACCGCAATTGTTGCAACCCCTATTACTAGCCTGTTCAACCTCTCTTTCGTATCGTCTGAGATTCCTAAAGATTGGAAAGCTGCTGAGGTCATTCCCCTCTTTAAAGGGGGAGACACTCTAGACCCAAACTGTTACAGACCTATATCTATCCTACCCTGCCTTTCTAAGGTCTTCGAAAGCCAAATTAACAAACAGATCACCGACCATTTCGAATCCCACCGTACCTTCTCCGCTATGCAATCTGGTTTCAGAGCTGGTCATGGGTGCACCTCAGCCACGCTCAAGGTCCTAAACGACATCATAACTGCCATCGATAAGAGACATTACTGTGCAGCCGTATTCATCAACCTGGCTAAGGCTTTCGACTCTGTCAATCATCACATTCTTATTGGCAGACTCGACAGCCTTGGTTTCTCAAATTATTGCCTCGCCTGGTTTACAACTACTTCTCTGATAGAGGTCTGTGTGTCAAATCGGAGGGCCTGTTGTCCGGACCTCTGTCAGTCTCTATGGGTGTGCCACAGGGTTCAATTCTCGGGCTGACTCTTTTCTCTGTATACATCAATGATGTTGCTCTTGCTGCTGGTGATTCTCTGATCCACCTCTACACAGATGACACCATTCTGTATATTTCTGGCCCCTCTTTGGACACTGTGTTAACTAACCTCCAGACGAGCATCAATGCCATACAACTCTCCTTCTGTGGCCTCCAACTGCTCTTAAATACAAGTAAAACTAAATGAATGCTCTTCAACCGACCGCTGCCCACACCTGCCCGTCTAGCATCACTACTCTGGACAGTTCGGACTTAGAATATGTGCACAACTACAAATACCTAGGTGTCTGGTTAGACTGTAAACTCTCCTTCCAGACCCACATTAAGCATCTCCAATCAAAAATGAAATCTATAAATCGGCTTCTTAATTTGGAACAAAGCATCCTTCACTCATGCTGCCAAACTTACCCTCATAAAACTAACTATCCTACCGATCCTTGACTTCGATGTCATTTAGAAAATAGCCTCCAAAACTACTCAGCAAATTGGATGCATTCTATCACAGTGCCATCCGTTTTGTCACCAAAGCCCCTATTACTATCCACCACTGCGACCTGTATGCTCTCGTTGGCTGGCCCTCGCTTCATATTTGTCGCCAAACCCACTGGCTCCAGGTCATCTATAAGTCTTTGCTAGGTAAAGCTGCGCATTATCTCAGCTCACTTGTCACCATAGCAGCACCCATCCGTAGCACGCGCTCCAGCAGGTATATTT
Source organism: Salmo salar (assembly GCF_965601325.2). Lineage (NCBI taxonomy): Eukaryota > Metazoa > Chordata > Actinopteri > Salmoniformes > Salmonidae > Salmo > Salmo salar. The sequence continues at coordinate 49,830,437 of NC_138292.1, read as the reverse complement.
CACTGGCCATCCCCAAAGCCAACTCCTACTTTGGCCGCCTTTCCTTCCAGTTCTCTGCTGCCAATGACTGGAACAAATTGCAAAAATCACTGAAGCTGGAGACTCATTTCTCCCTCACTAACTTTAAGCATCAGCTGTCAGAGCAGCTTACAGATCATTGCACCTGTACAAAGCCCAGCTGTAAATAGCCCAACCAACTACCTCATCCCCACAGTTATTTATTTTTTTACTCCTTTGCACCCCAGTATCTCTACTTGCACATTCATCTTCTGCACATCTAGGAGTGTTAATGTGAAATTGTAATTATTTTGCCACTAGGGCCTATTTATTTACCTCCCTAATCTTATTACATTGTCACACACTGTATATAGATTTTTCTATTGTGTTATTGACTGTACGTTTGTTTATCCCATGTGTAACTCTGTTCTTTGTGTCGCACTGCTTTGCTTTATCTTGGCCAGGTCGCAGTTGTAAATGAGAACTTGTTCTCAACTGGCCTACCTGGTTAAATAAAGGTGAAATAAAAAATATAAAGAAAAATCTGACAGCAATATATCAAGAAATGGCTAGCTAGTTAGATTATTTCTAGCTAAAAATAATCATTTTTCCCAGCAGTGGTTCTTTCTGGTCTGGAGCCTCAACTGCCTTGGACAGACCCCAGCCAATGTAAGCTATTCTTCTGTATCATTTAGTTCCTGAACAGTAAACCTTTATTCTTCATCTTGTGCAGAATTGTTTCACTGACTGTCTCTGAATTATCCACAGGATAATTGTCACCTTGTGAGTCTGAAAATGGACGGGAAGGTACGGGAATATACGGGAGGTACGGGAATATACAATTTTATGTTCATTAACATTTGTCACAATGTGATTTGGTCAGGTTACCTGATTTGGTCTGGGTACATTGTAGCTAAGTGTTACACTAACCCTCTTCCTAACCTTAATTCTCTTAACCTAATTCTCATAACCCTAAAAGGGTGACTACTTTGAAGAATCTAAAATATATTTTGATTTGTTTCACACTTTTGGTTACTACATGATTCCACAATGTAGAAAATCTTCCTTCACTCTGGAGTCCAACTCATCCCAAACCATCTCAATTGGGTTGAGGTCAGGGGATTGTGGAGGCCAGGTCATCTGATGTAGCACTCAATCACTCTCCTTCTTGGTCAAATAGCCCTTGCACAGCCTGGAGGTGTGTTTTGGGTCATTGTCCTGTTGAAAAACAAATGATAGTCCCACTAAGCGCAAACCAGATGGGATGACGTATTGCTGTAGAATGCTGTGGTAGCCATGCTGGTTAAGTGTGCCTTGAATTCTAAATAAATCACTGACAGTGTCACCAGCCAAAGCTCCACCATGCTTCACAGTAGGAACCACACATGCAGAGATCTGTTCACCTACTCTGCGTCTCACAAAGACACGGTGGTTGGAACCAAAAATCAAATTTGGACTCATCAGACCAAAGGACAGATTTCCACCAGTCTAATGTCCATTGCTCATGTTTCTTGGCCCAAGTAAGTCTCTTCTTATTGGTGTCCTTTAATAGTGGTTTCTTTGCAGCAATTCGACCATGAAGGCCTGATTCACGCAGTCTCCTCTGAACAGTTGATGTTGAGATGTGTCTGTTACTTGAACTCTGTGAAGCATTTATTTGGGCTGCAATCTGAGGCTAGTAACTAACGAACTTATCCTCTACAGCAGAGCTGTAACTCTGGGTCTTCCTTTCCTGTGGGGGTCCTCATGAGAGCCAGTTTCATCATAGTGCTTGATGTTTTTTGCAACTGCACTTGAAGAAACGTTCAAAGTTCTTGACATTTTCCAGATTGACTGACCTTCATGTCTTAAATTAATGGACTGTCGTTTGTCTTTGCTTATTTGAGCTGTTCTTGCCATAATATGGACTTGGCCTTTTACCAATAGGGCTATCTTCTGTATACCACTTCTACCTTGTCACAACACAACTGATTGGCTCATTAAGAGGAAAGAAATTACACAAATTAACTTTTAATAAAGCACACCTTTAATTGAAATGCATTCCAGGTGACTACCTCATGAAACTGGTTGAGAGATTTCAAAGAGTGTGCAAAGCTGTCATCAAGGCAAAGGGTGGCTACTTTGAAGAATCTCAAATATATTTTGATTTGTTTAACACTTTTTTGGTTACTACTTGATTCCATGTGTTATTTCATAGTTTGTCTTCACTATTATTCTAGAATGTAGTAAAAATAAAGAAAAACCCTTGAATGAATAGGTGTCCAAACATTTGACTGGTACTGTATGTAAAAAATATTTAAATGTAAAAAAACAGCCAAAATCGAATATGTAAACATATTTCTGAGTGTACAAAAACATTAGAAACACCTGCACTTTCCATGACATGGACTAACCAGGTGAATGCAGGTGAAGGCTATCATCCCTTATTGAGGTCAACTTCAATCAGTGTAGATGAAGGGGAGGAGACAGGGAAAACAGTTTTCTCAAGGCTTAAAAATCGAGACAAGGATTGTGTGTGTGTGCCATTCAGAGGGTGAATGGGCAAGACAAAATATTTAAGTGCCTTTGAACGGGGTATGGTAGTAGGTGCCAGGCATACCGGCTTTTCACACTCAATGGTTTCCTATGTCTTTCAAGAATGGTCCCCCACCCAAAGGATATCCAGCCAACTTGATACAGCTGTGGGAAGCATTGGAGTCAACTTGTAGAGTCCAAGCCCTGGCGAATTTAAGCTGTTCCTAAAGTTTTGTACATTCAGTGTATATTAGATTTATGTATTTGAAATACATGTCAATATATTAGGCTTCGGTATGGATCAATGATACAAGATAGATGACCATGAGTGAACAGATTTCAAAATTAGATGTCAAATTCTGGAAGCGTCAAATACAATATCAAAACAAATTATCTTCCTGGAGGACATCAAATGCTGCCAAAGCAGGAGTAATACAGCACAATCACGGTCCAAATTCAATATGTGGAAACAACAGTAGTATTGTATCACCCTCTGGGACTAAATCAGACAACACCACATTTCTCATAAAGTAGCAGTGACCTTGCAGGGCAACACTGCGAGATGGTTATCTTCTGAACAGGCAATGTGAATGGGTGCCTTGCTGGCACTATTCTAGCAAACTCTCCCTTCCTGTTGCTCCTCTGCAACTCATGACCTGACAAGGAGTCATTCAATACTACCAAGCAGACAGTAGGAGGAGGCATTTTATCCTGTTAGGGCTAGGGGGCAGTATTGACACGGCTGGATAAAAAACATACCCGATTTAATCTGGTTACCACTCCTACCCAGTAACTAGAATATGCATATACTTATTACATATGGATAGAAAACACCCTAAAGTTTCTAAAACTGTTTGAATGGTGTCTGTGAGTATAACAGAACTCAAATGGCAGGTCAAAACCTGAGAGATTCCTTTACAGGAAGTGGCCTGTCTGACCATTTCTTGAACTTCTTTTCCATCTCTATCTTTTACTAAGGATCTCTGCTCTAACGTGACACTTCCCACGTCTTCCATAGGCTCTCAGAGCCCGGGAAAAAACAGAATGTCGTCATTCCAGCCCCAGGCTGAAACACATTATCGCCTTTCTCAAGTGGCCGATCAAGGGACTCTGGGCTTATGCGCATGACCCGACCGTCCCCGCCTTTGTGATTTTTTCCTCTGTTTGCCGAAAAGGAGATTCCCTGTCGGAATATTATCGCTTTTCTACGAGAAAAATGGCGTAAAAATTGATTTTAAACAGCGGTTGACATGCTTCGAAGTACGGTAATGGAATATTTAGAATTTCTTTGTCACGAATTGCGCCATGCGCACGACCCTTCTTTACCATTTCGGATAGTGTCTGGGACGCACAAACAAAACGCCGCTATTCGGATATAACGATGGATTATTTTGGACCAAACCAACATTTGTTATTGAAGTAGCAGTCCTGGGAGTGCATTCTGACGAAGACAACAAAAGGTAATCAAACTTTTATAATAGTAAATATGATTATGGTGAGTGCTAAACTTGCCGGGTGTCTAAATAGCTAGCCCGTGATGCCTGGGCTATGTACTTAGAATATTGCAAAATGTGCTTTCACCAAAAAGCTATTTTAAAATCGGACATATCGAGTGCATAGAGGAGGTCTGTATCTATAATTCTTAAAATAATTGTTATGCTTTTTGTGAACGTTTATCGTGAGTAATTTAGTAAAATGTTAGCGAATTCCCCGGAAGTTTGCTGGTATGCTAGTTCTGAACGTCACATGCTAATGTAAAAAGCTGGTTTTTGATATAAATATGAACTTGATTGAACAAAACATGCATGTATTGTATAACATAATGTCCTAGGGTTGTCATCTGATGAAGATCATCAAAGGTGAGTGCTGCATTTAGCTGTCTTCTGGGTTTTGGTGACATTATATGCTGGCTTGAAAAATGGGTGTCTGATTATTTCTGGCTTGGTACTCTGCTGACATAATCTAATGTTTTGCTTTCGTTGTAAAGCCTTTTTGAAATCGGATAGTGTGGTTAGATTAACGAGAGTCTTGTCTTTAAATAGCTGTAAAATAGTCATATGTTTGAGAAATTGAAGTAATAGGATTTTGAAGGTTTTGAAAATCGCGCCACAGGCTTAAAGTGGCTGTTACGTAGGTGGGACGAATTCGTCCCGCCTAGCCCAGAGAGGTTATCAGAGGAGAAGCAGACTTAAGGCCTCCACATCCAAACCAACAATACATTGTCAAATGCTGAATGTTTGAATATACAAAACACAAAATACAATTCTTTTCACTATGGACACTCTCATCTTCGCTGGTGTTGGCCTGTCTATCCAAGTACAGTGCCTTCAGAAACGATTCATACCCCTTGACTTTTTCCACATTTTGTTGTGTTACAGCCTGAACATAAAATTCATTAAATTGAGATGCTATGTCACTGGTCATACCAAAAATCCGGTTACCTTCAGACCCATGACACTTGTGGGGGTCGTGGGAATCTCCCCTTTTCACAGTGGGGTCACATTAATTTGTTGTGTTACAGACAGAATATAACATTTATAAAATACTTAGATTTTGTGTCACTGGCCTACACACAATACCCCATAATATCAAAGTGGATGTTTGACATTTTTTTTTACAAATGAATAACAAATGAAAATCTGAAAAGTCTCGAGTCAATAAGTATTCAAGCCTTTTGTTATGGCAAGCTTAAATAAGTTATGGAATAAATATTTGCTTAACAAGTCACATAATAAATTGCATGGACACACTCTGTGCAATAATAGTGCTTAACCTGACTTTTTATGACCATCTGATCTCTGTACCCCACACATACAATTATCTGTAAGGTCCCTCAGTCAAGCAGTGAATTTCATACACAGATTCAACCACAAAGATCATGGAGGTTTTCCAATGCCTCGCAAAGAAGAAGGGCACCTATTGGTAGCTGGGTAAAACCCCCCAAAAAGCAGACTTTGAATATACCTTTGAGCATTGTAAAGTTATTAATTACACTTTGGATGTTGTATCCTTACAAACTCAGTTGCTGGAGAGGAAGGAAACCGCTCCGAGATTTCACCATGAGGCTAACGGTAACTTTAAAAGAGTTACTGAGTTTAATTGCTGTGATAGGAGAAAATAGAGGAAGGATCAACAACAGTGTAGTTACTCCACAATACTAACCTAATTGACAGAGTGTAAAGAAGGAGCCTGTACATAATACAAATATTCCAAAACATGGATCTTATTTTCAACAAGATACTAAAGTAATACTGCAAAAAATGTTGCAAAGCAATTAACTTTTTGTCCTGAATACAGTGTCATGTTCGGGGCAAATCCAATACAACACATTGCTTATGCTTGTAATCATTAAGGACTGGGGAGTTTTTCTGGATAACCTGTTAGGGCTAGGGGGCAGCATTGACACGGCTGGATAAAAAACATACCCGATTTAATCTGGTTACCACTCCTACTCAGTAACTAGAATATGCATATACTTATTACATATGGATAGAAAACACCCTAAATTTTCTAAAACTGTTTGAATGGTGTCTGTGAGTATAACAGAACTCAAATGGCAGGTCAAAACCTGAGAGATTCCTTTACAGGAAGTGGCCTGTCTGACCATTTCTGGAACTTCTTTGCCATCTCTATCATTTACTAAGGATCTCTGCTCTAACGTGACACTTCCCACGTCGTCCATAGGCTCTCAGAGCCCGGGAAAAAAGAGAATGTCGTCATTCCAGCCCCAGGCTGAAACACATTATCGCCTTTCTCAAGTGGCCCATCAAGAGACACTAGCTTATGCGCGTGACCCCGACCGCCCCCGCCTTTGGGATTTTTTCCTCTGTTTGCCGAAAAGGAGATTCCCTGTCGGAATTTTATCGCTTTTCTACGAGAAAAATGACGTAAAAATTGATTTTAAACAGCGGTTGACATGCTTCGACGTACGGCAATGGAATACTTTGAATTTTATTGTCAGGAATTGCGCCAAGCGCGCGACACTTCTTTACTATTTCGGATAGTGTCTGGAACGCACGAACAAAACGCCGCTATTCGGATATAACGATGGATTATTTTGGACCAAACCAACATTTGTTATTGAAGTAGACGTCCTGGGTGTGCATTCTGACGAAGACAACAAAAGGTAATGACATTTTTATAATAGTAAATATGATTATGGTGAGTGCTAAACTTGCCGGGTGTCTAAATAGCGAGCCCGTGATGCCTGGGCTATGTACTTAGAATATTGCAAAATGTGCTTTCACCAAAAAGCTATTTTAAAATCGGACATATCGAGTGCATAGAGGAGGTCTGTATCTATAATTCTTAAAATAATTGTTATGCTTTTTGTGAACGTTTATCGTGAGTAATTTAGTAAAATGTTAGCGAATTCCCCGTAAGTTTGCGGGGGGTATGCTAGTTCTGAACGTCACATGCTAATGTAAAAAGCTGGTTTTTGATATAAATATGAACTTGATTGAACAAAACATGCATGTATTGTATAACATAATGTCCTAGGGTTGTCATCTGATGAAGATCATCAAAGGTGAGTGCTGCATTTAGCTGTCTTCTGGGTTTTGGTGACATTGTATGCTGGCTTGAAAAATGGGTGTCTGATTATTTCTGGCTTGGTACTCTGCTGACATAATCTAATGTTTTGCTTTCGTTGTAAAGCCTTTTTGAAATCGGACAGTGTGGTTAGATTAACGAGAGTCTTATCTTTAAATGGCTGTAAAATAGTCATATGTTTGAGAAATTGAAGTAATATGATTTTGAAGATTTTGAAAATCGCGCCACAGGATGGCAGTGGCTGTTACGTAGGTGGGACGAATTCGTCCCGCCGGTCCCATAGAGGATAAACAAGAAACGGAATGGAGCTAAGTACAGGCAAAATCCAAGAGGAAAAGATGATTCAGTCTGCTTTCCACCAGACAGTAGGAGATGAATTAACGTTCAGCAGGACAATAACCTAAAACACAAGGCCAAATCTACACTGGAGTTGTTTACCAAAAAGACACTGAATGTTCCTGAGTGGCCGAGTTACAGTGACTTAAATCTGCTTGAAAATCTATGGCAAGACCTGAAAATGGTTGTCTAGCAATGATCAACAACCAATTTGACAGAGCTTGAAGAATTTTTAAAATAATAAAATGGGCAATCCAGGTGTTGAAAGCTCTTAGAGCCACCCAGAAAGACTCACAGCTGTAATCGCTGGCAAAGGTGCTTCTACAAAGTATTGACTCGGGTGGGAATACTTTATTTTATCATCCATTTCATTTTCCATACATTTGCTAACATTTTTGAAAACATGTTTTCACTTTGTCATTATGGTGTATTATGTGTAGATGGGTGAGAAATGTAAACAATTTTGAATTCAGGCTGTAACAACAAAATGTGGAATAAGTTAAGGGGTATGAATACTTTCTGCACTGTATGTCTTAGTAAACACACATTGCATATTGTACCTATAAAGTGCTTTAACATAGAGATGCACAGTAGTGACATAAATACTGTATGTACACACCAGGAGTGGGTAAGCCTGTTCTTGGCGTAATGCAGAGTTTAGTTTCCCTAATTTCCTTGGTGATTCATTCTGACTCATACAAAGAACTGCCAGTAGGTGACCCTAGAGAGGGGAGAGTAGTCCTCTCTCTCCCCATACTCCATCTCTCACTTTCTCCCCCTCTTACCCCTTTCCTCTCTGGGGAGAGGTGGGCTGACTCACCAAAGGGGACGATGATTGGACAGGTGATGCTGAATGTCATAACTACAGTGAAGACGGACATCATCCAGGTGTAGGCCGCTCCAAACTGGAATTCAAACGCTTGATGCTGTAGACACGAAAACATTCAGCATTGAAAAGTAAATTGAACTTTGAGCACAGCACCAGCAATATATTCCTTAATGACTCTCACCCTCTTTACGTTGCGGGCCAGGGACAGTCGGATCATATACATGAGCAAGCCTGGAATCCGCAGCAGGTCCATGGCGTTACCGATAAACGCTGAGGCGATGACATAGTTGACAAAGAAGGCTCCGTTGTCAGGGAGGAAGACACACCTTAAACGGGCTTCAATACCAGTGTGATTAGATAGCATTCACAAATAAATGTTCACAAAAAACATAAATTATTTTAAGAATTATAAATACAGAACTCCTTTATGCAATCGCGGTGTCAGATTTTAAAATAGCTTTTCGGTGAAAGCACATGTTGCAATATTCAGACAGATAGCCCGGCCATCACGGCTAGCTAATTTGACACCCACCAAGTGTGGTAGTCACCAAACTCAGATTTACTATAAGAAAAATGTGATTACCTTTGCTGTTCTTCGTCAGAATGCACTCCCAGGACTTCTACTTCAACAACAAATGTTGTTTTGGTTCGAAATAATCCATAGTTATATCCAAATAGCTCCGTTTTGTTCGTGCGTTCAAGTCACTATCCGAAGGGTGACGCGCCGGCGCGTATCGTGACAAAAAAATTCAAAATATTCCTGTACCGTACTTCGAAGCATGTCAAACGCTATTTAAAATACATTTTTTATGCTATTTTTCTCGTAAAATAGCGATAATATTCCAACCGGGCGACGTTGTGTTCATTCAAACAATGAAAGAAAAAAATGGAGTCGTCTCGTGCACGCGCGCCTCAGTGTCATTGTTCTCAGAAGGACCACTCACAAAACCCCCTGCTTTTTTTCGCCCAGAGACTGGAGTGCTCTCATTCCATTTTCTGGCGCCTTCCTAGAGCCAATGGAAGCCTTAGAAAATGTCACGTTACAGCAGAGATGCTGTATTTTTGATAGAGATGCCCTAGAAGGAGAACAAATTGTCAGACAGGGCACTTCCTGTACAGAATCTTCTCAGGTTTTGGCCTATCATATGAGTTCTGTTATACTCACAGACACCATTCAAACAGTTTCAGAAACTTTAGAGCGTTTTCTATCCACATCTACTAATTATATGCATATTCTAGTTTCTGGGCAGGAGTAGTAACCAGATTAACCTCTCTGGGCTAGGTGGGACGAATTCGTCCCACCTACGTAACAGCCAGTTGAATCCTGTGGCGCGATTTTCAAAACGTTTGAAATGCTATTACTTCAATTTCTCAAATATATGACTATTTTACAGCTATTTAAAGACAAGACTCTCGTTAATCTAACCACACTGTCCGATTTCAAAAAGGCTTTACAACGAAAGCAAAACATTAGATTATGTCAGCAGACTACCCAGCCAGAAATAATCAGACACCCATTTTTCAAGCTAGCATATAATGTCACAAAAACCCAGAAGACAGCTAAATGCAGCACTAACCTTTGATGATCTTCATCAGATGACAACCCTAGGACATTATGTTATACAATACATGCATGCACTCGATATGTCCGATTTTAAAATAGCTTTTCGGATGAAGCACATTTTGCAATATTCTAAGTACATAGCCCGGCATCACAGGGCTAGCTATTTAGACACCCAGCAAGTTTAGCATTCACCATAATCAGATTTACTATAAGAAAAATGGTCTTACCTTTCCTGTTCTTCGTCAGAATGCACTCCCAGGACTTCTACTTCAATAACAAATGTTGGTTTGGTCCCAAATAATCCATCGTTATATCCGAATAGCGTCGTTTTGTCCGTGCGTTCCAGAAACTATCCGAAATGGTAAATAACGGTCGTGCGCATGGCGCAATTCGTGACAAAAAAATTCTAAATATTCCTTTACCGTACTTCAAAGCATGTCAACCGCGGTTTAAAATAATTTTTTTATGCCATTTTTCTCGTAGAAAAGCCATAATATTCCGACCGGGAATCTCCTTTTCGGCAAACAGAGGAAAAAAAATCACAAAGACGGGGGCGGCCAGGTCACGCGCCTAAGCCCACAGTCCCTTGATCGGCCACTTGAGAAAGGCGATAATGTGTTTCAGCCTGGGGCTGGGATGACGACATTCTGTTTTTTCCCGGGCTCTGAGCGCCCATGGACGACGTAGGAAGTGTCACGTTAGAGCAGAGATCCTTTGTAAAAGATAGAGATGGCAAAGAAGTTCCAGAAATGGTCAGACAGGCCACTTCTTGTAAAGGAATCTCTCAGGTTTTGACCTGCCATTTGAGTTCTGTTCTACTCACAGACACCATTCAAACAGTTTTAGAAACTTTAGGGTGTTTTCTATCCATATATAATAAGTATATGCATATTCTAGTTACTGGGTAGGATTAGTAACCAGATTAAATCGGGTACGTTTTTTATCCAGCCGTGAAAATACTGCCCCCTAGCCCCAACAGGTTAAATCGGGTACGTTTTTTTATCCGGCCGTGAAAATACTGCCCCCTATCCCAAACAGGTTAACAAGAGTCTTGTCTTTAAAATGGTGTAAAATAGTCATATGTTTGAGAAATTGAAGTTATAGCATTTTTAAGGTCTTTGTATTTTGCGCCACACTCTACCATGGGATATTGGTGAGGCGTTCCGCTAGCAGAACGTCTGTCCCTAACAGGTTAATCAAATTAATTAAGCAAAATGACTTAAAATCAGTCCCATTTTCTATGTTCTTAGAAAAAAACAGTTTTAAATTCTCTAGGACAGCCACTATTGAAGGCTATCAAATGCTCCTAAAAGATGCCCTCTGGTGTTCAAACCAGCACTAACTAGCATTAATGTTAATAGTGGTTGACACTTAAATAACGTGTCATAGAATTCTGCGGCACCATGCAAACTGTGCTGCAGAATGTTGCAACTTTTAAAGGACGAACCACTGTACTTGTACAGGTATATTTCAAAGTATTCTATGATGGCATAAGAAATATAGCAACAGCTTAGGTATTGGGGTTATTAATGAGATTCTCCGGGACTTTTGTAGACTTTTTAGCCAATAGTTCTGAAAGTAGCGTTCATGAGGCAAAAGCGGCCCCTGAAAATTGCATACTACGTCACATGTGCAGATATGTGTACCATGTCAATGCGCTCTCTTTAGCTCTGCTGTGTGAGCATCTTGCTTGCTCTCACTCAAATGGCTAAGGGCTGAAGCTCATTGGCAAAACTCAAATTGCTAAGGTGCCCACATGGGTGAAAAGGTATGGAAAATGGCACAACAAAGCTTCCTGAAAAACAGTCGCTTTCAAACTAAGGATTTCGTGGTTAACTAAGGGAAGACAGTAATTCTGCTCATAGATTATGCATGAACGACTCATTGACACATCCAGCCCAAAGCGGTAGGTTTAAAAAATACTTTGCAGATGTCAAAGTTCCAGAGCATGTCTTTAAGGGATATTATAAAAAAAAATGAAGGGGTATTTTACATTAGTTGAAATAACCAATGACCTGCATGAAATGTTTTGCGCCTTAAAACAGATAGTTTAACAGGTACCTGCTAAGACCCAGTGAAGGCAGCAAGAGGACCATGAAGATGAGGAAGGTGTAGCACTTGTGCATGGTGGTCCGGTTCTCCCCCGACCTGCCCATGAAAAAAAAATTGAGAAAAAGGCCAATATCACTGAAGGAGCTTATATGATGATAATGGTTAATTTCATTTAGTTTAATGTGTACTATGGCAGTTAAAAGCTGAATTTCAGCAACACACAAAAAAACACATTTTAATTAATAAGATGAGATAAAACAAATTGAACAAAATTAAAACATCTGGGAATTGAGGCAAGAAGGGAGGTAGAATGGTCTGAGCGGTAGAGGGAGGATCTTTGTCACAGTCACAGCCAGGGAGCTTGGTGGTCATATCAGAGTCAGAGACAGGTCCGCACACCTCGCTGTCCCTGACGTCCTCAGCCTCTCCTGGACTCTGTAGGTAGCTACTCCTCTTCACTACTAATTTGTAGTACCCACTTGGATGATGCCCCGGCAGCCGCTGGCGCCAGAAAGCCATCGATAATCATCAGAGTAGTTGTCCTCATCTCTAAAATTATACTAATTGAAGTCTGTGTGATCTTTAGAAAACCCCAAATCAAGAAAAAACTGAATGGAAATGATATGTCAACTGAAAGAAACCCCTCCCATATATTTTGGTTCTTCCCCATTGTCAACATCACATCTGCACAAAGAGCTGTTGGAATTTAAGATCTCTCAGAACATAAACTTAACCTCTTACATCTAGACGTTCCGCTAGCGGAACACCTGCTCCAACATCCAATGATGGGCGTGGCGCGAAATACAAACTCCTCAAAAATACAAAAACTTCAATTTTTCAAACATATGACTATTTCACAGCATTTTAAAGATAAGACTCTCCTTTATCTAACCACACTGTCCGATTTCAAAAAGGCTTTACAATGAAAGCAAAACATTAGATTATGTCAGCAGAGTACCAAGCCAGAAATAATCAGACACCCATTTTTCAAGCTAGCATATAATGTCACAAAAACCCAGAAGACAGCTAAATGCAGCACAAACCTTTTATGATCTTCATCAGATGACAACCCTAGGACATTATGTTATACAATACATGCATGTTTTGTTCAATCAAGTTCATATTTATATCAAAAACCAGCTTTTTACATTAGCATGTGACGTTCAGAACTAGCATACCCCCCGCAAACTAACAATTATTTAAAGAATTATAGATACAGAACTCCTCTATGCACTCGATATGTCCGATTTTAAAATAGCTTTTTGGTGAAAGCACATTTTGCAATATTCTAAGTACATAGCCCAGGCATCACGGGCTAGCTATTTAGACACCCGGCAAGTTTAGCACTCACCAATATCAGGTTTACTATTATAAAAGTTTGATTACCTTTTGTTGTCTTCGTCAGAATGCACTCCCAGGACTGCTACTTCAATAACAAATGTTGGTTTGGTCCAAAATAATCCATCGTTATATCCGAATAGCGGCGTTTTGTTCGTGCGTCCCAGACACTATCTGAAATGGTAAATCAGGGTCGCGCGCGTGGCGCAATTCGTGACAAAAAAAATCAAAATATTCCATTACCGTACTTCGAAGCATGTCAACCGCTGTTTAAAATCCATTTTTATGCCATTTTTCTCGTAAAAAAGCGATAATATTCCGACCGGGAATCTCCTTTTAGCTAAACAGAGGAAAGAAAACAAAGCATTCGGTCGACGCGGGCACGCGCCTGAGTCTCACAGTACTGTAACCAGCCACTACCCAAACACGCTACTTTGTTTCAGCCAGAGCCTGCAAAGCCACGATTCAGCTTTTTACCGCCTTCTGAGACCCTATGGCAGCCGTAGGAAGTGTCACGGGACAGCTAAGATCCTCACTCTTCAATAAACAGAGACAAGAAGAACGACACCTTGTCAGACAGGCCACTTCCTGCCTGATACCTTGTCAGGTTTTTGCCTGCCAAATGAGTTCTGTTATACTCACAGACACCATTCAAACAGTTTTAGAAACTTTAGGGTGTTTTCTATCCATATGTAATAAGTATATGCATATTCTAGTTACTGGGTAGGAGTGGTAACCAGATTAAATCGGGCACGTTTTTTATCCAGCCGTGAAAATACTGCCCCCTAGCCATAACAGGTTAAAGAGGTGGGGTTTCAGGTGTCTCCGGAAGGTGGTGATTGACTCCGCTGTCCTGGCGTCGTGAGGGAGCTTGTTCCACCATTGGGTGTCATCTGCGTAGAGGTGGATCAGAGAATCACCAGCAGCAAGAGCGACATCATTGATATAAACAGAGAAAAGAGTCAGCCCGAGAATTGAACCCTGTGGCACCCCCATACAGACTGCCAGAGTTCCGGACAACAGGCCCTCTGATTTGACACACTGAACTCTATCTGAGAAGTAGTTGGTGAACCAGGCGAGGCAGTCATTTGAGAAACCAAGGCTGTTGAGTCTGCCGTGAAGAATGTGGTGATTGACAGAGTCGAAAGCCTTGGCCAGGTCGATGAATATAGCTGCACAGTATTGTTTCTTATCGATGGTGGTTATGATATCGTTTAGGACCTTGAGCGTGGCTGAGGTGCACACATGACCAGCTCGGAAACCAGATTGCATAGCGGAGATGGTACGGTGGGATTCGAAATGGTCGGTGATCTGTTTGTTAACTTGGCTTTCGAAGACTTTAGAAAGGCAGGGTAGGAAAGATATAGGTCTGCAGCAGTTTGGGTCTAGAGTGTCTCCCCCTTTAAAGAGGGGGATGACCGCGGCAGCTTTCCAATCTTCGGGAATCTCAGACGATACGAAGGAGGTTGAACAGGCTAGTAATAGGTGTTGCAACAATTGTGGCGGATAATTTTAGAAAGAGAGGGTCCAGATTGTCTAGCCCAGCTGATTTGTAGGGGTCCAGATTTTGGAGCTCTTTCAGAACATCAGCTATCTGGATTTGGGTGAAGGAGAAATGGGGGAGGCTTGGGCAAATTGCTGTGGGGGGTGCAGGGCTGTTGACCGGGGTAGGGGTAGCCAGGTGGAAAGCATGGCCAGCCGTAGAAAAATGCTTATTGAAATTCTCAATTATCGTGGATTTATCGTGCATGTTTCCTTGCCTCAGTGCAGTGGGCAGCTGGGAGGAGGTGGTCTTATCCTCCATGGACTTTACAGTGTCCCAGATCTTTTGGGAGTTTGTGCTACAGGATGCAAATTTCTGTTTGAAAAAGCTAGCCTTTGCTTCCCTAACTAACTGCCTGTGTATATTGGTTCTTAGCGTCCCTGAAAAGTTGCATATCGCGGGGGATGTTTTTGTGCTGGTCAAGGGCAGTCAGGTCTGGAGTGAATGAAGGGCTATATCTGTTCCAGTTCTAAGTTTTTTTGAATGGGGCATGCTTATTTAAGATGGTGAAGAAAGCACTTTTAAAGAATTAGCAGGCATCCTCTACTGACGGAATGAGGTCAATATCCTTCCAGGATACCCGGGTCAGGTCGATTAGAAAGGCCTGCTCGCTGAAGTGTTTTAGGGAGCGTTTGACAGTGATGAGGGGTGGTCGTTTGACAGCAGACCCATTACGGACGCAGGCAATGAGGCAGTGATCGCTGAGATCCTGGCTGAAGACAGCAGAGGTGTAATGGCCATTCCTGCCATTATTGAAAGAGATTGTGATACCTCACATCTCAAAATAGGACTACTTAATGTTAGATCCCTCACTTCAAAGGCAGTTATAGTCAATGAACTAATCACTGATCATAATCTTGATGTGATTGGCCTGACTGAAACATGGCTTAAGCCTGATGAATTTACTGTGTTAAATGAGGCCTCACCCGCTGGTTACACTAGTGACCATATCCCCCGCGCATCCCGCAAAGGCAGAGGTGTTGCTAACATTTATGATAGCAAATTTTAATTTACCCCAAAAAAAACAACAACGACGTTTTCGTCTTTTGAGCTTCTAGTCATGAAATCTATGCAGCCTACTTAATCACTTTTTATAGCTACTGTTTACAGGCCTCCTGGGCCATATGCAGCGTTCCTCACCGAGTTCCCTGAATTCTTATCGGACCTTGTAGTCATCGCAGATAATATTCTAATTTTTGGTGACTTTAATATTCACATGGAAAAGTCCACAGACCCACTCCAAAAGGCTTTCGGAGCCATCATCGACTCAGTGGGTTTTGTCCAACATGTCTCTGGACCTACTCACTGCCACAGTCATACTCTGGACCTAGTTTTGTCCCATGGAATAAATGTTGTGGATCTTAATGTTTTTCCTCATAATCCTGGACTATCGGACCACCATTTTATTACGTTCGCAATCGCAACAAATAATCTGCTCAGATCCCAACCAAGAAGCATTAAAAGTCGTGCTATAAATTCTCAGACAACCCAACGATTCCTTGATGCCCTTCCAGACTCCCTCTGCCTACCCAAGGACGTCAGAGGACAAAAATCAGTTAACCACCTAACCGAGGAACTCAATTTAACCTTGCGCAATACCCTAGATGCAGTTGCACCCCTAAAAACTAAAAACATTTGTTATAAGAAACTAGCTCCCTGGTATACAGAAAATACACGAGCTCTGAAGCAAGCTTCCAGAAAATTGGAATGGAAATGGCCCCACACCAAACTGGAAGTCTTCCGACTAGCTTGGAAAGACAGTACCGTGCAGTATCGAAGAGCCCTCACTGCTGCTCGATCATCCTATTTTTCCAACTTAATTGAGGAAAATAAGAACAATCCGAAATTTCTTTTTGATACTGTCGCAAAGTTAACTAAAAAGCAGCATTCCCCAGGAGAGGATGGCTCTCACTTCAGCAGTGATGAATTCATGAACTTCTTTGAGGAAAAGATCATGATCATTAGAAAGCAAATTACGGACTCCTCTTTAAATCTGCGTATTCCTCCAAAGCTCCGTTGTCCTGAGTCTGCACAACCCTGCCAGGACCTAGGATCAAGGGAGACACTAAAGTGTTTTAGTACTATATCTCTTGACACAATGATGAAAATAATCATGGCCTCTAAACCTTCAAGCTGCATACTGGACCCTATTCCAACTAAACTACTGAAAGAGCTGCTTTCTGTGCTTGGCCCTCCTATGTTTAACATAATAAACGGCTCTCTATCCACCGGATGTGTACCAAACTCACTAAAAGTGGCAGTAATAAAGCCTCTCTTGAAAAAGCCAAATCTTGACCCAGAAATTATAAAAAACGAATCAGCCTATATCGAATCTTCCATTCCTCTCAAAAATGTTAGAAAAAGCTGTTGCGCAGCAACTCAATGCCTTCCTGAAGACAAACAATGTACACGAAACGCTTCAGTCTGGTTTTATACCCCATCATAGCACTGAGACTGCACTTGTGAAGGTGGTAAATGACCTTTTAATGACGTCAGAACGAGGTTCTGCGTCTGTCCTCGTGCTCCTAGATCTTAGTGCTGCTTTTGATACCGTCGATCACCACATTCTTTTGGAGAGATTGGAAACCCAAATTGGTCTACATGGACAAGTTCTGGCCTGGTTTAGGTCTTATCTGTCGGAAAGATATCAGTTTGTCTCTGTGAATGGTTTGTCCTCTGACAAATCAACTGTAAATTTCGGTGTCCCTCAAGGTTCCGTTTTAGGACCACTATTGTTTTCACTATATATTTTACCTCTTGGGGATGTCATTCGAAAACATGTTAAATTTCACTGCTATGCGGATGACACACAGCTCTACATTTCAATGAAACATGGTGAAGCCCCAAAATTGCCCTCGCTAGAAGCCTGTGTCTCAGACATAAGGAAGTGGATGGCTGCAAACGTTCTACTCTTAAACTCGGACAAAACAGAGATGCTTGTTCTAGGTCCCAAGAAACAAAGAGATCTTCTGTTGAATCTGACAATTAATCTGGATGGTTGTACAGTCGTCTCAAATAAAACTGTGAAGGACCTCGGCGTTACTCTGGACCCTGATCTCTCTTTTGAAGAACATATCAAGACTGTTTCAAGGACAGCTTTTTTCCATCTACGTAACATTGCAAAAATCAGAAACTTTCTGTCCAAAAATGACGCAGAAAAATTAATCCATGCCTTTGTTACTTCTAGGTTGGACTACTGCAATGCTCTACTTTCCGGCTACCTGGATAAAGCACTAAATAAACTTCAGTTAGTGCTAAATACGGCTGCTAGAATCCTGACTAGAACCAAAACATTTGATCATATTACTCCAGTGCTAGCCTCCCTACACTGGCTTCCTGTTAAGGTAAGGGCTGATTTCAAGGTTTTACTGCTAACCTACAAAGCATTACATGGGCTTGCTCCTACCCATCTTTCCGATTTGGTCCTGCCGTACATACCTACACGTACGCTATGGTCACAAGACGCGGGCCTCCAAATTGTTCCTAGAATTTCTAAGCAAACAGCTGGAGGCAGGGCGTTCTCCTATAGAGCTAAATTTTTATGGAATAGTCTGCCTACCCATGTGAGAGACGCAGACTCAGTCTCAACGTTTAAGTCTTTACTGAAGACATATCTCTTCAGTAGGTCCTATGATTAAGTGTAGTCTGGCCCAGGGGTGTGAAGGTGAACGGAAAGGCTGGAGCAACGAACCGCCCTTGCTGTCTCTGCCTGGCCGGTTTCCCCTCTTTCCACTGGGATTCTCTGCCTCTACCCCTATTACGGGGGCTGAGTCATTGGCTTACTGGTGTTCTTCCATGCCGTCCCTGGGAGGGGTGCGTCACTTGAGTGGGTTGAGTCACTGATGTGGTCTTCCTGTCTGGGTTGGCTCCCCCCTTGGGCTGTGCCGTGGCGGAGATCTTTGTGGGCTATACTCAGCCTTGTCCCGGGATGGTATGTTGGTGGTTGGAGATATCCCCCCAGTGGTGTGGAGGCTGTGCTTTGGCAAAGTGGGTGGGGTTATATCCTACCTGTTTGGCCCTGTCCGGGGTTTTCATCGGATGGGGCCACAGTGTCTCCTGACCCCTCCTGTCTCAGCCTCCAGTATTTATGCTGCAGTAGTTTATGTGTCGGGGGGCTAGGGTCAGTCTGTCACATCTGGAGTATTTCTCTTGTCTTTTCCGGTGTCCTGTGTGAATTTAAATATGCTCTTTCTAATTCTCTCTTTCTCTTTCTTTCTTTCTCTTGGACGACCTGAGCCCTAGGACCATGCCTCAGGACTACCTGGCTTGATGACTCCTTGCTGTCCCCAGTTCACCTGGCCGTGCTGCTGCTCCAGTTCCAACTGTTCTGCCTGCAGCTATGGAACCCTGACCTGTTCATCAGACGTGCTACCTGTCCCAGACCTGCTGGAACCCTGACCTATTCACCGGACGTGCTACCTGTCCCAGACCTGCTGTTTTCAACTCTCTAGAGACAGCAGGAGCGGTAGAGATACTCTCAAAGATCGGCTATGAAAAAGCCAACTGACACTTACTCTTGTGTTACTGACTTGTTGCACCCTCGACAACTACTATGATTATTATTATTTGACAATGCTGGTCATTTATGATCATTTGAACATCTAGGCCATGTGCCGTTATAATCTCCACCCGGCACAGCCAGAAGAGGACTGGCCACCCCTCATAGCCTGGTTCCTCTCTAGGTTTCTTCCTAGGTTTTGGCCTTTCTAGGGAGTTTTTCCTAACCACCGTGCTTCTACACCTGCATTGCTTGCTGTTTGGGGTTTTAGGCTGGGTTTCTTTACAGCACTTTGTGATATCAGCTGATGTAAGAAGGGCTATAAAAATAAATTTGATTTGATTTGATATTTGGAGGGCAGGTTGGGTAGGATGACATCTATGAGGGTGCCCGTGTTTACGGATTTGGGGTTGTACTTGGTATGCTTTCGTTAATAAAATAATGATAAAAACACTTTCAAAATGCAGATGTTTATTTCCTTATGGATCCACAACGAATTACTATGGGAATAAATATCACTGAATGACAGAAATATTGGAACAAAGTTGGCTAATGAAGGCAAACAAATTGTTGCTTACTGGAAAATACTCTTTCAAACACATATGGTCATGTTGTACAGCGCCATTATGGCTATTAGCAGGGCTATTAGCAGGACAATAGAATTGCCTAGGAGGGTAGGGGGAGAATTCTATCGTCAAATGTATTTCTTAGCTAGGTTGGCTGTGTCATGACGTTGGCCTGTGGGTAAGGTTTATGACCCCCCCCCATAAATACCTTTCTCCCTTCCCCTCTCTGACCCTACTGAAGGACTTGAATAGCCTGTGTTAAATATAGAGAGTCTGGGAACATCAAACAAATGGGGAAAAGGAACCATATTTTGGTAATAAAACCAGTTGGAAATATGCTTGGGAATGTAATGAGTATGTATGTCAGGTTCGGTTGTCATCTGAGACATTATGACTGATGACAGGACGACATAAACTGTACCTGAGAAAGTATACACCCTCTAGTTATCAGAGTAACATGCAATTGTTATGCAATTGAAATATTTGATATTGAAATTGTTTGTTAGGAGATTAAATGTAATTTTAGCTTCCAAATGAGAGAATTGGGTTTTCATAAGGAAAGTGCCCTGCTTGATCAGTGGCCCACCCCTGTGAAGAGGAGGGGTTATAAACGATGAAACGCATCCTTCCCCCCTCTCCACTATATAAGCCTTTGACGGAAAGATAACCAGGTTGTTCCAGTACGGGAGGTCTGCAGCCTCTACGTTAGAAGGACACACATGTCAAGTACAGAACTAAGCCAACCTCGGCGTGAGCTTTGGTGGTGAATGGTATGAACTTTGAGCTTATTCACTACAGAAGTGATACTTCCTAGCCGTTGAGTTAGCAGCGGCCGCTGTAGACGTGGGCTAGGAAAGGACGGACGACGGATCCAGTCTAACAACCAGACGAAGATACCACCACGTATCCAATTGACCACCATTGACATTCTTCCGAAAACAGGAAGATCTGTTGGCCAGCATCTATGACCAATCTACCGAAGCGCAGCTCAGAGTAAATATTTATTGCATTTTCCTTTTCCAAATGGGCGGTAATTTAGAATGCATAAGATAATGTATTTACGATAGCATAGCTGCTGTTTCTTTATTCCTAAGTCTTCCCGCTCTTTCATTCAAGCCCAACTCCCGTTCGTTTGTGTAACCAGCCGTCATATCTGTTCCATCTACCGGGACGTTTTCTGTATGACATCATTTGTATTCTGTGTATATGTAATTCTGTGTTATTAGTTTAGGTATTTAGTAAATAAATAATTAAACCCAATTTTTTATTGCTGATTCAACTTGTTAGCCAGTGTTCGTGAAGATAGCCAAGAATTTACAACTTTCATTATGAGACTGAAAATAAGACAAGGGTTAATATTGACTGCTATCGATGTAAAATATTACAAAGTATTTTAAGAGTTTATTCGGAAGATAACGGCTCTATAAACGTTCTTCCGTGGTGCCCCGACTTTCTAGTTAATTACATTTACATGATTAGCTTAATCAGGTAATATTAATTACAGCGAAATCATTTTATAAATTAGCATGTCATATCACTTATCCTCTATGGGCTAGGTGGGACGCTAGCGTGCCACCCGTGGTGCACTCCATCAACAGCAGGTGCATTTCAAGAGCGGCAAATTTGAATCCAAATAAATGTCAAAATTCAAATTTTTCAAACATACAACTATTTTACACCCTTTGAAAGATAAACATCTCCTTAATCTAACCACGTTTTACGATTTCAAAAAGGTTTTACGGCGAAAGCATAAATTTAGAGTATGTTAGGACAGTACATTTACAAGAGTTGTGTGTAATGTTTTGTCAAGTCAAAGACAGGGTCACCAAAACCATAAAACCAGCTAAAATGATGCACTAACCTTTTACAATCTCCATCAGATGACACTCCTAGGACATTATGTTAGACAATGCATGCATTTTTAGTTCTATCAAGTTCATATTTATATCCAAAAACAGCGTTTTACTATGGCATTGATGTTGAGGAAATCGTTTCCCTCCAATAACCGGCAGTCAAGTCAGCGTCACAAATTAAATAATTAAAATTAGAAAACATTGGTAAAATATTATATTGTCATTTAAAGAATTATAGATTTACATCTCTTGAACGCAATCAACTTGCCAGATTTAAAAATAACCTTACTGGGAAATCACACTTTGCAATAATCTGAGCACTGCGCCCAGAAAAATACGCGTTGCGATACAGACTAGACGTCATGTTGGGGAGATCTAAAATCGAAAATACTATGTAAATAATCCATTACCTTTGATTCTCTTCATCAGATGTCACTTCCAGGTATCACAGGTCCATAACGAATGTAGTTTTGTTCAAAAAAGCTCATCATTTATGTCCAAAAATCTCCGTCTTGTTAGCACATGATCTAAGCCAGCCGGACTTCTCGTCATGAACGAGGGGAAAAAATATATTTACGTTCGTTCAAACATGTCAAACGTTGTATAGCATAAATCATTAGGGCCTTTTTTAACCAGAACATGAATAATATTCAAGGTGGACGAATGCATACTCTTTTATAACGTATTGGAACGAGGGTACCCAACATGAACTCGCGCGCCAGGTGTCTAATGGGACATCATCGTTCCATGGCTCTTGTTCGGTCAGATCTCCCTCCAGAAGACTCAAAACACTTTGTAAAGGCTGGTGACATCTAGTGGAAGCAATAGGAAGTGCCAAAATATTCCTCAGCCCCTGTGTTTTTCAATGGGATAGGTTTAAAGGTAATACAACACATCAGGTATCCACTTCCTGTCAGAAAATGTCTCAGGGTTTTGCCTGCCAAATGAGTTCTGTTATACTCACAGACACCATTCAAACAGTTTTAGAAACTTTAGAGTGTTTTCTATCCATATATAATAAGTATATGCATATTCTAGTTACTGGGTAGGATTAGTAACCAGATTAAATCGGGTACATTTTTTTTATCCAGACGTGCAAAGGCTTCTAGCGGCCAGTGATTTTAATGCAGGAAAATTGAAATCAGTCTTACCTCATTTCTACCAGTATTTCACCGGTGCAACTAGAGGCGAAAGAAAACTGTAGATCATCTTTACTCCACACACAGAGACGCATAACAAAGCTCTCCCTCACCATCCATTTGGCAAATCTGACCATAACTCTATCCTCCCGATTCCGGCTTACAAGCAAAAACTTAAAATCAAATCAAAGTATGTCACGAGCCAAATACAACATGTGTAGACTTTACAGTGAAATGCTTACTTACAAGCCCTAACCAACAGTGCAATTTTTAAGTAAAAAATAGGTATTAGGTAAACAATAGACAGGTAAAGACATTTTTAAAAACCCTGTAAAATGACAATGAAAATAACAGTAGCGAGGCTATATACAGGTGGTACCAGTACAGAGTCAATGTGCGGGGGCACCGGTTAGTTGGGCTAATTGAGGTAGTAAGCACATGTTGGTACAGTTAAAGTGACTATGCATATATGATAAACAGAGAGTAGCAGCAGCGTAAGAGGGGGTTGGCGGGTTGGGGGTGGCGGGACACAATGCAAATAGTCCGGGTAGCCATTTGATTATCTGTTCAGGAGGTTTATGGGTTGGAGGTAAAAGCTGTTGAGAAGCCTTTTGGTCCTAGACTTGGCGCTCTGGTACCGCTTGCCATGAGGTAGCAGAGAGAACAGTCTATGACTAGGGTGGCTGGAGGCTTTGACAATTTTTAAGGTCTTCCTCTGACACCGCCTGGTGTAGAGGTCCTGGATGGCAGGAAGCTTTGCACCAGTGATGTACTGGGCCATACGCACTACCCTCGGTAGTGCCTTGCTGCTGCGGGCCGAGCATTTGCTGTACCAGGCAGAGATGCAACCAGTCAGAATGTTCTCGATGTTGTAGCTGTAGAACCTGTTGACGATCTGAGGACTAATGCCAAATCTTTTCAGTCTCCTGAGGGGGAATAGGTTTTGTTGTGCCCTCTTCAGGACTGTCTTGGTGTGCTTGTACCATTCTAGTTAGTTGGTGATGTGGACAACAGGGAACTTGAAGCTCTCAACCTGCTCCACTACAGCCCCGTCGATGAGAATGGGGGCGTGCACGGTCCTCCTTTTCCTGTCGTCCACAATCATCTCCTTTGTCTTGATTACGTTGAAGGATAGGTTGTTAATCTGGCACCATCCGGCCAGGTCTCTGACCTCCTCCGTATAGGCTGTCTCATCATTGTTGGTGATCAGGCCTACCACTGTTGTGTCGTCTGCAAACTTAATGATGGTGTTGGAGTCGTGCCTGGCCATGCAGTCGTGGGTGAACAGGGAGTACAGGAGGAGACTGAGCATGCACACACCCCTGAGGGGCTCCGGTGTTGAGGATCAGCGGGCAGATGTGTTGCTACCTACCCTCACCACCTGAGGGTGGCCCGTCAGGAAGTCCAGCATCCAGTTACAGAGGGAGGTGCTTAGTCTCAGGATTCTTTGCTTAGTGATGAGCTTTGAGGGCACTACGGTGTTGAACGCTGAGCTGTAGTCAATGAATAGCATCCTCATATAGGTGTTCCTTTTGTCCAGGTGGGAAAGGGCAGTGTGGATAGCAATAGAGATTGCATCATCTGTGGATATGTTTGAGCGGTATGCAAATTCGAGTGGGTGTAGGGATTCTGGGATAATGGTGTTAATGTGAGCCATTACCAGTCTTTCAAAGCACTTCATGGCTACGGACGTGAGTGCTACAGGTCTGTAGTCATTTAGGCAGGTTACCTGTTCTTGGGCACAGGGACTATGGTGGTCTGCTTGAAACATGTTGGTATTACAGACTCAATCAGGAACATGTTGAAAATGTCAGTGAAGACACCTGCCAGTTGGTCAGCACATGCCCAGAGCACACATCCTGGTAATCCGTATGGCACAGCGGCCTTGTGAATGTTGACCTGTTTAAAAGGTCTTATTCACATTGGGTACGGAGAGCGTGATCACACAGTCGTCCGGAACTGCTGATGCTCTCATGCATGCCTCAGTGTTGCTTGCCTCGAAGTGAGCATAGAAGCGTTTTAGCTCATCTGGTAGGCTCGTGTCACTGGGCAGGTCGCGGTTGTGCTTCCCTTTGTAGTCTGTAATAGTTTGCAGGCCCTGCCACATCCGACGAGCGTCAGAGCCGGTGTAGTACGATTCAATCTTAGTCCTGTATTGGCGCGTTGCCTGTTTGATGGTTTGTCGGAGGGCATAGCAGGATTTCTTGTAAGCTTCCGGGTTAGTCCCGCTCCTTGAAAGCGGCAGCTCCAGCCTTTAGCTCAGCGCGAATGTTGCCTGTAATCCGTGGCTTCTGGTTGCGGTATGTACGTACAGTAACTGTGGGGATGACGTCATCGATGCACTTATGAAGCCAATGACTGATGTGGTGTACTCCTCAATTTCATCGGAACAATCCAGGAACATATTCCAGTGTGTGCTTGCAAAACAGTCCTGTAGTTTAGCATCTGCTTCATCTGACCACTTTTTTATAGACCCACTGGTGCTTCCTGCTTTAATTTTTGCTTGTAAGCAGGAGGATAGAATTATGGTCAGATTTGCCAAATGGAGGGAGAGCTTTGTACACGTCTCTGTGTGTGGAGTAAAGGTGATCTAGAATTATTTTCCCTCTTGTTGCGCATTTAACATGCTGCATTAAAGTCCCTGGCCACTTGGAGCACTGCCTCTGGGTGAGCGGTTTCCTGTTTGCTTATTTCCTTATACAGCTGACTGAGTGCGGTCTTAGTGCCAGCATCCGTCTGTGGTGGTAAATAAACAGCCACGAAAAAAACTCTTGGCAAATAGTGTGGTCTACAGCTTATCATGAGATACTCTACTTCAGGCGAGCAAAATCTAGAGACTTCCTTAGATTTCATGCACCAGCTGTTGTTAACCTGTTGGGGGTAGGGGGCAGTATTTACACGGCCGGATAAAAAACGTACCCGATTTAATCTGGTTATTACTACTGCCCAGAAACTAGAATATGCATATAATTATTGGCTTTGGATAGAAAAGACCCTAAAGTTTCTAAAACTGTTTGAATGGTGTCTGTGAGTATAACAGAATTCATATGGCAGGCAAAAACCTGAGAAGATCCTGTACAGGAAGTGCCCTCTCTGACCATTCCTTAGGCTTCTTGGCTCTGTTTATTGAAAACTTAGGATCTCTGCTGTAACGTGACACTTCCTACGGCTCCCATAGGCTCTCAGAACCCGGGAAAAAGCTGAATGATGTAATTCCAGCCGCTGGCTGAAAAACTTTAGCGCCTTTGGTAAGTGGTCGATCAGAGGACCATCAGACTGTGGCGCGTGCACGGGGGGATACCATGTTTTTATTTTCTCTCTCTTTGTAGTAAAACACGATTTCCCGGTCGGAATATTATCGCTTTTTTACGAGAAAAATGGCAGAAAAATTGATTTTAAACAGCGGTTGACATGCTTCGAAGTACGGTAATGGAATATTTAGATTTTTTTTGTCACGAAACGCGTCGGGCGCGTCACCCTTCTTTACCCTTTCGGATATTGTCTTGAACGCACGAACAAAACGCCGCTATTTGGAAATAACTATGGATTATTTTGAACCAAACCAACATTTGTTATTGAAGTAGAAGTCCTGGGTGTGCATTCTGACGAAGAACAGCAAAGGTAATAACATTTTTCTTATAGTAAATCTGACTTTGGTGAGGGCTAAACTTGCTGGGTGTCTAAATAGCTGTGATGCCGGGCTATCTACTTAGAATATTGCAAAATGTGCTTTCACCGAAAAGCTATTTTAAAATCGGACATAGCGAGTGCATAGAGGAGTTCTGTATCTATAATTCTTAAAATAATTGTTATGCTTTTTGTGAACGTTTATAGTGAGTAATTTAGTAAATTCACCGGAGGTTTGCGGGGGGTATGCTAGTTCTGAACGTCACATGCTAATGTAAAAAGCTGGTTTTTGATATAAATATGAATTTGATTGAACAAAACATGCATGTATTGTATAACATAATGTCCTAAGATTGTCATCTGATGAAGATCATCAAAGGTTAGTGCTGCATTTAGCTGTGATTTGGGTTTATGTGACATTCTATGCTAGCTTGAAAAATGGGTGTCTGATTATTTCTGGCTGGGTACTCTGCTGACATAATCTAATGTTTTGCTTTCGTTGTAAAGCCTTTTTGAAATGGGACAGTGTGGTAGATTAACGAGAGTCTTGTCTTTAAAATGGTGTAAAATAGTCATATGTTTGAGAAATTGAAGTAATAGCATTTCTAAGGTATTTGAATAACGCGCCACGGGACTCCACTGGCTGTTACGTAGGTGGGACGAAATCGTCCCACTGGCCCTAGAGAAGTTAAGATGGAAAGAAATTCCACAAATTCACTTTTAACAAGGCACACCTGCTAATTGAAATGCATTCCAGGTGACTACCTCATGAAGCTGGTTGAGAGAATGCCAAGACTGTGCAAAGGGTGGCGACTTTGAAGAAACTCAAATATATTTTGATTTAACACTTTTTTGGTTACTACAAGATTCCATATGTGTTATTTCATAGTTTTGATGTCTTCACTATTATTCTACAATGTAGAAAATATTATAAATAAAGAAAAACCCTGGAATGAGTAAGTGTGTCCAAACCTTTGACTGGTACTGTACAACAGACAAAGAAAGGCTCAAGACTTCGGGTGAGTGCATTCCGACCCATAACTTTGGCAATCAATTCCAGTAGCATGAAGGATTTCTCCAGCCACTGGAGATCAATAGTGTTTAGCACCAGTGTGCGAGTAGGAGGAGATCAAGATGGCCGCTGCTGAGTCATCAAGGGCTACTTCTGTCATCAGAACTCACTGACCTAAAAAGTAAGGCCTCTCTCCTCCGATATCTTATAGGTCACACAGATAACATGTCTTTGCAACAGTGTCCATAACTGTGACTAACTTTGTTTAAAGTGGTTTGTCTACAGGGTTAGGTAGGTTATTTTCTAAGTGTAATGAGTTACACTTACCTATCCAAAATTATAATCAGTAAAGTAACTTTTGGATTACCCAAACTCTATAAAGTAATCTAAGTTTAGGCATTAACTCCGAATGGTTAAGGTTTGTAATAGGCTTAGAACAAAAATATAAAAAACAACTTTCTATCGGTGGATTCAAACATGCAACCTTTGGAACCAGAGGCAGACGCCCATCCACCATCTCCGTTCATAACACCCTAGCAAAACCAAAGCCTACTTGATGGTAACAGAGCTCACTGTTGCCCCTAGTTGCTGGTTTCCACGTTATCTCCCGACATCCTCAGACATGGATGGATGAATGTTGAATACTGACTTGTATCATGGGTGTTCAAGATATAGGATTTTCAAGAAACAAAGTGTAACTTGCCACATCACTGTATTAACACTAAACTAATGAAAAAAATATAGTTTTTGAGTGGATTATTCCTTGAAGAGGCATTAGAAGACAAAAATAATCCATCAAACACATTTGGTGTGTCATCATAGTGGTCTCGGACTTGTGGTCAGACTCGCTCATCTGGAACAAACTTAAACTTTTTCCAATGCTGAATTGAAATGTCATTGAGAAAACAGAAAGGAGTTCATGTATTTTTTCTCAATCATCCTTTCTGCATTTAAATGTAATCCAAGAAGTAAACATGTAACAGTTACTTTCTAAATGTAATCTGTTACAGTTACCTATCCAAAATTATAATCATAAATGGTATTTTTGGATTACCCAAACTCAGTAAAGTAATCTAAGTTTAGGCATTAACTCCAAATTCTTAAGGTTAGGCATTAACCAGTGATGGAAAAAGTACCCAATTGTCATACTTGAGTCATTTTCTGTTAAGGTATCTTTACTTTTACTCAAGTAAAAGTCACCCAGTAAAATACTACTTGAGTAAAAGTAAATATGTATTTAATTTTAAATATACTTAAGTATCACAAGTAAAAGTATAAATCATTTCAAATTCCTTATATTAGGCAAACCAGACGGCGCGATTTTCTTTGTTATTTACGGATAGGCCAGGGGCACACTCAGACATAATTTACAAATGAAGCATTTGTATTTAGTGAGTCTGCCAGATCAGAGGCAATATGAATGAGCAGGGATGTTCTCTTGATAAGTGCGTAAATTTGACTATTTTCCTCTCCTGTTAAGCATTCAAAATGTAGCGAGTACTTTTGGGTGTCAAGGAAAATGTATGGTGTAAAAAGTACATTATTTTCTTTAGGAATGGAGTGAAGTAAAAGCTGTCAAAAATATAAATAATAAAATACAGATATACCAAAAAACAACTTTAGTAGTACTTTAAAGTATTTTTACACCACAAGCATTAACTCTGAATGGTTAAAGTAAGAGTTAAGGTTTAGTTACTTCCCATGTAGGTACTCCTCAACCCTGTATCTCCATATATAATTCAAACACTATTACACTTGCCTTGGCCCATTTGTTGAGAGTGAGGAAGTAATGAATTAAATGTATATCTCCATGTCTGGTCAACAATTTCTTTGCTTTTGAGCCCTTTTTTTCCCTTCTTCAAAAAAGGCAGGAATAAATTCCACCTGGAGTTCTTCTACAGTAACTACAGACGTAGGATCTTAATTACACCTGTATTGTCGGAGGAAAATAATCCGGGTTTCAGTGAATTAGTGCGGGTTTCAGTGAAATTATGTTAAATCACTCATCTGCATTGCAGCGCAGGAAAATCTCAGCAACAAAAGAGTGATCAAATTAAAAGGGAAGTAATATTTATCATATAGGCTATAGAATATACCTCACGTGACCTGTGATAAGACTATGTAATTAGCCTATTAAAATGTTTATCTGACTCCATAAAGATTATTTAGCAAAATGCAAGAAACTATAGTTGACTTACAGTAATAGGCTATCAAGAAAGGTCTGAGTTGTCTATCAAAGGCAAAAAGCTGTAATATTATTGTAAAATAAATGATAAAATTGTACAAGGCACAAGCTTAAGTTACAAGGCCTTATTCTAGGTATGATCAGGGCGGGAACGAGAGAGAAGTCATGGCTTGTGCCATAGCTCTTGGGGGAGAGAGAGGTAGAAAGACAATGTATATTTCACCAACACAGGTCAGGAACAAAGAGAAAGAGACAATGAATCTAAGAGCTTCTTATAAGAATCTGACTTGTTTGGATTCAAAATCTGAGTTGTTGACCAATAGCATTACTGTTGAGTTAACTTCCAATCATATCAGACCCGCAGGATATAAAGACAATGGAACCTCTGCTTTACAGAGGTGTGATAGAATGGGGAATGTGGTGAGCAACACAGAGAAGGCTAAATTCTTAAGACAAGACAAATACAATCTTTGCATACAGTGTAGTCACTTCAGGGGCTGGGCCGCCCTATAATCCTACATCTGTACAATTTTGTCAAGCAATGCCATTTTATGTAGTGAGGGTTGGATATGTTAGGGGCTGAAATTGTGATGAAGCATTCTAAAGGAAAGTGAGAATGAACACAATTGGTGAACAGCAGGTAAAGGTCTCACCTCTCAGCATTCAGGGACATGAGTTTGGCTACGTTATAGCAGATTCGAGCATCCAGAACAGTGCTTGTCTGTGTGACAATGGAGAGAAAACAAAACAGAACAATTACCATACTATAATGAGTTGATAAAGTCAGTGATCTTAAAATGCAGTGACATTTTTTATATTAAGCAAACCAGATGGCACGACTTTGCTTTTTTAATTTACAGATAGCCAGGGGAACACTCCAACACTCAGACATCATTTACAAATGAAGCATGTGTGTTTAGTGAATCTGGCAGACCAAAGGCGTGGCGATGACCAGGGATGTTCACTTGATAAGTGTGTGAATTATACAACTTTCCTGTGTTAGGTTCTAAATAACAGGGTAAAAACTGACAGACAACTATGAAAAGCTCAAACCAAGTTTATTCATCCAATGGGTCAGACAGCTGAACAGACAAAGACATTCACAGAAGCAATTTAACTCTTCCTCCTATGCTGAGTGTCCTCCTTACACATCTGAACAGCCAATACAGCTCTGTTGCTAGACAAAACGTTAGGGATCTGTTCTTCCTCACTTCATCTGACCTGACCTCAGCCCAAATTCCTCACTCCTCCCCAACTCACAGCTGTCCTGTTGACTTGTACCAGACTGTGGCCCTTCTCCTTTCCATAGGATCCCTGATGTCTAATAATCACATATTCTGACAGAATGTAAACATTCTACATTCCCCTCTCTCCCTCAGTGACATGAATAAGGATATTAGAAGTGAGAACCAATGAACTGTCTTGCTAAGCATTCAAATTGTAACAAGTACTTTTGGGTGTCCGGGAAAATGTATGGAGTGAAAAGTAAATTATTTTCTTTAGGAATGTAATGGAGTAAAAAATATAAATAGTTAAGTACATATACCCCCAAAAGTAGTACTTTAAAGTATTTTTACTTAAGTACTTTACACCACTGATCTTCACCCACTTCCCACATACAGTGCCTTCAGAAAGTATTCAAAATGGACAGCCTGAATTCAAAATGGATTTTTTTTTTAAATGATCACCCATCTACACACAATAACCCAACGACAAAGTGAAAACATGTTTTTAGAAATGTTTGCAAATGTATTGAAAAATAAATGCAGAAATATCTCATTTACATAAGTATTCACACCTTTGGCCAAAATTACAGCTTTGAGTCGTCTTGTATCAGTTTTGCACATCTGGATTTGGGGATTTTCTCCCATTCTTCTTTGCAGATTTTCTCAAGGACTGTTAAATTATATGGGGAGCAGCATTGAACAGTAATCTTAAAGTATTTCCACAGATTTTCAATAGTATTCAGGTTGGGCTTTTCCTGGGCCACTGAAGGACTTTCACATTCTTCTTCTAAAGCCATTCCAGCATTGCTTTGGCTGTATGCTTGGGGTCATTGTCCTGTTGGAAAGTAAATCTTTACACTGGTTTAAGGTCACTTGCACTGTGAAGCAGGTTCTCATCAAGGATTTGCCTGTATTTGGTTCCATTCATTGTTCCCTCTATCCTTACCAGTCCCACAGTCCCTGCCACTGAAAAGCATCCCCAAAGCATGCTGCCAGGTGATGAGCTGTGCCTGGTTTCCTCCAGATATAGTGCCAAAGAGGCCAAAGAGTTCAGTTTTGGTCTCATCAGACCACAGAATCTTTTGCCTTATGCTTATGGACAGCCAGCTGGGTAGTTACATATTTTTTCAATTTCCCAATGATGGAGACCATCGTGCTCTTGGAAACTTTCAACACCTCTAGAAATTGTTTTATTATCCTTTGTAGTGGAAATGTTTAGTGTCCTCTGTGTGTCTGCAAACGCGTGACTACATATAGCATATTGTTTCTTGTTATTGTGTTAGGATGGGAACACATTGTTACTTTGGCCCCACGCCTAGAAACTGCATGTGCAAGGTCATGATCAGCCTATTGCACCCTGAGAGCAGAGACGCCGACTGTGCACGAGCATAAAGAGTGCTGAAGGAAGAGCATCCCTTCAGAGCTTCTGACAGACTTGTACTTTGAGTATTAAGTTTGTTGTAACCTCTCTGACCATGACAATAAATCTGTTCATTAACTTTGACTGAGTCCTTAACGGTGAATTTCCACGACACCTTCCCCAGCAGTACCGGAGCGCCAAGTCGAGATCCAAAAGGCTTCTTAACAGCTTCTACTCCCTAGCCATAAGACTCCTGAACAGCTAATCAAAGGGCTACCCAGACCGCTCTTTTATTTTACACAGTCATTATTGCTCATCTTTATCAATGATATCAAAAAATTCTGACCCTACTGTAGAACGTACCACGGATTACATTTTAATCATTTAGCAGACACTCTTATCCAGAGCGACTTACAGTAGTGAATACATTTCATATATTTTTTTTTTCTTTTTCCGTACTGGTCCCCCGTGGGAATTGAACCCACAACCCTGGCGTTGCAAACACCATGCTCTACCAACTGAGCCACACGGGCCACATGCAGGTGCAAGCAAATGCCTTGCTGATGCCTGACAATAAATTAAATCAGAAAAAGGCTTACTCAAAGTGTTGTTTTATGTGGACCTCTTCGGCATATTTGGAGATTCCATTGATAAATAAAGTGCGTTTCACCTGGAAAAGAGCATATGCCTTGATTTATGACTGCTGAAAATAACACATCTGTTAACCAGATGTTGACATTTACTGTACATCAGAACAATTACATTTCAAATGTTCCTATACTAGCCCACTGATTAAGTGGACATTGCATTCATCCGACTTTGACTAAGCTGGATAAATAAATCAATAAATAAAAACTTTACCAGGTCGTCCTCATTGTAATGCATCTTGGAAGTGTGTCGTCTCATGCTGTACACAGTCAGAAGCAGGTATATGAATGCAAACGAAGTGTGGAGCCACAAGAGGTTAGTCCTGAGAAAACGCAGAAGAGGTTTTAAAAATGTGTTGGTTAAAATATGTCTAAAAACATTACAACCAGTATACAATCATCTGATCATGATGTAACAAAATATTGCAACCAGTTTTGCCTGCTGGGATTGTCCGTAACTACCCATCATTCTTTATTTTCAAATAATGCCATTTTTTAAATAACCAACAAAATAACAAAAGCGTGTTATAAAAATGTACCAACCCAGAATTCAGGTTTGCTATAGTGGTCCGCCCAAAGCTGTATGCATTATTTTCTGCTGACAAAAAGAGAACAATGTATATAGACATTTCCTTGAGACATTTCCTTTAAGTATTTATATTATCTGTAGTTAGTTATCTGTTTGTCAATTTAAATAAGACTTTCTTGTATCAATTTAGTTATGATAGTCAACCTAAATAAAGTAGTCTGCCAAAGAATACAACCTAACAGCCGAGATACACTACATGACCAAAAATATGCGGACACCTGCTCGTCGAATATCTCATTCCAAAATCATGGGCATTAACATGGAGTTGGTCCCCTCTTTGCTGCTATAACAGCCTACACTCTTCTGGGAAGGCTTTCCTCTAGATGTTGGAACACTGCTGCGGGTACTTGCTTCCATTAAGCCACTGATGTTGGATGATTAGGCCTGGCTCGCAGTCGGCATTCCAATTCATCCCAAAGGTGTTTGATGGGGTTGAGGTCAGGGTTCTATGCAGGCCTGTCTAGTTCTTCCACACCGATTTCGACAAACCATTTCTGTATAGACCTTGCTTTGCGCACAGGGGCATTGTCATGCTGAAACAGGTAAGGGCCATCCCCAAACTGAACAATGAAAAACCGTCCCAGACCATTATTCCTCCTCCACCAAACTTTACAGTTGCCACTAGGAATTGGGACAGGTAGCGTACTACTGGCATCCGCCAAACCCAGATTAGTCCATCGGACTGCCAGATGGTAAAGTGTGATTCATCACTCCAGAGAACGCGTTTCCACAGCTCCAGAGTCTAATGGCTGCAAGCTTTACGCCACTCCAGCCGACACTTGGCATTGTGTATGGTGATCTTAGGCTTGTGTGCGGCTGCTCGGCCATTGAAACCCATTTCATGAAACTCCCAGCAAACAGTTATTGTACTGACGTTGCTTCCAGAGGCAGTTTGGAACTCGGTAGTGATGACAAGAAGGAAGCCTGTACAGAATAAAAATATTACAAAACATGCATCTTGTTTGCAATAAGGCACTAAAGTAAAACGGCAAAAAATGTGGCAAAGAAATGAACTTTCTCAGTGCCGAGGTGTCACAACAGCCTCGGGTTCGATCCCGTGACCGGGAGACCCATGAGGCGGCGCACAATTGGCCCAGCGTCATCCTGGTTTTGCCAGCCGGGATTTCCTTGTCTCATCGGGCTCTAGCGACTCCTTGTGGCGGTCCGGGCACCTGCAAGCTGACCCCGGTTGTCAGTTGGACAGTGTTTCCAACGACACATTGGTACAGCTGGCTTTCATGTTAAGCGAGCAGTGGGTCAAGAAGCAGGGCGGCTTTGTAGGGTCGTGTTTCGGAGGATGCATGGTTCTCGACCTTCGCCTCTCCTGAGTCCATAGGGGAGTTGCAGCGATGAGACGAGACTAACAACCAATTGGATATCACGAAATTAGGGAGAAAAAGGGGTAAAAGTAAAAAAAGATATAAGAACTTTATGTCCTAAATACAAAGTGTTATGTTTGGGGCAAATTTGACACAACACATCACCGAGTACCACTCTTCATATTTTCAAGCATTGTGGTAGCTGCATCATGTTATGGGTATGCTTTTCATCAGCAAGGAGCAGGGAGTGTTTAGGATAAAAATAAACGTAATAGTGCTTTCCAACAGACACTGGAAGACAAATTCACCTTACAGTAGGCCAATATCCTAAAATACAAGGCCAAATATATAATGGAATTGCTTACCAAGAGGATGTTGAATGTTCCTGAGTGGCGTAGTTACAGTTTTGACTTAAATTGCTTAAAAATCTATGGCAGTGCTTGAAGAACTTTAAAAAAGAATGTGCAAATATTGTACAATACAAGTGTGCAAAGCTCTTAGAGACATACCCAGAAAGACTCACAGCTGTAATGGCTGCCAACGTGATTCTAACATATATTGACTGAGGGGTGTGGATACTTCTGTATTTCATTTTCAATACATTAGCAAAAAAATTCTACAAGTATGTTTTCACTTTTTCTTTATGGTGTATTGTGTGTAGATGGGATCCATTCTGAATTCAGGCTGTAACAACAAAATGTGAAATAAGTCAAAGGGTTTGAATAATTTTTTAAGGCACTGCAAATGCCTTAATGGGCCGTTTTGGCATATCATAAACCCAAAACAAGGACCCATTGGTCCATTTGTGTTTTTGTTGTCATAGGAGATTTTGTAAACTTTTAACTGTACAATGGAGAGCAGATATGCTACTTCTATGTGCAAATCTGATGGAATACGCCTTCCTTCATCTTGTTCCATTGTTTATTTCTTTGTTGAAGTCACATTATTTATATACAAAGTCTCATATGACAACAAAAACAATGTAGTGTGTCTTTAGCTTAAGGTGATCTCATTAATAAGGGATTTATAAGGTAAACAAGAGGTACATATCATTAATAGAAATTAATGGAAATCTGGCACACTCACCCAAAAGGTCTCCAGAAAAGTTGACCGGCAGGACGATGCCCACAGACAGAACCCCAACAACTACAAGCTGGCCGATGATGTGGCGCTGGAAAGAAAGGTAGTGCACGGCATCCTCACCACACTTCTCCCGGATCTCCTCGTCCCTAGGTGGGGTGAGGGCAGGAGAAGTGGGTTCACTTTGAGTATAAGCTGAGCCCCATTTTCACAGAGACAAGAACCTTCTTTTTAAACTTTTTGAACTTATTTTTGGTGAAATGGGTAGGGGGTAACATTTTTTACATTTTAACCACAAAAAGCCCAGCATGAGACGTAGTCATCAGCAGGCCTGGGATAACTAGTTTAATTTTGTTCCTCACAATCTTTTGTGAGGAACAAATAGTTTGTTTGGAGGTGACTACAATAAATGGCATGGCTGTATCTGGAACTGCATGTTGCAGATAGAAATATAATGAATAGCGCACACACAATTTCTTATACTATTCCAATGTATCTGACAGCAGATCATATTAGATCTATACAATACATTTATATCTGAAAATTCTGTAAATGTCCATTCTCGTGAATGTCCATTGACCCAGGTGCAGATAAACAAATCAAGTCAAACCAATTAACTAATGATATTTTGTACAGAGAAGTATAAACAAGTTGTGACACTCAACTACTATATGACTATCAACAGGCCACTGAAAAGGTCGAAAGCTGAAATTGATTTTATGATACCTGAAAATACTGCAGAGACATTCAAAGCCATTTGCAAACATGAAATTGTTTTTTCTAAGCATCCATAATATATTTTTTCATCTCGTTTCAAACACACACGATACCATCTTTAAAGGGACAGTTAACACAGAATACAAACTAACATGATTTTCAACCTACCTTAACTGTAGTTAATTCCGTTTTTTTCCTTTCGACATTTAATACCATATTTAGTTAACATTGAACTATTCTCTTATGCCTGTGTAATAAAACAAATTACTTTTGGCGCAACATTTTATTAGCATGTTGTTAAATAACGTTTTGATAATTGCATAGCAATGAGTTGAGTATTTATAACTATGGTATTACTATTATGCAATTATTTGAAAAAATCCAAAGTCCTATGTAACACCAATGTTGCTATTGTAATAATCAGTAACTACACATGTATAAGAACATGATGTCAAGTGTTATTATATTACCTTATGTCTCACTCATTATGAAAATACATGTGTTAGACATATAGAAACGGCAAACTTGGTCTACTCTAATATTGAGATGATTCTCTGTCCCTCACGTATTTGTTTCTAGGGTATATATTAAAATTAATGTCTGAGAGCCCTCCAAACCATGTGCTAATGATCATACACTGAACAAAAATAAATGGAACATGCAACAATTTCAAAGATTTTACAGAGTTGCAGTTCATATAAGGGAATCAGTCAATTGAAATAAACTCACAAAATGTGAGAGAAATAAGTATTTTGTGCTTATGGAACATTTCTTGGATGTTTTAATTCAGCTCATGAAACCAACACGTTACATGTTGTTTATATTTTTGTTCAGTATATATTTAGTATACTAATTCAACTAGCTGTTGTAGTTTTTGGTTCTTCAAATATTTGGCAGCCATCAAATAAACATGTTGGTGTTTTCAAATGACTTGCATACAGTGCCTTCAGAAAGTATTCAGTTCCCTCGACTTTTACCACTTTTTTTGTGTTACAGACTGAATTTAAAATTGATTAAATTGAATGGCTGTGATTGCAGTTACTCCACAATACTGACCTAATTGACTAAGTGAAAAGGTTGTACAGAATACAAATATTGCAAAACATCCATCCTGTTTGCAACAAGCCACTAAAGTAATACTGAAAAAAAAAATTGGCAAAGCAATTAACTCTGTCCTGAATATGTTATGTTTTGGGTAAATTCAATACAACATTACTGAGTACCACTGTCTATATTTTCAAGAATAGTGATGACTGCATCATTTTATGTGTATGCTTGTAATCGTAATGGACTGGGGAGTTTTTCCAGGATACATTGTTTTTACTGAATGGAGTTAAGCACAAACAAAATTCTAGAGGAAAACCTGGTTCAGTCTGCTTTCCAACAGACACTGCCAAAACTACACTGGAATTGCTTACCAAGAAGACTGCGAATGTTACAGTTGACTGCTTGACAATCTATGGCAAGACCAAAAAATGGTTGTCTAGCAATGAACAACAACCAGTTTGACAGAGCTTGAAGAATTTTGAAAAGAATAATGGTTAAATGTTGCACAATTCAGGTGTGGAAAGCTCTTTGAGACGTACCCAGAAATACTCACAGGTAACATGTATCGACTCAGGGGGTTGAATACTTACCTAATTAAGATACATTAGTGTTTCTTTTTCTTCTTTTTAAATTTTTTTTATTTTTTTTTTACAAATGTTAGAATTTCTCTTCCACTTCCAATTTGACTTGAATATTTTGTGTAGATCGTTGACCAAAAAAATGACAATTAAATCCATCTTAATCCCACTTTATAATACAAAATGTGGAAAACGGGATGTGAAAACATTCTGAAGGCACTTCCAATATTATTTGGTTTTTTGAAAGATATGCAAAATACTTTCAAACATAATTTGCTTTTCTGTGACCCGTATATGAATAACAAAGGAAATAATTGCCTTTGAAAACTCAATTTTTAAAACTCTACATTCAACAACCTAGAGTATTTGAAAAGTTGGTATTTAAAATAAACTACAAATTACAACTATTTTCTGCCCAGGTCTGTGACCAAGTAAATTCATTAACACTTGCATTGTTAAACACCATTATAATTTGAATTTCAAAACATGGTTTAACAACCCACCCCTTCCAAATTGCCAGTTGCACATTGATACTTACAAAAGGGGACACACCCCAAAAAAAATTTCAAGGGGTTGTTTAAACAAAGGTCATTTACACTCTTACATTTGTGCAGGAGCATTTCTTGTTTGTGGGGAACGTATAAAACTATTAGATTACAGTATTCAATTTTAATTTTATTTAACCTTTATGTAGGCAGGGGAGTCCCATTGATAACAAAAATATATTTTTCAAGGGAGCACTACATGACAAGACCAAGTAATTTTAATTCAGCTCATGAAACCAACACTTTACATGTGCTGTGCTGGACCCAAGGAAATAACTAAAGAACTAAGATTTTTTTTTTTAAACTTAAGCTAGTTTTGCCTGTTTCAACAACAGCTAGCTAACTAACCAATAAAATACAGTGGGTGGTCCGCCCAGTTCTAACTAGGTTATTTAGAAAATATTTTCATATGTTTAATGTATGCCCAAGGGCGACTTGCTTGGTATCCCCTTTTCCCACCAACAAACAAACAGCCATACACCACAGCAATACATACTCACATAATTACGGACAATGTGAGAAGTAGGCGCAAAAACAAAAGAGAGATAGCTCCAGAGACAACTGATTGGGTTTCTTTTAAACCAAGGGAAAGGGGATGGGATTGGGTAAAGGATAAAAAGCATGTGTGTCTTCAGATTGGCGACTGGCGACTGCCAACCTGTGACTAGGGCAGAAGGAGAGAAAACAAATACACACAGGATACCTGTATCTGTAACACTCCCACCCTTAAAAGAGCAACCCTATAAGGATTGTGACCAAAGTATTTACAACGAATACCAACAAGTTCAACGAGCAAAGGCAACCTAACGAGACATACACAAAAATCCTACATTTTTAAACACAAGACAAAGCATCTGCCAATACATTATCAGAACCCTTTTTGTGGCGGATCTCCAAATTATAATTCTGCACAATAAGCGCCCAACGCATAAGGCGCTGGTTCTGTTTGTACATACGGTGGAGAAACACTAAGGGGTTATAGTCAGTATATTCCATCACTGGTAGGGCACTGGAACCAATATATACTTCAAAGTATTGCAGAGCTAACAACAAAGCTAGAGCTTCTTGTTCGATGGTTGCATAGTTATCCTGACATTTGTTACATTTTCGAGAAAAATAACAAACATGATGATCCACTCCACTCTTGTCATGCTGCAGTAGAACAGCACCAGCACCTCTGGCACTAGCATCTACCTCAAGTTTAAACGGTCTTTCAAAATCCGGAGCAGCAAGTACAGGGGTATTACATAAGAGTGCTTAGCAGTATCGTATAGGCTTACCCTGGTGTGACGTTTCTCCAGACAAACATTGGCAGTATAATGGCCTTACTGAAGAGCACAGTGACTTTCAACGTGGCACTGTCATAGGATGACACCTTTCCAACAACTCAGTTCATAAAATGTCTGCCCTGCTAGAGCTTCCCGGGCAACTATAAGTGTTGTTATTGTGAAGTGGAAATGCCTAGGAGCAACAACGGCCCAGCCATGGATTATTTTTACTTATTTAACTAGGCAAGTCAGTTAAGAACAAATTCTTATTTACAATCATGGCCAGGAACAGTGGGTTAACTGCCTTGTTCAGGGAAAGAACGAAAGATTTTTACCTTGTCAGCTCGGGGATTCGATCTAGCAACCTTTTGGTTACTGGCCCGACGCTCTACACTAGGCTACATGCTGTGAAGTGGTAGGCAACACAAGTTCACAGAATGGGACAGCCGAGTGCTGAAGATCGCTAAAGATCGCTAAAGCACTAAAAATCGTCTGTTCTCAATTGCAACACTCACTACCGAGTTCCAAACTGCATCTGGAAGCAACATCAGTACAATAACTGTTTGTCGGGAGCTTCATGAAAGGGGTTTCCATAGCCGGGTAGCCACACTAAGATCACCATGTGCAATGCCAAGCATTGTCTGGAGTGGTGTAAAGCTCCACTCCATTGGACAAACAAATCTGGGTTTGGCGGATGCCAGGAGAACGCTACCTGCCCGAATGCATATAGTGCCAACTGTAAAGTTTGGTGAAGGAGGAATAATGGTCTGAGGCTTTTTTATCGTTCGGGCTAGGCCCCTTAGTTCCAGTGAAGGGACGTCTTAACACTACAGCATAGAATGACATTGCAGACAATTCTGTGCTTCCAACTTTGTGGCAAAAGTTTGGGGAAGGCCCTTTCCTGTTTCAGCATGACAATGCCCCCGTGCACAAGCGAGGTCCATACAGAAATGGTTTGTCGAGATCGGTGTGGAAGAACTTGACAGGCCTGCAGACAGCCCTGACTTCAACCCCATCGAACACCTTTGGGATGAATTGGAACACCGACTGAAAGCCAGGCCTAACTGCCCAACATCAGTGTCCAACCTCACTAATGCTCGAGGCTGAATGGAACCAAGTCCCCGCAGCAATGTGCCAACATATAGTGGAAAGCCTTCCCAGAAGAGTGGAGGCTGTTATAGTTGCAAAGGGGGGGCCAACTCCATATTAACGCCCATGATTTTGGAATGAGATGTTCGACGAGCAGGTGTTCACATACTTTGGTCATGTAGTGTACCATCTTTGATATGTATAATCTCATTTTGTGATTAGAGCGCCACTGAGCAATGGACAGGACAAGAGGCAGTGTCTTTTGCTTTAAACGCCAAGGGCCCTATTCATTTCAACCTATTCAATTATCTTCTTTTTTTACGCTAGAAGAAAGCCTGTTTTGAGTTATGTACTCAAACATGGTAAAACAAAAAGAAAACTGCAACTCAAGGCCAGGCACTACGGGCTAATGACGTTGACAATGACAGTTTCCAGAAAAATGTATTTACAGCATATGCAAATGTAAAAATGTTTATATATATAGAGAGAGATATAGAGATATAGATATATATATATAGAGAGAGAGTACCACAGTATGAGTCATAATACCCAAAAACCTAGAAGTCAAACAGGGAAATGGTTCCTATCATTTTTCTCATAGGGGATATAGAAACACTTAAGATAAGGGCTGTGTTTCGTGTAGGCTTACCCTGGCGTGAAGTTTTGATGACAAGGTAACTTTGATCAATATATTTATTTGTATTACCCCCCAAAATGAAATGCTAATTAGCTGCTAATGTGGCTATCATAAAGAACTACAAATGCCATGATGATCTGGACTAGACTGTCGAATCCAGGCAAAGGTAATCTCTGGATTAACCATCTAATGTTAGCTAAATATAGTAATGAACAAATTGGTTCTGTGAACTGTCTTGTGCAAGTTTTAAAAATTGACACAATACCTTTTAGCAAAGGTGTCAACTAGAGATGACGTGCAGGAGCTTGCAGGGATTTGTAGTTTTGCATGATGTCTACTG
The DNA here is from genome assembly GCF_965601325.2 of Salmo salar. Lineage (NCBI taxonomy): Eukaryota > Metazoa > Chordata > Actinopteri > Salmoniformes > Salmonidae > Salmo > Salmo salar. The sequence continues at coordinate 49,788,391 of NC_138292.1, read as the reverse complement.
ATGCTAATTAGCATTTTCGAATCAGAGTAAATAGAGCCGAATATATTGATAAGTCACCTTGTCCGAGAGAGATTTACATGGCTATCAAAACGTCACACCAGGGTAAGCCTATACGAAACACATCCCTTATTTTAAGTGTTTCTAAAATCCCATAATGGAAAAATGAACGGTGAAAAAAATTATTGGAAACCTTCCCCTGTTTGACTGCTAGGTTTTATGGGTATTATGACAGCTCCAATGTGGGGTTCTACAGCCTAGGTGATTGTGATTAAGGGGGAAAAAAATACACTATTACTGTGGTGCCTGGCCTCAACAACAACAGTATTACTCCATAATTTCTTGAAGGGTAGGATTTGTTTTGACATATTCCGGAAAGCCAGTCAGCGATTTTGAATAGGGCCCAAAGTCTACAAATAGATTGTGTTTTAGCTGCAGCACTGGGTGTATATTGTAATCTCCCACCCTTATATCCTACAACAGAAGATCTACCACAGTCCAACAATACACTTAGTCCAATGACAACATGTACAGATATGGGAGCAGTATACATTTCTCTGTCAGGACAGAAGACCACATTCCACTTTCTAGCTGGATTCCAATCTGAAAACACTCCTATCCTCTGCCTTTATTGAGGAGAAGGGGTGATTTTTTGACTGAGAACCCAGCCTGTTGAGAACTTTGCTTCTTATGGTCTAATAAACGGTCCACTCTGGAGGTGCTATCATCACAGCTAATGTCACGAGGATTCACAAAGACACCACAGCAAGAGGGCCTAGGGAAGTTAACATTCACACTGATGCACCTTTTACCTTGTATTATTTGCTCTCAGTGTGTCATAGTTACCCCTTTCTCTTCTCCGACTATGTTATATTCAAACGTGTAAAAGGAAGCATGCATGTCAAAAGATTCATATGTTAGGTGACAGTCAAAGCATCATAAGCCATGGCAGATACACTGGTGGAAGTCAACAGTATGGTTAATAGCACACAAGGCACTTATGGTGGGTTAACAAAAGTCAGAATCGACACCCAATAAAATCCATAGCAAAAAGCAGTGACAGAGCCCTCACACCAAACCATCTTGCTTGTTAATAAGATAGATACACATACACCTTTCTCACACACACCAACCCACAGCACACCCCAACTGGGCTGGATTCCAGTCCATTCTGGAATTGGATTGCAAGCACGCACACACATGCACCCCTATCCGAAAGGGAAAAGGAGAGTGTTAGTGCACCAGTGAGTAGGACAAGTACAGTTAGGGCTGTAAAGTAACCAGGGAAGAGAGAAGACAACATTGGAAAACCAGGAGATAATCAAAACGTGTTTTTTTTTTAAACAAAAAAAAACATACTATTCCCGCTCCTCCAATCTGCTGAAACACTTCTTCGATCTTCACAGTGAAACAAAAAGAGGAAAAATGTGCATAATTGTCATGAATTGGAGTACACATTTACTTCATTAAGGTTAGTCCTGGATAGAAATCCTGATGTATCAACAAATTGGATGTTACAATGTATAGAAGCAGGAGAGGTTTATTAGAGCCATAGGCAGATGTCACCCCCCCCCATACCCTCACCACACAAGGACATACAACCACTGGTGACACCTGCCTCATCACAGCTCTGAAAGAGAGCCCATGAAAGCAAGAAAACAGCTGTGTGTGTGTATGTGTGCTGAGCTATTAACAAAAATGTGGACCCGGTTTACAACTCATTGACCAATGTAAAAAATTATAATCTGTGACCTCAAATTACAAATCAAATCCAGCACCAACTGTGGGAAGTTGGAGTTTAACAGGCAAATATTCAACATAGTTTAGTGCAGAAAATGTGGTAATTAAGTACAATGACCACAACCCACTGCCTACAGCTGCCTCTTCTTGCCTTGTCAGACACGGAGACATCTAGGCGCAGGAGCAGTTAACATAGCATTAGGTGCTTGCCTCTCTTTTCCGACCCAAAATGTGTTTGCTTGTAGAGCTGTGTTGCTGTGTGAGCCAGGTGGTGGAGAGTTACTACAGCGCTGAGCAGTATGCAACCATATGGCCGACGCAGGCGGTGACTCTTCTGTCAGCGGCGTAATTTTTTGGAAAGCTGGGAAACTATGATCTGGCAGAAATTCACCCATAGGTTGATGCAATTCATCGACTGACCAGGGGAACAAGACTGACCACATGAGAGGAAGTAAAGTTGTGAATGAATTAATTGATAGGCAGTAAAATGGGCAGTCACTACCATCATGGGGCTTTTATTAGCTAATTGTTTTATTCTGTGTAGTTACAGGGAAAACAAAATCTAACCAAACAATTTTTTGAAAAAACCGAACAGAAACCAACCTCAAAAAGCATGAATCACTCAGCACTAGTGTGTGTGTGTTTGTGTGTAGGGAGTGACAAGGGAGAAGGAGAGCGAGCGGGACAGACAAGAAAACAGGAAGTATGTGGCGCAAAAGAGATTGTCTAGTCAGTTGTGGGACTACAGCAGGAAACGGTTTGCCCATATCTCTCTGTCCTTTAAATGAATGGGAGGACAGAACTATTTCAGAAAGGCAAAAGACACGTAGCACTTAAAAAGCTCGTACATCATATCCATAAGCAGACCCAGGTCACTTTAAAATAACCAAATAAGTCTTCAAATATTATTGTACTTAACCTCTTACATCTAGACATTCCGCTAACGGAACACCGCTCCAATATCCAATGATAGGGCGTGGCGCGAATTACAAATTCCTCGAAAATCCGAAAACTTCCATTTTTCAAACATATGACTATTTTACACCATTTTAAAGACAAGACTCTCCTTTATCTAACCACACTGTCCGATTTCAAAAAGGCTTTACAACGAAAGCAAAACATTAGATTATGTCAGGAGAGTATCAAGCCAGAAATAATCAGACACCCATTTTTCAAGCTAGCATATAATGTCACAAAAACCAAAACCACAGCTAAATGCAGCACTAACCTTTGATGATCTTCATCAGATGACACTCATAGGACATTATGTTATACAATACTTGCATGTTTTGTTCAATCAAGTTCATATTTATATCAAAAAACAGCTTTTTACATTAGCATGTGATGTTCAGAACTAGCATTCCCACCGAACACTTCCGGTGAATTTACTAAATTACTCACGATAAACATTCACAAAAAACATAATTCTTTTAAGAATTATAGATACAGAACTCCTTTATGCTACTTCGACGACAAATGTTGGTTTGGTTCCAAATAATCCATAGTTATATCCAAATAGCGGCGTTTTGTTCGTGCGTTCAAGACACTATCCGAAGGGTGACGCACCGGCGCATATCGTGACAAACAATTTCAAAATATTCCATTATCGTACTTCGAAGCATGTCAAACGCTGTTAAAAATCTATTTTTATGCGATTTTTCTCGTAAAATAGCGATAATATTCCGACCAGGAGACGTCGTTTTCGTTCGAAGACTGAAAATGTAAAATGGACTCTTCACATGCACACAGTCTCATTGTTCTCAGATCGACCACTATCCAAATGCGCTACTGTTTTTCAGCCTGGGACTGCAAAGTCATCATTCAACGTTCTGGCGCCTTCTGAGAGCCTATGGGAGCCTTAGAAAGTGTCACGTTACAGCAGAGATCCTCTGTTTTCAATAAAGAGGCTAGAGAAGGCCAAGAAATGGTCAGAGAGGGCACTTCCTGTTTGGAATCTTCTCAGGTTTTGGCCTGCCATATGAGTTATGTTATACTCACAGACACCATTCAAACAGTTTTAGAAACTTTAGGGTGTTTTCTATCCAAATCAAACAATTATATGCATATTCTAGTTTCTGGGCAGGAGTAATAAACAGATTAAATCGGGTATGTTTTTTATCCGGCCGTGAAAATAATGCCCCCTATCCATAACAGGTTAAAGGGGCCATCCAGGATTGGTACACAGTAAATCAAGGAGACTTGAAATCACGGTGTTAAAATTGTTTGGGTTAAATGAACTCTACTTCAGTTATCTTAACCCGCAGAGTGACACTCTCTCCAGTTAGTTGGGACGGAGTACTTTTAACTCAATTAAGAGCAACCAGAGAGAGGCAGTTAAATCTATGGAGTATCCACAAATGTAGGAGGGGCCTCTGTCATATTTCCCAGAATCTGTTGCAGGTAGATTTTTTATTTCATTTATTTTAATATCTGTCATTTTGCATGTACATTGATTGTTTATGATCATGTTTTTTTACTTTCTGCTCGGACAGGCTTTCTGAATGCAAGTCGTGAGTGAAATTGCTGGATATCTTCCCTTGAGTTGGATTACAACAGGGATTGGATATCACTTTGCTAGTTAACATAATGTGACACATTAAGATGTTGCAAATAAGGCATCACCCTTACACTTCAGTAGTAGTAAACTGATAGAGAGAAATGTACACTGGTGGAGTTCTGTGTTTTGAATTAACAGTCAAGTGTAAAATTGCAAGAGTTGACTTAAATGACACTAAAAAGAGTAATCAACTCTGAGTTGGATTTTTACTCTATTGGTGTAATAAATTATAATGAAAAACAGCCTGGCATCAAAGACTAGACGTAACATAGTAAATGTAAGGCTGAGACACTCAAATTAGTATAATGTTACATTTGGTATGATTACAAAAGACAGAAGGTTACTTAAAACCCTTTACACACGTGAGAATTGGCATATTTGGATAGGGCTTAATTAAAATGTTTCTTAGTGAAGAAATATGAAAAGCATACGTATAAGCAATTGAAAGGGAACAGTTTGGATATTATGGGAAAATGATTAGGTCAAAATTGAGGACACAGCAGTTCACCTGTTGTTACAGTGTTTGTAAGTCCATTTTACATTTACTGTACTTTTCAATGTATTTGTTGAAATTAAACCTGAAAATATTCCGGATACATTCAGTAACAAAATATTATTCCTGGAAAATGTGGGGTAGGTGCAACACATTACAAAACAATGACAAGGGTTTGAGTGAGAGGACTAACTGTGGCCACAAACCTCTCCAAAGTGTGCACAGTTCCTAAGTCATTTCGATGCAGTTTTATGACTCAAAGAAGAGTCTTCAACTATAAAGTTTTTTTTGGGGTTCTCCTAGCTGTGCCAGTGAGGAACTAGAGAAAAGACAGTTGTTTGGTTTGGCACACAACCCTGCATCCCCCATCACACAATTATGGGTCAATTTCCGCAACAATCTAAGAGCGTTGAAGCGCAAGGCTAAACTCCCTCACTGTTTCGGTCCCATACCTACTACGCTCTAGCTTCATGAAGTGAACCCATGCACATGCGCCGCTACTGTGTGGGAGCAAAGTCTTGCATCTCGCTTATCGCAATATCTGTGGATCTGCTCGTGGCAACGTCATTTCACCGAGTCTACCTTTAAGCCAAAAATGAAAGGTGGAAGGTTGGTCGGAGAGGATGGGTGGGCGTATACCGCGAAAGTCAAGCTACCCAAAGGTTGCGTGTTTGAATCACATCAGACAACTTTAGCTAATTAGCTACTTTGCAACGAATTACTACTTTTTAGCTACTTTGCAACTGCAGAGAGTTGCAAAGTAGTTGTCGGAGAGTTTCCTTTTTAATCATGTAGTTGATAAAATTACACGAGATTAGACTGATCTAAGTAGTGACCTCAAACCACAATTTGGTTTTCGTAGAAAAGTCACTGCCAAGAAACGCTTATGTTAGCATTTGACACTTTTTTAAATTTTACTCAGCAAAGAGTGTGTTTGAATTTAGACTTTAATGAGCAAGTGGTTTAAGGATGTTATGAATGATCGTATGAATCACTAAATACTTTCAAAGTTGTTTATAAATGTGTGTATAACTAGGTTACTAACATTTACAAATGTGGGCGTAATGATTAATAAGCAATTAACTCATTATTATGTGGAGTTATTAGAAAGTGCTACCGAATATTTTTACAAACTCATTTGTTGTGGCAGTTTTGAAAATATTGTCTATGCCTTTGTCTGGTTGGGCAAGGCAAACTCCCTCAATCTTGTGCAAAAGTGACCATGCAGCAAGTATGGAGTATATTTGGACATAAACCCAAAAGGACAACTGCCAGAACGTTTGGCTACATCGTCATTACAGAGTCTAAGTACACACTAGATTACCTGGACAAGTCTAAGTATACGCTGGTTTTATGTAACAAATTGGTTGATGAAATTCATGATCACTGATGTATGTATAATGTGATGTCAACTTCTTTTAATGTCAGATAGCTAACCCTATAGAAAGAAGATTGAGGCAGATAGCTAACCCTTTCATTGTCTTTTAACCATGTCCAAAGTATGTACAGTTGAAGTCGGAAGTTTACATACACTTAGGTTAGAGTCATTAAAACTTGTTTGTCAACCACTCCACAAATCTCTTGTTAAAAACCTCTTGGGGCTATGTGGGACGCTAGCGTGCCACCCGTGGTGCACCCTATCAACAGCAGGTGCATTTCAAGAGCGGCAAATTTGAAACCAAATAAATGTCAAAATTTTAATTTTTCAAACATACACTCTTTGAAAGATAAACATCTCCTTAATCTAACCACGTTGTCCGATTTCAAAAAGGCTTTACAGCGAAAGCAAAACATTAGATAATGTCAGCAGAGTACCAAGCCAGAAATAATCAGACACCCATTTTTCAAGCTAGCATATAAATGTCACATAAACCCAGAAGACAGCTAAATGCAGCACTAACCTTTTACAAACTTCATCAGATGACACACCTAGGACATCATGTTACACACAGCATGCATTCTTTTGTTCAATAAAGGTCATATTTATATATAAAAACAGCATTTTACATCGGCGTCTGACGTTGACTAACTATTTTCCCCTCAAATGCGTCCCGGGAAACAGCGCATAATTCCCTTTATTACTATTCGAAAACGATTTTTAAAATTTATATTGTCAATCTAACATTTATAGATGAATGTCTCTTGAGAACACCTGTCATACCAGATTTTAAATTAACTTTACTGGGTAATCACACTTTGCGATAAAAGGAGATGCGATACTCAGAAAATGAGCCTGGAAAACTAGCGCCGCGCCATCTTGGAACAATCGCAAGTCACATCTGATCTTGTATAATATTGTCAATAATCGCCTACCTTTAGTTGTCTTCATCAGAAAGCACTTCCAGGAATCCCAGGTCCACAACAGATGTATTTTCGGTCGAAAAAGTCCATAATTCATGTTCCATTAGCCTGCTGTTGGTAGCGTGTCCTAGGGCTGTCTCCAAATCTTCCGACGTGCGCGGGACAGTAGTTTAGGAAAATGTACTTTTTTCCTCCTCTAGGTTCGTTCAAACATGTCAGACGTTGTAAAACATTAATCTTCAGGGCCTGTAACACCAAGAGAGCCAATAAGATTCAACGGGGACGATTGCAGAGTGTTTTGAAACGTTTCCAAAGGTGGGGGTAGACAGGGCCGCCGAAGTCATAATGGTGATGGCCCATCCCCTGTGACCAATTTCCAATGCGTCTCATTCACTGAGTTTCGACTGTATAAGGCTCAAACCACTGTGAAAAGACTGGGGACATCTAGTGGAAGCAATAGGAAGTGCTCAGTGAACCATTGCTCACGGTGTGATTAATAGGCAAAGTGATGAAGTCGAGTCCACAATTCAGAATTACACTTCCTGTTTCAATCGGTCTCGGGGTTTTGACTGCCATATGAGTTCTGTTATACTCACAGACACCATTCAAACAGTTTTAGAAACTTTAGGGTGTTTTCTATCCATATATAATAAGTATATGCATGTCCTAGCTTCTGAGTTTGATTAGTAGGCCGTTGAAAATGGGAACGATTTTTTTTCAAAATGCGCTGTGGCTGTGGCTGCGCTGTGGCATCCCCAAGAGGTTAACTAACAATAGTTTTGGCAAGTCGGTTAGGACATCTACTGTGTACATGACAATACATTTTTCCAACAATTGTTTACAGACAGATTAGATCACTGTATCACAATTCCAGTGGGTCATAAGTTTAAATACACTAAATTGACTGTGCCTTTAAACAGCTTGGAAAATTCCAAAAAATGATGTCATGGCTTTAGAAGCTTCTGATAGGCTAATTGGCCCAAATTGGTCTACACGGACAAGTTCTGGCCTGGTTTAGATCGTATCTGTCGGGAAAGATATCAGTTTGTCTCTGTGAATGGTTTGTCCTCTGACAAATCAACTATAAATTTCGGTGTTCCTCAAGGTTCCGTTTTAGGACCACTATTGTTTTCACTATATATTTTACCTCTTGGGGATGTCATTCGAAAACATCAAGTTAACTTTCACTGCTATGCGGATGACACACAGCTGTACATTTCAATGAAACATGGTGAAGCCCCAAAATTGCCCTCGCTAGAAGCCTGTGTCTCAGACATAAGGAAGTGGATTGCTGCAAACTTTCTACTTTTAAACTCAGACAAAACAGAGATGCTTGTTCTTGGTTCCAAGAAACAAAGAGATCTTCTGTTGAATCTGACAATTCACCTTGATGGTTGTACAGTCGTCTCAAATAAAACTGAAGGACCTCGGCGTTACTCTGGACCCTGATCTCTCTTTTGACGAACATATCAAGACTGTTTAAAGGACAGCTTTTTTCCATCTACGTAACATTGCAGAAATCTGACATTTTCTGTCCAAAATTGATGCAGAAATATTAATCCATGCTTTTGTTACTTCTAGGTTAGACTACTGCAATGCTCTACTTTCCGGCTACCCGGATAAAGCACTAAATAAACTTCAGTTAGTGCTAAATACGGCTGCTAGAATCCTGACTAGAACCAAAGAATTTGATCATATTACTCCAGTGCTAACCTCCCTACACTGGCTTCCAGTTAAGGCAAGGGCTGATTTCAAGGTTTTACTGCTGACCTACAAAGCATTACATGGGCTTGCTCCTACCTATCTTTCCGATTTGGTCCTGCCGTATATACCTACACGTAAGCTACGGTCACAAGACGCAGGCCTCCTAATTGTCCCTAGAATTTCTAAGCAAACAGCTGGAGGCAGGGCCTCTCCTATAGAGATTCATTTTTATGGAATGGTCTGTCTACCCATGTGAAAGACGCAGACTCGGTCTCAACCTTTAAATCTTTATTGAAGACTCATCTCTTCAGTAGGTCCTATGATTGAGTGTAGTCTGGCCCAGGAGTGTGAAGGTGAACGGAAAGGCACTGGAGCAACAAACTGCCCTTGCTGTCTCTGCCTGGCCGGTTCCCCTCTCTCCACTGGGATTCTCCGCCTCTAACCCTATTACAGGGGCTGAGTCACTGGCATTCTGTTGCTCTTCCATGCCGTCCCTAGAAGGGGTGAGTGGGTTGAGTCACTGATGTGGTCTTCCTGTCTGGGTTGGCGTCCCCCCTGCGTTGTTCCGTGGCGGAGTTCTTTGTGGGCTATACTCGGCCTTGTCTCAGGATGGTAAGTTGGTGGTTGAAGATATCCCTCTAGTGGTATGGGGGCTGTGCTTCGGCAAAGTGGGTGGGGTTATATCCTGCCTGTTTGGCCCTGTCCAGGGGTATCATCGGATGGGGCCACAGTGTCTCCTGACCCCTCCTGTCTCAGCCTCCAGTATTTATGCTGCAGTAGTTTGTGTCTGGGGGCTAGGGTCAGTCTGTTAAATCTGGAGTATTTCTCCTGTCTTATCCGGTGTCCTGTGTGAATTTAAGTATTCCCTCTCTAATTCTCTCTATCGGAGGACCTGAGCCCTAGGACCATGCCTCAGGACTACCTGGCATGATGACTCCTTGTTGTCCCCAGTCCACCTGGCCGTGCTGCTGCTCCAGTTTCAACTGTTCTGCCTGCGGCTATGGAACCCTGACCTGTTCACTGTGATTACTATTACTTGACCATGCTGGTCATTTCTGAACATCTTGGCCATGTGCTGTTATAATCTCCACCCGGCAAAGCCAGAAGAGGACTGGCCACCCCTCATAGCCTGGTTCCTCTCTAGGGAGTTTTTCCTAGCCACCATGCCTCTACACCTGCATTGCTTGCTGTTTGGGGTTTTAGGCTGGGTTTCTGTACAGCACTTTGATATATCAGCTGATGTAAGAAGGGCTATATAAATACATTTGATTAGATTGACATCATTTGAGTCAATTGGAGGTGTACCTGTGGATGTTTTTCAAGGCCTACCTTCAAACTCAGTGCCTCTTTGCTTTACATCATGGTCAAATCAAAAGAAAATCAGCGAAGACCTCATAAAAAAATTGTAGACCTCCACAAGCATGGTTCATTCTTGGGAGCAATTTCCAAAAGCCTGAAGGTACCACGTTCATCTGTACAAACATAGTACGCAAGTATAAACACCATGGGACCACGCAGCCGTCATACCGCTCAGGAAGGGGACGCGTTCTGTCTCCTAGAGATGAACGTACTTTGGTGCGAATAGTGCAAATCAATCCCAGAACAGCAAAGGACCTTGTGAAGATGCTGGAGGAAACAGGTGCAAAAGTATCTATATCCACAGTAAAACGAGTCCAATATCGACATAACCTGAAAGGCCGCTCAGCAAGGAAGAAGCCACTGCTCCAAAACCGCCATTAAAAAGCCAGACTACGGTTTGCATCTGCACATGGGGACAAAGTTCATACTTTTTGGAGAAATGTCCTCTGGTCTGATGTAACAAAAATCTAACTGTTTGACCATAATGACCATCTTTACGTTTGGAGGAAACAGGGGGATGCTTGCAAGCCTTAAGAACACCATCCCAACCGTGAAGCAAGGGTGTGGCAGCATCATGTTGTGGGGGTGCTTTGCTGCAGGAGGGACTGGTGCACTTCACCAAATAAATGTCATCATGAGGGAGGAAAATTATGTGGATATATTGAAGCAACATCTCAAGACATCAGTCAAGAAGTTAAAGCTTGGTCGCAAATGGGTCTTCCAAATGGACAATGACCCCAAGCATACTTCCAAAGTTGTGGCAAAATGGCGTAAGGACAACAAAGTCAAGGTATTGGAGTGGCCATCACAAAGCCCTGACCTCAATCCTATTGAAAATTTGTGGGCAGAACTGAAAAAGCATGTGCGAGCAAGGAGGCCTACAAACCTGACTCAGTTACACCAGCTCTGTCAGGAGGAATGGGCCAACATTCACCCAACTTATTGTGGAAAGCTTGTGGAAGGCTACCCAAAACATTTGACCCAAGTTAAACAATTTAAAGGCAATGCTACCAAATACTAATTGAGTGTATGTCAATTTCTGACCCACTGGGAATGTGATGAAAGAAATAAAAGATGAAATAAATCACTCTACTATTATTCTGACATTTCACATTCTTAAAATAAAGTGGTGATCCTAACTGACCTAAGACTGGGATTTTATACTAGGATTAAATGTCAGGAATTGTGAAAAACTGAGTTTAAATGTATTTGGCTAAGGTGTATGTAAACTTCCAACTAACTGTATGTGCATGTATGTCTCTGTATGGGGAAATGCCTGATGGAGAAATAATGAGGTCCATATGAGCAGAGGGACCATGACAAGGCCCAGTTTTCAGAGGAATCACACATCACCATGTTGGTCCCCCTAGTCCATCAGTGTAAAGGCCACCAGTGAGACGCTCGCAGAAGGCAGCTGACTAACAAGCGCTCCAGAATAGAGGGTGCTTGGTAAGATGCTCCATTGACTGTCTTTTGTAGGTATTTAATGTCAAAATTACAGCCTTAAAATAAGCTTGCCAACAGGGAGCCAGTTGAGCAGTACAGTTAAAAAAGGTTTCAGTGTCATGAGTTATAGCGGGAAAGTGGGGGTACTTTACAGTAAGTTTATGACTTCAGTGAATCAGTAGACATATAGCCATTTGTACATTAATATTATTAGTGAACTTGTTATTTCTCCTCGTAATTGCACTGCATCAGATCATGTACATTCAAGGTGATGGATTTGATACAAAAGTATGCTAACTAGTTATAAATTCTTTCCATATTTATTACCAACATACCCAAACCAAAGATTAATCATAATTGATAAATAAGTATCCCATGGGGTTATGGTTATAAACTGGTGAAAAGAAGATTCCCTAAAGAAGACTGTTGCTCCAGAAATTAGTAGTATATAAGTGACAGTGAAACAAGTCTCCCTGAATGACTTGCAAACCAATGATCCTGAAGGAAGAGGTAGGAAGGAATGGTGATGGGGTTACTAAAGGCACACAGTCATAATAGGCAAGTAATTCTCACAATTGAACAGACAAGAGCCAATGATCAGTCGGACTACACCAGGGCAGTGTGTGTGTGCTCACGCGATTGTGATATAACACCTCAGAGTCATTTGTTAGGCCTACCTGTCAGCGTCTGTCACCAATGCCAAGCGTCCATAATCCCAGGCCACTTTCCGCAATATTGAGAAGACAAATAGAAGCACCTGAAAGCACAGAGGAAAGTAATGCTATATGATTTTCATCTTCATTGGTGTTTTTCAGGTGAAGCCGCAAGAACATCTGTGTATCACTCAAATGTTGAAATGGATTTTATAGCAATGTCACTGCTGTTCTAAAAAAAAATGTAGTAAGACCAGTAAGCACTTACTGGGCTCCAAAATGATGGACACCCTTGATAAAGATTAACAATAATGACGGGAAAAAATGTACAAATACAAAGCAATATTGTACATTACAAAAAATTTGAAAGATTTTTTTTTAAATTAAGTAGGGTTCAAAATTATTGACTTCCCTAAAGATTCTTATAAATAAAGTAGTCAAAAGTTTAGTATTTGGTCCCATATTCCTAGTATGCAATGACTAGGTCAAGCTTCTGACTACAAAACCTCTTGGATGCCTTTGCAGTTCGTTTTTTGCTGCATTTCAGATTATATTGTGCCCATTATAAATTAAATGGTAAATTATCTATTGTGGTCATTTTGGAGTCATTGTAAATAATAATAGAATAATGTGATTCTAAACACTTCTGCGTGAATGTGAGTAAGAAAGTTTGTAGGTCAAAGATCATACCCCCAAGACATGCTAACCTCTCACCATTACCAAAAACAGGGGAGGTTAGCATGTCTTGGGGGTATGATCTTTGACCCTCGAACTTTCTTACTCACATTCATGTAGAAGTGTTCAGAAACATATTCTATTCTTACGTACAATAAAAGTGACTCCAAAATGACTTACCATTCATTTCTACTGAGCACAAAATAATCTGAAACACAACCAAAACAAAAAACTTGACTACTTTATTTAAAATCACATTTTATTTGTCACATGCTCCGAATACAACAGATGTAGACCTTACCGTGAAATGCTTACTTACAAGCCCTTAACCAACAATGCAGTTCAAGAAAGAGTTAAGAAAATAAGAAAAAATAAAAAGTACCACAAAAATAACGAGGCTATATACCGAGTCAATGTGCGGGGGTACAGGTTAGTAGAGTTATTTTGTACATGTAGGTAGGGGTGAAGTGACTATGCATAGATAATAAATAGGGTGTAGCAGCAGTGTAAAAACAAAGGGGGGGGGGGTGTCAATGTAAATAGTGGCCATTTGATTATTTGTTCCGCATTCTTATGGCTTGGGGGTAGAAGCTGTTAAGGAGCCTTTTGGTCCGAGACTTAAGAATATTTAGGAGTGTCAATCAATTTGACCCCTACCTTCTTGAGAAAAAAAATATTAAACAAAATCTTTCTCTGAGCAATTGTATAAAATAATATCATTTACCCTTTTTTGCATACAATATAGCTCAGTATTTGAATGATGTAATTTATACAGTCATTATTGCTCATCTTTCTCAAGGGTGTCAATCATTTCAGACCCCACTTCATATTATGAGGTAAATGTAGTACGATTAGAGGATGACAATAAAAAGCAACATTGGTGCATAATTCTAAAGGATAATAAAAAAATGTCAAAGTATAAAAAGGCCAGCACTCACATCACTCAGTTTGCAGATTCCAAAAATGATTCAGTTTTGCATATTTATTTCACACTTTCCTTACGCTGACAAATACGTGAGTAATAACATGAAATAAATTGACTAAACTATCTAGCCTTTTCATCTGTTCATCGTGTTATGATATCATGTCCATGTTAGTATATTTTATTTAACCTTTATTTAACCAGGAATAGACAGACCCTTGAGGTTAGAAACCTGTTTTGGGAAGGGGACCTGCTATATGCTACTTTATGAGCATCAACGTGACATTGTCCTGAGAAACAAAATCCTTGAGAGACAGGGATCTTTGAGGGCACAGGCACACATTACGAAATGTATTTGGAACACTTATTTCGGTCACCAGACCCTGTCATTTTGAATGAAAACGCATTCTGGACAATAGATGGTAAGCATTATGAATAACTGTACAAGGCACAGCCATAACCCATCACTTTGTGACCTTGGCTGCCCAGTAAAATGTTACAATAAATTTAAGCATTTGAGGAGATGAGCATGTGGCCATGTGAATGTAGACATGTTCATTCATGCACTGAGACAGGTCCCTTACTCACACACCTGAGATAATAAGCATTGATGAATTACTTTGTTAATTTACTTTGCAGATTAGGTAATAACTTTCTTACTTTTATCTCATGGACTTAAATTAAATTGGCAAGCATACATTAAAAGACAACAGGAGGTGAGGTGACCCCCAATGACCCAGTACAGCTTCATTTGAATAACGCCACTGCTAGACAGTCAGCCACTATGTACAGTTGAAGTCGGAAGTTTACATACATCATATCCAAAAACATTTAAAACTCAGTTTTACGATTCCTGACATTTAATCCTCGTAAAAAAAAATCCCTGTTTTAGGTCAGTTAGGATCACCACTTTATTTTAAGAATGTGAAATGTCAGAATAATAGTAGAGAGAATGATTTACTTCAGCTATTATTTCTTTCATCACATTCCCAGTGGGTCAGATGTTTACATACACAATTAGTATTATGGCACTATTGAACTCGCTGACTGACTTGTCCAATTTGAAATCTGAGTTTAGGTGACCCCGAAGTTGGCGGATGTCAAAATAGCTAGCCGTGATGGCCGAGCTATGTACTCAGAATATTGCAAAATGTGCTTTCGCCGAAAAGCTATTTTAAAACCGGACATAGCGATTGCATAAAGGAGTTCTGTATCTATAATTCTTAAAATAATTGTTATGTATTTTGTCAACGTTTATCATGAGTAATTTAGTAAATTCACCGGAAGTTTTCAGTGGGTATGCTACTTCTGAACATCACATGCTAATGTAAAAAACTGTTTTTTGATATAAATATGAACTTGATGCATATATTGTGTAACATAATGTCCTAGGAGTGTCATCTGATGAAGATCAAAGGTTAGTGCTGCATTTAGCTGTGGTTTTGGTTTATGTGACATATATGCTTGCTTGGAAAATGGCTGTGTGATTATTTGTGTCTATGTGTCCTGTTTGAGAACTTAGAATTATGACATTTTGTGGTTTTAAATTTGGCGCTCTGATTTTTCACTGGCTGTTGAATAGTGTGGGACGATTTCGTCCCACCTCCCCTAGAGAGGTTAACTTGGGTCAAATGTTTTGGGTAGCCTTCCAACAATAATTGGGTGAATTTTGGCCCATTCCTCCTGACAGAGCTGGTGTAACTGAGTCAGGTTTGTAGGCCTCCTTGCTCGCACACACATTTTCAGTTCTACCCACAAATCTTCTATAGGATTGAGGTCAGGGCTTTGTGATGGCCACTCCAGTACCTTAACTTTGTTGTCCTTAAGCCATTTTGGAAGTATACTTGGGGTCATTGTCCATTTGGAGAACCCATTTGCGACCAAGCTTTAACTTCCTGACTGATGTCTTGAAATGTTGCTTCAATATATCCACATAATTTTCCTCCCTCATGATGCCATCTATTTTGTGAAGTGCACCAGTCCCTCCTGCAGCAAAGCACCCACACAACATGATGCTGCCACCCCTGTGCTTAACGGTTGAGACGGTGTTCTTCGGCTTGCAACCCCCCCCCCCCCCTCCCTTTTCCATCCAAACATAACGATGGTCATTATGGCCGTACAGGTCTATTTTTGTTTCATCAGACCAGAGGACATTTCTCCAAAACGTACGATCTTTGTCCCCATGTGCAGTTGCAAACTGTAGTCTGGCTATTTTATGGCGGTTTTGGAGCAGTGGCTTCCTCCTTGCTGAGCGGCCGTTCAGGTTATGTCGACACAGGACTCGTTTTACTGTGGATATAGATACTTTTGTACCCGTTTCCTCCAGCATCTTCACAAGGTCCTTTGCTGTTGTTCTGGGATTGATTTGCACTTTTCGCACCAAAGTACGTTCATCTCTAGGAGACAGAACGCGTCTCCTTCCTGAGCGGTATGACGGCTGCGTGGTCCCATGGTGTTCATACTTGCGTACTATTGTTTGTACAGATGAACGTGGTACCTTCAGGCATTTGGAAATTGCTCCCAAGGATGAACCAGACTTGTGGAGGTCTACACTTTTTGGCTGATTTCTTTTGATTTTCCCATGATGTCAAGCAGAGGCACTGACTTTGAAGGTAGGCCTTGAAATACATCCACAGGTACACCTCCAATTGACTCAAATGATGTCAATTAGCCTAACAGAAGCTTCTAAAGCCATGACCTCATTTTCTGGAATTTTCCAAGCTGTTTAAAGGCACAGTCAACTTAGTGTATGTAAACTTCTGACCCACTGGAATTGTGATACAGTGAATTATAAGTGAAATAATCTGTCTGTAAACAATTGTTGAAAAACTTACTTGTGACATGCACACAGTAGATGTCCTAACCGACTTGTCAAAACTATAGTTTGTTAACAAGAAATTTGTGTAGTGGTTGAAAAACGAGTTTTAATGACTCCAACCTAAGTGTATGTAAACTTCCAACTTCAACTGTAGGTCAATCCATTGTTACCGTGGTCACAAAGCACTATGGATTTTACCATCATGAACAGGAGTATCCTGTTCCACACCAGTACTACAGCCAAACCTTTTGCACTGGTAAACAATTGACACTATTGAACTCGCTGACTGACTTGTCCAATTTGAAATCTATAGTTGGTGGGGGTAAAGTTTCTAAATAAATGTAATAAGATTTGTCAAACCATACCCTTCCTCCCCTGTAATCGGGGACTGATTCAGACCTAAAATGACAAGGTTGAATGGACTCAGATCAATCAATGACAATCAATTAACATCCCTGGAGAAAAGAAAACGAACACTACTGACGGACTTACTGGTCCGTATTTGAATAGCCTAGCCCTATTCACCTTATGTTGGCCCACCCAATTGACCGGAGCCATTTCAAACTAATTTGTCTTTCAACTTCCTGCGCATTAACACACAAGCAAACCCAGGGAGGAGAAGTCATTAAATATGAAACTATTACATGTACAGAGTTTGAAAGATATGTTAATTATCTGGTGAGAATTTCTTTTTAAATGACCTGTGTTTTCATATAGTATAAGCCCTCAAAAGCCGACATTTGCATGTTAGCATTCCCATACTCTTAACATAGTCTAATAAGCTAGCTAACTACCTCGCTATCTAACAGTCATCATCCATACAGGCTTTATCCCTTTTCAATCAAATAACCATAATTGAAAGGGCAATGTTGTTGGACAATGACAAAAGACAAACAACGAAATGTTTATATGTTTTTAACATTAGGATATTTGCAATCTGTTGTGGCACGAAGCTAACTAGCTAACCCACCATGTTAAGTCTATGGGAATTCCAACGTCGGCTTCCGAGTGCTTATGTGACTACATACATTACCGTTCAAAAATTTGGGGTCACTTAGAAATGTCCTTGTTTTCCATGAAAACATACATGAAATGAGTTGCAAAATGAATAGGAAATAGAGTCAAGACGTTGACAAGGTTATAAATAATGATTTTGAATAGAAATAAGTGTCCTTCAAACTTTGCTTTCAACAAAGAATCCTCCATTTGCAGCAATTACAGCCCTGCAGACCTTTGGCATTTTAGTTGTCAATTTGTTGAGGTAATCTGAAGAGATTTCACCCCATGCTTCCTGAAGCACCTCCCACAAATTGGATTGGCTTGATGGGCATTTCTTATATACCATACGGTCAAGCTGCTCCCACAACAGCTCAATTGTGTTGAGATCCGGTGACTGTGCTGGCCACTCCATTATAGACACAATCCCAGCTGACTGCTTCTTCCCTAAATAATTCTTGCATAGTTTGGAGCTGTGCTTTGGATCATTGCCCTGTTGTAGGAGGAAATTGGCTCCAATTAAACGCCATCCACAAGGTATGGCATGGCGTTGCAAAATGTAGCGATAGCCTTCCTTCTTCAAGATCCCTTTGCCCTGTACAAATCTCCCACTTTACCACCACCAAAGCACCCACAGACCATCACATTGTCTCCACCATGCTTGACAGATGGCGTCAAACATCTTTTCATTTCTTATGCGTCTCACGAATGTTCATCTTTGTGATCTGAACACCTCAAACTTAAATTTGTCTGTCCACATCACCTTTTTCCCCAATCTTCCTCTGTCCAGTGTCTGTGTTCTTTTGCCCATCTTAATCTTTTTTTTTTTTCATTGGCCAGTCTGAGATATGGCTTGTGAGGCATCTGTCTCTCAAACTAGACACTAATGTACTTGTCCTCTTGCTCAGTTGTGCACCGGGGCCTCCCACTCTTTCTATTCTGGTTAGAGCCAGTTTGCGCTGTTCTGTGAAGGGAGTAGTACACAGCGTTGTACGAGATCTTCAGTTTCTTGGCAATTTCTCGCATGGAATAGCCTTCATTTCTCAGAACAAGAAGAGACTAATGAGTTTCAGAAGAAAAGTCTTTGTTTCTGGCCATTTTGAGCCTGTAATCGAACCCACAAATGCTGATGCTCCAGATACTCTACTAGTCTAAAGAAGGCCAGGTGTATTGCTTCTTCAATCAGAACAACCGTTTTCAACTGTGCTAACATAATTGCAAAAGGGTTTTCTAATGATCAATTAGCCTTTTAAAATCATAAACTTGGATTAGCTAACAACATGCCATTGGAACACAGTAGTGATGGTTGCTGATAACGGGCCTCTTTACACCTATGTAGATATTCCATAAAAAAAATAAAAAAAAGAAGTCAGCTGTTTCCAGCTACAGTAATCATTTACAACACTTAAAATGTCTACACTGTATTTCTGATGTGATGTGATTTTAAAGGACCAAAAAAATGTCCTTGTTTTTGAAAGAAAAGCCCATTTCTACTTTTGAACTGTAGTGTACATTAGATTTTTGGTTTTTGTTTTCCTCAGCAGATAACCATATCTTTCAAATTCTGTGCACGTTGCTTTGACAAATATATAGAATATTTAAAGAAATCTCCCTGTGTTTTAATGCGCAGGATGTTGAAAGACAATCGCAACAAATATGACCGCACCCTTGTTGCCTGGCTACATAAAGTGAATAGTACACTAATCAGGGTTGGGGTCATTCCATTTGATTCAGTCAGTGGCATGAGATACTTATAAAATTATTGAATTGGAATGTAAAATGTATGTTATATTTTTTAAGTGGAAGTTATATTTGCTTTTGAATTGACTGTAAGTCAACACTGCTTGAGACACCTTGACATTTTGGAGACAGAAAAAAAAAAGTTAACATTGCTGGAGACAAGGTCTCCAAAACGACAAGGTGTCTCAAGCAGTGTTAACTTCCAGTCAATTCAAAAATTAATAAATACAGTATATTGACAAAGCAAAAACTGTTTTTTTTCATGTTTGCTAACCTAAAAATAACTGAAATATTACATTTACATAACTATTCAGACCCTTTACTCAGTACTTTGTTGAAGCACATTTGGCAGTGATTAATCTTCTTTGGTAGCTACAAGCTTGGCACACCTGTATTTAGGGAGTTCTCCCATTCTTCTCTGCAGATCCTCTCAAGCTCTGTCAGGTTGGATGTGGAGCGCTGCTGCACAGCCATTTGCAGGTCTCCCCAGAGATGTTCGATCAGGTTCAAGTTGGGACATTGAGACTTGTCCCAAAGCCACTCCTGCATTGTCTTGGCTGTGTGATTTGGGTCATTGTCCTGTTGAAAGGAAAACCTTTACCCGAGTCTGAGGTCCTGGGCGCTCTAGAGCAGGTTTTCATCAAGGATCTTTCTGTATGTTGCTCCGTTCATCTTTGCCTCGATCCAGACTAGTCTTCCAGTCCCTGCCGCTGAAAAACATGACCACAGCATGACGCTGCCACCACCATGCTTCACTGTAGGGATGGTGCCAGGTTTCCTCCAGGAGGGACGCTTGGCATTCAGGCCAAAGAGTTCAATCTTGGTTTCATCAGACCAGAGAATATTGTTTCTCATGACCTGAGAGTCTTTAGGTGCCTTTTGTCAAACTCCAAGCGGGCTGTCATGTGCCTTTTCCTGAGGAGTGGCTTCCATCTGGCCACTCTACCATAAAGACCTGATTGGTGGAGTGCTGCAGAGATGGTTGTCCTTCTGGAAGATTCTCCCATCTCCACAGAGGAACTTCAGAGCTCTGTCAGAGTGACCATCGGGTTCTTGGTCACCTCCCTGACCAAGGCCCTTCTCCTACGAATGCTCAGTATGACTGGGCGGCCAGCTCTAGGAAGAGTCTTGGTGGTTCAATACTTCTTCCATTTAAGAATGATGATGGAGGCCACTGTGTTCTTGGGAGCCTTCAATATTGCAGATTCTTTTTGGTACCCTTCCCCAGATCTGTGCCCCGACACAATCCTGTCTCAGAGCTCTAAGGACAATTCGTTCAACCTCATGGCTTGGTTTTTGCTCTGACATGCACTGTCAACTGTGGGGACCTTATATAGACAGGTGTGTGCCTCTCCAATTGAATTTACCACAGATGGACTCCAAGTTGTAGAAACATCTCAAGGATGATCAATGGAAACAGGATGCACCGGAGCTCAATTTGTCAATTTGAGTCTCATAGCAAAGGGTCTGAATACTTATGTAAATAAGATATATATTTTTTTATATATATAAATTTGCAAAGCATTCTAAAAACCTGTTTTCACTTTGTCATTATGGGGTATTGTGTGTAGACTGCTGAGGAAAATGTTTTAATCATTTTTAGAGTAAGGCCATAATGTAACAAAACATGGAAAAGTCAAGGGGTCTGAATACTTTCAGAAGGCACTGTATACACGCACACGCACACACACACAGAGATATATACACATAGATATACTGTATACCTATGTGATCGTTGTAGGTTAGCATAAAGTCACTAGGACACCTTTTCTCAAATCTGGATCTTCAGGTTAGAAGTATTGCTGTACACAGACCTGGGATCCCAGGTAAGTAGAATCTCTGGCCAATGAATCAGTGACATAAGTCAAGAAATTAACTACGGGGTAGAGCAAAAAATCCTGCAGCACTGGAATGGGGCTAGGAACTATATGAAATTCAGGCAAGATTGATCTCTAGGCAGACTCACCAGGAAGCACATAAAGTCCAGCGCAAGGACTGTGGGGACGCCTCCAAAGGGTAGGCCCTGAAGCACGGTGCTGCGGATACGGGCTGAGTAACAGTAGTCCTTGGACTCATTGTTGGCAGCGCAGTTCTCCTGGCCTGCAATGCAGGGCCGGACACCACCCGGCCATATCCCCATGGTCACGATCAAGTGAAGACCCACAGGATCAGCACTCTGAGCAAGCTCACAGCCGCATCTTCCGGTGAACCTATCGTGGAAGGAAGGAGGGAAAAGGAGGGTGAAAACACTTATTTCAGATATCTAGATAAACCATATATAGAAATCTGAAAATATCTGAAACCTCAGATCTTGGTAAATTACTGTTTCTAAAACTAGAACATGTTGTGAACACAATTCAATAAATAGAGCAACTGCTGTGCCGCTAAGGACCATTTCACAAAGCAGAATAAGCTTGTTAAGGGCACTTCACAGTAACAGAATTTTCACTTTACAAGTATGCCATACAAAAACAGTTGATTGCAAAGTTAAACCATACAACTCTATGTGGCCATTGTGGTATTGATATGATATACTATATTTTAGTGCCAAAATGTACTACAAAGTGTAAATAGAATAATTTTGGTCATAAAGTACGTTTTGTCCAAAAGGTTTTGAGAGTTCATCACGACTTACATGAGGGTTGGGTTTGGATTACAATTACGTCAACATACATGCCCCCTTTTTGCCCATTAACACTTGGTGGCAACGCCTAGGGAGAATTGCCACTACTCTTGCTCAACTAAAAATGTAACCGTCTCGTCACAATTATAGTCACTCCAAAAAAGTTATGAGGTAGGGTTGTGTATTACATCATATTTCTCTACAATTGACCCGTGTTATATTTAGCTCCACTCACCCCGATGCACTCATGGCGAATTTCAGAGCGGTAACATGCTTAACCATGCCGCTACTAAAAACTCAAAGTTTACAAATGGTGCAGTTTGCGCATATTTAGGAGTTGAGAAATAAATAAAGTAGGAATGGAAAGCTTTTAACGAAGGCCATTAAAACGGCTGTTTTCCCACTATTACGCTCATAATTGAATGCGCTTCGAGAGGAATATTTCCCTTGCATTGAACACAAAACAAGCCAACTAGGTAAATGGATAAACTATTCTACTATGGGGTAGTCTGGCTTTTCTATTAATTACTTGTTTTGTTTGCAGAGCCAAATTAAAATGTGGACTGTTTTACCATCTTCAAAAACGCACCTCCGCAGATATTTCTCCGACGTTGCGGCAATGATTTTGCCGTGGCACGTAGCCACATATAAATGAATGCAGGGGAAACACTGGTGGGGTACATGGATGAGGTAGTCATAAAAATAAAATAAAAATCATTAAAACACTATTACTGCACACAAAGTGCAAATACCTAGGTGTCTGGCTAGAGTGTAAACTCTCCTTTCAGACTCATATTAAACATCTCCAATCCAAAATTAAATCGGCTTCCTATTCCGCAACAAACCCTCCTTCACTCACGCCGCCAAACATATCCTCATAAAACTGACTATCCTACCAATCCTCGACTTCGGCGAAGTCATGTACAAAATAGCTTCCAATACTCCACTCAGCAAACTGGATGCAGTCTATCACAGTGCCATCTGTTTTGTCACCAAAGCCCCTTATACCACCCACCACTGCGACCTATATGCTCTAGTCGGCTGGCCCTCGCTACATATTAGTCGCCAGACCCACTGGCTCCAGGTCATCTATAAGTCTATGCTAGGTAAAGCTCCGCCTTCTAAGCTCACTGGTGACGATAACAACACCCACCCGTAGCACACACAACAGCAGGTACAGTGGGGCAAAAAAGTATTTAGTCAGCCACCAATTGTGCAAGCTCTCCCACTTAAAAAGAATGCCGTAAGAAGCCCTGGTAAGTTGCTAGCTAGCATTAAACTTATTTTATAAAAAACTAAATCAATCAATCATAATCACTAGTTAACTACACATGGTTGATGATAGTACTAGTTTATCTAGCCTGTCCTGCGTTGCATATAATCGATGCGGTGCGCATTCGCAAAAAAGGACTGTCGTTGCTCCAACGTGTACCTAACCATAAACATCAATGTCTTTCTTAAAATCAATACACAAGTATATATTTTTAAACCTGCATATTTAGTTAATATTGCCTGCTAACACTAATTTCTGTTAACTAGGGAAAATGTGTGACCTCTGCAACAGAGTCAGGGTATATGCAGCAGTTTGGGCCACCTGGCTCGTTGCGAACTGTGTGAATACTATTTCTTCCTAACAAAGACAGCCAACTTCGCCAAACGGGGGATGATTTAAGAAAAGCGCATTTGCGAAAAAAGCACAATCGTTGCACGACTGTACCTAACCATAAACATCAATGACTTTCTTAAAATCAATACACAGAAGTATATATTTTTAAACCTGCATATTTAGCTAAAAGAAATCCAGGTTAGCAGGCAATATTAACCAGGTGAAATTGTGTCAGTTCTCTTGCGTTCATTGCACGCAGAGTCAGGGTATATGCAACAGTTTGTGCCGCCTGGCTCGTTGCAAACTAATTTGCCAGAATTTTACGTAATTATGACATAACATTGAAGGTTGTGCAATGTAACAGGAATATTTAGACTTAGGGATGCCACCCGTTAGATAAAATACGGAACGGTTCCGTATTTCACTGAAAAAACTGTATTTTCACTGTTTTCAAGATGAAAGTTTCCGGATTCGACCATATTAATGACCTAAGGCTCGTATTTGTGTGTGTTTATTATATTATAATTAAGTCTATGATTTGATATTTGATAGAGCAGTCTGACTGAGCGGTGGTAGACACCAGCAGGCTTATAAGCATTCATTCAAACAGCACTTTCGCATTGTTTATGACTTCAAGCCTATCAACTCCCGAGATTAGGCTGGTGTAACCGATGTGAAATGGCTAGCTGGTTAGCCGAGTCCGCGCCAATAGCGTTTCAAACATCACTCGCTCAGACTTGGTGTAGTTGTTCCCCTTGCTCTGCATGGGTAACGCTGCTTCGAGGGTGGCTGTTGTTGATGTGTTCCTGGTTTGAGCCCAGGTAGGAGCGAGGAGAGGGACGGAAGCTATACTGTTACACTGGCAATACTAAAGTGCCTATAAGAACATCCAATAGTCAAAGGTATATGAAATACAAATCGTATAGAGAGAAATAGTTCTATAATTCCTATAATAACTACAACCTAAAACTTCTTACCTGGGAATATTGAAGACTCATGTTAAAAGGAACCACCAGCTTTCATATGTTCTCATGTTCTGAGCAAGGAACTTAAACGTTAGCTTTTTTACATGGCACCTATTGCACTTTTACTTTCTTCTCCAACACTTTGTTTTTGCATTATTTAAACCAAATTGAACATGTTTCATTATTTATTTGAGGCTAAATTGATAGTATTTAGGTATTAAGTTAAAATAAGTGTTCATTCAGTATTGTTGTAATTGTCATTATTACAAAAAATACAAAAACACAAAAACATTTTAAAAAAAAATATATATATACAAATTTAAAAAATAAAATACAAATTAAAATAAAAAATAAATATATATATATTTTTTTAATTTAAAAAATGAAGAAAAAAAATGAAACAAAATAAAAAATGGCTGATTAATCAGTATCAGCTGTTTTTGGTCCTCCAATAAATCGGTATCGGCGTTGAAAAATCATAAAATCGGTCGACCTCTATTTTGCGCACCAGTATTTCTACTTGCACATCACCATCTGCTCATCTATCACTCCAGTGTTAATTTGCTAAATTGTAATTACTTCGCTACTATGGCCTATTTATTGCCTTTACCTCCTCATGCCATTTGCGCACACTGTATATACACTTTATATATTTTTTCCTATTGTGTTATTGACTGTACGCTTGTTTATTCCATGTGTAACTCTGTGTTGTTGTTAATGTCGCACTGCTTTGCTTTATCTTGGCCAGGTCGCAGTTGTAAATGAGAACTTGTTCTCAACTAGCCTACCTGGTTAAATAAAGGTGAAATAAAACAATTAAATAACTTGTGACTTGTTAAGCAAATATTTACTCCTGATCTTATTTAGGCTTGCCATAACAAAAGGGTTGAATACTTATTGACTCATGGCATTTCAGCTTTAAAATGATTTTGTAAAGTGTCTAAAAACATAATTCCCCTTTGACATTACAGGCTAGTCTGTGTTGACCAGGTTCACAAAAACAAAATGTAATACATTTTTTTTTTATTCAGGCCGTAACAACAAAACGTGGAAAAAGTCAAGGGGTGTGAATACTTTTTGAAGGCAGTGTAATTGGTAGGTCTACCGTTACTTGTTACTTCAGTGAACTTTCATTATCCATCCTCATGAGGGAGAGAAATTCTAAAATACATCTTTAAGATATGTGGGTTTTTGGTAATGGAATTACAAGGCACAGGCCAATGTAGTTAAACTTGCAGAAAGAGTGGCTTCTATCAAGTAACGGAGCACTGGAATTACATTCAATGATCATCCAAAGCTTTTCAAATTCTGTTGGGAAACAGTGTTTCTTTCCCCTATTATATTAGTCCAAACCCAGTGTGAGTCTTCACCTGCTTTGTAAACTAGTGCCAATTCAAACAAACAGCCAATAAAAGAAAAATCCTCCGAGAGACCTACACAGCCAATCAGAATCTGACTGAGACATGGTAAGCAGACACAGACAAAGACATCCATCAATCAATTTCAAAGAGCAATGACATTTCAAGAAGAGCCAGACAAACGAAATGTCATGTACAGGCTTCAATGATCTCAACTGTCTCGTCACAGAAAAAAGGTAACATTATCATTAGAAGGCATTATTAAATGTATTACACGTGCTTCATTCATTATGAAAAGGGTATTGTCATGTCTCTCCTGGTCGATGATCAAAGGCCTCAGATCAGCTTGGCAAATGGCTGACAGCCAGACCCCCCTCTCTCCTACAAGTGGGGGGGGGGGGGGGGCTGGGCCGGTTTCATGAAACCTCACACCAATCGTAAATCTTATGCAGCAGAGAACCCTCTCCTGCTCTTCAGTACCAACAAAAGGAATGCCTTTGTCCTCCAAAAACTTTTGCAGCCAAAATATCCCCAAAAAGTTAATTGGAACAATATTGCTAAGATAGGAATGTTACGAATGGTCAGTGGGGATCTAATTAATAATCACATCATATTGCTTTTTCATGTTGTGATATGAATAAAAACTGGGACTCCGGGATGCTGGCCTTCTAGGCAGAGCTCCTCTGTCCAGTGTGTGTGTTCTTTTGCCCGTCTTTTGCCATGGCGTTTTCTTTGCAACTCTGTCTAGAAGGCCAGTATCCCAGAGTCACCTCTTCACTGTTGATGTTGAGACTGGTGTTTTGCGGGTACTATTTAATGAAGCTGCCAGTTGAGGACTTGTGAGCTATCTGTTTCTCAAACTAGATACTAATGTACTTGTCCTCTTGCTCAGTTATGCACCGGGGCCTCCCACTCTTTCTATTCTGGTTAGAGCCAGCTTGCGCTGTTCTGTGAAGGGACTAGTACACAGCGTTGAACGAGATCTTCAGTTTCTTGGCAATTTCTCGCATGGAATAGCCTTCATTTCTCAGACCAAGAAGAGACTGACTAGTATCAGAAGAAAGTGCTTTGTTTCTGGCCATTTTGAGCCTGCTCCAGATACTCAACTAGTCTAAAGAAGGCCAGTTTTATTGCTTCCTTAATCATCAGAACAACTGTTTTCAGCTGTGCTAACATAATTGCAAAAGGGTTTTCTAATGAACAATTGGCCTTTTAAAATGCTAAACTTGGATTAGCTAACACAACATGCCATTGGAACACAGGAATGATGGTTACAGATAATAGGCTTCTTTCTGTACGCCTATGTAGACATTCCAGCTGTTTCCAGCTACAATAGTCATTTACATCATTAACAATGTCTACACTGTATTTCTGATCAATTTGATGTTATTTTAAAATGGTCCAAAAAGTTTCTTAGTAGTGTACATACATAAACTCAGCAAAAAAGAAACAAACAACAAGGAAATGACAAACTTCAGAACTATAAAAGATGATCCCGGGTCCATTCACATTGACTCAGAGCAAATAGAATCAGTTGAGCAATACAAATATCTTGGAACTAAACTCAGCAAAAAAACAAGCGTCCTCTCACTGTCAACTGCGTTTATTTTCAGCAAACTTAACATGTGTAAATATTTGTATGAACATAACAAGATTCAACAACTAAGAAACTGAACAAGTTCCATAGACATGTGACTAACAGAAATGGAATAGTGTGTCCCTGAACAACGGGACACAGTCAGTATCTGGTGTGGCCACCAGATGCATTAAGTACTGCAGTGCATCTCCTCCTCATGGACTGCACCAGATGTGCCAGTTCTTGCTGCGAGATGTTACCTCACTCTTCCAACAAGGCACCTGCAAGTTCCCAGACATTTCTGGGGGGGAATGGACCTAGCCCTCACCCTCCGATCCAACAGGTCCCAGACGTGCTCAATGGGATTGAGATCCGGGCTCTTCCCTGGACATGGCAGAACACTGACATTCCTGTCTTGCAGGAAATCACACACAGAACGAGCAGTATGGCTGGTGGCATTGTCATGCTGGAGGGTCATGTCAGAATGAGCCTACAGGAAGGAAGGGTACCACATGAGGGAGGAGGATGTCTTTCCTGTAACGCACAGCGTTGAGATTGCAGGCAATGACAACAAGCTCAGTCTGATGATGCTATGACACACCGCCCCAGAACATGACGGATGCTCCACCTCCAAATCGATCCCGCCTCTGTGGAACGCTCATTCCTTCGACGATAAACGCGAATCCGACCATCACCCCTGGTAAGACAAAACCGTGACTCGTCAGTGAAGAGCACTTGTCTGGTCTTTAGACGGTGGGTTTGTGTCCATAGGTGCAAGCCCTCAGTCCAGCCTCAGCCTATTGCAGACAGTCTGAGCACTGATGGCGGGATTGTGCGTTCCTGGTGTAACTCGGGCAGTTGTTGTTGCCATCCTGTACCTGTCCGCAGGTGTGCTGTTCGAATGTACCGATCCTGTGCAGGTGTTGTTACACGTGGTCTGCCACTGCGAGGACGATCAGCTGTCCGTCCTGTCTCCCTGTAGCGCTGTCTTAGGCCTCTCACAGTACGGACATTTCAATTTATTGCCCTGGCCACATCTGGAGTCCTCACGCCTCCTTGCAGCATGCCTAAGGCACGTTCACACAGATGAGTAGGGACTTTGGGCATCTTTCTTTTGGTGTTTTTCAGAGTCAGTACAAAGGCCTCTTTAGTGTCCTACATTTTCATAACTGTCTTAAAGACCGTTCCACAGGTGCATGTTCATTAATTGTTTATGGTTCATTGAACAAGCATGGGAAACCGTGTTTAAACCCTTTATAATGAAGATCTGTGAAGTTATTTGGATTTTTACGAATAATCTTTGAAGGACAGGGTCCTGAAAATGGGACGTTTCTTTTTTTGCTGAGTTTACAACACGATATACAGAAAATGAGGCACTTACTTTGATAGGAACGCACATGTCCAAAGTTATTGTAAGGAAAACATGCTTGAGCCCTGTAGAGGCCACAGTGCCTTGCTGCTGGCTGGCCCATGCCTGCTCTGGCTCGCTCCGCTCTTTCTCTACCCCTTTTTCCTCTCTCCCTTCTCTCTCCTATTTCCTCCCTCTCTCCACCTGCTCTATGGATAAGCCAATTAGAACTAGGCGGTGAGCTCATTCCGTATCCACGAAGACTGTCGGTGATTGAACCGGCAGCCAGAGGCTCAATATCTCATGTTCCACCTACCGCTGATGTTCCCTTGAGCAAGGAACTTAACACTATAACCAGCCAGGTGATTAGTAATAGAGTTATAGTCTTTAATAAAGTCCAGTTACAGCTTCTAACAGAAACTAACAGATAATAATAATAATAATAATACTATAACCAGCCAGGTGATTAGTAATAGAGTTATAGTCATTAATAAAGTCTAGTTACAGCTTCTAACAGAAACTAACAGATAATAATAATAATACTATAACCAGCCAGGTGATTAGTAATAGAGTTATAGTAATTAATAAAGTCCAGTTACAGCTTCTAACAGATAATAATAATAATAATAATACTATAACCAGCCAGGTGATTAGTAATAGAGTTATAGTCATTAATAAAGTCCAGTTACAGCTTCTAACAGAAACTAACAGATAATAATAATACTATAACCAGCCAGGTGATTAGTAATAGAGTTATAGTAATTAATAAAGTCTAGTTACAGCTTCTAACAGAAACTAACAGATAATAATAATAATAATACTATAACCAGCCAGGTGATTAGTAATAGAGTTATAGTAATTAATAAAGTCCAGTTACAGCTTCTAACAGATAATAATAATACTATAACCAGCCAGGTGATTAGTAATAGAGTTATAGTCATTAATAAAGTCTAGTTACAGCTTCTAACAGAAACTAACAGATAATAATAATAATACTATAACCAGCCAGGTGATTAGTAATAGAGTTATAGTAATTAATAAAGTCCAGTTACAGCTTCTAACAGATAATAATAATACTATAACCAGCCAGGTGATTAGTAATAGAGTTATAGTCATTAATAAAGTCTAGTTACAGCTTCTAACAGAAACTAACAGATAATAATAATAATACTATAACCAGCCAGGTGATTAGTAATAGAGTTATAGTAATTAATAAAGTCCAGTTACAGCTTCTAACAGATAATAATAATACTATAACCAGCCAGGTGATTAGTAATAGAGTTATAGTCATTAATAAAATCTAGTTACAGCTTCTTTTGACCAAGTAGAAATGAAAACATGATAATAGTAATATAACCAGCCAGGTGGACAGGTGAAATGATTTGCTCTATTCCTAAACAAAAGCACCAGTGCATGAACAATTGTAAAGGATGAATTGCATAAAGAAATATTGGTGGAAATATATTCATGACAAGATATAAAACAGACGTTTTTGATTGAATCAGACACTGTATTGTGCCCTTTATACCGGGTATAAATTATATCTGTTTTTGCATGTATTGTGCCCTTTTTACTCATGAAACAATTTGGTCCGCTCTTTATGCTTTGGGTCCACAGTCAGCACACGACTTCAGGGCTTTGTGTGAGCAAGCACCACAAACAAATCGGTTGCACTGCACACAAATTTTCATGGCCTTTGTTTCGTGTGCACCTGCCTACTTGACATTGACTTATTTTTTTCTGAGTGGGAGCTGTGGTGCTTGGGGAAGAGGGAGAGCAGGACCTGCTGCCTGCTTGGAGCTGTGGTGCTTGGGGAAGAGGGAGAGCAGGACCTGCTGACTGCTTGGAGCTGTGGTGCTTGGGGAAGAGGGAGAGCAGGTCCTGCTGACTGCTTGGAGCTGTAGCTTCTTTCTTGGCGTTCTTGTGGTTCTCATGAAGCTCACTTGTCAGACTCAGTAGGATGCATGGTGCTGAGGATGCAAACACTCTTATTTATTATACAGCTGTACACCGTGAGTGTTGCTTTACCACTCTCCATCACTGATGTGGAGTACAGCTCCACTGTGAAGCTGTTTAGCACAGAGGAGGGCAGCTCCTGTCTTTGTTTGATCACTGTTGCGAGCAGGCTAGTCTTCTTTGCAATCAACTTGTCTGCCAGGGAAATTGATGTGAAGAAGTTGTCCATGGTCACATTTCTGCCTTTGCCCATGTAAGGCTCCAGGTGTCTCAAACCCACAGTCTCAGACAGTCGCTCACCCCTGGCCTGGTTTCATCTTTCCCCTGATATGGAAAGCCATTGAGCAAGTACTTGATTTGGACTAACCAAAACTTAACTGAAGTCACATGCTCCATTATCAGTTTCTATCTGGTTTCTAGTGCCAACATAATAAAATGTTATTATGTTACTAGTTTTTGCATATTGTAGTCAGAGCAATGCTGCCGTGTGAGTGTTCATGTACTGAATGCAGGGACAGTGGAGTGGTCATGTGCTGAATGCAGGGACAGTGGAGTGGTCATGTACTGAATGCAGGGACAGTGGAGTGGTCATGTGCTGAATGCAGGGACAGTGTGAGTGGTTATGTGCTGAATGCAGGGACAGTGGAGTGGTCATGTGCTGAATGCAGGGACAGTGGAGTGGTCATGTGCTGAATGCAGGGACAGTGGAGTGGTAATGTGCTGAATGCAGGGACAGTGGAGTGGACATGTGCTGAATGCAGGGACAGTGGAGTGGTCATGTGCTGAATGCAGGGACAGTGGAGTGGTCATGTGCTGAATGCAGGGACAGTGGAGTGGTCATGTGCTGAATGCAGGGACAGTGGAGTGGTCATGTGCTGAATGCAGGGACAGTGGAGTGGACATGTGCTGAATGCAGGGACAGTGGAGTGGACATGTGCTGAATGCAGGGACAGTGGAGTGGACATGTGCTGAATGCAGGGACAGTGGAGTGGTCATGTGCTGAATGCAGGGACAGTGGAGTGGACATGTGCTGAATGCAGGGACAGTGGAGTGGACATGTGCTGAATGCAGGGACAGTGTGAGTGGTCATGTGCTGAATGCAGGGACAGTGGAGTGGTCATGTGCTGAATGCAGGGACAGTGGAGTGGTCATGTGCTGAATGCAGGGACAGTGGAGTGGTCATGTGCTGAATGCAGGGACAGTGTGAGTGGTTATGTGCTGAATGCAGGGACAGTGGAGTGGACATGTGCTGAATGCAGGGACAGTGGAGTGGTCATGTGCTGAATGCAGGGACAGTGTGAGTGGTTATGTGCTGAATGCAGGGACAGTGGAGTGGACATGTGCTGAATGCAGGGACAGTGTGAGTGGACATGTGCTGAATGCAGGGACAGTGTGAGTGGTCATGTGCTGAATGCAGGGACAGTGGAGTGGTCATGTGCTGAATGCAGGGACAGTGGAGTGGTCATGTGCTGAATGCAGGGACAGTGGAGTGGTCATGTGCTGAATGCAGGGACAGTGTGAGTGGTTATGTACTGAATGCAGGGAGAGTGGAGTGGACATGTGCTGAATGCAGGGACAGTGTGAGTGGTCATGTGCTGAATGCAGGGACAGTGGAGTGGTCATGTGCTGAATGCAGGGACAGTGGAGTGGTCATGTGCTGAATGCAGGGAAAGTGGAGTGATATTCTTGGAAAAAGTGACATTTGGAAAAATAGCTGCACCTCTTGAATTTTGTCATAGAAACTGCAGAATATTCTCTTTTAGATACTATATAGAAATCACAATGTTTTAACGGCATGTGACTTTAATAAAGCGACGCTCCTTTCCCTGCATCTGTCAATTGCAAGATGCACCCATCTTCACATGTACAATTGAACTGATAGGCCTAATATTATTACATTTTACATTTAAGTCATTTAGCAGACGCTCTTATCCAGAGCGACTTACAAAATGGTGCATTCACCTTATGATATCCAGTGGAACAACCACTTTACAATAGTGCATCTAAATCTTTTAAGGGGGGGGGGTTAGAAGGATTACTTTATCCTATCCTAGGTATTCCTTAAAGAGGTGGGGTTTCAGGTGTCTCCGGAAGGTGGTGATTGACTCCACTGTCCTGGCGTCGTGAGGGAGCTTGTTCCACCATTGGGGTGCCAGAGCAGCAAACAGTTTTGACTGGGCTGAGCGGGAACTGTGCTTCCTCAGAGGTAGGGGGGCCAGCAGGCCAGTGGTGGATGAACGCAGTGTCCTTGTTTGGGTGTAGGGCCTGATCAGAGCCTGAAGGTATGGAGGTGCCGTTCCCTTCACAGCTCCGTAGGCAATCACCATGGTCTTGTAGCGGATGCGAGCTTCAACTGGAAGCCAGTGGAGAGAGCGGAGGAGCGGGGTGACGTGAGAGAACTTGGGAAGGTTGAACACCAGACGGGCTGCGGCGTTCTGGATGAGTTGTAGGGGTTTAATGGCACAGGCAGGGAGCCCAGCCAACAGCGAGTTGCAGTAATCCAGACGGGAGATGACAAGTGCCTGGATTAGGACCTGCGCCGCTTCCTGTGTGAGGCAGGGTCGTACTCTGCGAATGTTGTAGAGCATGAACCTACAGGATCGGGTCACCGCCTTGATGTTAGTGGAGAACGACAGGGTGTTGTCCAGGATCACGCCAAGGTTCTTAGCACTCTGGGAGGAGGACACAAGGGAGTTGTCAACCGTGATGGCGAGATCATGGAAGGGGCAGTCCTTCCCCGGGAGGAAGAGCAGCTCCGTCTTGCCGAGGTTCAGCTTGAGCTGGTGATCCGTCATCCACACTGATATGTCTGACAGACATGCAGAGATGCGATTCGCCGCCTGGTTATCAGAAGGGGGAAAGGAGAAGATTAATTGTGTGTCGTCTGCATAGCAATGATAGGAGAGACCATGTGAGGATATGACAGAGCCAAGTGACTTGGTGTATAGCGAGAATAGGAGAGGGCCTAGAACAGAGCCCTGGGGGACACCAGTGGTGAGAGCGCATGGTGCGGAGACAGATTCTAGCCACGCCACCTTGTAGGAGCGACCTGTCAGGTAGGACGCAATCCAAGCGTGGGCCGCGCCGGAGATGCCCAACTCGGAGAGGGTGGAGAGGAGGATCTGATGGTTCACAGTATCAAAGGCAGCAGATAGGTCTAGAAGGATGAGAGCAGAGGAGAGAGAGTTAGCTTTAGCAGTGCGGAGAGCCTCCGTGACACAGAGAAGAGCAGTCTCAGTTGAATGCCCAGTCTTGAAACCTGACTGATTAGGATCAAGAAGGTCATTCTGAGAGAGATAGCAGGAGAGCTGGCCAAGGACGGCACGTTCAAGAGTTTTGGAGAGAAAAGAAAGAAGGGATACTGGTCTGTAGTTGTTGACATCGGAGGGATCGAGTGTAGCTTTTTTCAGAAGGGGTGCAACTCTCGCTCTCTTGAAGACGGAAGGGACGTAGCCAACGGTCAAGGATGAGTTGATGAGCGAGATGAGGAAGGGGAGAAGGTCTCCGGAAATGGTCTGGAGAAGAGAGGAGGGGATAGGGTCAAGTGGGCAGGTTGTTAGGCGGCCGGCCGTCACAAGACGCGAGATTTCATCTGGAGAGAGAGGGGAGAAAGAGGTCAAAGCACAGGGTAGGGCAGTGTGAGCAGGACCAGCGGTGTCGTTTGACTTAGCAAACGAGGATCGGATATCGTCAACCTTCTTTTCAAAATGGTTGACGAAGTCATCCGCAGAGAGGGAGGAGGGGGGGGGGAGGGGGAGGAGGATTCAGGAGGGAGGAGAAGGTAGCAAAGAGCTTCCTAGGGTTAGAGGCAGATGCTTGGAATTTAGAGTGGTAGAAAGTGGCTTTAGCAGCAGAGACAGAAGAGGAGAATGTAGAGAGGAGTGAGTGAAAGGATGCCAGGTCCGCAGGGAGGCGAGTTTTCCTCCATTTCCGCTCGGCTGCCCGGAGCCTTGTTCTGTGAGCTCGTAGTGAGTCGTCGAGCCACGGAGCAGGAGGGGAGGACCGAGCCGGCCTGGAGGATAGGGGACAGAGAAAATCAAAGGATGCAGAAAGGGAGGAGAGGAGGGTTGAGGAGGCAGAATCAGGAGATAGGTTGGAGAAGGTTTGAGCAGAGGGAAGAGATGATAGGATGGAAGAGGAGAGAGTAGCGGGAGAGAGAGAGCGAAGGTTGGGACGGCGCAATACCATCCGAGTAGGGGCAGAGTGAGAAGTGTTGGATGAGAGCAAGAGGGAAAAGGATAATTAATGATAATTATCATTCATTAAATGATTGTTCATTTAATCTGGTCTATAGGCTAACTCTTATTATGTGTGAAATTGGTTTTGGTTTAGTTGAGGTGTAGTTTGGATGCCCCGGCTCTGCAGGCTGACTGGCATCCCGCTCATCAACTTGGATAGAGTCAAGGATGTGTTTTACAGTATTCTAAAGGCTTACTGCAACACATAGCATGTTTTCATTTCCCTTAACAATACATTCAATTAGTAATACAGTTGAAGTTGGAAGTTTACATACACCTTAGCCAAATACATTTAAACTCAGTTTTTCAAAACTCCTGACATTTAATCCTTGTAAAAATTATTTGTCTTAGGTCAGTTAGGATCACCACTTTATTTTAAGACTGGGAAATGTCAGAATAATAGTAGAGAGAATGATTTCTTTCAGCTTTTATTTCTTTCATCACATTCCCAGTGGGTTAGAAGTTAACATACAC
This sequence comes from Salmo salar, assembly GCF_965601325.2. NCBI lineage: Eukaryota > Metazoa > Chordata > Actinopteri > Salmoniformes > Salmonidae > Salmo > Salmo salar. The sequence continues at coordinate 49,752,846 of NC_138292.1, read as the reverse complement.
TCAATTAGTATTTGGTAGCATTGTCTTTAAATGGTTGAACTTGGATCAAACGTTTCAGGTAGCCTTCTACAAGCTTCTCACAATAAGTTTGGTGAATTTTGTCCCGTTCCTCCTGAGCGCCAACGCTGATAAACATAACACAAACTCATCATTACACTGTTGCTGTTATAAATTCATCTCGCAAGGACTAATAAAGTATTTCTCACACACACACACACACACACACACACACACACACACACACACACACACACACACACACACACACACACACACACACACCAGATGTGGCACCTTACTGAGCAGGAAACATCTCACTCTGTTAATTCAGTGTATAAAAACATGTATATTTCCCAAACACAGTGTTTGATTTGATATATACAGTGCCTTCAGGAAAGTATTCAGACTCCTTCACTTTTTTCACATTTTGTTAAGTACAGGCTTATTCTATAATTGAATAAAATGTATAAAAAAATCCCTCATCAATCTAAACGCAGTACCCCATAATGACAAAGCAAAAACAGGTTTTTAGACATTTTTGCCTGGCTCCACAGCCAGGATGGTGGCAGGTTTCCTCCAGACGTGACGCTTGGCATTTAGGCCAAAGAGTTCAATCTTGGTTTCATCAGACCAGAGAATCTTGTTTCTCATGGTCTGAGAATCTTTAGGTGCCTTTTGGCAAACTCCAAGTGGGCTGTCATGTGCCTTTTACTGAGGGGTGACTTCCGTCTTGCCACTCTACCTGATTGGTGGACTGCTGCAGAGATGGTTGTCCTTCTGGAAGGTTCTCCATCTCCACAGAGGAACTCTCCAGCTCTGTCACTGTGACCATCAGGTTCTTGGTCACCTCCCTGACCAAGGCCCTTATCCCCCGATTGCTCAGTTTGGCTGGGCGACCAGCTCTAGGAAGAGTCTTGGTGGTTCCAAACTTCTTCCATTTAAGAATGATGGAGGCCACTGTGTTCTTGGGGACCTTCAATGTTGCAGACATGTTTTAGTACCCTTCCCCTGTTCCTTGACACAATCCTGTCTCGGAGCTCTAAGGACAATTCCTTCAACCTCATGGCTTGGTTTTTGCTCTGATATGCACTGTCAACTGTGGGACCTTATATAGACAGGTATGTTCCTGTCTCTCTCTTCTCTCTCTCTCTCTCTCCCTCTCCCTCTCCCCGCTCTCTCTCCCCCCTCTCTCTCTCTCTCTCCTTCTCTTTTAATTGTCCTTTAGCCTAGTGTTTGGCTGTCTGTCACAGATATGTAAGTTCTACAGTTTGTCACTGTTTCTTTCTCCACAAAGATAAACGACTCACTCTCTTCCTCTCTCTGTGTGTGAGCGTGTGCTGATCCGTTGTGGTGAGTGTAATGAAGGTGTACAGTAGCTAGATGGATCGTAGGGTGGGAGGCCACACTGTATGTGCAAATTGAAGCTGTTTTCTCCTCTAGCAGAACGGAGAGATGACAGGAGGAGAGAAGGTGTCTGTCTGACTCCTGATAATGAACTGGGGTCTCAGCGGCACAGAAACCAGGGAAGGAGAGAAAAGAGGAGGCTGTAGGGAGGGAGGGAGGGGGTGAAGAGCAAGTGGGAGAGGGAGCAGAGGGGTGTAAAGAGCGAGGGAGGGAGTGGAGAGGTGCCCGGAGACAAAGGAACTTGAGACGGCTTCATTTTTGCCCCTGGGGACCTGGGCTAACAGCACTCTCTTTTCCTCCTTCTCTCTAACGCTCCCTCCCTCTCTCTCTGCTTCTTTGTGAATTTGCAAATGTACAGAGCGGCAAACCGACACAGTCTGAAAACAGTCAGTAATTGCAGTAGAATCTGGATCAGACATGCCATATGAACAGCTTTAGTATCACAGTTTGAAGTTGTGGTGTAACCTACAGCCAATGTAATCACACCACATAATGGTCCCGTGTGGCTCAGTTGGTAGAGCATGGTGTTTGCAACGCCAGGGTTGTGGGTTCGATTCCCACGGGGGACCAGTACGGAGAAAAAATGTATGAAATGTATGCATTCACTACTGTAAGTCGCTCTGGATAAGAGCGTCTGCTAAATGACTAAAATGTAAAATGTAAATGAAAACAACAATGTGATCGGCAGCCAGAAAAAGTACCAGTTCGTGTAAGACTGCACAAATGTCCGCATACTTCACGTGTGGAAAAAATGGGGAAGAGCTCTCCTCGAAGAGGGAAGTTAGAGGCTTTACTGAGCTGGACAAACATAAACTGTCCGCAACACTGAAATAGGCTACTTCTATATGAATTAATGAGGCGGTGGAACACACCTCAATTCAAACTGTTAGAAAATAATTTGAAATTGACAAGTTGAAACATAGCCTACACATAATGTAGCAGGCTATGTTTCAACTTGTCAATTTCAAATTATTTTGATTATTATTATTTTTGGAACAGTGAGTGCATTCTGACATCACGTGCATAAAACTTAAGCTGCGGCGGCCATTAGAGTTATTTGGAACTCACATGTGAAAAGGTTAAGACGTAGACACCCAGGTGAGGGGAGTTCCTAAACAATCCGTGACCAATCAAGTACAAGGGAGGAGCAAAAACCTGCAGACACTTGGCCAACCCTCCATGGAATGAGTTTGGCACGTACTCTAACCATTATCCCAGTTTCCAAGAACTCCAAGGTAACCTCACATCTGTAATTATGAAGTGTTTTGAAAGACTGGTCATGACCCATATCAACATCATCATCCCAGACACACTGGACCCATTTCAATTCGCATACCGTCCAAACAGATCCACAGATGACGCAATCTCAACTGCACTTCACAATGCCCTCTTCCACCTGGACAAGAGGGGAAATATCTGTGAGAATGCTGTTCATAGACTACAGCTCAGCGTTCAATACAATAGTCCCCTCCAAGCTCATCCCCAAGCTGGGGACCTTGGGACTGAACACCTCCCTCTGTAACTAGATCCTGGACTTCCTGACGGGACAGCCCCAGGTGGTGAAAGTAGGCAACACTAACCTCCGCCTCGCGGATCCTCAATACGAAGGCCCATCAAAGGTGTGTGCTTAATCCCCTCCTGTACTCCCTGTTCACCCACGACTGTAACACCATCATCAAGTTTGCTGACAATATGACATGGTAGAACTGATCACTGACGGCGATCAGACAGCCTACAGGAAGGAAGTCAGACTTGGTAGCGTGGTGCCATGACAACAACCTCTCCCTCAATGTCAGTAAGACCAAGGACCTGATCATGTACTACAGAAGAGGGTAAACCATGATTATTTTTTAATAACCAAACCCACCTCAAAAAGCACTAAATCGCTCCGCACTACACTGACTCTCACAAAACACACACATTCACATAAACTACATATGCACATACACACGCATACCGACAACACAAAATACACACACTTTCACAATCATATGCTGCTGCTACTCTATTCTTTATTTCACTCATCTATCCTGATGCCTAGCCACTTTACCCTGGCTTCATGTACATATCTGCCTCAAATAGATCAAGGTGCAGGGTTATTTTTTTAGTTTTACTTTGAATCATTGGGAAAAGCTTATATGCCAGTATTTCACGGTGAAAGGTGCAACATAGAATTTCTTTTTATTTTTGCATTGTAATTTCAGAAAATGCCTGTAATATATCTGCCGCCAATAGTGGAATGACTTTGTTTCACAATATTACTTATCCGCCAGTATTGTGATCTGCTGTGATATTCACATATTGATTTCTCCTGTGAAACATTATCATTCCACTATTAGCACCAGAAACAGATACATTTTGTTACGTTACAGACATTCTAAAATGGATTAAAACACATTTCTCAATCTACACACAATATCCTATAATGAAAACGTTAAAATCAGAAATACCTTGTTTACATAAGTATTCAGACCCTTTGCTATGAGACTTGAAATTGAGCTCTGGTGCATCCTGTTTCCATCGATCATCCGAGAGATGTTTCTACAACTTGGAGTCCATCTGTGGTAAATTCAATTGAAGAGGCACACACCTGTCTATATAAATGTCCCACAGTTGACAGTGCATGTCAGAGCAAAAACCAAGCCATGAGGTCGAAGGAATTGTCCGTAGAGCTCCGAGAGAGGATTTTGTCATACCACAGATCTGTGGAAGGGTAACAAAAATGTTCTGCAGCATTGAAGGTCCCCAAGAACACAGTGGCCTCCATCATTCTTAAATGTAAGAAGTTTGGAACCACCAATACTCTTCCTAGAGCTGGCCACCTGGCCAAAGTGAGCAATCAGGGGAGAAAGGCCTTGGTCAGGGAGGTGACCAAGAACCCGATGGTCAGTCTGACAGAGCTCCATAGATCCTCTGTGGAAATGGGAGAACCTTCCAGAAGGACAACCATCTCTGCAGCACTCCACCAAATCAGACCTTTATGATAGCTGCCAGACAGAAGCCAGTCCTCAGTAAAAGGCACATGACACAGCCCGCTTGGAGTTTACCAAAATGCACCTTAAGGACTCCCAGACCATGAAAAACAATATTCTCTGGTCTGATGAAACCAAGATTGAACTCTATGGCCTGAATTCCAAGCGTCACGTCTGAAGGAAACCTGACACCATCCCTATGGTGAAGCATGGTGATGGCAGCATCATGCTGTGGGGATGTTTTTCCAGTGGCAGGGAGACTAGTCGGGATCGAGGGAAAGATTAACGGAGTAAAGTACAGAGAGATCCTTGATGAAAACCTGCTCAGGACCTCAGACTGGGGCAAAGGTTCACCTTCCAGCAAGACACACAGCCAAGACAACGCAGGGGTGGCTTCGGGACAAGTCTCAATGTCCTTGAGTGGCCCAGCCAGAGCCACTGAAAATAGAGACCTGAAAATAGCTGTGCAGTGATGCTCCCCATGCAACCTGACAGAGCTTGAGAGGATCTGCAGAGATGAATGAAAGAAACTCCCCAAATACAGGTGTGCCAAGCTTGTAGAGTCATACCCAAGACAAGGCTGTAATCGCTGCCAAAGTTGTTTCAACAAAGTACTGAGTAAAGGGTCTGAATACTTATGTAAAATGGGATCGTTTTTTATACATTTGCAAAAAACTAACTAAAAACCTGTTTTTGCTTTGTCATTATGGGGTAGTGTGTTTAGATGGAGGGGAAAAAATGTGGATAAAGTCAAGGGGTCGAAATACTTTCTGAATGCACTGTATATTATGGACATTTTCAGAAATTACAATGCAAAGAAAAATCCTTTATACTCAAAAGGTATCAGTTTTTACATGGACAATGCATTACTATCTAAAGGCATAGTCGAACAAGCTGTCTGTAGTGGGGTCGAAAATAGCTCAATAGTGTTGATGTTATTAAATAGTTGAAATCATTGGTGCCTGCTATGTGATGCTTCCCTGAAGAACGTCACCACATTACTTCAGCCATATTATTCAGACATTAGTCCTATTTACATCTTGCGCTAACATGAGTTTTGTGATCTGATCAATATGATCCAATCACTATCTGATCAAGGTTTGTCACGTCTACACATTGTATTGAAATGTGTCTCATCCATCCAATGTGTCCACATTGTGACCAGATCAGCTGGTGTCTCCCTGTTTACAAATTATTTGACAGATTTTCAAAATAATATTTATTTATTTGAAGATAATTAGTACTGCTATTAGTGAATGGTGCTACCGGTCAATAATTCTAGAGGCCAGTATAATGATGATTTAAATAGTTTGACCATCTAGATCTATTTACACTTGTTGACCAGACACAATATGTGCCTGACTACCTCTGGAAGTGGTCAGGAAGATCTGATCACAATGTGTCTTTTAATCGTCTAAACCTGTCTAAAGATGTCACAATCAGAATGTGGGCAAGATCAGAATAAAGGGTGCATGTTAGTTATAAACAGGGCAATAGTAATACAGTGTAACCTGTTTCAAAGTTTTCCACTCACTTGTACAGTCATGCCCTAGATTGACTGGACAATAAACTAATACAGGTTGGATCAGTATAAACTGTGCAATCAGTCTTGATGTTGTTGAGGGCTAAGATTAAAAGGTTTTGGCCTATTTGCATTCTCCGAAAGATGGCATGTCTGCTTGCTTTAATGTTCTCAGCTTAGAAATTAAGCTAAGGACTTTCAGTGAGTCTTGCAGCTGCCACTCTCCAGGGCTAGGACTGACTATCACCTGAGCCTTATTACTCGGTGACTGCATTCCCTTTATGGATACTGTGGGATGTTCCCAACCTATTTTTCACACCTAATCCCACTTTCTCATATCAAAAGAGAACGGAATGCTTTTTTCTTCTTCACTTGTGTGTCAGATCAGACTAAGAGAAAATGAGCCGAGATAGTGATGAGTGTGAAGTTCTGGCAGCTGAATTTTTGCGGATCAACAGAAATTCTATGCAACGATCTTACCGACAACATTGAACATCCCAACGATTAAATAAGGATGTGGACTCAATAGGGAAAATCTCACAGAAAAATGTGTTGTAGTACCTCCTATGCAGCCTTGATAATGATCATTTTGATTCGTCTGTGGTTATTGAAGGACACGGTTCAGAAATACTTAATACCTTAGCCTACTACTTCCTTACCTCATGAATACAAAAATGTTGCAGGGATGTGAAGTAGTGTAATATAAATGTTTCAACTTCAAAAGTACAAAAAGTAACCTCAGGTTAAGTCGTGGGTGTTGCCATTCATTATTATAGCATAACAACATTGTAGCGACCTTAGTACAAAACCTAGTAATCTTGAAAGGTTTGAGCCTCTGTAATGACTAAGGTGTCTGACTGACAGTTGCAAAGACCCATGACTGAGTTCCAGTCAGGCTATTCCCGAATTAGCTGCATTGGTGTCAGAAGTGGAATGCTTCTGACACCAATTCTTTCCTAAGGAATGAGTAATATAAGTTGAAAGTAACTTGTACAACTAAGTACAAAGTAGGAACCTCGTCAAGAGGTTTGAGCCTCTTGGGGTAATGTCTATGGTCTTGGACTGAGTCACAGAGACATGGGTTTGATTCCAGATCAGGCTACCCCCCCAAATTCACTACTAAATGTTACTATTGAATCCTAGCAGAGGAAAGAGGGGTGTAAGAATATTTTGATAAACGTTCACAAAAAACATAATTATTTTAAGAATTTTAGATACAGAACTCCTTTATGCAATCGCGGTGTCCGATTTTAAAATAGCTTTTCGGTGAAAGCACATTTTGCAATATTCTGAGTAGATAGCCCGGCCATCATGGCTAGCTATTTTGACACCCACCAAGTTTGGTACTAACCAAACTCAGATTTACTATAAGAAAAATTTGATTACCTTTGCTGTTCTTCGTCAGAATGCACTCCCAGGACTTCTACTTCAATAACAAATGTTGGTTTGGTTCCAAATAATCCATAGTTATATCCAAATAGTGGCGTTTTGTTCGTGTGTTCAAGACACTATCCGAAGGGTAAAGAAGGGTGACGCGCCCGACGCGTTTCGTGACAAAGAATTTCTAAATATTCCATTACCGTACTTCGAAGCATGTCAACCGCTGTTTAAAATCAATTTTTACGTGATTTTTCTCGTAAAAAAGCGATAATATTCCGACCGGGAAACCCTGTTTTTGTTCAAAGACGAAAAAATAAAAACATGGTGTCGGCTCGTGCACGCGCCCCTAGTCTCATTGTTCTCTGATCGACCACTATCCAAATGCGCTACTGTTTTTCAGCCATGGCCTGCAAAGTCACCATTCAACGTTCTGGCACCTTCTGAGAGCCTATGGGAGCGTTAGAAAATGTCACGTTATGCCAGAGATCCCCTGTTTTGGATAGAGATGATCAAGAAGGCCAAGAAATAGTCAGAGAGGGCGCTTCCTGTTTGGAATCTTCTCAGGTTTTGGCCTGCCAAATGAGTTCTGTTATACTCACAGACACCATTCAAACAGTTTTAGAAACTTTGGAGTGTTTTCTATCCAAAGCTAATAATTATATGCATATTCTAGTTTCCGGGCAGGAGTAATAATCAGATTAAAATCGGGTACGTTTTTTTATCCGGCCGTGAAAATACTGCCCCCTATCCATAACCCACTTTTCCTAGGCCATCATTGTAAATAAGAATTTGTTCTTAACTGACTTGCCTAGTTAAAAAAAAAAATGTCAGGATACCATAATGAAGTCTTTCTTACACCACAGTGCACCCTTAACGTCGAATTTTGGGCACATGAGTTACATAATTATGAACATGGATAAATATACTGAACCAAAGTATAAACGCAATATGTAAAGTGTTGGTCCCATGTTTCCTGATCTGAAATAAAAGATACCAGAAATGTTCTATATGCACAAAACTAGTATTTCTCTAAAATGTTGTGCACAAATTTGTTTACATCCCTGTCAGTGAGCATTTCTTCTTTGGCAAGATAATCCATCCACCTGACAGGTGTGGCATATCAATAAGCTGATTAACAGCATGATCATTACACAGCAGACAATAAAAGGCCACTCTAAAATGTGCAGTTTTGTCACACAACACAATGCCACGTGTCTCAAGTTGAGGGAGCGAGCAATTGGCATGCTGACTGCAGGAATGTCTACCAGAGTGGTTGCCAGATAATTAAATGTTAATTTTCTAGCGTAAGCTGCCTCCAATGTCATTTTAGAGAATTTGGCAGTACCCCCAAGCAGCCTTACAACCGCAGACCACATATTTGCCGTTGTGTGGGCGAGCAGTTTGCCGTTGTCAACGTTGTGAACAGAACATGGTGGCGGTGGAGTTATGGTACTGGCAGGCATAAGCTACGGACAACAAACACAATTGCATTTTATCGATGGCAATTTGAATGCACAGAGACACCCTGACGAGATCCTGAAGCCCATTGTCTTGCCATTCATACGCCGCCAAAACCTCATGTTATAGCGTGATAATGCTGGGCCCCATGTCGCAAGGATCTGTACACAATTCCTGGAAGCTGAAAATGTTCCAGTTCTTCCATGGCCTGCATACTCACCAGACATGTCACTCATTGAGCAAGTTTGCGATGCTCTGGATCTACATGTACGACAGCATGTTCCAGTTCCTGCAAATATCCAGGAACTTCACACAGCCACTGAAAAGGAGTGAAACATTCCACAATCAACAGCCTGATTATCTCTATGCGAAGGAGATGTGTCGGGAGGCAAAAGGTGGCCACACTAGATACTGACTGGTTTTCTGATCTACGCCCCTAACTTTTTTTTTAAAGGTATCTGTGACCAACAGATGCATATCATATCAGTCATGTGTAATCCATAGATTATGGGCTAATGAATTTATTTCAATTTACTAATTTCCTTATATGAACTGTAACTAAATAAAATCTATGAAACTGAATGTTGCGTTTATATTTTTTCTTCAGTAATAGAACGGTATAAACAACTGTCCAGTGATTCAGTAAACTTTTTTAAACTGAAATATGCAGGAACTCACCAACAAATACTCAGTTGTTTTGGAATTACCAGTAGCACGGAGCATAAACAATATTGAGTGATAACCAACAGGTTCATCTATTTTGAAGGATATCAAAAAAAATGCACATCTCCAACCCAAGTAGACAGCAAGTAAATGTGAAATATATAGAAGGGCATCACATGGATAGCAAGTCATAAATCTCAGTGTCATTGCTGACAACTAGTTCCCATTAACACAGGCCTGGTGTCTTGCGCCATGGCAAACTGTCAGGGTACAGCGGCGAAATCCAAACCCCATTATTCACCAAAATCCAAGGTTAGTGTGTGTGTCCTGCATCACAACCACATGTCTAGGTGTGAGTTTTGTCCCATCCTTCACTGCCAGGTTCAGCACCAATTTCTGAAGGACTGGCTGCTAGTGCTAACCCTCGTCGTACAGACCCAAATACTATTGATCACCATACCTTCAACTGGAACAACTTGTCTTCACTCACCATACTAAGCAGCTCCACTGTGGTCTCAAAGATATTAAATATTCAAGAGTGAAAGTCCCTTGCCTACATGCCATTGTTCATTAACCTGTTGGGGCTTGGGGGCAGTATTGAGACATTTTGAAAAAAATATGTGCCCATTTTTAACTGCCTCCTACACCAACTCAGAAGCTAGGATATGCATATTATTAACACATTCGGATAGAAAACACTCTGAATTTTCTAAAACAGTTTGAATGGTGTCTGTAAGTATAACAAAACTCATATTGCAGGCAAAAACCTGTGAAAAATAGATCCAAAAAAATGTGAATTTTGTGACTGTACTATTTAGTGTCATTGTTTTATAGATACCATAGTGAGAAAGGATTCATTTCGCAACACCTACGGCTTCCACTAGATGTCAACGATCTTTATAAAGTTGTTTGAAGCGTCTTATGATAAACAGAGAGCAAATTAGAATCCAAGGAAGTTGACATGTCATCACTTCATTTTTTTGCGCCTGCGCATAAATCTGAGAAACGTGAGTTTTGTCTTCATTGTTTATCTAGACATAGGATAGGTTGTGTGAAAATATTACTGATGTTTAACGTTAAAAATGGACCAAAAGATTAATGCTAAACAACATTTGACATGTTTGAACGAACATAAATAGATTATTTACTAGGTTTTTTTAGCTTTTCGGCGTGATTTTACAGTCCCCCCACCACGTTTTGTGGGAGCATAATGAACGCTAAGTACTTGGTGTTATTTGGACATAAATTATGAACTTTGTCAAAAGAAACCACATTTGTTCCGGACCTGGGATGCCTTCTGGACCTGGGATGCCTGCCTTCTGATGGAGATAATCAAAGGTAAGGGGATATTTACAATGTTATTATCGATTTTAGATGATGCTAACTGTATAGCATAGCCTGTTGTTCTTAGCATAGCACCCCGTTTATTGCAAAATGTGATTTCCCAGTAAAGTTATTTTGAGATCTGGCCATTCGGTAGCAATTACGAGATGATAATATATTATTCTTTGAATGACAATATTATAATTTACCAATGTTTTCGAATAGTAATTTTGTTATGTTCACCGGAAGCATTTCAGAGAAGAAAAAAATCTGAATTTCACGCTACTGTAAAATGCTGTTTTTGGATATAAATATTAACTTGATGGAACAAAAAATGCATGTATTGTATAACATAATGTCCTAGGAGTGTCATCTGATGGAGATTGACAAAAGTTAGTGCATAATTCAAGCTGGTTTCTGCTTTTGGTGACGCCTGACCTTGAATTGAAAATGGATGTTTGTACTTTTGTAGCTATGTACTGTCCTAACATAATCTAACTTTATGCTTTTGCCGTAAAGCCTCTTTGAAAATCGAACAATGTGGTTAGATTAAGGAGATGTTTATCATTTAAATTGTGTAAAATAGTTGATTGTTTGAGAAATTGAAATTATTAGATTTTTGATGTTTTGAATTTCCAGCCTTGTTAGGAATCCCGGCTCGGGGTTCATTGCTAACCTGTAGCCCCAACAGGACAAAAAGGAAAGAAACCAACACTTCAATCTTGGTTCCTTACAGTTGTCAAATGATCCACTGTTTCAATTTGGGGACGGTCAAAAACACAAAACATCTCATGTAAATACATACATTAATTCACGTAAAACATTTGTGTGCATATTGAGCCATGTTCAAGGAGCTGAGTTGCCTTTGTGCTGAACCTGTCCAAAGCTGGCCAAACACATCAGCCATGTCTTTTTTCAAACAAGAGAGCCAATCGCTCCATCTGCTCCATAACCGAGCCAGCAGCTACAGATATCACATTTAATGTCAGATAGAAATAATAATAACCAACAGCAACCATTGATAATTCTATATGACGGGATGTGCTACCAAGCACTGAATCAAAAACTATCCGTCAGTATCACTTTCCAATGTGCAGATCGACTGGAATGTCTCCTGACATACATGATTCATACACTGATGTCATACTGCAAGTCAAGTCATCAGAACAGCTGAATATTAGAGCCTTTTCAATACAACTATAGGTACACACCCTGTAAGGTTTATCCCTGATTAAGAGTGCCATAACATTGTTAGTTGACACAAGCACATTACAAATTGAACTTTAGCATTTAGTCTGGTCAACAGAGCGCCTGAGGTTCTTATGACCAACCTGCCTCTGACCAGTGTTTGTGGGCTGCAGATTTCACATCATAACAAATTACAACCATAGACATTTGTGAATACTACAAGCCACTATACTCCCTCCATATAAAATATACTTTATTTTAGAATGTAGAATTCTAGAAGTACTGTGTATCTATTTGTTTAGGCCAAAACAAGAACTCTATTCCAGTGATATGTATACAAGCCACTCCACAAATTTCTTGTTAACAAATTATAGTTTTGGCAAGTCGGTTAGGACATCTACTTTGTGCATGATACAAGTAACTTGTCCAATAATTGTTTACAGACAGATTATTTCACTTAAATCACAATTCCAGTGGGTCAGAAGTTTACATACACTAACTTGACTGTGCCTTTAAAGAGCTTGGAAAATTCCAGAAAATGATGTCATGATAGGCTAATTGACATCATTTGAGTCAATTGGAGGTGTACCTGTGGATGCATGTCAAGGCCTACCTTCAAACTCAGTGCCTCTTTGCTTGACATCATGGGAAAAATCTAAAGAAATCAGCCAAGACCTCCACAAGTCTGGTTCATCCTTGGGAGCAATTTCCAAACGCCTGAAGGTACCACGTTCATCTGTACAAACAATTGTACGCAAGTATAAACACCATGGGACCAAGCAGCCGTCATACCGCTCAGGAAGGAGACGCGTTCTGTCTCCTAGAGATGAACGTACTTTGGTGCGAAAAGTGCAAATCAATCCCAGAACAACAGAAAAGGACCTTGTGAAGATGCTGGAGGAAACAGGTACAAAAGTATATATATATCCACATAACCTGAAAGGCCACTCAGCAAGGAAGAAGCCACTGCTCCAAAACCTCCATAAAAAGCCAGACTACGGTTTGCAACTGCACATGGGGACAAAGATCGTACTTTTTGCAGCACCCTCAGCACCCCTACTTCCCGCGGCTATGAGAGAGTGCACTTTTTGTAAAACACAAAGGGCCAGTGGTGTTGTGGAAGCTATACACAGGTATAAGCCATATACCCACTTTTTTTCCCTTCAGTGGGCATTGCGTATACTCGGTTCTTAATCCCTACTGATGCGTATCAAAGTAGCGTAGTGGAGGTATAAGACTTACCAATTATGTAGTACAATAAAGAAATCATGCACAAAGTAGCCTACACAAATCGCAGAGTACATGAAATAATGTATATTTACATGTGCGCCGCACATATAGCCTCGTTTCAGCAGAATATCATCTGCAGGCAGCAAGAGCGCGCAGCTCTCAACTGGTTTTGGCATGGAGCAGCTCACAGAACAATGACATCGGTAGCCGGTAGGGTAGGAAAGCTATCTACCAGTAAATGCTAAGTCAACAATGGATATGAAAACCAGGTACTGAAACAAAATTGGTCCGTAGGGTTTGTTAGTAAGCTATTTATGATGCTCAATTGTCATCATGCATTGTTTGCGTCAGGGGCATAGGCATGGATGGGCCTGGGTGGACACAGGCCCACCCACTGAGGAGCCACACCCACCCAATCAGATTGATGTTGCTTAAGCATTGTTGTGGACTTACATCCCTTTTTTTCTTTTTTTGGTGAAAATCCAAAAACTCTTTCCTACTTCTTCTCCAGGCACCAGGTCGATAGAAAGACACACAGCATGATGTTAAAGGATAAGCAGTCCATTTACTCGGACATAAGCCAGTAGGGTCCCAATCATAAGATAACATAAATACAACCACTAAACATAAATACAACCACTAAGCATTTCCCAATCTAAATTTACAAGTATTACTTCCCATTGCATGTTTAGCACACAAAGTAACCGGTGACCTAAAGTTGAAATAAAACAATGCTTCACGCTATCAGCAGCACATGTGCTGCAATACAAAAACACAGTTCCAGTCACCAGATGATCTTTTAAAACTTAACTTCTCCCCTTTTCAAGAATAACTTTCAACAAGAAGTTAAGAAGTTAGCCACAACAAAATCTAGCTAGCTAGATCATGGGGAAAAACTACTGCTCGCTATTGCGCAGTGACTTGTTGGCCTTCGAGAAGGCAGAAGTTTCCATACATTTTTGTAAAAAATGTGACAGTGAAATCAACCTCAGAATTTTGCCCTAATACGGCTGAATGGCAGATGCTTTCTCTATAGCTTCTGATGGCCTAGCCAATGGCTGACTTATGTACTGTATCTCACCAGAGACCAGCAAATAAAAATCCTGACAGTTTTTGTTGGAAAGGGAAAAAGATCCTGAGGGGATTAAATCTGAACATCATTGAAAATAATATAATTATTATTTTATAAAAATCTTTAGCTCTTCTCTGAAGGCCCATTGTTCCCTACTGTGTCTGGGTTAGTAATAATTTGTAGAGCCGCTCTATTTCCCTCAGCATGCACTTTTTCCCACTTCTGAATGGATAAATAACCCATATGTTTTTCAGAAATATGAACACAAAAATATTGCCGATTTGACAAAAATTACAATCATGGTCTTGAATTTGACTTTTTTTCTGGTCTTGGACCCTTTGTCCACCCAGTCTCAGTCTTGACTCAGGTCTTGCCACTCCCCTTCCAGTCTTGGTCTTGACTCGGACCCGATTGGCTCCGGTCTTGCTTTAGGTGGTCTCGAACACAACACTGCTAATATGTGATCAGATGTGATCCACTGAAGGGAAGCACCTTTATTATACACACAGTACAGCAGCAATGTCAAATGAATAACAGAATTGCTCAAAAATCAGTGGTCACCAACCGTTTGATCGCGAGGCATTCCTAGTCGATCACCAAACATTTCTGTAGAAAAGGCTTGCACTCGTTTTTTGTTGTGTGTTTTGCTGTTGGAGGTAGCTGCACTTGATTCAGAATCCCTGCACACCGGGTAGGCAAAGTGTTCTTATTTGGAACCATTTAATTTGTCTGAAAAGACAAACTCCACCCTTCTCGGTGGACTGGGAAATTTGTGGCGAAATCGAGTGTGCCTATTGGCTGGCCAATTGGATATCTCAAATCACCAAGCAAACAGCTTCCACGAACCTGCAAAGTTTGATACTAGCCTACATGATATTTCATGAGTTAAAACCATGAGAGAGACTGTCAAAGAATAACAGCAAAGAGCTCCTGTTATGAGTGAGTTCACAAAGTTTTTATTTCATCACCGTCACTGTTTTTATTCAACACCACTAAACATAAAATGTGCTTCTCCCTACATCCACTCACTCTGCAGCTGCAATGAATGAGTAAGTATATCGATAGCTCAGTTTTTTTATTATTAACTTTTCTGGTCATAGGAATAACATGAATTTGTCAGTCTCTGGTCAGTCTCACGGGAGGAAAGGAAAGAGAGCGTGGGGACCGTGAAAGGTGGACCCTCTGCTCTCTCCGCTTCTTTCTTTTTTACTTTATTAAAAAAACATGCAAAACACAAAAAACAGAAAAGCCAGAGGGATTACACAAAGAAATAACGAAGACAAAAAAAACGCTGACACTAATGACGTGTTCAAAACAACGGGGAATCCGGGAAATCGACTACTTGCAACTTCAACGCGTTCAAGACAACTGGGAACTCAAAAACAGAGAGATTTCAAGTCAGAAACTCAGGCATCTTTTCTACAGCTCTGACTTTCTGACCTGAAGATCACTGACATGATTTGATCTCCCCCCACTTTTTCTCCCCAATTTCATGATATCCAAATTGGTAGTTACAGTCTTGTCCCATCGCTGCAACTCCTACGGACTCGGGATTGGCGAAGGTTGAGAGCCATGCGTCCTCTGAAACACAACCCTGCCAAGCCACACTGATTCTTGACACACTGCTCGCCCGGAAGCCAGACACACCAATATGTGTCTGAGGAAACACCATCCAGCTGGCGACCGGAGTCAGCTTGCAGGCACCCGGCACCCCACAAGGAGTCGCTAGAGCACGGTGGGCCTGCCAAACCATCTCCTAACCGGGAAGACGCTGGGCCAATTGTGCGCCGCCTCATGGGTGTCCCGGTCACGGCCGGCTGTGACAAAGCCTGGGATCGAACCTGGGTCTGTAGTGATGCCTCAAGCATTGCAATGCAGTGCCTTAGACCGCTCCGCCACTCGGGAGGCCAAGGAAGCAACATTTTTATTATTTTCCATTCATGCACTCATTACCTTGCATCCCCCTATCACATACACAAACTAAAATTGCTAATTATCCTCAAAAGCAAGTGTCTGACTCACTATGGATCCAGAAAAGCATTAGTTCATAACGCAAGATGCAGAATAGCATCAATGTTTACAGATTAAGCATAACAGGGTCCTCCACTGATCTACATTTTTGCAACAAGCATTATTGAAATTTTGCAGTTGGTCTTAGAGACTGTGGGTTGAAAACAATGAATCACTAGTGCATCAAGTTTTCAGAGAACACTTGTGTTGCATGACAGTTGCTTTTGCCATAAATAGGACTAGCTGAAAAAATATAATCTACATAAACGGTTCAAACTATGCAGCCTATGTATTTTGCTAATTATTTTGGACATGCTGATAGTGCATTTTGGGTGTTTTAAAAACTTAAGGCTAGGGGACAGTATCCTGAATTTCCGGATGACTGATGTGCCCAAAGTAAACTGCCTGTTACTCAGGCCCAGAAGCTAGGATATGCATATAATTGGTAGAATTGGATAGAAAATACTCTGAAGTTTCTGAAACCTGCTAAAATAATGTCTGTGAGTATAACAGAACTGATATGGCAGGTGAAAACCCGAGGACAATCCATCCAGAATTTATTTTTCTTTTAGGTTACAGGCCTTTTCAATGCTAGCCTACGGGATATTAAAAAAATAATTGGCCCCAGATTGCAGTTCCTATCGCTTCCACTAAATGTCAACAGTCTTTAGAAAGGGTTTCAGGCTTGTTTCTTGAAAAACGAATAAGTAGTTGTTTATCCAAGGTGTTCTCATCAGGACAGGTAGACTTTTCGCACGCGTGAACGAGGGCGCGCTTTTCATTATTTTCCTTTTCTATTGAACACCGTTCTTTCCATCTGAAATATTAGCATTTATTTACATATTAGGGTACCTGAGGATTGATTAGAAACTTTGACTTGTTTGGACGAAGTTTACCGGATTTCTTTGTATTTTTTGGATTCCTTTGTATGCATGTTGAAGGAGTGGATTACTGAAATCAATGGCACCAACTAAACTGACTTCTTGGATATAAAGAAGGACTTTATCGAACAAAATTAACATTCATTGTGTCCCTGGGACCCTTGGGATTGCAAACAGAGGAAGATCTTCAAAGGTAAGTGATTTATTTTATCACTATTTGTGATTTTTGTGAAGCCGGTGATGGTTGAAAAAGTATTTTGATGTGGGGCGCTGTCCTCAGATAATCGCATGGTATGCTTTTGCCGTAAAGCCTTTTTGAAATCTGACAACGCGGTTGGATTAACAAGAAGTTAAGCTTTTAAATGGATGTAAGACACTTGTATGTTCATGAATGTTTAATATTACAATTGTCATTTGAATTTGGTGCACTCCAACTTCACCGGATGTTATCGATTTTGATCCCGCTAGCGGGATCCGATCCCTAAGAGGTTTTTAAGCAAGTAGGACTGTCATTCTGCCTCTGCAAAGATGCAAACACATTTTTTGGTTTCTATCGCAGAAACGGTGCCCAGGAAAGAAGTAAATCCAATTGTTAGATGTTACCACCCACCTCTAATTTAAAACCAAACATGGATGGATTCCATGTTGTGTTTTCACTATCCGGGCACACACCTGTCTGTTTCACACCTGAGGTGTAATCCATGAGGGTTGATTAATCTCGCCCGGGCAGGCGTGTTTTGCATTGGCTAATAGTTGATTGCAATCAATTTGGAAATGGGCTGCCCCCCGGCCGTGAGCCAGGTGCCCCGCTCTGTCCGATGGCGATGTCCACCCAAAACAAAAGTGACATAATTAAGCACCTGTAGCAATTACTAGGGATATGCGTTTTCCAATGCAAAAGTGATTATTATTGATAAAAATGTTTTTCTGCCTTCCCAATAAAAACTACCTCGAAAAATCGAACATTTATTTTATGGAAAAGTGATGCGTGTTTCTGGACGATGTACTATGCTGCGTCTTTCACAACATGGACGAGCAGATTACTGTTCGATTTGAGAAGTGCGCTCCTCCCTCCCCACTTTCTCCTGATGACGTGAGGGGCCAAAGAGTTCTAAAAACAGAAGTTCTGTAACTAAAACAAGTTTTTATTAGACAAATGCAGGTAGGTCCCTCCCAGTTTCATGAAGTTTGCTTCCGTGTAGCCCTTTCCACTCACAGGCTGTCATCCAATATACTCAAAAGGAGTCAGTGTTCTTTCTGAAAGATGAGACATTGTTATAATCCTCAAAGTCCACTTTGATGTCATACATGCAAACCACACCCATGAGTCCAAATGTGCACTTCACCATTTCCATATTTGAAAATGTAAAATTACAATCCGTTTGTCTGACATGTCTTTGAAAGCCGAACACTAAGATAGTATTTTATAATTCAGCTAGCTGTGCTGGCAAAAGAATGAGCTTTCGTGATGCCCACCTGACCCAGACTGTGATTCATAATGGAACGTTTTTGGATTGCATAAACAGTAATTTTGTTGCAAACAAAAAGCAACAAGCAACAAGTGTGCTTGCTTCAGTTCCTCAATGGCAAAGCTAGGAGAGCTAAACATTTTTTTTAAAGCACTTTAAAGTTGAAGGCTCTTTCCTTGAGTCATAAAAGTGCATTGAAATTACTTAGGAAATGTGCAGTTTGGAAGGTGTGGACACTTAGAGACACCATTTAGACCTCTCTCTCAAACCCTTGTAATAATTTTTTCTTATCTTGTCACTACTCCAAAATTTCTATGAATGTTCTTATGTTACTGAATGTATTCAGAGTATTTTCAGATTTAGTTATTGAAAAGTAAAGTAAACATAAAATGCACATAAAATCAACAGTGTAATGTTTGGATTCCTGTGTCAGGTGAACGGTTGTCCCCTCACCCTTGGTCTGATAATTTCCCCATAATCTCCAGTGTCCTTTCGATTGCTACCAAGGTCATGCATACAGTGCATTCGGAAAGTATTCAGACCTCAACTTTTTCAGCCTTATTCTAAAATGTGAGCTCTAGAGTTCCTCTGTAGAGATGGGAAAACCTTCCAGAAGGCCAACTATCTCTGCAGCACTCCACCAGACGGAAGCCACTCCTCAGTAAAAGGCACATGACAGCCCGCTTGGAGTTTGCCAAAAAGGCACCTAAAGATTCCCAGACCATGAGAAACAAGATTCTCTGGTCTGATGAAACCGAGATTGAACTCTTTGGCCTGAATTCCAAGCATCACATCTGGAAGAATCCATGCGCCATCACTACGGTGAAGCATGGTGGTGGCAGCATCATGCTGTGCGGATGTTTTTCAGCAGCAGGGACTGGGAGACTATTCAGGACTGAGGGAAAGATGAACGAAGAAAAGTACAGAGAGATCCTTGATGAAAACCTGCTCCAGAGCACTCAGGACCTCAGAATGGGGCCAAGGTTCACCTTCCAACAGGGCAACAACCCTAGGCACACAGCCAAGACAACACAGGAGTGGCTTCAGGACAAGTCTCAATGTGGCTGGACTTTAATATCTCTGGAGAGACCTGAAAATAGCTGTGCAGCAACACATCACACCTGACATAGCTTGAGATGATCTGCAGAGAAACAAAATGGGAGAAACTCCCCAAATACAGGTGTGCCAAGCTTGTAGAGTCATACCCAAGAAGACTCAAGGCTGTAATCGCTACCAAAAGGTGCTTCAACAAAGTACTGAAAACTTATACGCGTGATATTTCAGTTTACATTTTTTTGCAAAAATGTCTAAAAACCTGTTTTTGCTTTGTCATTATGGGGTATCGTGTGTAGATACATGAGGGGGAAAAACAATTTAACACATTTTAGAATAAGGCTGAAAAAGTCAAGGGGTCTGAATACTTTACGAATGCACGCACACACACACTACTGTTCAAAAGATAGAAATGTCCTTGTTTTTGAAAGAACAGCACATTTTTTGTCCATTAAAATAACATCAAATTGATCAGAAATACAGTGTAGACATTGTTAATGTTGTAAATGACTACTGTAGCTGGAAACGGCTGATTTCTAATGGAATATCTACATAGGCCCATTCTGTGTTAAATTCTGTGTTAAAAAGACACGTTGTGTTAGCTAATCCAAGTTTATGATTTTAAAAAGGTTAATTGATCATTAGAAAACCCTTTTGCAATTATGTTAGCACAGCTGAAAACTGTTGTGCAAATTTAAGAAGCAATAAAACTGGCCTTCTATAACCTAGTTGAGTATCTGGAGCGTCAGCATTTGTGGGTTCGATTACAGGCTCAAAATGGCAGGAAACAAATACCTTTCTTCTGAAACTCGGCAGTCTATTCTTGGTCTGAGAAATGAATTCCATGCGAGAAATTGCCAAGAAACTGAAGATCTCGTATAACGCTGTGTACTACTCCCTTCACAGAACAGCGCAAACTGTCTCTAACCAGAATAGAAAGAGTGGGAGGCCCCGGTGCACAACTGAGCAAGAGGACAAGTACATTAGAGCGTCTAGTTTGAGAAACAGGCGCCTCACGTCCTCAACTGGCAGCTTCATTAAATAGTACCCGCAAAACACCAGTCTCAACGTCAGCAGTGAAGTGGCAACTCCGGGATGCTGGCCTTCTAGGCAGAGTTGCAAAGAAAAAGCCATATATCAGACTGGCCAATAAAAATAAAAGATTAAGATGGGCAAAAGAACACAGACACTGGACAGAGGAAGTCTGCCTATTAGGCCAACATCCCGGAGTCGCCTCTTCACTGTTGTCATTGAGACTGGTGTTTTGCGGGTACTATTTAATGAAGCTGCCAGTTGTATGTCCCAATAAAGAAAATGAGAATTAAAAACAGGTTCAGCCCCTGGTTCGACTGTGATCTTGCAGAGTTACTCCACCTCAAGAAATGCATTTAGTGAAAGGCTCGGCACACGCGTACTCAGGCTGAATGGCTCTCGCAAATGAGTAATAAGTGCACTCAGGCTATAGAGAAGGCCAAAGTTAGTTACTTTAAGGAGCAGTTCTCTCTCTCTGGGACTAACCCCAAGAAGTTCTGGAAAACGATTAAAGACCTGGAGAATAAACCCTCCTCACAGCTGCCCATGTCCCTTAATGTTGATGTGGTTGTTACTGACAAGAAGCACATGGTGGAGCTCTTTAATCACCACTTCATTAAGTCAGGATTCCTATTTGACTCAGCCATCCTTTCCAACATTTCCTCATCTCCCACCCCTTCCAATGCGACTAGCCCCGATGCTCCTCCCTCTTTTCCCCCTGCCCCGCCAAAAGGTTTCTCCCTGCAGGGGGTCACTGATTCCAAGCTGCTGAAGGAGCTCCTTAAAACTTGACCCCAAAAAAACATCTGGGCCCTGTTTATCAAATGTGCTGTGGAAAAAAACGTGTCAATAGTCAACTGACTGGCTTTCTTGATGTCTATACTATTCTCTCTGGTATGCAATCTGGTTTCTGCTCAGGTTATGGATGTGTCACTGCAACCTTAAAAGGTCCTCAACGATGTCCCCATTGCCCTTGATTCTAAGCAATGTGGTGCTGCTATTTTTATTGACTTGGCCAAAGCTTTTGATACGGTAGACCATTCCATTCCCATCGGCCGGCTAAGGAGTATTGGTGTCTCTGAGGGGTCTTTGGACTGGTATGCTAACTACCTCTCTCAAAGAGTGCAGTGTATAATGTCAGAACATCTGCTGTCTCAGCCACTGCCTGTCACCAAGGGTGTACCCCAAGGCTCAATCCTAGGCCCCACGCTCTTCTCAATTTACATCAACAACATAGCTCAGGAAGTAGGAAGCGCTCTCATCCATTTATATGCAGATGATACAGTCTCAGCTGGCCTCTCCCAGGATTTTGTGTTAAACGCTCTACAACAAAGCACTCTTAGTGTCCAACAAGCTGTCTCTGCCCTTAACCTTGTTCTGAACACCTCCAAAACAAAGGTCATGTGGTTTGTTAAGAAGAATGCCGCTCTCCCCACAGGTGTGATTACTACCTCTGAGGGTTTAGAGCTTGAGGTAGTCACCTCATACAAGTACTTGGGAGTATGGCTAGGCAGTACACTGTCCTTCTCTCAGCACATATCAAAGCTGCAGGCTAAAGTTAAATCTAGACTTGGTTACCTCTATCGTAATCGATCCTCTTTCAACCCAGCTGCCAAACTAACCCTGATTCAGATGACCATCCTACCCATGTTAGATTACGGAGACGTAATTTATAGATCGGCAGGTAACAGTGCTCTCGAGCGGCTAGATGTTCTTTACCATTCGACCATCAGATTTGCCACCATTGCTCCTTATAGGACACATCACTGCACTCATGTAAACTGGTCATCTCTGTATACCTGTCGCAAGACCCACTGGTTGATGCTCATTTATAAAACCCTCTTAGGCCTCACTCCCCCTATCTGAGATATCTACTGCAGCCTTCATCGTCCACATACAACACCCATTCTGCCAGTCACATTCTGTTAAAGGTCCACAAAGCACACACATCCCTGAGTAGCTCCTCTTTCCAGTTCGTTGCAGCTAACAACTGGAATGAGCTGCGACAAACACTCAAACTGGCCAGTTTTATCTCAATTTCTTCATTCAAAGACTCATTCATGGACACTCTTACTGACAGTTGTGGCTGCTTTGCATGATGTATTGTTGTCTCTACCTTTTTGCCCTTTGTGCTGTTGTCTGTGCCCAATAATGTTTGTACCATGTTTTGTGCTGCTGCCATGTTGTTACCATGCTGTGTTGTCATGTGTTGCTGCCATGCTTTTGTTGTCTTAGGTATCTCTTTATGTAGTGTTGTCTCTTGTCGTGATGCATGTCTTGTCCTATATTTGTTATTTTATTTATTTTTAATCCCAGCCACCGTCCCCACAAGAGGCCTTTTGGTAGGCCGTCATTGTAAATACGAATTTGTTAACTGACTTGCCTAGTTAAATAAAAGGTTCAATAAAAATCCATCAACTAGCCAATGGGTGTGACAGGCCCAGAGCACATTAGTGCGAGTGCGAATGCGATTCTGCATGATTGCAGCGCTGCGTCAACATTTTTAAACAAGTGAACCCTCACAATAGTCTATATTGTATGTAGGTCTTTAACTTCAGGCCATATGTCAAAACAAATTAAATGAAGCCGCAGCGTCTTTTACCTGGCAATCCGATTTGATGTTCCGTTTGCGTCTTTTCTTTCTCCAATGGCAATACCCCAAACGCGATAGGCTAAATATATCGTTACAAATCCACCACCAAGGTGACGAGTTCTGGAAACCTAGCAATCTGCCTCACGAGAGTAAGCTACTGAGAAGCGTCAGAAACACATCTGAAATCCATTATGGGCTTTTTGTTGCAATAGTTTAAAAAGCGGCGAATTGCTTCACAGTCCCATTGAACGACACCGAAAATGGACGCGGACGCTCCGGGAATAATTACAGGCAATTGGAAGCCCGAAATATTCCATTATGAGTCTCTCTTCCAACAACAAACACTAGGTGGCGACAAATTAACACTTCTGTTTGGTTTTCAGAATAAAAGTCCCATTATACAACAACGCATGCAAAGTCATTTTGCAAACTGTGACTTTCAGTGTCCACAGGCATTTTGTAAAGTGTTATTTTATTTATTTCCTATTAGTTACACCTCATTGGAATACATCTGTTTTATTTATTTGAAATCTTAAGAACAAAAATATATATTATCTCAACTAAAAACCAATCCAGTCAGCTCACCAAAAACGCATTTTATTAGTATGGAAGTTGCAAATTACCAAGTGGCAACTGCAGATCATACTGCTTACTTAGGGAGTGCCACTTCCACCCGATTTGGCTCCTACCCCGCGCAAACTCAGGACCTCTGCCTCGCAGCACACATGACCGCCCTCCTAGAGCATTCCAACCCATTGCACTGCCAAAAAATGCCTATTTCAATAGGGCAAGGGGTGACACTTTCAGGCTGAGAAGTGAGTTTCACAGATCCCCATCTGCAACATATGCACAGATAGATCAGTAAATCAGTAACCATAACCAAAAAATGTAATTAAGACTAATGATAATGTAAATTAACCACTATGATCATTTTTACACTCATCCATATTAGGCTACCAGAAGACTGCTGTTTTTGAACATTAATGTAGCAAATTCAAGGGTTAGCCCAATTCGGGACTTTGACTATTACACCTCTCGATGAGGTCACTAGTTGTTGTACAAAGATCTCTACATGTTTACTGAATGCTACTGCCATCCCTATGTTTCTCTCACAAGTCCCTTGGGACACACTTTCGATGGCCTCACCATCCCACTTCTAGTTCTAACACCAGTGTAGCGAATATGGGGAGTAACCCGACCATGACACCAACCCAGGTTACTGCTACTGTAGTAGACCAAAACTTTAATTGTTACACCAAGAGGTCCAAACTTTCTGATGAGATATTTAATCATTTTTTAATGTGTGTCCCTTTCGGGAAATTTGTCTTGCATCTCAACAAACAACAGCACAGCATCACCAATAAGTGCAATAAATACATACATAAATCACAAGCAACTACAGCAGACATGTGGACACAGTTCGGAATTCAGTTCGTCAGTTCTGGTGGTGGGAGCAGTTATTTATTCAATTGATTTATACTGGTGGGAATGAATGATTTCTGGGCTCTGGTGGTTTTGTAAAGATCGACTCTGCATCGGCGGCATGATGGTATGAGCTGGTACTCCTGGTTGAGTGGGTATGTCAGGTCGGTGGCAATTCTCTCTCCTGCTCTCTCCAAAAACAGCGTTTCCATGTTCTTGATATTAACAGATTTACTATTTTGTGTATATATATCTCTTTTTTAACCTGTTAGGGCTAGGGGGCAGTATTGACACGGCTGGATAAAAAAACATACCCGATTTAATCTGGTTACCACTCCTACCCAGTAACTAGAATATGCATATACTTATTACATATGGATAGAAAACACCCTAAATTTTCTAAAACTGTTTGAATGGTGTCTGTGAGTATAACAGAACTCATTTGGCAGGCAAAACCCTGAGACATTTTCTGACAGGAAGTGGATACCTGATGTGTTGTATTGCCTTTAAACCTATCCCATTGAAAAACACAGGGGCTGAGGAATATTTTGGCACTTCCTATTGCTTCCACTAGATGTCACCAGCCTTTACAAAGTGTTTTGAGTCTTCTGGAGGGAGATCTGACCGAACAAGAGCCATGGAACGATGATGTCCCATTAGACACCTGGCGCGCGAGTTCATGTTGGGTACCCTCGTTCCAATACGTTATAAAAGAGTATGCATTCGTCCACCTTGAATATTATTCATGTTCTGGTTAAAAAAGGCCCTAATGATTTATGCTATACAACGTTTGACATGTTTGAACGAACGTAAATATATTTTTTCCCCTCGTTCATGACGAGAAGTCCGGCTGGCTTAGATCATGTGCTAACAAGACGGAGATTTTTGGACATAAATGATGAGCTTTTTTGAACAAAACTACATTCGTTATGGACCTGTGATACCTGGAAGTGACATCTGATGAAGAGAATCAAAGGTAATGGATTATTTACATAGTATTTTCGATTTTAGATCTCCCCAACATGACGTCTAGTCTGTATCGCAACGCGTATTTTTCTGGGCGCAGTGCTCAGATTATTGCAAAGTGTGATTTCCCAGTAAGGTTATTTTTAAATCTGGCAAGTTGATTGCGTTCAAGAGATGTAAATCTATAATTCTTTAAATGACAATATAATATTTTACCAATGTTTTCTAATTTTAATTATTTAATTTGTGACGCTGACTTGACTGCCGGTTATTGGAGGGAAACGATTTCCTCAACATCAATGCCATAGTAAAAGGCTGTTTTTGGATATAAATATGAACTTGATAGAACCAAAAATGCATGCATTGTCTAACATAATGTCCTAGGAGTGTCATCTGATGGAGATTGTAAAAGGTTAGTGCATCATTTTAGCTGGTTTTATGGTTTTGGTTACCCTGTCTTTGAATTGACAAAACATTACACACAACTCTTGTAAATGTACTGTCCTAACATACTCTAAATTTATGCTTTCGCCGTAAAACCTTTTTGAAATCGTAAAACGTGGTTAGATTAAGGAGATGTTTATCTTTCAAAGGGTGTAAAATAGTTGTATGTTTGAAAAATTTGAATTTTGACATTTATTTGGATTCAAATTTGCCGCTCTTGAAATGCACCTGCTGTTGATGGAGTGCACCACGGGTGGCACGCTAGCGTCCCACCTAGCCCATAGAGGTTAATGGATAGCTGATTGTACCAGGCTTGGAAACAGAAAGTGGCAACACTAAACAAAGGATGTGTACAATATGGTTGTTATTCTTTTATTGACCTGATATTTAATTAATCTCCTCATGAAATACAATCGTTGTTGTCCCTTTTTGTACATCTGTTCTGTGTTTGCAGTCCAGGAAAGTTTTGAGTCAATTATAAACTCAAAAAGAAACGTCCCTTTTTCAGTAACCTGTTTTTAAAAGATAATTCGTAAAAATCCAAATAACTTCACAGATCTTCATTGTAAAGGGTTTAAACACTGTTTCCCATGCTTGTTCAATGAACAATAAACAACTAATGAACATGCACCTGTGGAACGGTTGTGAATACACTAACAACTTACAGACGGTAGGCAATAAAGGTCACAGTAATGAAAACTTAGGACACTAAAGAGGCCTTTCTACTGACTCTGAAAAACACCAAAAGAAAGACGCCCAGGGACCCTGCTAATCTTCGTGAACGTGCCCTAAGGCATGCTGCAAGGAGGCATGAGGACTGCAGATGTGGCAAGGGCAATAAATTGCAATGCCTGAAACGCCGAAGAAAGCGCTACAAGGGAGACAGGACGGACAGCTGACAGTCCTTGCAGTGGCAGACCATGGGTAACAACACCTGCACAGGAGCGATACATCTGAACATTACACCTGCGGGACAGGTACAGGATGGCAACAACAACTGCCCGAGTTACACCAGGAACGCACAATCCCTCCATCAGTTCTCAGACTGTCCGCAATAGGCTGAGAGAGGCTGGACTGAGTGCTTGTAGGCCTGTTGTAAGGCAGGTCCTCACCAGACATCACTGGCAACAACGTCGCCTATGGGCACAAACCCACCGTCGCTGGACCAGACAGGACTGGCAAAAAGTGCTCTTCACTGACGAGTCGCAATTCGCGTTTATCGTCGAAGGAATGAGTATTCCACAGAGGCCTGTACTCTGGAGCGGGATCGATTTGGAGGTGGAGGGTCCGTCATGGTCTGGGGCGGTGTGTCACAGCATCATCGGACTGAGCTTGTTGTAATTGCAGGCAATCTCAACACTGTGCGTTACAGGGAAGACATCCTCCTCCCTCATGTGGTACCCTTTCTGCAGGCTCATCCTGACATGACCCTCCAGCATGACAATGCCACCAGCCATACTGCTCATTCTGTGTGTGATTTCCTGCAAGACAGGAATGTCAGTGTTCTGCCATGTCCAACGAAGAGCCCGGATCTCAATCCCATTGAGCACGTCTGGGACCTGTTGGATCGGAGGGTGAGGGCAAGGGCCATTCCCCCCAGAAATGTCTGGAACTTGCAGGTGCCTTGGTGGAAGAGTGGGATAACATCTCACAGCAAGAACTGGCCAATCTGGTGCAGTCCATGAGGAGGAGATGCACTGCAGTACTTAATGCAGCTGGTGGCCAAACCAGATACTGACTGTTACTTTTGATTTTGACCCCCCCTTTGTTCAGGGACACATTATTCCATTTCTGTTAGTCACATGTCTGTGGAACTTGTTCAGTTTATGTCTCAGTTGTTGAATCTTGTTATGTTCATACAAATATTTACACGTTAAGTTTGCTGAAAATAAACGCAGTTGACAGTGAGAGGACGTTTGTTTTTTTGTTGAGTTTAGTTCCAAGATATTTGTATTGCTCAACTGATCCTATTTGCTCTGAGTCAATGTGAATGGGCCCGGGATCATCTTTTATAGTTCTGAAGTTTATTGTCATTTGCTTGTTGTTTTTTTCACATATAAATGAGTCTGTTTTCCTTTCACTATTGGGTTAAATGTGTTGTTTCTGTCCTGTAGTCATCCTCGGACCCCGAGGTGTGTTCCCAGGTTTGTACAATATGCTTTCTAAATGCTACTAAAGGCTGTGAAAACCCAAAAGCCTTGTTTTCACCTTCATTATTTGATCAAGATGATACAAGCAAATTCTGTCACGTTTACACATGGTAATAACATGTGTCTGTTATCCGTCTACTGTGTCCGCATTGTGACCATATTTCCCTACAATATCTATCTGCAGTCTGCAGTAACTACAAGGAACAGTTCCATGTTGTCGTAATCAAGACCACATATTGAGTGTCCCTGTCTTGTCTCAGTGTCTGATACATTTTTACTCGGTCTTGACTCGGTCTCAGACAATGAGGACTCATAATTTCTTCCAGAGACCAGCTGAGACCAGCAGAGTAAAAAACTTGTAGTTACAGTGGTTGCGTTTCACTGCTTAGATGTTGCATGCATCAACCAATGGTTGGTGCCACGTCACTGACTGTGTCATCGACTGACAGATTGCTATAACATATAATGTAAGATCTGGCTTTGTCTAAAAGTACATTTCCACATAACACAATAATTCCAATAGCTACTCTAGCTTGCCCTCGGGTGGGAGCTAGCAAGCAGCTTAGGTAGTACTAGGTATCAATAGCCAATCCAGTAGGGGCTGGAAGCTATAGTGAGCTTCGATTGGTCATAGAGTATTTGCATAAAGTTCAGCTTTCCCCAACTTTGGTCCTGCTCTGTTCACACTTTCTCGCCCATGCTCGCATCGCCCAACCGTTCCCCCGTCCACTTTGCTTCCCTCCATTGAAAATTAATGGGTGTCTGTGGTTTCATTGCCCCCATAGTGTTATGTGGAAATGCACTGTAAGCAGAGGAACGCGACCAGTATCAGCTTCCATTCCGTCAGAGCATTAAACTGCTTCGCCAGGCCAAATATTCACACTCCTTTCATGACACATTAATATCTTCACATTTATATCGCCTATTGAAACATGGGCCTCCTATTTTTATCAATAGTTACCTACCGTCCTTTCCGTTCGTTGAAAAACTTTGTGGCGTTCATTAGAATTTCCTTGATTTCCTGGTAGGGAAGAGTGGGGGAAATTGTTTGAAAGTTGCACGCTCACTATTAGTAAGGGGAGACCGGGGGAAGCTGTAACATATTTTGTCCTATCTATTATAGACCTGTTTGGGTTAGTGATAACTTACCCACTGTAGAGTGGCTCTCTATCTGCTCTCAGAATGCATTTTTTTCACCTTTCTGAATGTCTTTATTTATTTAACTAGGCAAGTCAGTTAAAAACTAATTCTTATTTTGTCACGTCCTGACCAGTAAAAGGGTTGTTTGTTATTATAGTTTGGTCAGGGTGTGGCAGGGGATGTTTGTTTAGGGTGTTTCGGGGCTTTTTGGTTAATGTTCTATGTTAGTGGATTTCTATGTTTGTTCTAGGTTTTCTATTTCTATGTCTAGTTTATTGGGTTGACCTTCAATTGGAGACAGCTGTTCCTTGTTGCCTCTACTTGAAGGTCCTATTTAATAGGGGTGTGTTTTCATTGGGATTTGTGGGTAGTTGTTTCTCTGTATAGTCATTTTGTCCTTACGAGACTGTTTTTTCGTCGTTGTTTTGTTTAAGTGTTTTGTATCACGTTTCTTTATAAATAAAGAAGAAGATGAGCACTTACATTCCCGCTGCGTTTTGGTCCACTCCATACGACGAACGTGACAGAACTACCCACCACCAACGGACCAAGCAGCGGAGGATGGAGCAGCAAAGGTATTTGGAATCGTGGACATGGGAGGGAATTTTGGACGGTCAGGACCTTGGCACCAGGCTGGGGAGTACCGGCGACCTAAGGAGGAGCTGGAGGCAGCCAAGGCGGAATGGCGTCATTATGAGGCATTGTATGCAGAGATTGGCAAGTGTGAGAGGCAGCCCCAAGAAATGTTTTGGGGGGGGGGCACACGGGAAGAGTGGCTAGGTCAGGTAATAGACCTCAGCCAACACCCTGTGGTGCGTGTAAATAGTCTGGCGCCTCCAAAGCCAGCCCCACGCACCAGGCCTCCAGTGCGTCAGTCCCGTCCAGAGCTTCTGACGACAGTACCCCGTTCAGAGCTTCCAGCGACAGTACCCCGTCCAGAGCTTCCAGCGACAGTACCCCGTCCAGAGCTTCCGGCGACAGTACCCCGTCCAGAGCTTCCGGCGACAGTTCCCTGTCCAGAGCTTCCGGCGACAGTGCCCCGTCCAGAGCTTCCGGCGACAATTTCCCGTCTAGAGCTTCCAGTGACAGTTTTCCGCCCAGTGCTTCCGGCAATGTTCTACAGTCCGGAGCCTGCAGAGGCGGTCCACAGTCCGGAGCCTGCAGAGACGGCCCACAGTCCGGAGCCTGCAGAGACGGCCCACAGTCCAGAGCCTGCAGAGACGGCCCACAGTCCGGAACCGACGCAGCCAGAGTCGCCCTACAGTCCGGAACCGGCGCAGCCAGAGTCGCCCTACAGTCCGGAGCCGGCGCAGCCAGAGTCGCCCTCCAGTCTGAGGTCTCCAGCGACGCGCATCAGCCTGAGGTCTCCAGCAACGCGCCTTAGCCCTGAGCCTTCAGCGGGGGTGGACAGGTTAGGTTGGGAACTAAGGCCGGGGCCTGAGCCACCTCCGTAGTTGGAGAATTCGGGAGGGGGTCTGTAGCACGGGAGCCACCCTCCCTTCCCTTCCTTTAGTTTGGGATTATTTTTTGTTTGGTTTTGGGGTATTAGATTTGGTTTTGGGGGGGGGGGGGGGGGGGGGTACTGTCACGTCCTGACCAGTAAAAGGGGTTGTTTGTTATTATAGTTTGGTCAGGGCGTGGCAGGGGGTGTTTGTTTAGGGTGTTTCGGGGCTTTTTGGTTAATGTTCTATATTAGTGTATTTCTATGTTCGTTCTAGGTTTTCTATGTCTAGTTTATTGGGTTGACCTTCAATTGGAGGCAGCTGTTCCTCGTTGCCTCTAATTGAAGGTCCTATTTAATAGGGGTGTGTTTTTATTGGGATTTGTGGGTAGTTGTTTATCTGTATAGTCATTTTGTCCTTACGAGACTGTTTTTTCGTCGTTGTTTTGTATCACGTTTCTTTATAAATAAAGAAGATGAGCACTTACATTCCCGCTGCATTTTGGTCCACTCCATACGACGAACATGACATATTTACAACCTTCCAAAAGGCAAAAGGCCTAAAGAATACATATGTTTTGTCACAGGTGTCGTATAGATGAGACCAAGGCGCAGCGGGTTGCGTGCTCATAATTATATTTATTATAACGAACACGGGAAAAATACAAACAATACTCACGACACGAACAGTGTGGCAGGCTAAACAAAGGAGTGCTCACAAACAACTACGCACGAAAACCAAACAAACACACACCTACTTATAGGACTCCCAATCAGAGGCAACTAGAAACACCTGCCTCCAATTGAGAGTCCAGCACCCAACAATACACATAGAAAAACAAACCGAGAACCTATACCAAACTAACACACCCAACTACACCACACACAAAACCCCATAATAAAAAACTAATATACCTCTGCCACGTCCTGACCAAATATAATACAAATAATACCTAAATATTGGTCAGGACGTGACATTACCTCCCCCTAAAGGTGCATACACCGAATGCACCAACAAAAGAAAACCCAATACAAAAATAAACCCCCCTAAACTAAAGGGAGGGAAGGGAGGGTGGCTGCCGTCAACGACGGCACTGTGCTACACCCCCCCTCCCCAACCCACCTATATTGGAGGTGGCTCCGGTTGTGGCCTACTGCCCTCCAGACCGTAGACAGACTTGCTTGGCCTAGGACAGTAGGCCGACTCCTTCGGTTCCAAATCGTAGGCCGACTCCTTCGGTCCCGGGCTGTAGGCAGACTCCTTATATTCACAGTTAATTAACTCAATTTTGGGATCGTAGCCAGACTCACCCGGTTCTGGGTCACAAGCAGATGCCGGGCAGACGGGCCAATCTGGCTGATCCGGGCAGACGGGCCAATCTGGCTGATCCGGGCAGACGGGCCACTCTGGCTGATCCGGGCAGACGGGCCACTCTGGCTGATCCGGGGCAGACGGGCCACTCTGGCTGATCCGGGGCAGACAGGCCACTCTGGCTGATCCGGGAAGACGGGCCACTCTGGCTGATCCGGGAAGACGGGCCACTCTGGCTGATCCGGGCAGACGGGCCACT
The DNA here is from genome assembly GCF_965601325.2 of Salmo salar. Classification (NCBI taxonomy): domain Eukaryota; kingdom Metazoa; phylum Chordata; class Actinopteri; order Salmoniformes; family Salmonidae; genus Salmo; species Salmo salar. Next base: position 49,720,462 of record NC_138292.1, on the reverse strand, counting down.
CTGGCTGATCCGGGCAGCTGTTCCTCGTTGCCTCTAATTGAAGGTCCTATTTAATAGGGGTGTGTTTTTATTGGGATTTGTGGGTAGTTGTTTATCTGTATAGTCATTTTGTCCTTACGAGACTGTTTTTTCGTCGTTGTTTTGTATCACGTTTCTTTATAAATAAAGAAGATGAGCACTTACATTCCCGCTGCATTTTGGTCCACTCCATACGACGAACATGACATATTTACAACCTTCCAAAAGGCAAAAGGCCTAAAGAATACATATGTTTTGTCACAGGTGTCGTATAGATGAGACCAAGGCGCAGCGGGTTGCGTGCTCATAATTATATTTATTATAACGAACACGGGAAAAATACAAACAATACTCACGACACGAACAGTGTGGCAGGCTAAACAAAGCAGTGCTCACAAACAACTACGCACGAAAACCAAACAAACACACACCTACTTATAGGACTCCCAATCAGAGGCAACTAGAAACACCTGCCTCCAATTGAGAGTCCAGCACCCAACACTACACATAGAAAAACAAACCTAGAACCTATACCAAACTAACACACCCAACTACACCACACACAAAACCCCATAATACAAAACTAATATACCTCTGCCACGTCCTGACCAAATATAATACAAATAATACCTAAATATTGGTCAGGACGTGACATTACCTCCCCCTAAAGGTGCATACACCGAATGCACCAACAAAAGAAAACCCAATACAAAAATAAACCCCCCTAAACTAAAGGGAGGGAAGGGAGGGTGGCTGCCGTCAACGACGGCACTGTGCTACACCCCCCCTCCCCAACCCACCTATATTGGAGGTGGCTCCGGTTGTGGCCTACTGCCCTCCAGACCGTAGACAGACTTGCTTGGCCTAGGACAGTAGGCCGACTCCTTCGGTTCCAAATCGTAGGCCGACTCCTTCGGTCCCGGGCTGTAGGCAGACTCCTTATATTCACAGTTAATTAACTCAATTTTGGGATCGTAGCCAGACTCACCCGGTTCTGGGTCACAAGCAGATGCCGGGCAGACGGGCCAATCTGGCTGATCCGGGCAGACGGGCCAATCTGGCTGATCCGGGCAGACGGGCCACTCTGGCTGATCCGGGCAGACGGGCCACTCTGGCTGATCCGGGCAGACGGGCCACTCTGGCTGATCCGGGAAGACGGGCCACTCTGGCTGATCCGGGCAGACGGGCCACTCTGGCTGATCCGGGCAGACGGGCCACTCTGGCTGATCCGGGCAGACGGGCCACTCTGGCTGATCCGGGCAGACGGGCCACTCTGGCTGATCCGGGGCAGACGGGCCACTCTGGCTGATCTGGGAAGACGGGCCACTCTGGCTGATCCGGGCAGACGGGCCACTCTGGCTGATCCGGGCAGACGGGCCACTCTGGCTGATCCGGGCAGATGGGCCACTCTGGCATCTCCTGACTGGCGGGCAGCTCTGGCGGCTCCTGACTGGCGGGCAGCTCTGGCGGCTCCTGACTGGTGGGCGGCTCTGGCGGCTCCTGACTGGCGGGCGGCTCTGGCGACTCCTGACTGGCGGGCGGCTTTTGCGACTCCTGACTGGCGGGCGGCTCTGGCAACTCCTGACTGGCGGGCCGCTCTGGCGACTCCTGACTGGCGGGCGGCTCTGGCGACTCCTGACTGGCGGGCGGCTCTGGCGACTCCTGACTGGCGGGCGGCTCTGGCGACTCCTGACTGGCGGGCAGCTCTGGCGACTCCTGACTGGCGGGCAGCTCTGGCGACTCCTGACTGGCGAGCAGCTCTGGCGGCACCAGACTGGCGAGGCTGGGCTGACGCATTAGATGCCTGATGCTTGGGGCTGGTACTGGACGTGCCAGCCTGGAGACACGCACCTCAAGGCTAGTGCGTGTAGCGGGAAACACTGGACCGCAGAGGCGCACTGGCGGTCTCGAGCGCAGGGTTGGCATCACCCCTTCTGGCTGGATGCCCACTCTCTCCTGGCACATGCGGGGCGCTGGTACTGCGCATACCGGCCTGAAAATACCAGGCCTCACCATAGCACCTACCCCAAAGCACGGGACCTGTCCAGTCTGTTTCTGTCCAAAAAGGGTACGGGGAGCTGGCCTGGGTCTGCAATCTCGCCCCGCCAAACAGTCCTTGTGCCCCCCCCAAAAAAAATTATTGGGGCTGCCTCTCGGGCTCCCTTACCCGGCGTGTTCCCCAGTCCGCGCCAGAATTCCTCCGCTGCTTAGTCCTGGTATGGTGGGTAGTTCTGTCACAGGTGTCGTATAGATGAGACCAAGGCGCAGTGGGTTGCGTGCTCATAATTATATTTATTATAACGAACACGGGAAAAAAAACAATAAACAATACTCATGACACGAACAGTGTGGCAGGCTAAACAAAGCAGTGCTCACAAACAACTACCCACGAAAACCAAACAAACACACACCTACTTATAGGACTCCCAATCAGAGGCAACTAGAAACACCTGCCTCCAATTGAGAGTCCAGCACCCAACACTACACATAGAAAAACAAACCTAGAACCTATACCAAAACTAACACACCCCACTACACCACACACAAAACCCCATAATACAAAACAAATATACCTCTGCCACATCCTGACCAAATATAATACAAATAATACCTAAATATTGGTCAGGACGTGACATGTTTAAAATATATACTGAAGACTTCAGAGGGTTATGACATTTTGAGCAATGTGTGTTTTTGGTCATGAGGTTAGGTGAAACACATGAACAAAGTAGAGTAAATATGTGTGTGTACTGTATGTGTGGGCGACGCACAATTGGCCCAGTGTCGTCCAGGTTAGGCCGTCATTGTAAATAAGAATTTGCTCTTAACTGATTTGCCTAGTTAAATAAAAATAAATAAAGTTGGTGTGTGTGTGTGTGTGTCAAATCAGTGGACTATAGGGGAGTCACTTGCCATAGGCCTACATCTGGCAGTCTGACGGGCAAATCTTTGGGGGATGCAAGGATGCAAATTTGGCAGATGCAAGGAGAATGCTACCAGCCCGAATGCATATGATCAACTGTAAAGTTTGGAGGAGGAAGAATGGTCTGGGGCCGTTTTTCATTGGCTAGGCCCCTTGTTTCCAGTGAAGGGAATCTTAATGCTACAGCATACAATGACATTCTCGACGATTCTGTTCTCCAACTTTGTGGCAACAGTTTGGGGAAGGCCCTTTCCTGTTCCAGCATAACAATGCCCCTGTGCACAAAGCGAGGTCCATAAAGAAATGGTTTGTCGAGATTATTGTGGAAGAACTTAACTGGCCTGCACAGAGCCCTGATCTCAACCCCATCAAACACCTTTGGGATGAATTGGAAAGCCGACTGTGAGCCAGGCCTAATCGGCCAACATAAGTGCCCGACCTCACTTATGCTCTTGTGGCTGAAAGGAAGCAATTCCCCGCAGCAAACAAATCAAATCCAACTTTATTTGTCACATACGCCGAATACAACAAGTGTAGACCTTACTGTGGAAATGCTTACTTACAAGCCCTTAACCAACAGCGCAGTTCAAGAAGAGTTAAGAAAATATTTACCAAATAAACTAAAGAGAAAAAAAAGAAAAAGTAACACAATAACATAATAATAACGAGGCTATGTACAAGGGGTACTGGTACCGAGTCAGTGTGAGGGGGTACAGGTTAGAGGTAATTTGTACATGTAGGTAGGGGTGAAGTGACTATGCATAGATAATAAACAGTGAGTAGCAGCAGTGTACGAAACAAATGGAGGGGGAGGGGGTCAAGGTAATAGTCCGGTGGCCATTTGATTAATTGTTCAGCAGTCTTATGGCTTGGGGGTAGAAGCTGTTGAGGAGCCTTTTGGTCCTAGACTTGGCGCTACGGTACTGCTTGCCGTTAGGTAGCAGAGAAAACAGTCTATGACTTGGGTGACTGGAGTCTCTGACAATTTTATGGGCTTTCCTCTGACACCGCATTTTTTATAGGCCCTGGATTGCAGGAAGCTTGACCCCAGTGATGGACTGGGCCATATGCACTACCCTCTGTAGTGCCTTACGGTCAGATGCCGAGCAGTTGCCATACCAGGCGGTGATGCAACCGGTCAGGGTGCTCTCGATGTTGCAGTTGCAGAATTTTTTGAGGATCTGGGGACCCATTCGAAATCTTTTCAGTCTCCTGAGGGGGAAAAGGTTTTGTCGTGCCCTCTTCATGACTGTCTTGGTGTGTTTGGACCATGATAGATCGTTGGTGATGTGGACACCAAGGAACTTGAAACTCTTGACCCGCTCCACTACAGCCCCGTTGATGTTAATGGGGGGCCTGTTCGGCCACCTTTTCCTGAAGTCCACGATCAGCTCCTTTGTCTTGCTCACATTGAGGGAGAGGTTGTTGTCCTGGCACCACGCTGCCAGTTCTCTGACCTCCTCCCTATAAGCTGTCTCATTGTTGTCGGTGATCAGGCCTACCACTGTCGTGTCGTCAGCAAACTTAATGATGGTGTTGGAGTTGTGTTTGGCCACGCAGTCGTGGGTGAACAGGGCGTACAGGAGGGGACTAAGAACACAGCCCTGAGGGGCCCCAGTGTTAACCTCTTGGGGCTAGGTGGGACGCTAGCGTGCCACCCGTGGTGCACTCCATCAACAGCAGGTGCATTTCAAGAGCGGCAAATTTGAATCCAAATAAATGTCAAAATTCAAATTTTTCAAACATACAACTATTTTACACCCTTTGAAAGATAAACATCTCCTTAATCTAACCACGTTTTACGATTTCAAAAAGGTTTTACGGCGAAAGCATAAATTTAGAGTATGTTAGGACAGCACATTTACAAGAGTTGTGTGTAATGTTTTGTCAATTCGAAGACAGGGTAACCAAAACCATAAAACCAGCTAAAATGATGCACTAACCTTTTACAATCTCCATCAGATGACACTCCTAGGACATTATGTTAGACAATGCATGCATTTTTAGTTCTATCAAGTTCATATTTATATCCAAAAACAGCGTTTTACTATGGCATTGATGTTGAGGAAATCGTTTCCCTCCAATAACCGGCAGTCAAGTCAGCGTCACAAATTAAATAATTAAAATTAGAAAACATTGGTAAAATATTATATTGTCATTTAAAGAATTATAGATTTACATCTCTTGAACGCAATCAACTTGCCAGATTTAAAAATAACCTTACTGGGAAATCACACTTTGCAATAATCTGAGCACTGCGCCCAGAAAAATACGTGTTGCGATACAGACTAGACGTCATGTTGGGAAGATCTAAAATCGAAAATACTATGTAAATAATCCATTACCTTTGATTCTCTTCATCAGATGTCACTTCCAGGTATCACAGGTCCATAACGAATGTAGTTTTGTTCAAAAAAGCTCATCATTTATGTCCAAAAATCTCCGTCTTGTTAGCACATGATCTAAGCCAGCCGGACTTCTCGTCATGAACGAGGGGAAAAAATATATTTCCGTTCGTTCAAACATGTCAAACGTTGTATAGCATAAATCATTAGGGCCTTTTTTAACCAGAACATGAATAATATTCAAGGTGGACGAATGCATACTCTTTTATAACGTATTGGAACGAGGGTACCCAACATGAACTCGCGCGCCAGGTGTCTAATGGGACATCATCGTTCCATGGCTCTTGTTCGGTCAGATCTCCCTCCAGAAGACTCAAAACACTTTGTAAAGGCTGGTGACATCTAGTGGAAGCAATAGGAAGTGCCAAAATATTCCTCAGCCCCTGTGTTTTTCAATGGGATAGGTTTAAAGGTAATACAACACATCAGGTATCCACTTCCTGTCAGAAAATGTCTCAGGGTTTTGCCTGCCAAATGAGTTCTGTTATACTCACAGACACCATTCAAACAGTTTTGGAAACTTTAGAGTGTTTTCTATCCATATATAATAAGTATATGCATATTCTAGTTACTGGGTAGGATTAGTAACCAGATTAAATCGGGTAAAAAAAATTTATCCAGACGTGCAAATGCTGCCCCCTAGCCCTAACAGGTTAAGGATCAGCATGGCAGATGTGTTGTTGCCTACCCTTACCACCTGGGGGCGGTCCGTCAGGAAGTCCAGGATCCAGTTGTAGAGGGAGGTGTTAGTGATGAGCTTCGTGGGCACTATAGTGTTGAACGCTGAGCTGTAGTCAATGAACAGCATTCTCACATAGGTGCTCCTTTTGTCCAGGTGGGAAAAGGCAGTGCGATTGAGATTGCGTCATCTGTTGATCTGTTGGGGCGGTATGCGAATTGGAGTGGGTCTAGGGTATCCAGGAGGATGCTGTTGATGTGATCCATGACCAGCCTTTCAAAGCACTTCATGGCTACCGGCGTGTGCTACGGGGCTGAAATCATTTAGGCAGGTTACCTTCACCTCCTTGGGCACAGGGACTATGGTGGTCTGCTTGAAACATATATAGGTATTACAGACTCAGTCAGGGAGAGGATGAAAATGTCAGTGAAGACACTTGCCAGTTGGTTCCCGCATGCTTTGAGTACACGTCCTGGTAATCCATCTGGCCCCGCGGCTTTGTGAATGTTGACCTGTTTAAAGGTCTTGCTCATATCGGCTACCGAGAGCATTATCACACAGTCATCCAGAATAGCTGGTGCTCTCGTGCTTGCTTCAGTGTTGCTTGCCTCGAAGCGAGCATTAAAGGCATTTAGCTCATCTGGTAGACTTGCGCCACTGGGTAGCTCGCGTCTGGGTTTCCCTTTGTAGTCCTTAATAGTTTTCAATGTCAGAGCCGGTGTAGTAGGATTCGATCTTAATCCTGTATTGACGCTTTGCTTGTTTGATGGGTCGTCTGAGGGCATATCGGGATTTATTATAGGCGTCCAGATTGGTGTTCCAGTTCTAGCCTTTAGCTTGATGCGGATGTTGCCTGTAATCCATGGCGTCTGGTTGGGATATGTACGTACGGTCACTGTAGGGACAACGTCATTGATGCAATTATTTATGAAGCCGATGACTGAGGTGGTATACTCCTCAATGCCATTGGATGAATCCCAGAACATATTCCAGTCTGTGCTGGTTAAACAGTCCGGTAGCGTAGCATCCGACCACTTCCGTATTGAGTGAGTCACTGTTACTTCCTGCTTTAGTTTTTGGTTGTAAGCAGGAATCAGGAGGATATAATTATGGTCAGATTTGCCAAATGCAGGGCGGGGGAGAGATTTGTATGCATCTCTGTGTGTGGAGTAAACCCTTTTTTTCCTCTGGTACATGCTGGTAAAAATTTGGTAAAACTGATTTAAGCTTGCCTGCATTAAAGTCCCCGGCCACTAGGAGCACCGCTTCTGGGTGAGCATTTTCTTATTTGCTTATGGCCTTATAGAATTAGTTGAGTGTGGTCTTAGTGCCAGCATCGGTTTGTTGGCCAGAATGGATAAATCACTTTTTTTGTCAATAAAATTAAGTATATAAAATTTTTCATAAAACGTTATGGTACTTCAATCAAATGATGGTAAATCGTTTTTTTAGTACATATGTGGATAGTACTTTGGAAAAAATCTGCACGTTATTTATTTGTTTGAAAGAATAAGCAAATGACCTGTATATTTGCTAACGTAACAGTCTGTTTTGTTTATTTTGTTTTATTTCAGATTACATTTTTTACATGTCTAATGACATTTGATGAGAATTAACTTCATATTTTGCTATGATTGTTGCTTTTTCCAATAGTTTATTCTTGGGGTCAAAATGTATGGAAAATATGTTGGTAGTATGAGGGTTAATGCATATAACTGTTAGTAATTGATTATAAAATCTTATGAATCATCTTGGCCTCCTTGGAAGAATAAGGATTCCACCATGGTTCGCCACCTCACTTTATTTATATGCAAGGGATTTTGTCTCAAGATCCCCAAATTTATCAAGGTCTTAAAAAATGTAGCATCTCAAGTAAATTTTTTGACATTCTCTGTTTGCTTTTTCTTTGTGGGTTGTTATCTAATTTAGTTTCACCTGTTTTGTTTGATGTGTTTTCTGACAGGTTTTCATGAATAAACAAAGATGGATTCTTACTTTGTTTTTTTCAAGAGATGTGTTGTGTTGATGACATTGTATTTGATTTTGATATAACCAAACATAATCAAACTCTTCTTTTCTCTGTAGAGTCAACACGAGGCCTTGTCTGGAGGCTCCACCACAGAAGGCTTTGAGTACTTCACTGGGGGCATTTCTGAGACATATAATCTTAGCAAAGCCCAACCATACCTGTTAAAAATCATAAAGAAGGCCCTCGGGCTGGGTTCTCTTTTGGGCTGCTCCGTTGATGAAAGGGTGCTTTTGATGAGTTATCTTTAAATACATAATGTTCCAGTTGTACATTACAAGAACCAAGAAATATAATGCTCCCAAGGTCCTGAAGTGTTACTGTACCTTTGTGACACAACCAAATGCGTTTTAATTGTGAGCAGACTATACACCTTGAACCCAGATTTCCAATGTCCATAGTATCAGTTTTTTGAATATAGGTCTGATGTCATGACTGTTTTTTTATTTGTCAGACAAAGGAAAGGGTGAGACCCTACCCTAAGATTGGCATGTGTAACTACATACATCTCTTACTGACATGAAAATACAAAGTATACAATTATTAATCTGTTTGGATCTGTCCTACTTTAATGCTTTAGTATATGCAGTAGAGGTAAAAATGTTTGATATGTAGTGTTCTCGGGTACTGTAGATAACAAATGCGTACGAGACAGAGACAGAGACAGTTACTCGTCAGAAGCTGGTGAATGGGCATGCATACACTGCAGCAGAAGAGGTAAGAATAAACCTTTTCTCAATGCCTAAAACTACCAAGGAGAAGTAAATAAGTTAATTTCATGTGTTCACCCTTTAAAAGCAATTAAATTAGTTAAACAGTGCATGTTGAGCTTCCGAAAGACTGTTTTGGTAACAGTAAACTTAAAGTTGTCATAAAAAAGACTAGGATATTATTAGTAGTATTCTAACTGACATACTATTATTACTATGTCATATTATGACACATGACACAGATCATTTAAAAAATAAGTATTTTAGACAACAGATCATGATGCATGAAGTTAATTGATGTGTGTTTTGCAACAACCTCTTGGCATTCCGACAGGCTGGTAGCCTCTTGTCAATCGTAAAAGTCTGTCGAATTTTCGTGTTGAATAAGGTGCACCTGCATGGGACTCCATTTGAGCTGGTGAGGATCAGAAATCCCTGGGGTCAGGTGGAGTGGACAGGTGCCTGGAGCGATGAGTGAGGAAATAACTAAATTAGTAACAGTGTTGAGCAACATTATTGACCATATAACCATTTCAGATGGTTGTGGCACCCACACAACAAACAACACTTAATTGCATGTAAGACACACACCTGTCTATATAAGGTTCCACAGTTGACAGTGCATGTTAAGATCAAAAACCAAGCCATGAGGTCGAAGGAATTGTCCTTAGAGCTCCGAGACAGGATTGTGTCGAGGCACAGATCTGGGGAAGGGTACCAAAAGGCTACAGACCAGTAGCAATCATGTCTGTAGCCATGAACTGCTTTGAAAGGCTGACCATGGCTCACATCAACACCATTATAACTGAAACCTCTAATTTGCATACCGCCCCAACAGATCCACAGATTATGCAATCTCTATTGCACTCCACACTGCCCTTTCCCACATTGACAAAAGGAACACCTATGTGAGAATGCTATTCATTGACTACAGCTCAGCATTCAACACCATAATGCCCTCAAAGCTCATCACTAAATAAAATAAAATGATATCAAAATGTATTGGTCACATACACATGGTTAGCAGATGTTAATGCGAGTGTAGCGAAATGCTTGTGCTTCTAGTTCCAACCATGCAGTAATATCTAACAAGTAATCTAAGAATTTCACAACAACTACCTTAAGGGAATGAATAAGAATATGTACATGTAAATATATGGATGAGCGATGGACGTGCGGCATAGGCAAGATGCAGGAGATGGTATAGAGTACAGTATATACATATGAGATGAGTAATGTAGGGTATGTAAACAATATATAAAGTGGCATTGTTTAAAGTGACTAGTGATACATTTATTACATCCAATTTTTTATTATTAAAGTGGCTAGAGATTTGAGTTAATATGTTGGCAGCAGCCACTCAATGTTAGTGATGGCTGTTTAACAGTCGTATGGTCTTGAGATAGAAGCTGTTTTTCAGTCTCTCGGTCACAGCTTTGATGCACCTGTACTGACCTCGCCTTCTGGATGATAGCGGGGTGAACAGGCAGTGGCTCGGGTGGTTGTTGTCCTTGATGATCTTTTTGGCCTTCCTGTGACATCGGGTGGTGTAGGTGTCCTGGAGGGCAGGTAGTTTGCCCCCGGTGATGCGTTGTACAGACCTCACTACCCTCTGGAGAGCCTTACGGTTTTGGGCGGAGCAGTTGCCATACCAGGCGGTGATACAGCCCGACAGGATGCTCTCGATTGTGCATCTGTAAAAATTTGTGAGTGTTTCGGTGACAAGCCAAATTTCTTCATTCTCCTGAGGTGGAAGAGGCGCTGTTGTGCCTTCTTCACCACGCTGTCTGTGTGGGTGGACCATTTCAGTTTGTCCGTGATGTGTACGCCGAGGAACGTAAAACTTTCCACCTTCTCCACTACTGTCCCGTTGATGTGGATAGGGGGGTGCTCCCTCTGCTATTTCCTGAGCTAAGGACCCTGGGACTAAATGCCTCCCTCTTGCAACTGGATCCTGGACCTCCTGACGGGCCGTCCCCAGGTGGTAAGGGTAGGTAACAACACATCCGCCACACTGATCCTCAACACGAGGGCCCCTCAGGGGTGCGTGCTTAGTCCCCTCCTGTACTCCCTGTTCACCCATGACTGCATGGCCAGGCACGACTCCAACACCATCATTAAGTTTGTCGATAAAACAGTGGTAGGCCTGATCACTGACAACGATGAGACAGCCTATAGGGAGGTCAGAGAACTGGCCATGTGAGGCCAGGATAACAACCTCTCCCTCATCGTGATCAAGACAAAAGAGATGATTGTGGACTACAGGAAAAGGGGGACCGAGCACGCCCCCATTCTCATCGACGGGGCTGTTGAGCGCTTCAAGTTCCTTGGTGTCCACATCACAAACAAACTATCATGTTCCAAACACACCAAGACAGTCGTGAAGAGGGCACGACAAAGCCTATTCGCCCTCAGGGCATGGGTCCTCAGATCCTCAAAAAGTTCTACAGCTGCACCATTGAGAGCATCCTGGCTGGTTGCATCACAGCCTGGTATGGCAACTGTTCAGCCTACAACCACAAGGCACTACAAAGGGTAGTGCATATGGCCCAGTACATCACTGGGGCCAAGCTTACTGCCATCCAGGACCTCTATACCAGGCGGTGTCAGCAGAAGGCCGTAAAAATTGTCAAAGACTCCAGCCACCCCAGTCATAGACTGTTTTCTCTGCTACCGCACGGCAAGTGGTACCGGAGTGCCAAGTGTAGGCCCAAAAGGCTGCTTAACAGCTTCTACCCCCAAGCCATAAGACTCCCGAACAGCTAATCTAATGGCTATCCAGACTATTCCATTGCCCCCCCCCCCTTTACGCTGCTGTACAAACCGTACAAACCTCCTGTAGTATGAGGCCAGGCCCACATTGACTCTGTACCGGTACCCCCTGTATATAGCCTCGCTTGTTATTGTACTGTTGCCGTTTAATTATTTGTTACTTTTATTTTCTATTTTAAATTTTTTACTTAACTTAAAAAATATATATATTCTTAAAACTTCTTAAAGCATTGTTGGTTAAGGGCTTGTAAGTAAGCATTTCACTGTAAGGTCTACACCTGTTGTATTCGGCGCCACCACCTGCCACCTCTCCTCTCCCGTAGCTGACTCCTTCCATGCCTGCTATAGCACGCCATCAGCCAGCCGCAGTCTCTCAAACTTTGACCACAACCCTTTGCTCGCGAGTGAGAGCACTGTCACCTCTTCCCATGGTGGCCTCACCTGCGCCTCTACCCACTGTAGCACTGGCTGTAGGTTTGTGTCCCGTCCCTGCTGCTGCTCCCATTCAGCCACGTCGACAGTCTGCAGCTCACAGCAGACAGGCCCGCTCACCCGACACACTGTGGCACAGACCCCCTCCTCTGCACTCAGCGCTCTCTCCCGTCCCTCTCTCCGTTCACAGTGGCGGCAGCCATCTGCAGTACAGGGCCAACGGGACATGGCATCGGCATTGGAGTGGCGTTCCCCTGCCCTGTGCACCACTGTGAAGTCATACAGCTGAAGCTCCTCCAACCAGCGTGCCACCTGCCCCTCTGGCTCTCTGAAAGACATGAGCCACTGGAGAGCAGAGTGGTCAGTCCTTACCATAAAGGGCAGGCCACCCAGGTAGATCTTGAAGTGTTTGATGGAAGCCACAACAGCCAGGAGCTCCCGCCGGGTGACACAGTAGCGGCGATCATGTTTGTCAAAAGTTTTGCTGAAGTATGCCACCACTCTCTCCCCCTCTGGCCCCACCTGGGCCAGCACCCCACCCATGCCCACATTGCTCGCGTCTGTGTCCAGGATAAAGGGCAAGGTGAGGTCAGGGGGGGCGAGCACAGGGGCCCCGATCAGTGCACGTTTGAGGGTTTTGAAGGCCTCCTCACACTCCACTGTCCAAGTGAAAGCATTGTCCTTCGGCAGCAGGCGGTTCAGGGGAGCAGCGACACTTGAGAAGCCCCGTACAAACCTCCTGTAGTATGAGGCCAGGCCCAGGAAGCTTTTCAGCTGACGCTGGTCGGTGGGGGTGGGCCAGTCTCGGACAGCCCCCACCTTGTCCTCCATGGTGCTGATCCCCTCCTTCCCCACTCAGTGGCCCAGGAAGGACACCTCTCTCCTCATGAAGTGGCACTTCTCGGGGTGGAGCTTCAGACCTGCGGCAGCCACCCGCTCCAGCACACTCCGCAGCGCCACCAGGGCTGACTGGAAGGAGCTGCCATGGGCCAGGATGTCATCGAGGTATACCAGACACTGCTATCGGGGGATGCCATCCAGCACCCTCTCCATCAAACGCTCAAAAGTAGCTGGAGCGTTGCACAGGCCGAAGTACAGGACCTTGAACTGCCAGTGTCCTCTGTTAGTGGAGAACGCAGTTTTGGCTCTGGCCTCTGGGGAGAGGGGCACCTGCCAGTAGCCACTGCGGAGGTCTAGTGAGGAGAACCAGGAGGACCCCCTAACCAGGTCCAGCGACTCATCGATACGTGGTATGGGGTATGAGTCCTTCCTGGTTACCTCATTGAGCCGTCTGTAGTCCGCACAGAACCTCAGCTTGCCCCCCTTCTTAGGAACCATGACAACTGGCGCCGCCCAGGGGCTGTCTGAGGGCTCGATGAAGTCTGCCCGCTGCATCTCCAACACTGCCTTGTCCTGGCGTGCCAGCGGGATACGGTGGGGACGCGTCTTGATGGGTCGAGCATCACCTGTGTCGATCTCATGCTGCACCAGATGAGTCTGACCCACCTCTTCCTCACTCGGCGCAAAGCTGTCTCTGAATTCAAACAGCAACTGCCACAACCGTTCCTGCTGCTCGGGGTCAAGACCAACACAGTTCCTCCCCCATATCTCCCTCACTGCAGACAGTGTCCTCTCCTCTCCCATCTGGGGTAGCTGGGCTGGGGGGGGTGCGGCCCGGGCTCACGGAGGGCTGTGTTGTGGCGGTAGCTGGGGGAATGTAACACACAGCCGTAGGTGACAGGGGGGCTGGGGAAAAGTCACACACAGATGTGTGGGAGGGGGGGCAGCCATGAGCCTCTGCTGCTTTAACTGTTGGAGTAAAGGGTTTGTTGGGTTGAGTGTATGTGATATTAGGGGGGGCCATGGTGACTGCCGGCCCTCCCTGGAAGCTCAGTGTGCCCCCATTTAGATCTAACTGGCAGCCTGTGCTCCTAAGAAAGTCCAACCCCAGGATACAAGGGTCCTGCACAGCGGCCACCCACACAGGATGACGCACAGTCCTGCCCCCTACTGTCAGAGTCATTATTCCCTTCCCTTTCATGGGTGCCAGCTCACCTGTGACTGTGCGGAGCTGCACAGTTGTGGGCTCACACTGAGTCCAACCTGGTACAATATCTGGCCTCACCAGGGTTACTGTGGACCCAGTGTCCACCAGGGCAGAGCAGGGCACCCCCTCCACAGTGACAGGGACATGACAAAAGTCCCCAACACAGGTCCGGCCCACCACAACAACAGGCTCCGTCTGCTTGCCCTCGTCTGCTTCTGGGGGAAGTGGAGCCTTGCTTCCCCGTCTGGGCCGGTGGGCTCCTCCTGAAGAAGATGGTGGTTGGGATAGAAAGCCAGGGGTCCGCACTACCCGGTCTATGCGGACCCCGAGCCGTTTCCCTGAGCTCCGGGGGACTTGGGGCAATCCTGGCGCAGATGGCCTGGCTGGCCACAACCCCAGCAGACCCGGGGACCACGGCGTGTGTTTCGTTCCACCTGTAGCGACACAGCACGAATGAGTTCTGTCATATCAGCCACGCATGCAGGCTTTTCCGGCTCTGGGCTGCTCTGCCCCCCAGTTCGCCCAGAGGGTCTGCCTCCCTGCGCCCCCACCAAAGACCCAGCTGAAGCCCCAGCCCACACCAGCTCCCTCTCCAAAGCTATCTGCAATGACTCAGGATGAGCCAGCTGGGTCTGTATGCGCAGCTCCGTAGGAGAAAGCGCCTGTATGAACTGGTCCCGTGCTAGCTCGATCTGCACGTAGGGGGCATGTGAGCATATGCCCGCCGAGAGAGGCTCTCATTGTCATTAGCTAGCACCCGTAGAGGCTCCCCAGGCTGCCTGTGTCTATTACTCAGTTCGGAGCGCAGCAGCCCGGGCTGTACATACTGTCCATAGCGCCTCCTCGATGCTCCCACTAAGGCAACATAATCGCGTCTGTCCTCGGGGCTAATCAATATCAAACAGGCCAGAGCATCATCCGTGAGGCATAAAGCCAACTGCAGTGCCCTATCTTCATTCGACCACCCCCTAAAATGAGCTAACAGTTCAAACTGAGCATGAAAAGCTTCCCAATCCGCCTTACCAGAATACTTTGGGGCCTTAACGGATACGGACGCAGCCGGGGGCTGGGCGCCGCCATGTTTGTTTACATCCTGAGCCCCAGATTCCTCGTCCCGCCGCGTCAACGTCACTCCTTCGGTCCGCTCACCAGAATCCGCGCAAAGCACAGTAGACGAAGCATTCATGCCCGCTTCAGCCGCCATCACTCTAACGTCCTCCCTCAAGCGGCCTCTGGGATCCGACACCCTGGCGATCTCCTCAGCCAGATCCTCCGACGTCCATGCACATGCACCTCCTTGGCCATAATCGTCCCCTACCTCCACCTTCACTTTTGGATTCCCTCGAAGCATTTTCAACCCCGTTCTCACCTATGTTAGTTAGCCACCGAAGTCAGCTAGCTGGCTAACTTTTATTCACGTTTTTACTTCTGACACCAATGTAATGACCTGACTAGATTATAAAGGAACAATTGTCCAGACAGAGGATGGAGTTAACGAATGGACGGTTTATTAACCCAACTTAACACAGGCTACTGTTTGGCCGTAGCCCACGCCAAATAAATGAAAGGTACCCTACAAACCAACCGTGACCTTCTCTTGTGAAGCCCAGATGTAAGAGAGAGAACAATGGCTAAACCCGGTCTTAACTTCCAATGCTCCATCCCCCTGCCCAACCCCCCTCCACGCCACTCCGCCAACCACCAGGCTGCCCGGTATCAGAACATTCCAGGCATTCCCGTGATTGGCAGATAGCAGGTTGATTGGCATGACCCCGCGAACACTGGTAAGTACGACACAACCCACTAATAGCCTAACACATAACCCACAGCTGTCTGTGCGAGTCGCTACAAATGTTTATTGCTTGCCTACATTTTACTCCCTCTTCTATATTTAATATAACACACATACATTAATTATTCATTTCCGTTGCCTATCCTGATGTGAAGTTTGTTCTATAGAAAGTATTTGACTCTGATGTGTGCCACATAAAGTATTTGACTTTATGTGGCACATAAAGGTTTTCCGACAAATATCGTAAGTGAAAATGTATTGGTCATGGGTTGCGGATTTTTGGGCTACTTCTAAATTGAACCGCGGCCACCATGGCATTTATCTTATTTGTTTAATCTATTAATTTCACTGTGACCTGCTGCTTCTGGTTATCAGACAGTGATGTAGACTGGTGCTGATTGAGTGTGTGGTGGGGAGGGAGGGAGGGCAAGAGGAGAATGTGTGCGTGTGTTGAGAGAGTGCTGCAGCAGGCAGCTGAATCACGCGAGTGAGAGGAGAGCAGCACGTACGCACGTCATGACAAGTGATGTGAGAACAACAAACTAACAGCACTAGCTAGCTAATATGGAGACACTTATTGGATAGATGTGGAAACTCATCTCTTGCTGCAAACCATTTTGTAGGCTAGTTTTCAGGAATTTGGGGCAGGTTTTGAGTGGTCATTGAACTGGGAATTTTAGCTAGACCTGGAAACTCTGATAGTGTTTCCTCGATTAGTCACTAATCTTTTTTCATTCATCTTTTTTCTCACCCATTTCTCTGCAGCCACATTCTGCTCTAACCCCCAGTTTGCCATTAAGTTGGAGGATGTGGATGATGACCCTCATGATGGCAAGGATGGCTGCACCTTCTTGGTGGGCCTCATGCAAAAAGACGGACGCAAAGAGAGGAGGTTCGGCCGGGACCTCAACACCATTGGCTTTTCTATATACCAGGTGCAACATCACTACCCCAGAGTGCATTTATCCACTTAATCCAGAACTGGCCAACCCTCCACCTGGGTATGCAGGCTTTTGTCCCAGCCCTGCCTTAAAGGGTCAATGCAGTGATTTTTTTCTCAATATCAAATCATTTCTGGGTAACAATTATGTACCTTACTGTAATAGTGTTCCATTAAAATGGTCTTAAAGAAACAAACATAGCGTTTTTAGCAAAAAAACTATTTCACAAGCAGGACTTTGCTAGGACTGTCTGGGAGTGGTCTAAGTGAGGGGCCTAATTGGAGGGGCCTAATGGGATGGATATGTAACCTGAAAACTAGCTGTTTTCGGCAGTTATGTTATGGTCTATAAACTTACACCGCCTGGTGATGTCACTAGGCAAGCCAAACTGTCACGTCCTGGCCAGTATAAGGGTTAATTAGTATTGTAGTTTGGTCAGGACGTGGCAGAGGGTATTCGTTTTATGTGGTTCGGGGTGGTGTGTTTGTTAAAAGGGTGTTTGATTTAGTATTTCCGGGATTTGGTTTATGTTTAGGTATTTCTATGTTTAGTCTAGTGTGTCTGGTTCTATGTTGAGTTAATTGGGGTTGGACTTCCAATTGAAGGCAGCTGTTTGGTGTTGCCTTTGATTGGAAGTCCTATATTAGTTGGGTGTGTTTGTCTTGTATTTTGTGGGTGATTATTCTGTGTATAGCCTTGTGCCTTACCAGACAGTTTTTTGTCGATTCTTTGTTATTTTGGTGTTCATTTTGTATTTATTAAAAGAGCAAGATGAGCATACACATACCTGCTGCGTTTTGGTCCTCAATTTCCAACGACAAGCGTGACAGAATCACCCACCAACTATGGACCAAGCAGCAGAAGAAGGAGCAGAGGGAATTCGAGTTGGACTGGCGGGAGAAGTGGACCTGGGAGGAAGTTCTGGACGGGGCCGGACCTTGGCACCAGGCTGGGGAGTATCGCCGCCCGCAGTGGGAAATTGAGGCAGCCAAGGCAGAGAGGCGTAGGTACGAGGCCATGGACGCGCAGAGGGAGAAGCACGAGAGGCACCCCCAATAATTTTTTTGGGGGGGGGCACACGGGTAGTTTGGCTAGGCGTAAGAAGAGCCGGAAGGCAGCTACCCGTGGTTATATGGAGGAGCGTATGGGGTGGAGAGCGTTATGTTTCGCTGAGGAGCGCACTATCTCACCCATACGCACGCACAGTCCAGCCATGTAGGAGGATGCCTGCGCAGCGCATCTGGTTGCCGGTACGCCTCCGAGGACCAGGCTACCCAACTCCCGCTCTACGCACGGCTACCATCAGGCCCCTGCACAGCCCAGTCTGCCCTGTACGAGCACCCCGCTCGTACAGGGCTACTAGTTCCATCCAGCCAAGACGGGTTGTGCAGGAGGTAAGATCAAGACCGACTGTGCGCCTCCATAGCCCTGGGTTTCCAGCTCCTGTCTCTCGCGCGGACCCGGAAGTGCGTCAACCCAGTCCGACTCGTCCTGTTCCCGCTCCCCGCACTAGCCTGGAGGTGCGTGTTCATAATCTGGTAAGCCCAGTACCAGCACCACGCACCAGGCTACAAGTAACTGACACACACACACACACACACACACACACACACAGGGACGTTAATCCTGTAGTTGCAGAGTGTCCCCAGCCAGACGGAGAGGAAGGGTTCAGCTGTGTTGACATTCTCTCCAGCCCCTCTGAGCTCCCTATATCTCCTCCCATCAGACCTCTCTCCTCCCATCAGACATCTCTCATCTCCCATCAGACATCTCTCCTCCCATCAGACCTCTCTCCTCCCATCAGACCTCTCTCCTCCCATCAGACCTCTCTCCTCCCATCAGACCTCTCTCCTCCCATCAGACCTCTGTCCTCCCATCAGACCTCTGTCCTCCCATCAGACCTCTCAGCTCCCATCAGACCTCTCAGCTCCCATCAGACCTCTCAGCTCCCATCAGACCTCTCAGCTCCCATCAGACCTCTCAGCTCCCAACAGACCTCTCAGCTCCCATCAGACCTCTCAGCTCCCATCAGACCTCTCAGCTCCCATCAGACCTCTCAGCTCCCATCAGACCTCACTCCTCCCATCAGACCTCTCAGCTCCCATCAGACCCCTCTCCTTTCCTCCCATCAGACCCCTCTCCTTTCCTCCCATCAGACCCCTCTCCTTTCCTCCCATCAGACCCCTCTCCTTTCCTCCCATCAGACCCCTCTCCTTTCCTCCCATCAGACCCCTCTCCTTTCCTCCCATCAGACCCCTCTCCTTTCCTCCCATCAGACCCCTCTCCTCTCCTCCCATCAGACCCCTCTCCTCCCATCAGATGGGATCAGGAGGTATTGGGTGTAGTCATGGTGGGATAATGGGATCAGGAGGGACTGGGTGTAGTCATGGTATGATAATGGAATCAGGAGGTATTGGGTGTAGTCATGGTATGATAATGGAATCAGGAGGTATTGGGTGTAGTCATGGTATGATAATGGGATCAGGAGGGACTGGGTGTAGTCATGGTATGATAATGGAATCAGGAGGTATTGGGTGTAGTCATGGTATGATAATGGAATCAGGAGGGACTGGGTGTAGTCATGGTGGGATAATGGGATCAGGAGGTATTGGGTGTAGTCATGGTGGGATAATGGAATCAGGAGGTATTGGGTGTAGTCATGGTGGGATAATGGAATCAGGAGGGACTGGGTGTAGTCATGGTGGGTTAATGGAATCAGGAGGGACTGGGTGTAGTCATGGTATGATAATGGAATAAGGATGTATTGGGTGTATTCATGGTGGGATAATGGAATCAGGAGGTATTGGGTGTAGTCATGGTGGGATAATGGAATCAGGAGGGACTGGGTGTAGTCATGGTGGGATAATGGAATCAGGAGGTATTGGGTGTAGTCATGGTGGGATAATGGGATCAGGAGGTATTGGGTGTAGTCATGTTGGGATAATG
This sequence comes from Salmo salar, assembly GCF_965601325.2. Classification (NCBI taxonomy): domain Eukaryota; kingdom Metazoa; phylum Chordata; class Actinopteri; order Salmoniformes; family Salmonidae; genus Salmo; species Salmo salar. Next base: position 49,700,771 of record NC_138292.1, on the reverse strand, counting down.
GAATCAGGAGGTATTGGGTGTAGTCATGGTGGGATAATGGGATCAGGAGGTATTGGGTGTAGTCATGGTGGGATAATGGGATCAGGAGGTACTGGCCCCTCACACACACAGACACACTTATTCCTATTTGCTAGATATTTATCTTCTCAGCCCACCTCAACCTTTCCATTTTCTGAAGTAAACACACACACAGTTTGGCTGGCTGTTGCTACGGTGACCAGCTGCTGCTTGGCGACATTCCTGGATGGCACCGTTTACAGAGAGAACCCACGGGTTTTGGGAATTAGCGCTTAGTCTCACCCCAACGAGAGTTCACACACTGTACAACAGCCTTGTGTGTGTGTGTGTGTGTGTGTGTGTGTGTGTGTGTGTGTGTGTGTGTGTGTGTGTGTGTGTGTGTGTGTGTGTGTGTGTGTGTGTGTGTGTGTGTGTGTGTGTGTGTGTGTGTGTGTGTGTGTGTGTGTGTGTGTGTGTGTGTGTGTGTGTGTGTGTGTGTGTGTGTGTGTGTGTGTGTGTGTGTGTGTGTGTGTGTGTGTGTGTGTGTGTGTGTGTGTGTGTGTGTGTGTGGGGGTGAGCTATGTTTGATAGATGGTCTCAGAGCTGAGATGAAAGCAGTAAGGGGGAGAGATACTGTGGGCATAGAGATGAAGGCAGTAAGGGAGAGAGATACTGTGGGCATAGAGAATAGAGATGAAGGCAGTAAGGGAGAGAGAGATACTGTGGGCATAGAGAATAGAGATGAAGGCAGTAATGAGGAGAGATACTGGAGTCATAGAGAATAGAGATGAAGGCAGTAAGGGGAGAGATACTGGGGTCATAGGGAATAGAGATGAAGGTAGTAAGGGAGAGAGATACTGGAGTCATGGAGAATAGAGATGAAGGCAGTAATGAGGAGAGATACTGGAGTCATGGAGAATAGAGATGAAGGCAGTAAGGGAGAGAGATACTGGGGTCATAGAGAATAGAGATGAAGGCAGTAAGGGGGGGAGATAATGGGGTCATAGAGAATAGAGATGAAGGCAGTAAGGGGGAGAAATACTGGGGTCATAGAGATGAAGGCAGTAATGGGGAGAGATACTGGGGTCATAGGGAATAGAGATGAAGGTAGTAAGGGAGAGAGATGAGGAGAGATACTGGGGTCATAGGGAATAGAGATGAAGGTAGTAAGGGAGAGAGATGAGGAGAGATACTGGGGTCATAGAGAATAGAGATGAAGGCAGTAAGGGAGAGAGATACTGGGGTCATAGGGAATAGAGATGGCAGTAAGGGAGAGAGATGAGGAGAGATACTGGGGTCATAGGGAATAGAGATGGCAGTAAGGGAGAGAGATGAGGAGAGATACTGGGGTCATAGAGAATAAAGATGAAGGCAGTAAGGGAGAGCGATGAGGAGAGATACTGGGGTCATAGAGAATAGAGATGCAGTCAGTAAGGGAGAGAGATGGGGAGAGATACTGTGGGCATAGAGAATAGAGATGAAGGCAGTAAGGGGGAGAGATACTGGGGTCATATGGAATAGTGATGAAGGCAGTAAGGGGGAGAGATACTGGGGTCATAGAGAATAGAGATGAAGGCAGTAAGGGGGAGAGATACTGGGGTCATAGGGAATAGAGATGAAGGCAGTAAGGGAGAGAGATGAGGAGAGATACTGGGGGCATAGAGAATAGAGATGAAGGCAGTAAGGGGGAGAGATACTGGGGGCGTAGAGAATAGAGATGAAGGTAGTAAGGGGGAGATATACTGGGGTCATAGAGAATAGTGATGAAGGCAGTAAGGGGGAGATACTGGGGTCATAGAGAATAGAGATGACGGCAGTAAGGGTGAGAGATGAGGAGAGATACTGGGGTCATAGAGATGGCAGTAAGGGAGAGAGATGAGGAGAGATACTGGGGTCATAGAGAATAGAGATGAAGGCAGTAAGGGAGAGAGATGAGGAGAGATTTTAGGGTCATAGAGAATAGAGATGAAGGCAGTAAGGGAGAAATACTGGTGTCATAGAGAATAGAGATGCAGGCAGTAAGGGGGAGAGATACTGGGTTCATAGAGAATAGAGATGAAGGCAGTAAGGGAGAGATATTGGGTTCATAGAGAATAGAGATGAAGGCAGTAAGGGAGAGATATTGGGTTCATAGAGAATAGTGATGAAGGCAGGACATTCAAATAAGTATTGAAAAAAGGGCACACGTTTTATAGTTTGTTCCACCTGAGCGAGTCTGACCACAATGAGTCACTATGATGACTGCAAATGTGTTGAATGGATCTCGGGGGGGAAAAGAGCAGGAGGCTACAGTCCATGTTTTCCAATGGTGCGACTGCCAATGGCTCAGTTGGTAGAGCATGGTGTGTGCAATGCCAGCATGGTGTGTGCAATGCCAGGGTTGTGGGTTCGATTCCCACGGGGGGACAGTACAAATTTTAAAAAAAATGCATGAAATGAAATGTATGAGAATGTATGAAATGTATGCATTCACTAATGTAAGTCGCTCTGGATAAGAGCGTCTGCTAAATGACTAAAATGTAATGTAAATGTAAGTGCGTCAACCCAGCCACGCCAGTCAACAGTCACCAGAGCTGCCCGCCAGTCAACAGTCGTCGTCAGAGCTGCCCGCCAGTCAACAGTCGTCGTCAGAGCTGCCCGCCAGTCAACAGTCGTCGTCAGAGATGCCCGCCAGTCAACAGTCGTCGCCAGAGCTGCCCGCCAGTCAACAGTCGCCAGAGCTGCCCGCCAGTCAACAGTCGCCAGAGAGGTCAGACTGCGCTGAACTGCCGGAGTGGCCAAACTGCACTGAACTGCCGGAGTGGCCAGACTGCGCTGAACTGCCGGAGTGGCCAGACTGCGCTGAACTGCCGGAGTGGCCAGACTGCGCTGAACTGCCGGAGTGGCCAGACTGCGCTGAACTGCCGGAGTGGCCAGACTGCGCTGAACTGCCGGAGTGGCCAGACTGCCCAGACTGTCCGGAGTGGCCAGACTGCCCAGATTGTCCGGAGTGGCCAGACTGCCCAGACTGTCCGGAGTGGCCAGACTGCCCAGACTGTCCCGAGTTGCCAGACTGCCCAGACTGTCCCGAGTTGCCAGACTGCCCAAACTGTCCCGAGTTGCCAGGCTGCCCAGACTGTCCGGCGATGCCAGACTGGCCCGACTGCCCCCCGGCGATGCCAGAGTGGCCCGACAGCCTGGAACGGCCAGAACCAGAGCCACCTCCAGATATAGGTGGGTTGGGGAGGGGGGGTGTAGCACAGTGCCGTCGTTGACGGCAGCCACCCTCCCTTCCCTCCCTTTAGTAGAGGGGAATTTTGGTTTTGTTGTTTGGGTTTTTTTATTTTTATTTAAGGTGCTTCCGGGGTTAGCACCTTTAAGGGGGGGGTACTGTCACATCCTGGCCAGTATAAGGGTTAATTAGTATTGTAGTTTGGTCAGGACGTGGCAGAGGGTATTCGTTTTATGTGGTTCGGGGTGGTGTGTTTGTTAAAAGGGTGTTTGATTTAGTATTTCCGGGTTTTGGTTTATGTTTAGGTATTTCTATGTTTAGTCTAGTGTGTCTGGTTCTATGTTGAGTTAATTGGGGTTGGACTTCCAATTGAAGGCAGCTGTTTGGTGTTGCCTTTGATTGGAAGTCCTATATTAGTTGGGTGTGTTTGTCTTGTATTTTGTGGGTGATTATTCTGTGTATAGCCTTGTGCCTTACCAGACTGTTTTTTGTCTATTGTTCGTTCTTTGTTATTTTGGTGTTCATTTTGGATTTATTAAAAGAGCAAGATGAGCATACACATACCTGCTGCGTTTTGGTCCTCAATTTCCAACGACAAGCGTGACACAAACCTACATCCATGCAAAACCTGCTAATTAGAAGGCCCTGTGAAACTTCTGTTTTCAACCAGCAACTATCAGGAAATAACACTGATCACTTTTACCATGTTAAGTTTAATCAACTGTTGTCCAATATGATACAAAACAGAAAAAAAAGAATTTCTACAAATCAGCTGCTTATGATATCCTGAATTAGCTGAATCAAGTGTTTAAGAGCAGGGCTAGAGCAAAACCATGCATACCCGATAGCTCTCCGGGAGGAGAGTTGGCTACCCCTGACTTAATCCATTTTAAAATAAAATGGTAAAAAAAAAAAATCTTTGTTAATATTCTGATTTTTGTTTTGTTTTTGATTGTTTTCCAGGTTCCTGATGAGGTATGTACGGTACATAAACACATACAAAGAAAGAAACTCAAGCATAATTATAGATACAGTATGCCATTTTCAGGCTGGTCTGTTCATATCACATTCTCAATTTATTTTGAGCCAAAATATATATGAGTACTGTCAGGACTTCCGCCAAAGTCGGTCCCTCTTCTTGTTCGGGCGATGTTCGGCGGTCGACGTCACCGACCTTCTAGCCATCCATTTTTCATTTTCCATTGGTTTTATCTTGTCTTCCTTCACACCTGGTTCCAATCCCATCAATTACATGTTGTGTATTTAACCCCCTGTTTCCCCTCATGTCCTTGTCGGAGATTGTTTTGTTTGTATGTGATGTGCTATTCAGTGTTGGTGTGTGACGGGTTTTGTACCCAGTTTGTTATTTTGTACATTTTGGTTTTTTTGGAGTTTTATCAGCATTTATTAAACAACTCCGTTTATACCAAGTTCATTCTCCTGCGCCTGACTTCTCTGCCACCAACACGCACCCCTTAAAAGTACAGTGTCCAATGCACAAAAGGTCAGGTAATATGTTGTTTGAAACTAATGTATAATGCCACAATGTAGCCTACAGTAAAAAGGCCCTATCCTCTGTGTTTGATGGCAGTATAAGGGCCGCAACAACATCCACCTGGGCCCAGATGTGCTGCTGAGAGAGAGGTCAGTGGCAATGAGCAGCACCTTTATCAACCTGCGGGAGATCTGTGACTGCTTCAAGCTGCCCCCCGGGGAGTACATCATCATCCCCTCCCTGCCAAGGCACAATGACAAACATATGTAAAAATGTGACATTTAAGAAAAAAACATAACATATGTATATCTTTGTATGTGTTTTGTTGCAGTCCAATGGAAGAGGATATCAGTGTGGAAGTTGAAGGGGTACATCATAGTTATTTCTTGTCTTTTGATCTCGACATCTTCCAACACAATTTTGTTTTTATGTTTACTGAGGTATGTTACCGGCTGCAAATTCAAAGTGCAATAATGATATTTGACCCTTTCTAGCCTGATATTACAGAGGGGGATGTGGATCCCCACTTCAAACATCTATTCTCGCAGATTGCTGGAAGCGTATATATTTCTACATTATTTTATTTATTTATCAGTCACATAAATCTTCTTTTCCTTTCTAATATATTTGTTTCATCTTGACAGGATTCCGAAGTTTCTGCCTTTGAACTTCAACAGATTTTAAACAGAGTGGTCACTCAGAGTGAGTAAAGGATATTTCTATACATTATGATGCATCATCTGTGATGAGATACTGTGGGTCTATATTTACGAACATTAGAAGACATAGGTGGACGTTATCGAACACTTTTTCATGAAAACGTACTTTACAGAAGTCAAACGGCATGATCTGCTATTCAAAGTTACTAAAAAACACACGGAATCTCACTTAAATGTTAAGCTTCTGCTACAGTGGTGTAACGTTAACGTTATTGCTGCCGGAGCGCACCGAAGCTACGCTTCTCAGAATGGTGCTTGTTTAATAAAATTTAGATCAAAGCTGAACCAATGTCTCACAAGATCACCTACAGTAACTGTCCAGTGTTTCCATATTTCTATGAAATATGACCTATAATTACTTACAATATGAGTGAAATAGTTTCTTTCAAAAATGGGCAATTAAGTATGTTAAAAATAAGCTTTTCTGTGTTGGAATGGTGTAGGTGTACCACAACAACAGAATTGTGTGGGCATATACTGGTCATTAAAACTATTTATCAGAGTAGACCGCTGATTGGCCAGCTCATCCTTCTCAGGAGTATGACATCATACTCTATGAATAAATATCATGCATTTTTTAAAGTGTTTTTTAGATACAAGTTTGAGGTGGGGTTATTTCTCTCCAGTTTATGCTTTGGTCAACAACATTATTTTGGTATGAGTTACATTTACATTTAAGTCATTTAGCAGACGCTCTTATCCAGAGCAACTTACAAATTGGTGCATTCACCTTATGATATCCAGTGGAACAACCACTTTACAATAGTGCATCTAAATCTTTTAAGGGGGGGGGGGTTAGAAGGATTACTTTATCCTATCCTTGGTATTCCTTAAAGAGGTGGGGTTTCAGGTGTCTCCGGAAGGTGGTGATTGACTCCGCTGTCCTGGCGTTGTGAGGGAGCTTGTTCCACCATTGGGGTGCCAGAGCAGTGAACAGTTTTGACTGGGCTGAGCGGGAACTGTGCTTCCTCAGAGGTAGGGGGGCCAGCAGGCCAGAGGTGGATGAACGCAGTGCCCTTGTTTGGGTGTAGGGCCTGATCAGAGCCTGAAGGTATGGAGGTGCCGTTCCCTTCACAGCTCCGTAGGCAATCACCATGATCTTGTAGCGGATGCGAGCTTCAACTGGAAGCCAGTGGAGAGAGCGGAGGAGCGGGGTGACGTGAGAGAACTTGGGAAGGTTGAACACCAGAGTTAAAAGAATATGAACTTTTAAAAGTGAGATTTTCATTGGACACTTAACTTTAGTGATGAATTAGTATTCTACCTAGGCCTAGCATACAGAATATAATAGAGTATAATGTTACTGTTAGACCAAAACGTCTTAATTTCTTATGTAGGCTACACTTACATGTACAATGTTTTACATGCATTATTATAATCATCCATTTCGTCACATATTTGAATCGATCATCGAGGACCAGAAGAGAACAGTTTTTTCCTTAACAAAAAACCTTGACACTAGGGGGCCTCGAACCCACTGATACAGATTCACATTTAACCGGTTTAGCGTGTATGCCACCTGGTAGCGATTGTAATGGAGGTACATGACAGCTATTTAGCAAGACCATAAGTCTCTTCAACTTTTTTTTTACAATGTACGATAAACTTAAATGTTGTATAGACTTTCTTTATCTTTTTCCCGTAAAAACACATTGATGTGAATGAAACAGATAAGCAAAAATGTGCGATTTTGTCATATATGCGAAAAAAAACATGCCTTTTTAATTCTATCTAAGTTAGTAGCTAGTAGCCTAGTCAAGGATGCTTCATGCAATATTGGTACACTACACTTTACAGACCAAGTGAAACAAAAGTAAACCTTACATTTGGAGGTTTAAAATATCCCTATGGTGGCCAAATTGACCTATTTTAAGAAACAGCTATACAGGGCGGCAAGTAACCTAGTGATTAAGAACGTTGGGCCAGTAACCGAAAGGTCGCTGGTTTGAATCCCTGAGCCAACTAGGTAAAACATCTGATGTGCCCTTAAGCAAGGCACTTAACTCTAATTGCTCCTGTAACTTGCTCTGAATAACTGACTAAAATGTACATGTAGCATTGTGTCACGTACAACTACATTGATGATTTGAATTGGCTGATGTGCATTTTGAGACAGAAAAAGTTTAAACTTTACTTTTTACTACTCTGTTTTCAAGGATCTCACGTCAAAACTGGATTTAGCCTCGAGACCTGTCGTCACATCATCAGTCTGTTGGATGTATCCTTTCCTACAGTAGCATGAGCCACTAACTCAATATGGAAAAACACACATTTTACTTTTCAACATGGGGTATTAGGAAATTGTTCTTGTGTGGCACAGTTGGTAGAGTATGGCGCTTGCAACTCCAAAGTCGTGGGCTCGGTTCCCACAGGGGAAAATGTATGCAGGTATTACTGTAAGTCACTTTGGATAAAAGTGTCTGCTAAATGGCGTATATTATGATATGTTCTGCCTTGACCACAATCAGAGGGTTGGCACTGCAAAGTTGGGCCTGGTTGAGTTCCATACTTTGTGGACTAAGATCCAGAAGTATTTGGTAAGATTAAAGGCAGAGGCTATGCTGAGTGTGCAATACTGAAACTTTATCTGCATTGAAACTTATCACTGGTATTTGAGTCTGTCAATAATTTTGATGTCCTGTAGGAAATCTTCAAAAGTGACGACTCTGACAACTCTGGCACGATGAGCACCCACGAGATGAGGGGGGCATTGACTGAAGCAGGTATTATTGAGAAACATTTACTTTTTTAACCATTTCATTTACAGTGTACAAACTTGCTCTTTCCATGACATAGACTGACCAGGTGAATCCAGGTGAAAGCTATGATCACTTATTGATGTCACTTGATAAATCCACTTCAACCAGTGTAGATGAAGGGGAAGAGAAGAATTTTAAGCCTTGAGACAATTGAGACATGGCTTGTGTATGTGTGTCATTCAGAGGGTGAATGGGCAATAAAAAATATATACAGTAGGTGTCAGTAGGGCTATGGTAGTAGGTGCAGGCGCCTGGTCTCGGGAACATGTTTGGGGGGTATTTTTCTCCCCACTCTGCTGACGACAATTTTTCTCTGCTCATACAGGAGTAATAAAGACCTAGTGCAATAATGACGATTCCCCTCCCCCATTATAATTATAAAAAAACGAAATTATTGTTTTAATTTATCAGAGGGTGCTACAGCACCCTCAGCACCCCTACCCGTGGCTATGCCAAGCGCACCGGTTTGAATGTGTCAAGAACTGCAACGCTGCTGGGTTTTTCATGTGTGTTTCAAGAATGGTCCACCACCCAAAGGACATCTAGCAAACTTGACACAACTGTGGGAAGCATTGGAGTCAACATGGGTCAGCATCCCTGTGAAACACTTTCGACACCAATTGAGGCTGTTCTGAGGGCAAATGTGTGGGCTTCCCGAATGGCGCAGTGGTCTAAGGCACTACATCGCAGTGTTGAGGCGTCACTATGGCTGTGACTGGGAGTCCCATAGGGCAACGCACAATTGGCCCAGCGTCGTCCGGGTAAGGGGAGGGTTTGGCCGGGGGTCTTCCTTGGCTCATTGCGCTCTAGCGACTCCATGTGGCGGGCCGGGCACCCTTCAGTCCTCAGTTGAATGGTGTTTCCTCTGACACATTGGTGTGGCTGGCTACCGGGTTAAGCGAGCTGGTGTTAAGAAGCAGCGCGGCTTGGCGGGTGATGTTTCGGAGGACGCATGACTTGAATATTGCCTTTGTCTCTCCCGAGCCCGTTGGGGAGTTGCAGTGATGAGACAAGATCATAGCTACCAATTGGATATCATGAAAAAGGGGGTAAAATTACAACAACAAAAAGACATCTACCTACATGTAACGGAGTATTGCCCTGCCTGAAAACATTGCCAACTGTACACTAACACAGACATATCAGGGTCAGTAGAACAAATAGCATCATTGCAACACAATGCACTCTTCCTTTATGGAGAGTTGGAGAACCTCTTTAAACACATTTAAAGGGATATTGCGAGATTCCGGCAATTAGTGGTAGTTTCGCAAGCCAATGCTAACTAGTGTTAGCGCAATGACTGGAAGTCTACAGGTACGCTAGTGTATGCCAGTGATTCTCAACGGTCACTTGAAGGATTTGAAGGGGTAGTGGGACTTGTGCAAGAATATATTAAAAAAATACAGTATATGTATAATTTTGAATGGTAACCGCCGCACCTAAACTTTTATTTTGAAAGGATACCGCTGCACTGCTTATTGTTGCTGACTTTGCACGTGCAGCACGTCTGCAGTGATTATGCTGCTCTCGCCTGTCATGCAATCAGAATCATGTTACCGTTAAGCACTACCTATCTCTGAAAGTAGCTTCTCTGCTATGGCCGTGCTGAAAACTAAAAGCAGAAACAAACTGGACAGCCAGAATGACCTTCGAGTTGCTCTGTCAACCATCACCCCAGACATCAACACTGTAAAACGTGATTTGTTGTTTCAACTTATTATTTCCAGTGATCATTTTTAGTTGAATTAATTTCACATTTTGTTAAGTCAACTTTCAATTAAGTTATTGTAACTGGTAATACAGTTATCATAACTACATTTCAAGTTTACATAACAAAATGGTCTAACCTAGGATTACGTGACATGTTAAGGATTAGCCCCCTTTTTTAAAATGTTTACGTAAAATGACCCAAATCTAACTGCCTGTAGCTCAGGCCCTGAAGCAAGGATATGTGTATTCTTGGTACCATTTGAAAGAAAACACTTTGAAGTTTATGGAAATGTGAAAGGAATGTAGGAGAATATAACACAATAGATCTGGTAAAAGATAATACAATGAAAACACCAACCGTTCTTTTGTATTTTTTTGTACCATCATCTTTGAAATGCAAGAGAAAGGCTAAAATGTATTTGTAATATTCTTATGTGTAAACATACTGAATTATAATTGGATGCATTTTACCGCCGTATCATACTGTGCTATGATTGGTTAAGACCACCCAGATGGTTAGGTCATGGTCAGTTGATCATGGTTGGAGATAAGTGAACATGCCAGTTGTAGCTAGCTAATAAAGAGCTACGTTAAAGAAATATCCTGTAGTACTGCATTTTATTATGTTGTACAAAGCGTACAAAACAAGACAGTATTATTCCAGCCCAGGTGCAATTTAGATTTTGTCCACTAGATGGCATCCGTGTCTGGGCAAAGTTTTAGACTGATCCAATGAACCATTGTATTTCTGTTCAAAATTTGGTATCAAGACTGCCCAAATGTGCCTAATTTGTTTCTTAATAACTTTTCATGTTCAAAATTGTGCACTCTCCTCAAACAATAGCATGGTATTATTTCACTGTAATAGCTACTGTAAATTGGACAGTGCAGTTAGATTAACAAGAATTTAAGCTTTCTGCGAATATCAAATATGTCTATGTCCTGGGAAATGTTCTTGTTACTTACAACCTCATGCTAATCGCATTAGCCTACATTAGCTCAACCGTCCCGTGGAAGGGACACCGATCCCAAAGAAGTTTTTAAGTGCTCTGAGCTTGAAAATGGCCACGCAACTAGATGACTGGAAATAACAAGTTGAAACAACCTTAAAACCAGAGTTATCTGAACTTAACCAGTTACTTCAATTTATAAGAGTTAATCTTTTTCCAATTTTGTTACGTCAACTTTTAATAAAGTTATCATAACAAGTAACACAGTTATGATAACTACATTTAAAGTCTACATAACAAAATTGTCTAAGCTAGGATAAGGTGACATGTAATGTACTCTGAGCTTGATAGATTTCCAGATAACTGGAAATAATAAGTTGAACATTATAGTGTGAGTGAACTGATTTAAAGCCACATTTAAAACAGTTAACCAATTACAATCCTTGTTCAATCAACATGCACTTAAGTCAAGCCTACTTCATATTGAGTTATTGTAACACAACACAAAGTTCTCAACCTGTTTGGCTACACTGTGGCTACGAGCAAGTCAAGCAGGCCACACAAAAATAAATAACTATACTATTAATGACATAACAGACAAGCTTGCCACAGGCTGCAAGTTGAGAATCACTGTTCTAACTCAACAAAATGACTTTGACTAATAGAAAATGTAAACTTAATACACTGCTCAAAAAAATAAAGGGAACACTAAAATAACACATCCTAGATCTGAATGAATGAAATAATCTTATTAAATACTTTTTTCTTTACATAAATGAATGTGCTGACAACAAAATCACACAAAAATAATCAATGGAAATCCAATTTATCAACCCATGGAGGTCTGGATTTGGAGTCACACTCAAAATTAAAGTGGAAAACCACACTACAGGCTGATCCAACTTTGATGTAATGTCCTTAAAACAAGTCAAAATGAGGCTCAGTAGTGTGTGTGGCCTCCACGTGCCTGTATGACCTCCCTACAATCCCTGGGCATGCTCCTGATGAGGTGGCGGATGGTCTCCTGAGGGATCTCCTCCCAGAACTGGGCTAAAGCATCCGCCAACTCCTGGACAGTCTGTGGGGCAACGTGGCGTTGGTGGATGGAGCGAGACATGATGTCCCAGATGTGCTCAATTGGATTCAGGTCTGGGGAACGGGCGGACCAGTCCATAGCATCAATGCCTTCGTCTTGCAGGAACTGCTGACACACTCCAGCCACATGAGGTCTAGCATTGTCTTGCATTAGGAGGAACCCAGGGCCAACCGCACCAGCATATGGTCTCACAAGGGGTCTGATGATCTCATCTCGGTACCTAATGGCAGTCAGGCTACCTCTGGCGAACACATGGAGGGCTGTGCGGCCCCCCAAAGAAATGCCACCCCACACCATGACTGACCCACCGCCAAACCGGTCATGCTGGAGGATGTTGTAGGCAGCAGAACATTCTCCACGGCGTCTCCAGACTCTGTCACGTCTGTCTCATGTGCTCAGTGTGAACCTGCTTTCATCTGTGAAGAGCACAGGGCGCCAGTGGCGAATTTGCCAATCTTGGTGTTCTCTGGCAAATGCCAAACGTCCTGCACGGTGTTGGGCTGTAAGCACAACCCCCACCTGTGGATGTCGGGCCCTCATACCACCCTCATGGAGTCTGTTTCTGACCATTTGAGCAGACACATGCACATTTGTGGCCTGCTGGAGGTCATTTTGCAGGGCTCTGGCAGTGCTCCTCCTGCTTCTCCTTGCACAAAGGCGGAGGTAGCGGTCCAGCTGCTGGGTTGTTGCCCTCCTACGGCCTCCTCCACGTCTCCTGATGTACTGGCCTGTCTCCTGGTAGCGCCTCCATGCTCCGGATACTACGCTGACAGACACAGCAAACCTTCTTGCCACAGCTCGCATTGATGTGCCATCCTGGATGAGCTGCACTACCTGAGCCACTTGTGTGGGTTGTAAACTCCGTCTCATGCTACCACTAGAGTGAAAGCACCGCCAGCATTCAAAAGTGACCAAAACATCAGCCAGGAAGCATAGGAACTGAGAAGTGGTCTGTGGTCACCACCTGCAGAACCACTCCTTTATTGGGGGTGTCTTGCTAATTGCCTATAATTTCCACCAGTTGTCTATTCCATTTGCACAACAGCATGTGAAATGTATTGTAAATCAGTGTTGCTTCCTAAGTGGACAGTTTGATTTCACAGAAGTGTGATTGACTTGGAGTTACATTGTGTTGTTTAAGTGTTCCCTTTATTTTTTGGAGCAGTGTATAACACAGTATATACAGTTGAACAAAGTTCAGATTTAGTAAAGCTTATCTCCATTTTAAAATGGCTTTATATTTACAATGATTGATTTAATATCAAGAGTACATTGATTGATTCAACAACTTACATTGAAATCAATTAATTCCATCTAGCTTGTAATGGCAACAAAATAGTCCTATTGTGTATTTCAGAACATGTATCAAACTATGTATTAACAAACAAATACATTTGCAACAATGTATTGTTCCCTAGAATGCATTTTGCTGTAAACATTTTCAGAATGCACTGTAGTTAATGGGAAGAGATGATAGCAAATCAATGGTCTCTAACAAAAGACGGTTGTAGTTTGTAGACTGAAGGTCACACGTAAAAATTGTGTAACTTATGTCTTCCCAAAACAGAGATTTGTAAGATTTAGGCAAGTAACAGCATCGTTGTACGAGGAATTAACTCAACTACTGCGAGTAAAACAAAAACATACCAATTAGTTGTCTTAACCGGTTGGGGCTAGGAGGCAGTATTTGCACGGCCGGATAAAAAACGTACCCGATTTAAACTGGTTACTACTCTTGCCCAGAAAAAAGAATATGCATATAATTAGTAAATTTTGATAGAAAACACTCTAAAGTTTCTAAAACTGTTTGAATGGTGTCTGTGAGTATAACAGAACTCATATGGCAGGCCAAAACACGAGAAGATTCCATACAGGAAGTGCCCTGTCTGACAATTTGTTGTCCTTCTGTTGCATCTCTATCAAAAATACAGCATCTGTGCTGTAACGTGACATTTCTAAGGCTTCCATTGGCTCTCTAAAGCCGCCAGAAAGTGGAATGGGGTGTCTGCTGTTTGTGAGTGGTCAGCCTTGGGACAGTGAGACTGAGATGCGCGTTCAAGAGACTACTCCATTTTTTTCTTTCAGCTTTTGAATGAATACAACGTTCCCCGGTTGAAATATTATCGCTATTTTACGAGAAAAATCGCATAAAAATGTATTTTAAACAGCGTTTGACATGCTTCTAAGTACGGTAATGGAATATTTTGAAATGATTTGTCACGAAATGCGCTCGCGCGTCACCCTTCGGATAGTGACCTGAACGCACGAACAAAACAGAGCTATTTTAATATAACTATGGATTATTTGGAACCAAAACAACATTTGTTGTTGAAGTAGAGGTCCTGGGAGTGCATTCTGACGAAGAACAGCAAAGGTAATCCAATTTTTCTAATAGTAATTCTTGAGTTTAGTGAGCCCCAAACTTGGTGGGTGTCAAAATAGCTAGCCGTGATGGCCAAGCTATGTACTCAGAATATTGCAAAATGTGCTTTCGCCGAAAAGCTATTTTAAAATCTGACACCGCGATTGCATAAAGGAGTTCTGTTTCTATAATTCTTAAAATAATTGTTATGTATTTTGTCAACGTTTATCAAGAGTAATTTAGTAAATTCACCGGAAGTTTTCGGTGGGTATGCTAGTTCTGAACATCACATGCTAATGTTAAAAGCTGTTTTTTGATATAAATATGAACTTGATTGAACAAAACATGCATGTATTGTTTAACATAATGTCCTAGGAGTGTCATCTGGTGAAGATCATCAAAGGTTAGTGCTGCATTTAGCTGTGGTTTGGTTTTTGTGACATACATGCTTGCTTTGAAAATGGCTGTGTGATTATATTTGGAAGGGTACTCTCCTGACATAATCTAATGTTTTGCTTTCGCTGTAAAGCCTTTTTGAAATCGGACAATATGGTTATATTAACGAGAGTCTTGTCTCTAAAATGGTGTAAAAAAGTCATATGTTTGAGAAATTGAAGTTATAGCATTTTTGAGGTATTTGTATTTCGCGCCACGCGATTCCACTGGCTGTTGACTAGGGTGGGACGCAAGCGCAACCGAGCCCATAGAAGTTAACAAAGAAGACGGTTCTTCAGCCCATGCACTTTTGCTGTACAGTTTTCTGCACCAATCTTCAAGAATATTTTCTGAACTACCTCAAAAGTGTACCTCACACATTTTGGGTAATCCATGTTCAGACAATAGAGAAGTCCAATCAAAGTGGCAAAGGCATTTAGGACATTGTGAAGCTCATGTATGATCACCTGCTCTTCTATCACAAGGGCAACATCCACATTGTCAACTGGCATTGGGTCATCTGCTGCAGCTCCATCCACAACGACAAGGATACCGATTTTCACTTCCTCAGAATCAGTTGTCTTCTGAAAAACAGAACAAAAATAGGCAAAGATTATAGGCAAAGATTAGAGGCATTGCCCTACAAAACATCCTCCAATACAATATTTCTGTGAAACTGTCTGCAAATGTACTGTTGCATATTGATGCAGGCACGTGGGGTGGCAGGTAGCCTAGTGGTCAAGAGCGTTAAACAAGCATGATCCTTAAGCATGTCAGTCAACCATGATTGCTCCCAGGTCTAGATAGAATGTGTTCTTAGTTGAGGTATAACATGGTCTGTTCTTTTCCAATTTGCTAAAAACATGGGTCATCCATCACTGAAAATGAGGAGGAAAACATTCATTATATTAAAGGTGCACTGTGTACAATTCCGCCTCTTCTACTTTCTTTTTAAATGACCAGCTTACAAAAGCTGTAAAAAATATATTTCTAGATATTTAAAAAATATAAAAAGTTATTTAGATAGGACAATGATTCCCTACAATAAGCAATTCATTTGTTACACAAAGGCACAGCCTAAAATGCAAAGTTTATATTCAAGACGGACCGACGCGAGCCCACTAACGAACAATGTTGAAGCTAAACTGATTGCAACTCCTGTTCAAATGGCAAAATCAGCACTGCATGGTGTAGGGATTAATAATTGTCCTATCAAAATCGCTTTTTACATTTTTTAAATGACAAGAAATGTAGTTTTTACAGCTTTTAATTCTGTTAATTGTCTAACAATAGGGAATTTGACATATCACTAAGGGCACTGCAGTATTGTGTGCTCCCATACACCATGAATGTGTGATACGTTCAAATATGCTAAAACTTGAGCATACTTACATTTCACAACCGTCGACAACAGCTGTCAATAGTTGTTTACATGGTAGTTAGGTATTATCGCCCACTAAACCTAGTATTGTGTTTAATGTATGGTCCAGATTTTTGCTTTGCTGTCCAAGATAACGTTGTCCAAGATAAAGATGTAGTTTCTTCTGGACAAAAAGCATGCTAAATCACTATTCTCAACTGAATGTCTAGCAAGGGAGAAAGGTTGAGTAAAAGTAGAACAAATTAGATATTGCTAAAAGAGATGTCCTTATATACTGTAGTTTGTTCACATTTGATTTGGCCTGTGTGTTATAATCACTTCAGATGGCGACAGACATTCAACTTGACTCCATTGAAAGTTACAGTGCATCATAATTCATAGGGAATTTCACTCCTGGGAGAAAGCATAAGGTTATGTTGTAGGGTTGTATACCTCACATGTCTTAAAAAAATTGGTTGGGTCTTCTCGCAGGAAGTATGGCAAGCCTCGGAGCACAGCCTCTCTCTTCCTTTGATTGGAACTCTTAACAACAAAAGCACAATTGACTGTTTTACGACATTGTTATTGTGGTTGTCAATGATAAGGTCTCATCCCCAATATTGATGTGTATTTAAAAAAGTAGCAATTATCAATACACCAAAATGTAGGTAATAACTG
The DNA here is from genome assembly GCF_965601325.2 of Salmo salar. NCBI lineage: Eukaryota > Metazoa > Chordata > Actinopteri > Salmoniformes > Salmonidae > Salmo > Salmo salar. The sequence goes on along the minus strand of NC_138292.1, from coordinate 49,683,999 downwards.
TACCGAAGACTTTAAATGTCAATATAATCTAACCTACATCTTTGTCAAGACTGTTCATAAGGTGTTTTAAGCTCCATCCCTCCACCACTATTGGCCCGGTAGAATTCAAGGAGCTTGGAAAGATGACTGTCCAGGCCTTCATAAAATGTCTTCTTGAGGTCCCACCAGTGTCATGAACTCCAGAGCAACCTGTTTGAAGAGCGCCACATACCAGAGAAGGAATTTTAGGGACAAGGCCATTATGCCTTAAGGGGTTGCCTAATCTGCCAGTGCACCAAAACAATCAGCCAAGGCCATCAAGCAAAATAGCCAATTACATTGCTACAAAAAAAAAACAGTTGTTAAAAAACCCTATAAACAGTTAATGTAGGAAAGTAATTAAAATGATTCGCTGCCACTTTAAAACCAAAGGGTTACCATGTTAATCGGGCTACAGTACTTATACTGATTTGGGGGAAATATATTTTGATTTTGCAGTTTATACTGAAACTAACACTGAAAAACCAGGAAGCATGTGATTAAAATATACATAGCTAGGAAACATGGAAACTAGCTAAGTCTCAGTTGGGATAATTTAAAATGTATCTATGACAGCCTGTGACTGCCACTGCGCTCATTGTTAAATAAAGTTAAGGGATTCAGAGTCAAGCTATGAAACTAAATTACAGAAATACTTTGAAAACAACAATGGTTTATAGCCATAATTGACTTCAGAAAATGTGAGTGAAACGTTTACACTGTAGAGCCCTGCATTTGTGTGACCTATGAACAGTCAGGGAATCTTTACACCCAGCCTAAGAGCACTACAGATAAAAGGAATACATTTTTGGAAAGTGTATTACATTAATAACTTACATAGTTCCTTGTGTCCTCTAATCACCATCTCAAAATGCACAAAGGTCTGAAGGGAGACAAGCTCTTGAGCTATGAGAAACTGTGTATATTATTAATTTCAACAATCACAGAAAATCTAATTGAACCTTTTGCAGATGTTAAATAAGCACTTTTCTGTCACGTCCTGACCAGTAAAGGGGTTATTTGTTATTATAGTTTGGTCAGGACGTGGCAGGGGGTATTTGTTTTATATGGTTTGGGGTGTGTGTGTATGTAGAGGGGTGTTTGGTTTATGTATTCCGGGGTTTTTGTCATTGTTCTATGTTAGTGTATTTCTATGTTCTGTCTAGTCATTTCTATTTCTATGTTTAGGTAATTGGGGTTGGGGCCTTCAATTGGAGGCAGCTGTCTATCGTTGCCTCTGATTGAAGGTCCTATAAATAGGAATGTGTTTGTCAAGGGATTTGTGGGAGGTTGTTCCTTGCATAGCTGTGTATTGCCTGCAAGACAATGCAGGTCCTTCTTCTTCATTGCAGGTCCTTTTACTAACTGCAAAATTCATTTTTATAACATGGTTTTAACTTAACATCTCATTACACTCAAACTAACAATTGTAAAATAACAAAATATATGCTAACGTTGCTACTTGCAAGATTAGGCTAATTAATCATTACAATATTCTTAGCTAGGTTTTTAAATCATATATTTTTGAAAAAACAAGGGTTTAAAACCCAATAGTAATTAGAAGCATGGCTAGCAAACATCTTTCCTTTCTACTATTATGCAGGTTATCAAACTATTTCCAAGCTAGCTAAACACACTGTAACTAACCAGCATATGTGCAAATTCGGCCACGTGTCCTAACGGTCCTAACTAATACTATGCTAGCTAACACCATGCTAGATAGCGTGATGCTAGCTAAAAGCATACTAGCTAAATGCCACAACATACCCTGGAAAATATACTTAGCTACACATGCCTATATTTGATGTTTGGCCAGCAAGTCACTGAATACAACCACAACAGTAAAATAAACTGATAACAGCTCATTACCACCCAATCTAATAGTAATTATAACTACAAGCATAGCTACAGTTGGATTTTGTAGCTACTGTTATACAGGTTATCAAACAAATTACAAGTTAGTGAGCATGTCTGCAATTTGGCGCCATGTATGCTGCTGGCTAGAGCGGTACTATTTAACAGCATGATAACAGCAAGCTTAGCTTCAATTATACTACAGAACACGTAGCAGAATTGCACAAGTAATTCGATTTAAACTGATTTAAACTTGCCAAACGTAGCCAAATATCTGTTTTTCTTTGTTAATTTAACCAAATTACCATTTTAACATTGAGCATGTGCGGTGCTAACCAGCTAGCAGGGTAGCCTAGTGGTTAGAGCATTGGGCTAGTAACTGTATGCAAGTTTGAATCCCCTCACTGACAAGGTACAAATCTGTCGTTCTGCCCCAAGTGTTTTTCTTTGTAGTTAATATTACTTTCACTACATTGGCCTCACCAAACATGAATTGCTAGATGGTTAGCCATGAACGTTTAGGCCCAATATTAGAATCACTAATACATGTTCATGCATAGAGAAATAGTATATGTAAATCATTCTCCTACAGTTTAGTCAGTTACCAGACGCTCTTATCCAGAGCGACTTAGAGTTAGTCTTACAGGAATAAGCAATAGGCCTACTTGCTAAGCAAGCAGCTTGGCCTTAGTTACACATGTGTAGACCTTCATGCAGTAAAAACCTGTAACCCTCAGCTAACACAATATGAACCCATAGCCCATACAATTGACACAGTTCATGCTATGTGGCTCCATATTCTTTAACATTTGCTGCATTGGTGTCAGAAATGAGAAAATGAGATATTGCATGTGACATTTGCCCTCACAGACAAAACATGCATTTATTGGCTACAAGGAATATGGTGGAAGTCACTCCAGCAAAGTTGCACCAATCAAATTCCATTTAAAACAAACCGATCAACAAAATGACAATTGTGACAATTGTTAGCACCCCATAGGGATTCTTATGAAAAAATTAGCTGTATGGTGGCCTTCCATGGCTCCCTTTAACTGAGGTATAAAAATAAGGTGCATGGATTATGCATTTTTCATCAATCACAATGTGGAAAGGCAAAAACACTCACAAATTCAAAAATAAAAAAATGGTTTCCACTATTAAACAATAGGTACACTATTAGGGAAATAATTAAGAAGTTCAAACGGCAGGTAGCCTAGTGGGGTGGCAGGTAGCCTAGTGGTTAGAGCATTGGACTAGTAACCAAAAGGTTGCAAGATCAAATCCCCGGCTAACAAGGTAAAAGTGTGTCCTTCTGCCCCTGAACAAGGCAGTTAACCCATTGTTCCTAGGCTGTAATTGAAAATAAGAATTTGTTCTTAACTGACTTGCCTAGTTAAATAAAGGTAAAAAAAGAGACTCAAAACAGTACATGTGCACTAGAGGCAGTTGCACAGACCACTGATTTGACTTTAAAGGTTAAATGAAAACTTAGCTGATTTAACTCAATTTTGTAAGTTAATGTACAGATTTGTAGTTATCCTGACTTGACATTTAAAGTCAAGACAACTTTTGTGCTCATTTAGTTCATTAGACTTATTGGATCTAATTTGAAAGTTGAGGGAACACATAGTTCATAGCTGATTCAACTTGATTTTCTAAGTTAAAACCTCTTACATCTAGACGTTCCGCTAGCGGAACACCTGCTCCAATATCCAATGATGGGCGTGGCGCGAAATACAAATTCCTCTAAAATCCGAAAACTTCCATTTTTCAAACATATGACTATTTTACAGCATTTTAAAGCCAAGACTCTCGTTAATCTAACCACACTGTCCGATTTCAAAAAGGCTTTACAACGAAAGCAAAACATTAGATCATGTCAGCAGAGTACCCAGCCAGAAATAATCAGACACCCATTTTTCAAGCTAGCATATAATGTCACAAAAAACAAAACCACAGCTAAATGCAGCACTAACCTTTGATGATCTTCATCAGATGACAACCCTAGGACATTATGTTATACAATGCATGCATGTTTTGTTCAATCAAGTTCATATTTATATCAAAAACCAGCTTTTTTACATTAGCATGTGACGTTCAGAACTAGCATACCCCCCGCAAACATCCGGTGAATTTACTAAATTACTCACGATAAACGTTCACAAAAAACGTAACAATTATTTTAAGAATTATAGATACAGAACTCCTCTATGCACTCGATATGTCCGATTTTAAAATAGCTTTTCGGTGAAAGCACATTTTGCAATATTCTCAGTAGATAGCCCAGCCATCACGGCAAGCCATTTAGACACCGACCAAGTTTAGCCCTGATCAAACTCCGATTTACTATTACAAAAGTTTCATTACCTTTGTTTTCTTCGTCAGAATGCACTCCCAGGACTGCTACTTCAATAACAAATGTTGGTTTGGTCCAAAATAATCCATCGTTATATCCAAATTGCGGCGTTTTGTTCGTGCGTTCCAAGACACTATCCAAAATGGTAAATCAGGGTCGCGAGCATGGCGCAATTCGTGACAAAAGATTTCTAAATATTCCATTACCGTACTTCGAAGCATGTCAACCGCTGTTTAAAATCCATTTTTATGCAATTTTTCTCGTAAAAAAGCGATAATATTCCGACCGGGAATCTCCGTTTAGCTAAACAGAGGAAAGAAAACAAAGCTTTCGGTCGACGCGGGCACGAGCCTGAGTCTCACAGTACTGTAACCAGCCACTATCCAAACGCGCTACTTTGTTTCAGCCAGAGCCTGCAAAGCCACGATTCAGCATTTTGCCGCCTTCTGAGAGTCCATGTGAGCCGTAGAAAGTGTCACGTAAGAGCAGAGATCCCCTGTAATAGATAGAGATAATCAACAAGGCCAAGAAATGGTAAGACAGGGTACTTCCTGTACAGAATCTTCTCAGGTTTTGGCCTGCCAAATGAGTTCTGTTATACTCACAGACACCATTCAAACAGTTTTAGAAACTTTGGAGTGTTTTCTATCCAAAGCTAATAATTATATGCATATTCTAGTTTCTGGGCAGGAGTACTAATCAGATTAAATCGGGTACGTTTTTTATCCGTCCGTGAAAATACTGCCCCCTAGCCATAACAGGTTAATAAAATGTAATGACTTGTAGTTAATAACCTGTTATGGATAGGGGGCAGTATTTTCAGGGCCGGATAAAAAACGTACCCGATTTAATCTGGTTATTACTCCTGCCCAGAAACTAGAATATGCATATAATATTTGATTTGGATAGAAAACACCCTAAAGTTTCTAAAACTGTTTGAATGGTGTCTGTGAGTGTAACAGAACTCATATGGCAGGCCAAAACCTGAGAAGATTCTATATGGGAAGTGCCCTGTCTGACCATTTCTTGGCCTTCTGTAGCCTCTTTATCGAAAATACAGGATCTCTGCTGTAACGTGACATTTTCTAAGGCTCCCATAGGCTCTCAGAAGGCGCCAGAACGTGGAATGATAACTCGGCAGTCCCTGGGCGAAAAACAGTAGGGGTTTTGGAGAGTGCTCCTTCTGAGAACAATGACACTGGCGCGCGTGTGCATGTGAAGACTCCATTTTCTTATTTCAGTGTTTGAACGGATACAACGTCTCCCGGTTGGAATATTATCGCTATTTTACGAGAAATATCGCATAAAAATTGATTTTAAACAGCGTTTGACATGCTTCGAAGTACGGTAATGGAATATTTTGAATTTTTTTTGTCACGAAACGCGCCGGCGTGTCACCCTTCGGATAGTGATTTGAAAGCACGAACAAAACTAAGCTATTTGGATATAACTATGGCTTATTTGGAACCAAAACAACATTGGGTGTTGAAGTAGAAGTCCTGGGAGTGCATTCTGACGAAGAACAGCAAAGGTAATCCAATTTGTCTTATAGTAAATCTGAGTTTGGTGAGTGCCAAACTTGGTGCGTGTCAAAATAGCTAGCCGTGATGGCCGGGCTATCTTCTCAGAATATTGCAAAAATGTGCTTTCACCGAAAGGCTATTTTAAAATCGGACACCGCGATTGCATAAAGGAGTTCTGTATCTATAATTCTTAAAATAATTGTTATGTTTTTTGTGAACGTTTATCGTGAGTAATTTAGTAAATTCACCGGTGAGTATGCTAGTTCTGAACAAAACATGCTAATGTAAAAAGCTGGTTTTGATATAAATATGAACTTGATTGAACAAAATATGCATGTATTGTATAACTTAATGTCCTAGGAGTGTCATCTGATGAAGATCATCAAAGGTTAGTGCTGCATTTAGCTGTGGTTTTGGTTTATGTGACATTATATGCTGGCTTGAAAAATGGGTGTGTGATTATTTCTGGCTGGGTACTCTCCTGACATAATCTAATGTTTTGCTTTCGTTGTAAAGCCTTTTTGAAATCGGACAACGTGGTTAGATAAAGGAGAGTCTTGTCTTTAAAATGGTGTAAAGTAGTCATATGTTTGAAAAATTGAAGTTTTAGCATTTTTGAGGTATTTGTAATTCACGCCACGCTATACCATTGGATATTGGTGAGGCGTTCCGCTAGCGGCACGTCTGTCCCTAACTTAATATAACATGTCATTTTTTTGTCAACACAATTGGGATCTTGTTTTATTTTATTTGACTTATTAGTTCTGATTTGAAAGTTGACTGAACAAATTGTTCTTAGCGGATTGAAATTGATTTTGTAATTTAAGACAGTGTAACTAATTGTAGTTATCAAAACTTGAAATGTTCAGTAAACACAACTGCTATCTTGGTGTTCTTGATTTGACTTCTTGGTTCTGACTTGAAAGTTAAATTAACACACAGGTCTTAGCTGATTTAACTTAATTTTGTAAGTAAAGTTCATGCCAAGATTTGTAGTTATCCTAACTTGACATTTAAAGTCAAAACAACTGTTGTCTTTATTTAGTTAATTTGACTTATTGGATCTAATTTGAAAGTTGAGGGAACACATAGTTCATAGCTGACTCAACTTGATTTTATAAGTTAAGACAATGTAATGACTGGTAGTTATTATAACTTGCCATGTTTCGTCAGCACTACTAGGATCTTGTTTTAGTTTATTTGACTTGTTAGTTCTGATTTGAAAGTTGACTGAGCAAATTGTTCTTTGCTAACTGAACTTGATTTTATATGTTTATAGCTTTTATTGAATTGAAGTCAACTTAACTTAAATTAACATGCTTTGTCAAATCAACACATTTTGCAAATGTAGTTGACTTGAATAGATGAAATAAGTTATTTTGACTTAATCCCCAAAACATTTTTTTGTGAATAAACTTATCAAACTGAAGAAACACCCCCAGTTTTCCCACTGATGAGTTATTGTTCAGTATGTTAATTATTATTGTTAATTAATTCTGACATTCATATTACATTTTATTGAACTGGTTAATTAAAAATGTACACCTTTTCAAGATTGTAATTGCTGATTATGAAATCCTAATGATTGTTTTTTCCCCTATTTTAAACACTACTATGTGTTACTGTTCATTAACATTATTGGACTGGTTTCGATGTCATATTCTGAATCTGATCATTTATTACACCCACTCCTGAACTGGTCGCCTAATTAAGTGGCTTATTCTCTAGAATTGATATTTCTCAGTTAATATGGCTGTGTAATGACTTTCTTTAATGCCATAATAGTAGCCCATTGAGATGGTCTATTTTGCAAGTGAGGCCTACCCAAGAAGGCAGCTGCAATACAACATTACAAAATATAGCTGCAATACAACATAATATTGGGTCACTACTCAATTGTCATTGCCAATTTTGGGTCCCCAACCAAAACCAGTTGAGAACCACTGGTGTATGCTAGCTGCTTGTGTATGCTATCTCACAGTATCCCTTTAAAGTTGCAATAATGCAGCTAACACTTACTTACTGTATGTTACTCCTACCACAACTACTACTGCCACAACACTTCTACACTTGTAATATTATCAATTCAAATGCATTTGTTTGTTAATTGCAAATATTTATTAGAATGCAGCATCACGCTGGTTAATTTACCCCCATGTCACACAACAACATTTACATGGGTCAGTCCATAACTAATTGTTGGATTAGGACTTGGTTGAAATGCTGGGCCATGTTTTAATTATTATGTTTATTATTATCGCAGGGTTTCAGCTTAACAGCGAGATGCTCCAGCTAATTGTGTCCCGCTATGCTAACTCAGAGTACGCCATTGACTTTGACTGCTTCATGGGCTGCCTGATATGACTGGAAATGCTATTTAGGGAGTGGTTTTTGACTTCATAATGCCTTCAATAGAGGTGGTTCCAATCACTCAATCCAGAGCATGGTGCTTGCATCTCTGGATATTGTACACTGTAAATTGCCTTGGATAAAAGTGTCTGTTACATGACCATTATCATTATTATTATAATTTGTTGATAATTATTTTAAAAAATTTACAGAACTATATTGGGAAAGCCCAGGAACTGAGGATATTGTTTTAACATTTATAAAAGTTACTACAATAAAATTAAAAGGTATTAGCAATACCTGTTATGGGCAGGCAGATTCTCAGTCAGAATCACATTGTATTTCTCTCTCTCTCTCGCTACTAGAAATGTTCAAAATGCTTGATAAACACGACAGCAGGAAGATCTAATGAGAAATAAAAGTAACAAGTAATTAAAGAGCAGCAGTAAAATAACAATAGCGAGTATATACAGGGGGATACCAGTACAGAGTCAATGTGCGAGGGCACCGGTTAGTTGAGGTAATATGTACACATAGGTAGAGTTATTAAAGTGAATAAGCATAGATGATAACAACAGAAGGTAGCAGCGGTGTGAAAGAGGGAGGGGGGGGGGCTTCTTGGACCTAGACTTGGCGCTCTGGTACTGCTTGCCGTGCGGTAGCAGAGAGAAGAGTCTATGACTAGGGTGGCTGGAGTCTGACAATTTTTAGGGCCTTCCTCTGACACCGCCTGGTATAGAGGTCCTGGATGGCAGGAAGCTTGGCCCCAGTGATGTACTGGGCTGTAGCGCACTACCCTCTGTAGTGTCGGAGGCCGAGCAGTTGCCATTCCAGGCAGTGATGCAACCAGTCAGGATGCTCTCGATGGTGCAGCTGTAGAACCTTTTGAGGATCTGAGGACCCATGGCAAATCTTTTCAGTCTCCTGAGGGGAAATAGGTCTCGTTGTGCCCTCTTCACGACTGTCTTGGTGTGCTTGGACTATGTTAGTTTGTTGGTGATGTGGACACCATGGAACTTGAAGCTCTCAACCTGCAGCCCCGTCGATGAGAATGGGGCGTGCTCGGTCCTCCTTTTCCTATAGTCCACAATCATCTCCTTTGTCTTGATCATGTTGAGGGAGAGGTTGTTGTCCTGGCACCACACGGCCAGGTCTCTGACCTCCTTCCTATAGGCTGTCTCGTCTGCAAACTTAATGATGGTGTTGGAGTCGTGCCTGGCTGTGCAGTCATGAGTGAACAGGCAGTACAGGAGGGGACTGAGCACACACTCCTGAGGGGCCCCGTGTTGAGGATCAGCGTGGCGGATGTGTTGTTACCTACCCTTACCACCTGGGGGCGGCCAGTCAGGAAGTCCAGGATCCAGTTGCAGAGGGAGGTGTTTAGTCCCAGGGTCCTTAGCTTATTGATGAGCTTTGAGGGCCCTATGGTGTTGAACGCTGAGCTGTAGTCAATGAATAGCATTCTCACATAGGTGTTCCTTTTGTCCAGGTTGGAAAGGGCAGTGTGGAGTGCCATAGAGATTGCATCTTTGGATCGGTTGGGGCGGTATGCAAATTGGAGTGGGTCTAGGGTTTCTGGGATAATGGTGTTGATGTGTGCCATGATCAGCCTTTCAAAGCACTTCGTGGCTACAGACGTGAGTGCTACGGCTCGGTAGTCATTTAGGCAGGTGTTCTTGGGCACAGGCACTATGGTGGTCTGCTTAAAATGTTGGTATTACAGACTCGGACAGGGAGAGGATGAAAATGTCAGTGAAGACACTTGCCAGTTGGTCAGCGCATGCTTGCAGTACAGTAGTTCCTCCTTTAAAAGTTGCAGCGTCCTGCGGCGCAGCTAATTCGATGGCACGTTATTTAAGTGTGAACCTCTGGTACCATTCATGCTAGTTAGTGCTAGTTTGACCACCAGAGGGCATCTTTGAGAAGCATTTGATAGCCTTCAATAATGGCTGTACTAGAGAATGCAGGCACGCGGGAGACCTGGGTTCAATATCCCAATGGGGAGGAAGGAGTAGACTGTCCTTGTAAATAAGAATTTGTTCTTAACTGATTCCATATCTGTTATTTCATAGTTGTGATGTCTTCACTATTATTCTACAATGTAGTAAATAGTAAAAATTAAGAAATACCCTGGAATGAGTAGGTGTGTCCAAACCTTTGACTTGCTTAATTAATTTGATTAATATTATGGTGTTATGGAAAATACGGTGCTGTACAACGTGACGGTCGGGAGTACAGTCCTGGGCTATTAAGCTAAAGAATCCTTGTGTCATGCGTGGGCAGGGCACGTGGGAGACCGGGGTTCAATTCCCCAACTGGGAGGAAGGAGTAGGCTGTCCTTGTAAATAAGAATTTGTTTTTAACTGACTTCCCTAGTTAAATAAAGGTTACACTAAGAGCATAACATTTCTACACCCTAATTTTCTAATTCTAGTCTAACTAATACCCAAACGGAGATTCAGTGAAAATAAAAATCTCATTGATTTATCAAGACCAGTCCCCATGCTTGGGTCTTACTCACATTGGCTGCGGAGAGCATGATCACACAGTCTTCCAGAACAGCTGGTGCTCTCATGAATGTTTCAGTGTTATTTGCCTCGAAGCGAGCATAGAAGTAGTTTCGCTAGTCTGGTAGGCTCGTGTCACTGGGCAGCTCTCGGCTGTGCTTCCTTTTGTAGTCTGTAATGGTTTGCAAGCCCTGCCACATCCGATGAGTGTTAGAGCCGGTGTAGTACAATTCGATCTTAGTCCTGTATTGACACTTTGCCTGTTTGATGGTTCGTCGGAGGGCATAGCAGGATTTCTTATAAGCTTCCGGGTTAGAGTCCCGCTCCTTGAAAGCGCAGCTCTAGCCTTTAGCTCAGTGTGGATGTTGACTGTAATCCATGGCTTCTGGTTGGGGTATATACGTACAGTCACTGTGGGGACGACGTTATTGATGCACTTATTGATGAAGCCAATGACTGATGTGGTGTACTCCTCAATGCCATCGGAGGAATCCCGAAACATATTCCAGTCTGTGCTAGCAAAACAGTCCTGTAGCTTAGCATCTGCTTCATCTGACCTCTTTTTTATTAATCTAGTCACTGGTGCTTCCTGCTTTAATTTTTGCTTGTAAGCAGGAATCAGGAGGATAGAATTATGGTCAGATTTGCGAAATGGAGGACGAGGGAGAGCTTTCTATGTGTCTCTGTGTGTGGAGTAAAGGTGGTCCAGAGTTTTTTTTCCCTCTGGTTGCACATTTAACATACTCATATAAATTTTATGAAATGGATTTAAGTTTCCCTGCATTAAAGTCTAGGAGTGTCGCCTCTGGGTGAGCGTTTTCCTGTTTGCTTATGTGGGAATACAGCTCATTCAATGCTGTCTTAGTGCCAGCCTCTGACTGTGGTGGTATGTAAACAGCTACAAAAAATACATCTAGGTAGGTAGTGTGGTCTAGAGTTTATCATGAGATACTTTACCTGAGGTGAGCAATAGCTCGAGATTTCCTTAGATATTGTGCACCAGCTGTTATTTAAAAAAATAGATAGCCCGCCTCCCCTTGTCTTACCAGACGCCGCTTTTCTATCCTGTCGGTGCAGCGTATAACCAGCCAGCTGTATGTTGATAGTGTCGTCATTCAGCCATGTCTCCGTGAAGCATAAGATATTATAGTTTTGATTGTCCCGTTGGTAGTTTAATCTTCCGCATAGGTAATCAATTTTATTGTCCAAAGATTGCACATTTGCTAGCAGAATGGAAGGAAGTGGGGGTTTGTTCGATCGCCTATGAATTCTCAGAAGGCAGCCCGCCCTCCGGCCTCTTTTTCTCCGCCTCCTCTTCACGCAAATCACAGGTATCGGGGCCTGTTCCCAATAAAGCAGTATATCGTTAGCGTTGGCCTTGTCAGACTTGTTAAAGGAAAAAAAGGATTCTGCCAGTCCATAGTGAGTAATCGCAGTCCTGATGTCCAGAAGTTATTTTCGGTCATAAGGGATGGTAGCGGCAACATTATGTACAAAATAAGTAAAAAAACAAGTTACAAACAACACAAATAAACAAAACAAAAAACACAAAGGGTTGGGGGCACGTAAAACGTCTGCCTTCTTCTCCGGTGCCATCTTAGCCAAGTACTGGTGTTGTGAAGTGGAAACATCTAGGAGCAACAAGCAATAGGCCACACAAGCTCACAGAATGGAACCACCGAGTGCTGAAGCGCGTAGCACGTAAAAATAATTTGTGCTTTGTTGCAACACTCACTACAGAGTTCCAAACTGCCTCTGGAAGCAACGTCAGCACAAACAAGAACTGTTCGTGGGGAGGTTCATGAAATTGGTTTCCATGGCTGAGCAGCCGCACACAAGCCAAAAATCACCATAAGCAATGCCAAGCGTCGGCTGGAGTGGTGTAAAGCTCGCCGCCATTGGACTCTGGAGCAGTGGAAACGCTTTCTCTGGAGTGACGAATCACTCTTCACCATCTGGTAATCTGAATCTGGGTTAGGCAGATGCCATGAGAATGCTACCTGCCCGAAGGTATAGTGCCAACTGTAAAGTTTGGTGGAGGAGGAAAACGGTCTGGGTCTGTTTTTGACGGTTTGGACTAGGCTCCTTAGTTCCAGTGAAGGGAAATCTTAATGCCATACAATGACATTCTAGACGATTCTGTGCCTCCAACTTTGTGGCAACCATTTGGGGAAGGCCCTGTCCTGTTTCAGCTTGACTTGACTGGCCTGCACAGAGCCCTGACCTCAACCCCATCGAACACCTTTGGGATATATTGGAACACTGACTGCAAAGAAGGCCTAATCGCACCACATCGGTCCCTGACCGCACTAATGCTCTTGTGGCTGAATGGAAGTCCCTGCAGCAATATTTTAACATCTAGTGGAAAGCCTCACCCAGAAAAGTGGAGGCTGTTATAGCAGCAAAGGGGGGGACCAACTCCATATTAATGCCCATAATTTTGGAATGAGATGTTCGACGAGCAGGTGCACACATACTTTTGGTCATGTAGTGTACATTTTCCTTATCTCCCTCTTCTTTTTCTGTGGTGTTTGTGACGCTTCTGCTTCTTCTCCCAAACTGTCCTCAACCTCCATTTAAAGGAGAAACACAATCAGGTGTGGTCAGTAACCAATTAGTGGGTGTGACCCAAACACCTGAATACAATTAACTAGGCAAGGCAGTAGGCATGTTTCCATTGACCCAGGTTTATTAGACAAAAGTAATGTTGAAAAAAAAAAACATTGCGACATTGTGTCAACAACATTTTATCTGTTCGACGGGGGTGGACTTGTCTTTTGTCGAACTATCTTTATTGTGACAAATGATGATAGAAACTGTGTTTTTCAAATAAATAATGATTGTAGAATATTTTGAAGGTATGCGGGGCACTTGATGTCATCACGTAACTATAAAGCTCCCTCCACATTTAATTCTAAATGTCTACTGCTTGCTAAATCTATTTTTGTTCTGATTTTCAGGAATGGCTGAATTGCTTCTCCTTGCCTTTCTGGTTGACTGGATGCAAGTTTCACCATCCAATAATTTCAGGTCTAAATGAAAATTATTTCAATATGTCAAATATTTGTCAATTTTTGTTTTCTATCTATGCTGGCTTTTGCAGGCTACCTGAGACATGAAACAGACAGGTAGGAGGGGGCATATAGGCTGTTGACAATTTATTAATGCACAATTTGCCTAAATGGATAATGGACGTCATTACGTCCAGCTGTTCATTGGAAATGCACCCAAACAAGCAATTGTTGTAACTATTTTCTATGCAAACTTCCTAAATGACGACAACAACAACAAAAATCACTGGACAAGTTAATGAAAACATGGCTAATGAACCAAACTGACAAACAAACTGAAGGAGATGTAGTTGATATATTTAGTGCACCACTATGGATAAAGTATGATATAATGGTAAATCTGGATCCAATTCACAAATACATTTCACATAACACATTTAAAGGGGGAAATAGTGTCCTAGTGAAGATGGCATTATATGACACTACCTCCCGTACAGATTTCCTTATACTATAGAAATGACACCCCTTACTACTCGAATCCCATTGTCTCTGCCAGCAATCCAACCCTGTCTTTTTGAATAAATATTTTCACCTCACCTCTACCCAACTGATCCACTATATTATTTTTCACTACACCCTTCGCGATTAGATCTACTCTATCATTTCCCTTTACTGCCGCAGGGGCAAGAATCCAACAAAACTGAACCACAATACCATTCCTTTGCAACCCCCTCACAACCTGCTTGTACAAGAGCGTTGATTTGAGCTAGGTGCTGCACAGTTTGAGTAATATTTTAAAGGCCCAGTGCAGTCAAAATATTTCTTTCATATTGTACAACTGATGATGAAACTAACACTGTAAAAGTGTGACAGAATGTGGTCACTGTTATTTCCTGATAGTTGATAGTTGCAAATACAATATACACAGGACCTTCTAACCAGCATGTTTGCATGCGCAGGTTATAATTTGAATTTTAATGTTTGTGCTTTTCTTATAACTAATTTCTGTCTTCTATTTATGTGCTGTTTTATAAACCAATTTCTGTGCTCATGCAAGTGACTGATTTAACGAATCATCACTTATCAGTATCTGCAATTTGGCAGTGCGTCCAGACCTTGTTTTGAGAAAAAAAGCTATCTCAGTTTCAAGGTCTCAGCTTAGAGAGAAGAAGCCTTATGAGGTATTGATCTGTCACATGTTATGAACCAGAATTAGTCGGTCACATGAATTAAACAAAACGGTAATGATTCATTAATTATGCTAAATCATTCAAATATAACTTGTCTGTGTATAGCCGTATATATGACAACAGCTGGGTCTATCCAAGCAAGCAGAGCTCCTGATTGACATGTGTACTATGGTGGTGCATTGAGTTGGTTGGAACTTCTCCAGCGTGCTGACAAATAAACAATGATTCATATTAAGATTGACTTTGAGTGTCCCTGTGTAAGAATTTCCACAACAAGGAGTTCGGCTTTCCATGGTGAGATCACCATGCAGTAAATTGGTTAATAGACCAATAACAAAGAGAGTTCCAAACCTCTCTGCCAATAACTGTTCGTTTTCAGTTTTCCCCTCCTCACTCAGACCCCTCCCAGACACTCCTAGCAAAATTCTTGCTTAAGAAATAACAATTTTTGCCCATTTCAACGGAAATCTATTACAGTAAGGTACTTAATTGTTGTTACCCAGAAATAATTTGATATTGTTATAAAAATGTCTGTATTGGGTCTTTAAACTGAAAATGGTCTCATTCTTATTTGATTGTTTTGTATGGAAGCCCATTCCCTTGTCAAATTATTATACTTTTTTGTGACTTCCAGTTACGAGATATTAGGTATCTACATATTTTGATAGCATCTAAATATTTTTAAATATCTCAAAATATTTTTGATTGTATCGCATAAACTAATAAATGGTAGAGGGAATAGATTGTTGATCAGATACTTTGTTTTTACTTTCGGCAAATGCACATGACCAAATATTTGTGACCCGACTCCCGCATCAACTGCGCAGGACTAGTTCAGGCCTGCCCTCGTGTGTCAAAATGGCTTATTTTAAGATTGATAGGCTAATTTGCTCCTCAAGAGTCATATATCCACATAGGTAATTGCAGTCAAGATAAATTGCCATCATAATATTGTAGGGACCACAAGAGGGTAAATCCTATTCAGGAGACCTGGTTTCGAGACTCCTATAGGACGTTGCGCTGTCGCCATTTACAAAATTGGTGTAAGAAGTGGGATGGTTGCAGCCCTCTCGAGGTACGTGTAGCAGTGAAGCACAAGGATGCATTCTCCGAGGAACCCATCGTATAGTGAAGAAATATAGATCTCTTGGCATAACTGCTAAGTTTTTGGGTTGACAGGCTCAAGGGCTAAGGTTCAAGCCCTAGTTGGGACTGACTTCACTACAATAAAAAACTTTTTTTTAAACACAGGAGGCCATATATACTGTAAACTTGAAAAATGATATTCGTTATTTACTTCTGTATGACTCGACTTATTTGATTTATTTACCATGCTTCAAAAGATCGCTGTGTCACTCTCTTATCTCCATTTCTCACTCTCTCCACAATACAAATTGTCGAATTTCTGGAGTCAGTGAAAACCAGTCCGCAAAACCATATAGGCCTATTATAGGAATCGTAAATGGCTGACTGGTCTGTGTTTTTGTTGTTGTTGTTGTGTATAGAAGACCAAAAATATCCACAGAAACATTTTTAATATTAGAAATGTCTTGATGTGTGTGTGTGTTATTATATTTGTATAGTGCCTCAAATTCATGCTCAAGCAACAGACTCTAATCCGTACCTACTAATAATAAAACAGAAGATTCCCTCCCAACGACCCAACATTGGATCTTCCTCTAATAGACACGGACAGTACTGGTAATACTGATAAGTGAAAGTATACTGTAGCCTATTTATTTTTTCAACAATATGTTGGAACATGTTCAAAGCTATGAGTTGAGAATGATGTACAGTACTGTACAATATGCATTCCAATGTAGTGTGAAATTACTCACATTTAGTGACATTATAAATTAAAATATAAAATGTAAATTCATTAAATCAGGATTTTGTTTCACTGATCTACAGAACCAACTGTACCTTCAAAACATTATAGTAAACATTCTTATCCAGATCAATTTACAGTAGTAAGTGCATACATTTTCATGCTTGTCCCCCATGGAAATTGAACCCACAGCCCTTGTATTGCAAGTGCCATGCTCTACCAACTGAGCCAACCAGAACCCTAATGTATAAAGAATGAAGATCTTAATAAAATATTTTCAATAGTTTTATTGCAACTTAATCTACAGATAATTTTGTACCGTTCAATATGTATGCTAAATCAATGTTTCTCAACCTTTTTCTACCACGGACCGGCAGCTGGGGTTTTTCTGACATGGGGGACCTCTTACATTTAACCTTGAGCACTTGAGTACAAAATCAGTGTAAGCTAAACGTCAGCTAAACATCAGAATAAGGGATGGCAGGTAGCCTTGAGGTTATAGTGTTGAGCCAGTAATTGTAAAGTTTGCTGGTTTCAAAACCGGACCTGACAAGTTAAAACATATATATATATATATTTTGCTACATTTGAGCATGGCCCTTAGCTCTAATTGCCCCAGGGGGATTTCTTGGGATATGCAAAACAATACATTTCCATTATGCACTTCTGTGTAACAGGACAATTATAAGCCCCCCCTTATAATTAATTACTATCACAGGGTTTAACCTCTCGTGGACAGACGGTATGGAGAATCTGACACAATTACGCACGATTTTAGATCTGGTTTTCAGAGATTAGGCAGGCTTTAGACCTTCTCTGTCTGGTCCAGTAGGTGGTAGTAATTCACCATTAAAGTTGGTTAAATTAGAAGAAGAAGCAGAAGAAGAAGCAACTAAAGTAGCTAAATCTGTCAGCCGGGAGAGGGCCTGGCTTTATTGCATGGGTTGTGTGGAAAGCCTACATAGTTTAGTTTTATTCTCAGTGGTTCTTATACTTACCATGTCTACCAACGTTAATAGTGGAGGTGAAAAGCTTGCCTCTGTAGATTTTGAGATATTCGGGAATGTCCAGGGTAGGTGGGCTTACTAGGCTACCCTGCGCATGTGCAGCAGTTTTTTTGTAATTATCATTTTTATTTTTTATTTAACCTTTCTTTAACTAGGCAAGTTAGTTAAGAACAATTTCTTATTTACAATAACGGCCAAACCCGGACACGCTGGGCCAAATGTGTGCCGCCCTATGGGACTCCCAATAACAGCCGGATGTGATACAGCCTGGATTCGAACCAGGGACTGTAGTGATGCTTCTTGCACTGAGATGCAGTGCCTTAGACCGCTGTCTGCCTTGGGGAAGAGCCTGTGCCTGTATATAAAAACGTTAACTCACACAATGCACACTGCCTGAAGTAGATTCACTGAGTAGGCAAGTTTGGTAACAATTAGCATGCTGCTATTGCATGGTGCAAGTTAGCCCTTCTAATGCATTGGAGTCATTGAATATTGCTGAGGGGAATTGATCTAGGCATGAATTACTCTATCTAAAAACAATTTATCCTTGATTGAGAACTTAGTTATCATCCCAAAATAACTTTACAAAGAAACGCAAAAGACCAGGGGAAGAAGTGTAATAGCTTCGAGACAATGTTATAATTTTGTTTTGCCGTCTTAGATTCCAGTCGCTCAGGAAGTGTCATAGTGAAGGTAAATGTGCAACGCAAAACACCTCAGTTGGAATCTGTGTTAAAACTGTGCACAGTAAGTGTATCTTTTGTATTTACATTTTTTTGTTGAGGTGATGTGAAAGTAGAATTTATGATGTTTCCAAAACTGTATTTCACGTATGGGGAATGTTGTACACTTTGGCCATGCTGTGGTCAATGGTTTGAATGAGAACCAAAGAGGGCTGGGTATGACCCCTTAGATTCTTGAGAGTTTCTAGTCTCTCTGAAAGCATACAAGATCAGTGCATCAAGTCAATAAAGTAAGATATAATTAGTCTGGAAAATTTGGATATGAATTACCCATATTTTTTTTTATGTTTGTTTTGTTCTTACAGGTGTTTGCTTCAGAATGGTGAGCAACTTAACTTACATTTTCCTCAACATGCAAAAGGCTATTTAAAAAAATACATATACATACATACATATATATATATATATATATATATATATATATATATATATATATACTAATTGAAAATAGAAGTAGAACAAAATATATATTTTAAAACCCATCGCATTCCATTTTGATTTGCAACATGTGTTAGTATTTCCCCGTCTTTCATCTAACTTTATTCTTCTTTTTAGATTGTGTTCTTTATACGTATTGATCAATTGAAGTGTGCTAGTATTTTCATATAGCCTACATACAGTGAAGAGAATCTTTGGTTCTGATTCTAAGATACATTGTACAGTGTTATCTTTATAAGAAGATAACCCCAGTTAGTTCACTAACATTACACCCCCTGTGCCATTTTTCCTTCCTTACCTTTGGTCCTGTGTTTTCCAGTACACAGAAGACCAGGGGAAGAGGCTGGTTGTTAATGGCTGGGTGAAGAACACAAGAGAAGGGACAGTGGTAGGCCAGGTACAGGGGTCCCATGACAAGGTCAATGAAATGTAAGTCCACTCTGAGATAGACAATACAATTCATTAGATAGGACACGATTCAATGAACCATTCCATTGCAATGTCTTGGTTTACAAACTACTGCACACCAGAGGCTGGTGGGAGGAGCTATAGGAAGAGGGGCTCATTGAAATGTCTGGAAAGGAATTAATGGAACGGAGTCACCCAGCCTCCTCTGCTGCACACATCTTATTCTGTAAACTGTAATCAGCAACGTGAGGGGTGCGTCTACCTGTTTATTGTTTTATTTTTACAGCACTACAGTCTGTTGTGGTCATTTTTACATGATACTGTGTCAATACTGCCATGCTGGTTCAATGGAATTTAGCCCTCTGCATCACAACACTCAATCAATATTTGTATTTTACATTACCATTTAAAGACAGTTTTTGAGTTGGTTGAAATTTTGCCACACAGAGTCATAACATATTATAACCCTTATTCTAATCATAAATCATACATGCTCATACATGCTTTTAACAACTAATACCACTTCATACTTGTAAGTAAGGTGTTTAATGATGCCTATACTACATGTATCAAATTGTATTTGTCACATGCGCCACATACAACAAGTGTAGACATTGCTGTGAAATGCTTACTTACGAGCCCTTAGCCAACAATGCAAAGTTTAAAAAAAGTAAGAAATATTTGCTAAAAGGAAAACATAACACAATCAAATAACAATTATGAGGCAATATCCAGGGGGTACCGGTACCGAGTCAATGTGCAGGGGTACGGGGTTAGTCATGGTAATTGAGGTAATATGTATATGTATGTAGGGGAAAAGTGACGATAGATAATAAACAGAGTAGCAGCAGCGTATGTGAAGAGTGTGAATGTGTGTGTGGCGTCAATGTGTGTGTGTGTGTGTGTGTGTGTGTGTGTGTGTGTGTGTGTGTGTGTGTGTGTGTGTGTGTGTGTGTGTGTGTGTGTGGTGTGTGTGTGTGTGTGTGTGTGTGTGTGTGTGTGTGTGTGTGTGTGTGTTGGAGTGTCAGTGTAGTATGTGTGAGTGTGTGGTTAGAGTCCAGTAAGTGTACATAGAGCCTCTGCAAAAGTCAGTGCAAAAAATAGTAATAAAATGTAGTCGTACCTCAGAGCAGTTACTTTGGTTGAAACCAGGCAAGTGTCACTGACACCATGCAGCTACTTTAATATCATGACATTTGTGAGAGCTTAACAGAGGACATACATTTTACTTACTTTCTGTCTTTACTAGAGATAATACCTCAGTATATTGAGAATGCAATACACTACTTTGCCAGTAAGTGTTGTCATGTGACCAGACTCTTACCAAATGCCAGGGTTCCCCAACTGGTGGCTTTTTTTGAGCAAAAACAAAAAGTGATTGTTGGATATAAAAGGCCGTAAAAAAACCCCCAGCAAATCAGCTCTAAGTGATTATTATTTAGAAAATCTGTTCTAAAGTATTACCACACATAATAGAGATATGGGATCAAATCAAATCAAATTGTATTAGTCACATGCGCCGAACACAACAGGTAGACCTTACAGTGAAATACTTACTTCTGAGCCCCTAACCAACAATGCAGTTTAAAATTTTAAAATAAATAAATAAATAAATAAAGTGTATACAAATGTAAGAAAGGTGTGAAATTATTATGTTTTAGTCAAATGTTATATCTGTTTGTGCTTCTTGCGGTCAATTTGCAGTCTAAAAATAATTGTTTATTATGGTCTGACTCCCTGACCATCCTCTCAAGAAGGAATTGGCACGCGTCTGAATCTAGTTGATTATCCCTGCACCATGGAATACTCTAGAATAGAGCTCCCCATGCCTAGCTCCCCATGCCTAGTTACAGGCTGTGGCCTGATTCTTTATCCCCTAAAGTGTGCGCTCGCAAACTCCCCCTCATGGATTTAAAAGGAATGGACTGGTGTATGGTAGAAACTCCCCCTTGAAGAAAAGGAGGGTGATATGCAAATCCTAAGTTTCCAAATACCGGTGCTGGACTAAAGAATATTACTGAGAAAAAGGAATGAGATGGCCGCATTCAGAATATGGCTGCTTCCCAGTGCATTATTGCTGCACCCAAATTCATTGTGTATTTGGGTGCAGAAATAAAGCAGCTATATTCCGTGTGCCAGCCTCTCATTCGTTTATCTCAGGAAACTCCCTTTTGCCCATGCTTGCACCAATCCAGTGCTTTTAAAACCTTGAGAGTGAGTGGATGAGTGCACACTTCAGGGGAAAGGGTCATTGACCAGCGGATGTGGTAGAGTGAGAGAGAAGGAGTATGTTTTCAAAGCTTTTACTCTCACCTCTACAGAAAACGCAAAGGGGAATGAGAGGTCATAGACATCCAATAAAGATCTTCCTCTGCCAACTACTCAGAGATGCGAGATAGGGATTTGTAAACAAGCAAGGGTGGGTGTTCTTAAAGGATTCATTTGGCTAAATACCTCCCTCCCTTGGCAGCTAGCAAGTGCAATTATTTTCCAATTTCCCTGTTTTCTTTTGTTAGGGTTTGGTTTCCTGAAAAACTGGGTAGATCTATGATCTTAATGCATTGTTTATAATACTATAATGTCCTGTGTCCGAATGTAGTACCTATTTAAAATGATCTGTGTATGTTTGTGGTCTGTGATTCAGAAATGTGCTATACTAGTTTGTCAATGTATACTGAACAAAAATATAAACGCAACAATTTTAAAGATTTTACTGAGTTACACAGTTCATATAAGATAGTCAGTCAATTTAAATACATTCATTAGGCCCTGATCTATGGATTTCACATGACTAGGCAGGGTCGCAGCCATGGGTGGGCTGGGAGGGCAAAGGTCCATCCACTTGGCAGCCAGGTCCACCTACTGGGGAGCCAGGCCCAGCCAATCAGAATGATTTTTTTCCCCACCAAAGGGCTTTATTACAGACAGAAATCATCCTCAGTTTCATCAGCTGTCCAGGTGGCTGGTCTCACATGATCCCGCAGGTGAAGAAGCCGGGTGTGGAGGTCCTGGGCTGGCGTGGTTACAGGTGCAGTGATCTGTGAGCTGCTATGCCAGCTGGCGCTTAAAGCTAGTGAGGGAGGTAAGAATCTCCAGCTTCAGAGATTTTTGCAGTTTGTTCCAGTCATTGGCAGCAGAGAACTGGAAGGAGAGGCGGCCAAAGGAGGAATTGGTTTTGGGGGTGACCAGTGAGATATACCTGCTGGAGCGGGTGCTACGGGGGGGTGCTGCTATGGTGACCAGTGAGCTGAGATAAGGCGGAGCTTTACCTAGCAGAGACTTGTAGATGACCTGGAGCCAGTGGGTTTGGCGATGAGTATGAAGCGAGGGCCAGCCAACAAGAGCATACAGGTCGCAGTGGTGGGTAGTATATGGGGCTTTGGTGACAAAACGGATGGCACTGTGATAGACTGCATCCAATTTGTTGAGTAGAGTGTTGGAGGCTATTTTGTAAATGACATCGCCGAAGTCGAGGATCGGTAGAATGGTCAGTTTTACGAGTGTATGTTTGGCAGCATGAGTGAAGGACGCTTTGTTGCGAAATAGTAAGCCGATTCTAGATTTAATTTTGGATTGGAGATGTTTAATGTGAGTCTGGAAGGAGCGTTTACAGTCTAACCAGACACCTAGGCATTTGTAGTTGTCCACATATTCTAAGTCAGAACCGTCCAGAGTAGTGATGCTGGACGGGCGGGCAGGTGAGGGCAGCGGTCGGTTGAAGAGTATGCATTTAGTTTGACTTGCATTTAAGAGCAGCTGGAGGCCACGGAAGGAGAGTTGTATGGCATTGAAGCTCATCTGGAGGTTAGTTAACACAGTGTCCAACGAAGGGCCAGAGGTATACAGAATGGTGTCGTCTGCGAAGAGGTGGATCAAAATAATCACCAGCAGCGAGAGCAACATCATTGATGTATACAGAGAAGAGAGTCAGCCCGAGAATTTAACCCTGCGGCACCCTCATAGAGACTGCCAGAGGTCCGGACAACAGGCCCTCCAATTTGACATACAGAACTCTATTGGAGAAGTAGTTGCTGAACGAAGCGAGGCCATCATTTGAGAAACCAAGACTGTTGAGTCTGCCAATAAGAATGGTGTGATTGACAGAGTCGAAAGCCTTAGCCAGGTCGATTAATACGGCTGCACAGTAATGTCTAATCGATGGCGGTTATGACATCGTTTAGGACCTTGAGCGTGGCTGAGGTGCACCCATGACCAGCTCTGAAACCAGATTGCATAGCGGAGAAGGTACGGTTAGATTTGAAATGGTCGGGAATCTGTTTGTTAACTTGGCTTTCAAAGACCTTACAAAGGCAGGGTAGAATAGATATTGGTCTGTAGCAGTTTGGGTCTAGAGTGTCTCCCCCTTTGAAGAGGGGGATGACCGCGGCAGCTTTCCAATCTATGGGAATCTCAGACAATATGAAAGAGAGGTTGAACAGGCTAGTAATAGGGGTTGCAACAATTTCGGCTGATAATTTTTGAAAGAGAGGGTCCAGATTGTCTAGCCCGGCTGATTTGTAGGGGTCCAGATTTTGCAGCTCTTTCAGAACATCAGCTATCTGGATTTGGGTGAAGGAGAAGTGGGGGAGGTTTGGGTGAGTTGCTGTGGGGAATGCAGGGTTGTTGACCGGGGCAGGGGTAGCCAGGTGGAAAGCATGGCTAGCCGAAATTCTCAATTATTATGGATTTATCGGTACTGACAGTGTTTCCTAGCCTAGTGCAGTGTGCAGCTGGGAGGAGGTGCTCTTATTCTCCATGGACTTTACAGTGTCTCAGAAGTTTTTGAGTTTGTACTACAGGATGCAAATTTCTGTTTGAAAAAGCTAGCCTTAGCTTTCCTAACTGCCTCTGTATATTGGTTCCTAACTTCCCTGAAAAGTTGCATATCACGGGGGCTATTCGATGCTAATGCAGAACGCCACAGGATGTTTTTGTGCTGGTCAAGGGCAGACAGGTCTGGAGTGAACCAAGGGCTATATCTATTCCTGGTTCTACATTTTTTTAATGGAGCATGCTTATTTAAGATGGTGAGGAAGGCACTTTTAAAGAATAACCAGGCAACCTCTATTGATGGGATGAGGTCAATGTCATTCCAGGATACCCCGGCCAGGTTGATTAGAAAGGCCTGTTCGCTGAAGTGTTTTAGGGAGCGTTTGACAGTGATGAGGGGTGGTTGTTTGACCGCAGACCCATTACGGATGCAGGCAATGAGGCAGTGATTGCTGAGATCTTGGTTGAAACCAACAGAGGTGTATTTGGAGGGCGAGTTAGTTAGTATGATATCTATGAGGGTGCCCGTGTTTACGGATTTGGTAGGTAGGTTCATTTGATAATTTATGTGAGATTGAGGGCATCAAGCTTAGATTGTAGGATGGCCGGGGTGTTAACCTGTTGGGGGTAGGGGGCAGTATTGACATGGTCGGATAAAAAACGTACCCGATTTAATCTGGTTACTACTCCTGCCCAGTAACTAGAATATGCATATAATTATTGGCTTTGGATAGCAAACACCCTAAAGTTTCTAAAACTGTTTGAATGGTGTCTGTGAGTATAACAGAACTCATATGGCAGGCAAAAACCTGAGAAGATTCCTTACAGGAAGTGCCCTCTCTGACAAGATCTTGTTCTTCTTGTCTCTGTTTATTGAAGACTGAGGATCTTTGCTGTAATGTGACACTTCCTACGGCTCCCATAGGCTCTCAGAGCCCGGGAAAAAGCTGAATGATATCGAGGCAGCCCCAGGCTGAAACACATTATCGCTTTTGGCAAGTGGCCGATCAGAGGACAATGGGCTTAGGCGCGTGCACGAGTCGACCCCATTCTTTATTTTCTTCCGTCTTTTTACCTAAACGCAGATTCCCGGTCGGAATATTATCGCTTTTTTACAAGAAAAATGGCATAAAAATGGATTTTAAACAGCGGTTGACATGCTTCGAAGTACGGTAATGGAATATTTAGAATTTTTTGGTCACGAAATGCGCCGTGCTCGTCACCCTTCTTTACCCTTTCGGATAGTGTCTTGAACGCACGAACAAAACGCCGCTGTTTGGATATAACAATGGATTATTTGGGACCAAACCAACATTTGTTATTGAAGTAGAAGTCCTGGGAGTGCATTCTGACGAAGAACACCAAAGGTAATCAAACTTTTCTAATAGTAAATCGGAGTTTGGTGAAGGCTAAACTTGCTGGGTGTCTAAATAGCTAGCCCTGTGATGCCGGGATATCTACTTAGAATATTGCAAAATGTGCATTCACCGAAAAGCTATTTTAAAATCGGACATATCGAGTGCATAGAGGAGTTCTGTATCTATAATTCTTAAAATAATTGTTATGCTTTTTGTGAACGTTTATCGTGAGTAATTTAGTAAATTTTTTGTAAATTCACCTGAAGTTTGCGGGGGGTATGCTAGTTCTGAACGTCACATGCTAATGTAAAAAGCTGTTTTTTGATATAAATATGAACTTGATTGAACAAAAAATGCATGTATTGTATAACATAACCTCTCTGGGCTAGGCGGGACGAATTCGTCCCACCTACGTAACAGCCAGTTGAAGCCTGTGGCGCGATTTTCAAAACCTTAAAAATCCTATTACTTCAATTTCTCAAACATATGACTATTTTACAGCTATTTAAAGACAAGACTCTCGTTAATCTAACCACACTGTCCGATTTCAAAAAGGCTTTACAACGAAAGCAAAACATTAGATTATGTCAGCAGAGTACCAAGCCAGAAATAATCAGACACCCATTTTTCAAGCTAGCATATAATGTCACGAAAACCCAGAAGACAGCTAAATGCAGCACTAACCTTTGATGATCTTCATCAGATGACAACCCTAGGACATTATGTTATACAATACATGCATGTTTTGTTCAATCAAGTTCATATTTATATCAAAAACCAGCTTTTTACATTAGCATGTGACGTTCAGAACTAGCATACCCCCCGCAAACTTCTGGGGAATTCGCTAACATTTTACTAAATTACTCACGATAAACGTTCACAAAAAGCATAACAATTATTTTAAGAATTATAGATACAGACCTCCTCTATGCACTCGATATGTCCGATTTTAAAATAGCTTTTTGGTGAAAGCACATTTTGCAATATTCTAAGTACATAGCCCAGGCATCACAGGCTAGCTATTTAGACACCCGGCAAGTTTAGCACTCACCATAATCATATTTACTATTATAAAAGTTTGATTACCTTTTGTTGTCTTCGTCAGAATGCACTCCCAGGACTGCTACTTCAATAACAAATGTTGGTTTGGTCCAAAATAATCCATCGTTATATCCGAATAGCGGCGTTTTGTTCGTGCGTCCCAGACACTATCTGAAATGGTAAATCAGGGTCGCGCGCATAGCGCAATTCGTGACAAAAAATTCTAAATATTCCATTACCGTACTTCGAAGCATGTCAACCGCTGTTTAAAATCCATTTTTATGCCATTTTTCTCGTAAAAAAGCGATAATATTCCGACCGGGAATCTCCTTTTAGCTAAACAGAGGAAAGTAAACAAAGCTTTCGGTCGACGCGGGCACAAGCCTGAGTCTCACAGTACTGTAACCAGCCACTACCCAAACGCGCTACTTTTTTTCAGCCAGAGCCTGCAAAGCCACGATTCAGCTTTTTACCGCCTTCTGAGACCCGATGGCAGCCGTAGGAAGTGTCACGGGACAGCTAAGATCCTCACTCTTCAATAAACAGAGACAAGAAGAACGACACCTTGTCAGACAGGCCACTTCCTGAATGAAACCTCACATTTTTGCCTGCCAAATGAGTTCTGTTATACTCACAGACACCATTCAAACAGTTTTAGAAACTTTAGGGTGTTTTCTATCCATATTTAATAAGTATATGCATATTCTAGTTACTGGGTAGGAGTGGTAACCAGATTAAATCGGGTACGTTTTTTATCCGGCGGTGTAAATACTGCCCCCTAGCCCTAACAGGTTAATGTCCTAGGGTTGTCATCTGATGAAGATCATCAAAGGTTAGTGCTGCATTTAGCTGTCTTCTGGGTTTTTGTGACATTATATGCTAGCTTGAAAAATGGGTGTCTGATTATTTCTGGCTGGGTACTCTGCTGACATAATCTAATGTTTTGCTTTCGTTGTAAAGCCTTTTTGAAATCGGACAGTGTGGTTAGATTAACGAGAGTCTTGTCTTTAAATAGCTGTAAAATAGTCATATGTTTGAGAAATTGAAGTAATATCATTTCTAAGGTATTTGAATAACGCGCCACGGGATTTCACTGGCTGTTACGTAGGTGGGACGAAATCGTCCCACTGGCCCTAGAGAAGTTAAGTATGTCCCAGTTTAGGTCACCTAGCAGCACGAGCTCAGAAGATAGATGGGGGGCAATCAATTCACATATGGTGTCCAGGGCACAGCTGGGGGCAGAGGGTGGTCTATAGCAAGTGGCAACGGTGAGAGACTTGTTTCTGGAAAGGTGAATTTTTAGAAGTAGAAGCTCAAATTGTTTTGGTATAGACCTGGATAGTAAGTTAGAACTCTGCAGGCTATCTCTGCAGTAGATTGTAACACCGCCCCCTTTGGCAGTTCTATCTTGGCAGAAAATGTTATAGTTAGGGATGGACATTTCGTGGGGGTTTGGTGGATTTCCTAAACCAGGATTCAGACACGGCTTAGACATCCGGGTTGGCAGAGTGTGCTAAAGCAGTGAATAAAGCAAACTTAGGGAGTAGGCTTCTAATGTTAACATGCATGAAGCCAAGGCTTTTACAGTTACAGAAGTCAACAAATGAGAGCACCTAGGGAGTAGGAGTGGAGCTAGGCACTGCAGGTCCTGGATTAACCTCTACATCACCAGAGGAACAGAGGAGAAGTAGGATAAGGGTATGGCTAAATGCTATAAGAACTGGCCGTCTAGCACGTTTGGAACAGAGAGTAAAGGGAGCAGGTTTCTGTGCACGATAGCATAGATTCAAGGCATAATGTACAGACAAAGGTATGGTAGGAAGAGAGTACATTGGAGGTAAACCTAGGCATTGAGTAATGATGAGAGAGATATAGTCTCTAGAGACGTTTAAACCAGGTGATGTCATCGCATATGTGGGAGGTGGAAGAACATGGTTGGTTAAGGCATATTGAGCAGGGCTAGAGGCTCTACAGTGAAATAAGACAGTAATCACTAACCAGGACAGTAATGGACAAGGCATATTGATATTAGGGAGAGGCATGCATAGCCAAGTGATCGTATGGATCCAGTGAGTGGTTGGGCTGGCTGGGGACACGGCGATTCAGACAGTTAGCAGGCCAGGGCTAGCAAGCTACAAATTAGCAGGCCGGGGCTAGCAAGCTAGCATAAGGGTCTTAGAGGGACGTCGCGATGGGGGAAAGTCTGTTTTTGCCTCCTCGTGCGGTGACGTCGATAGACCAGTCATGGAATTAGTAGGGTTCAAAGTAGCAGAGGGGTCCAAGTCCAATTGGCAAAATGGGTATAGTGGTCCAAGAAACTGGCCGATGGATCAGCTATCTGTCCAATATGCTCTAGATAGCTAGCAGGCCGCGGTTAGCAGAATGGGCCTTCAGGGGACGTCGTGCCTGAGGGGCCTGTTGGGATCCTCGGGCAGATTATATCAGTATTCCAGTCATGAAGGATCGGCGGGGTTCCGTGCCCCGTACCAGCAGTAGAAGGGGTCCGGATATTGTAGCTGAGGAGTGGGCTTCAGGAGTAGCCCAGGAGCCCTAGCCGGGAGATGGGTCTAGCATGGGCTAGCTCTAGGCTAGTTGGTGCTAGCACCGGGACGGAAACGTTAGCCAGGAGTAGTCAACCCGTGTTGCGGTTAGCTAGCTGAGATGATCCAGATGAAAAGGTTCAGAGTTTGTGGTAGGAATCTGGGGATATGGAGAGAAAAATAGGTCCGGTATGCTCTGGTTTGAAACGTGTTGTACGAACTGGCGAGAGCTTTCCAAGCTAAAGGTTAGCTGATGACCGCTAGCAGTGGTTAGCTGACTGATAGCTGATAGCTAGTTAGCTAACTAGCTTCAGTTGAGGTATTCCAGTTCGGAGGAAAATAGAAATACTTTTAAAAAAAACGGATCCACACCACATTGGGTATTTTGAAGTTGAGGTTTAGGAAAAATATTACAAAGAATGCGAAGAAAAAGATATAAAAAGATATTATTATACCTTTATTTCAACAAGGAACACAGACTGAGACCAAGGTCTCTTTTACAGCTGGGCCCTGTGTATACATGTTACACATATAGTTTAGGTACAACTACACAAGACAAACAAAACGATCACAGATAACAAAAAATACAGCAACAGATTTCATTTACACATAGGTTATTCTACTAACAGCACAAGAACTTGCATTACCCGAAACAGTTACAAGCAATACAAAAATAAAAATGCTCCAATAAATATTTAAAATGAGCAAGGGGGACAAGAGTCTCAAGTTTAAGTTTAGTCTGCAGGCTATTCCATAGGCAAGGAGCGTAACAGGAAAAGGCAGCCATACCCAACTCTGTGAAAATTCATGGGCCTCGAGTGTAATTCATGCTTGAGACCTGGTTTTAGGAATTCTAATTCTAATATTGATGAGTGATGCTAAATAAGAAGGTAGCTTATTCAGAAGTGCTTTATAGACAAACACGAGAGCATGTTGAGGAAGCCTAGATTGATACAAAGTTCGTCAATATGCATTTTAAAAGACAGTTTATCATCCAACCATATCCCTAAGTATTTATATGCAAAGACCTGATTAATTCAAGAACCATCTAAGCTCGTAAGTGCAAGTGTATTTTCAACCAACTATTTGAACCTATTAAAAATCATAAAATGTGTTTTCTTTGCATTTAAAACAAGTTTCAGCTGTATAAAAGACCCTTGTAATATCTTAAAATCTGTCTCCAATAGTGATAATGCTTGGTTAGCCGTTGAAGCGATAGAGTACATGACAGTGTCATCAGCATATAAATGAATTTGACACTTTCTTATCTCATCACCGATATTGTTTATGTAGAGAGTGAACAGTAATGGACCAAGTATAGAACCTTGTGGGACCCCTTTAACCAGCTCCAATGGCTCTGACTGGATGCCGTCGACTCTAACAGCCTGACTTCTATCCTTTAGATAGTCATGAAACCAATGACAGGCATCCAATCCCAGTCCTATTGACGACAGCTTACCCAAAAGTATCGCAGTGTCAAAAGCTTTAGATAAATCTATGAACAAGGTGGCACAGTACTTTCTATTATCTAGGGCATTAGTAATATCATTTACAACACGTGCAGTGGCCGTAATAGTACTGTGTTTAGGTCTAAAGCCAGATTGATAACTAGAAAGAGTATTGTTAACAGTTAAAAAAGATTGTAGTTGCCTATTCACCAGTGACTCTAGAATTTTAGCCAAACAGGAGAGCTTAGAGATGGGCCGATAATTATCCAATTCACTACCATCACCTCCCTTGAGGAGTGGTAAAACAAAAGCTGTTTTCCAAGATTTAGGAATCTTTCCTACGACAAATGTTTGATTAAAAATATGCGTCACTACACTAGCAATAATAGGTTCCGCACACTTGAGTAAATATGGATCCAGATTGTCAGCGCCTAATGATCTCTTAGAATCTATAGCAGATAGTGCAGATAAGACCTCATCTTCTGTGACTTTTTGAAAATAAAAAACCGGCTTACTGTTTTCCACATGAGCTGAAGGCCGAGGGGCTGAAACAATAGACCGGTCAGGATCATGTTGGCCATTTTTTCAATGGTTATTAAAAACATCATAAATTTCAGTTCGGTCACTGATGATCCCAGATTCCGATGTAATTTGCTTCGGCAGGGAAGTCAAGGAGTTTCCTCGTAAGTGAGTTGACAGTTTTCCAGAATTTAGCGGGATCACCAGCAGACTCTGTCATAGCATCAATAACTTAGATTTTGCCTTTTTTATTCCTCCGGTCCATTTATTTCTCAACTGCCTAAAAAGCAGCCAATCAGCTGTTTCACCAGTTTTCCTCGCCAAGGCCCATGCTTGATTCTTTTGCAGAAAAAGGATTTTCAAATCACAGGAGAACCAAGGATTAGTTCGATTTTTTACCCTAAGTTGCTTTAACGGGGCGTGTTTATCAGCCATGAAGGTAAACATTTATGAAAAGAAAGAGAACGCTAAAACTGGGTCCATTATGCAGTTTACGGATAAAAGCTCGGAATAATAAAGGTCATGGATAAAGGCTTGCTCTGAGAAGTGTTTATAGTTTCTCTTTAGAATTATACGGGGGTCAGGGTTTATATATATATATATATATTTTTTTTTTTACATTTTAGTCATTTCGCAGACGCTCTTATCCAGAGCGACTTACAGTAGTGAATGCATACATTTCATACATTTTTTTTTTTTTTTTTTCTGTGCTGGCCCCCCGTGGGAATCGAACCCACAACCCTGGTGTTGCAAACACCATGCTCTACCAACTGAGCTACAGGGAAGGCCCACCAGTTTTCCTCGCCATATATATATATATATATATGGGACGAGACAAGACAAAGACAAAAGACGTCTGACTGCTACGCCATCTTGGAAGAAAGTGATAGCATTTGTACAGCCTAAGAAAGTAGAAGAAATGTGCAGAAAGTAGTTTTGAATGCATTTCATTGAAGGGAAACAATAACAGTCTTGAACTTTTTTGACAACATAGTGATATATTCTTATATACTGTACAATGAGGAATTCAGCTACAAAATACTAGTCTTCTCCCATTTTTTGAACCATTGCCTCCACCCACAAGATGTATAAACAACAACAATAAATAAGATAATAGATGCAAAACAAAAACATGAAGGACATAAATCAATCAACTAGCACAGTACGCAAATGTGTGTGCATGGACTTTGAAGATGTATTTCTCACATGTGCAGCACATAGTATTTGTTTTACAGTCCTTCTTTGGAGGGCAGAAATGGCATCTCCTTCTCTTGCCTGCCCCAGCTGCAGCCGCAGGTGGATCAGGACAAGATTCAGCCCCCTGAACAGCTTTCACAAGTGTTGCTGTGCGGGGGAGGCGCTCCTTTTGAATGTGTGGGGTTACAAGTGCCTTTCCCAGCTGCTCCAGACAACGTGGTTCGATTCAGGAGAGGTGTATCTAAAAAAAAAAAATATTCCATTACCGTACTTCGAAGCATGTCAAACGCGATAATAATATTCCGACCGGGAGTCGTTGTTTTCGTTCAAAGAGAGAGAAAGTAAACATGGTGTCGGCTCGTGCACGCGCCTCCAGTCTCATTGTCCTCAGATCGACCACTATCCAAATGCGCTACTGTTTTTCAGCCATGGCCTGCAAAGCCACCATTCATCGTTCTGGCGCCTTCTGAGAGCCTATGGGAGCGTTAGAAAATGTCACGTTATGCCAGAGATGCCCTGTTTTGGTTAGAGATGATCAAGAAGGCCAAGAAATAGTCAGAGAGAGCGCTTCCTGTTTGGAATCTTCTCAGGTTTTGGCCTGCCAAATGAGTTCTGTTATACTCACAGACACCATTCAAACAGTTTTAGAAACTTTAGGGTGTTTTCTATCCAAATCAAACAATTATATGCATATTCTAGTTACTGGGCAGGAGTAGTAACCAGATTAAATCGGGTACGTTTTTTATCCGGCCGTGCAAATACTGCCCCCTATCCCCAACAGGTTAATAAATAAAAGAAACAATGAACACAAAACACAAACAACGCACCAACATGAAAATAGAGTCAATAACACCTGAGGAAAAAAACCAAGGGGAGTGACATATATAGGGAAGATAATCAAGGAGGTGATGGAGTCCAGGTGAATGTCATGAGGCGCATATGCGCGAGACAATGGTGACAGGTGTGCGGGATAATCAGCAGCCTGATGACCTAGAGGCCAGAGAGGGAGTATACGTGACAGTACCCCCTCCTCGACACGTGGCTTCCGCCTCAGGACGCTGTCAAAGGTGCTGATGCGTGAGAACCTGTCACGCGAGCTGAGGCACGGGAACCTGTCGAGTCAGCTGGGGCACGGGAACCTGGGTTAGGCAGGGGAGCCTGGCGATCCGGCTGAGGCATGAGAACCTGACGAGCCGGTGGAAGTAGGGGAGCCTGGCGATCCGGCTGAGGCATGAGAACCTGACGATTCGGTGGAAGTAGGGGAGCCTGGCGATCCGGCTGAGGCATGAGAACCTGACGAGCCAGTGGAAGTAGGGGAGCCGGGCGATCTGGTTGAGGCATGAGTTCCTGTAGTAGTTCCCGGACCCGAGGTCATTACTCTGACACAAATAAAATAAAATAAACTCCCTGATGCTTCCCTTAGGTGAGCTGTTATTCTGTAACGAGTGCGCTGAGAGTCGGGAAGCAAGTTCAGGGAGTGAGTGTTTTAATAAATAAAAGTAACAATAAGCACAAACAACACACCGACATGAAAACAAAGTCAATAACACCTGAATGAAAAAACCAAGGGGAGTGACATATATAGGGAAGATAATCAAGGAGGTGATGGAGTCCAGGTGAATGTCATGAGGCGCAGCTGCATGAGACGATGGTGGCCTGATGACCTAGAGGCCGAGAGGGAGTATACGTGACAGTTCTTGAGCGGCCGAGTTGGTTCCAGTCAGGCTATACAATTCTTCAAGCTTTGTCAAATTGGTTGTTGAGCATTGCTAGACAAACATTTACAGGTCTTGCCATATATTTTCAAGTAGATTTAAGTCAAAACTGTATGGAACCTTTCTTGGATCTTTTATTTCAGCTCATGAAACATGGGACCAACACTTTACATGTTGCGTTTATATTTTTATGTAGTAGATTTGTAACTTTGTGTTTTTTCTGTTTTATACACCTTGGCGTGTATTCCATATTTACAATGTCAGTATTGATAACATTTTAGTTATTTATATAGTTTGTCAGGGACAATGCACAATAATCAACATATTTGACAGCACTGAGGTGTCAGAGTTAACTAGACAGCAAGGTTTTTTTAAATTAGTGGGTCCTCTGTAATTTCTAGGCTTTTTTTAATCCTGTATTCCCAAAGCTCAGACACTCTCTGTGCTCAACTTGATAACGCATAGCCTAGTGTACCAGTATAATTACTTGTATTTCATTGAAAGGGAAAACAGTAGGGAAATATCAATGCACCCTCGTAAGAGAGAATGAGACATCTCTTCCATGGCAATGATGCATGCATCTCTCTTTTGTTGTTAGTCAATTTCCTCCATCCTAGCCTCCAACGCAAGATGTTTTCCTGGCAGTGTCAACATAAACGTACCTTGAAAAAAGCTTCCGACTGCCAACTGGTGCGCCTTCCTGCTTGCACTCATCCAATAAGAATGGAGTGATGGGCCCTCAGTGGACCATAATGCATTTAGTAACCTCTTGATTCACTAGAATACAGCATGAGGGATTTAGCGTACAGACTGACAGGAAAGGGAACATAGGTCCTCTGGTGTTAGCTCATAGCTTGCACCCATGAGATGATTACCACCAACATGACTTGATCTCATTGTGTTTGCATTATGCTGGGGACTCAAAACATGTGGCCTATTACAGCCAAATCTTGGCTGTAGCTGGCAATATTTATTGTTATGTCTGTCAGTGCATTGACACCAGACCTGGGTCAAATAGATTATGTTTAATACATTGCCTGCCCTTTTCTGTTTAGCCAAGTAATATGCCGTCGGGGGTATGCCAAATAAAAATGTGATTCACATTTAAAAAACAAAAAAATGTAGTCACATTTTAAACAGTCAATTTATATTTTCCGTCAAAGCAATACATTTGGGTGAGTTTTTTTTCTCGCCTGAGTCGCCTCGTTTCACTGCCCAATTTTTTTTTTAACCATCTAGTGTTTAGCTAAATAACAACACAATGTCAAATACAGGTAGCCTAGTCAAATAATTAACATCCAATCACATTAACTGTTACTCTCTCGTGGGAATTCCTCCAACGGTCCATATGTAGCCAAACGTAGCTGCTGCTCATTTCGTTTGCTCGAAAATGGATAAATGGTTAAAAAAAAGGCCCGCGTCCATAGAGACACATACCAGCTCTACTGGTAGTACTGCTACTACCAGCAGTACTACACCTGCACCTGTCGACAACACAAGTTTTTCTGCTTCCACGAGCATATCCAATGCAAGCGTCAGTAATTCTACATTTGTTGTTAGCCCAGCTAGCATGGACACTGACAGTTGTGAATCTGATGCAGCCGAAGAGCTTCTGCCCCCTTACCCGGGAAAGCACCAAACAACAGACAGGGACATTGGACCATTGAAGAGGCGCAAATATGATGAGAACTACATTGATTTGGGGTTCACTTATATTGGGAGTAGTGCCTTTCCTCAGCCAGAGTGTGTTATATATGCAAGTACTATCTCACAACTCAATGAAACATTCAGTCTTGCGCAGACATTTAGAAACAAAACATGCCAATTTGAAAAATAAGCCACAGGAGTTTGAGTGAGAATTAAGACGACTTTCGAGTAGTAAGACATGTATAAAAGCAACAGATACCATTAATATGAAAGGGCTAGAAGCGGCTTATATGGTGAGCTACCGAGTGGCTAGGACAGGCAAGCCCCATACTATTGTGGAGGACTTGATTCTTCCTGCTGCCACAGATATGGCTGGGACAATGCTGGGGGAAAAGGCCAAAAAAAACTATACAGACAATCGCTTCATCAAACAACACTGTTTCACGACGCATCAGTGACATGGCAGGAGATGTTATGAAACAATTACTGCTTCGCATACAAGCCAGTGAATTCTATGCATTACAGCTGGATGAGTCAACAGACGTGGCCGGCCTAGCACAGCTCCTGGTATATGTCCGTTACGTTTATGGGGGGGTCAATTAAGGAAGACATCCTCTTCTGGAAACCAGAACAACAGGAGAGGATATTGTACTGGACAGCTTTGTGACATCAAATGTACTTTGGTGGTCAAGATGTGTTGGTATCTGTACTGATGGCGCAAAAGCCATTACAGGGAGACATAGTGGAGTGGTAACGGGTGTGCAAGCAGTTGCTCCCAATGCCACTTGGGTACACTGCAGCATCCACTGAGAGGCTTTTGCTGCCAAGGGAATGCCTGACAGCTTGAAAGACATTTTGGACACGACAGTGAAAATGGTTAACTTTGTTAAAGCAAGGCCCCTTGCAGAGGAAGTTTGGTCCTACCGCTTCTTGATTTGCTGGGTTGTATGGTGTGAGATACTGACAATGACAAACAAGGTGAACAAGCTGAGGCCCAGACAACAGCCAAAAGCATTTGTGAAGAAATGAATGTGGAGGCTGTTCTGAAAGAGAAGACACTGAGAAACAGCAATAGGCATTTAAGCTATGAGGCTCCTGATGAACCAGTGACTGATGCACTGAAAAACCTTGAAGTCAACTACTTCAACATTGTGGTCGACTCTGCTGTGACATCTGTGGATGAGAGATTTGAAACACTCAACCAGGTGAAAACCAAATATTGAGTGCTGCTGAACCTCAGCACTGCCTCTCAGATGTCCCGTGAATCTTTAAAGACCTACTGCATGGAAGTTGAAAACACTCTAACCTTCAGAGATGACTGTGACATCAGTGGATTCAGAATTTACCTGATCTGCCACCAGATAAAATGACTGCCTTTGAGCTGCTTTCCTTTGTCTGTGAGGAATTCTATCCTAACCTTTGGATAGCCCTAAGAATTGCAGTCACCCTACCAGTAACAGTAGCATCGGCAGAGAGGAGCTTTTCAAAATTAAAGCTCATCAAAAGCTACCTGAGGTCTTCCATGTCAAAGGAACGTTTGAGTGGTCTGGCCATCATGAGCATAAATCATGACATGGGGAAACACATGTCCTATGATGACATCATTGATGATTTTGCCTCAAGAAAGTGCAGAAGAGGAATATTTTGATGGTAAGATTTTAATTCAAACATTCAAATGTTTACACACTTAGTAACATTTAAGATTGTATGACAGAAGTGCATTTGTGTAAATGACGGCTTCACTATCTATGTGACATACTTTCTCAATTTCTTCCAGACAGTCCAGATAGACTGGTGCCCATGCTGATGCTGAAAATGCCCAGACTGTAGAGGGAACCAAAGTTAATCACACAGATGTATAGGTTTTATTTGACTATTTTAGGACATTTAGCTGCAGCCATAGCCTATAGGCTTATGTTTACATTGTAGAGCCAAAGCTAATTGTATAATATTGTGAGTACTGGACTAATTACCAGACAGCAGAGCCAAAGCTCAGTGTTATATTTTATTATTTTATAGTTTTTATATTTTCTACAATTTCTTATTTATGTTAATGTTAATATTCACTTATCTTAAGATTCTATAGAATTCTATATAATAAATATTGTTTGTTTATACCTCATTCTGCTCTGTATACGTTTACTTATTCTTAGACCGACAGATGGAGGAAACTGTTTTAAAGGAGGGAGGACTCTAGTGGGAGCACTGGGGTGTGACTGGCTCTGTATCTGGGTGATGTTTTTTCTCGCCTGAATGATCTGAATCTAGGATTACAGGGACTCTCCGCAGCTATATTCAATGTGCAGAACAAAAGTGAGGCTATGATTAAGAAGATGGAGCTCTTCTCTGTCTGCATTAACCTGTTGGGGATAGGGGGCAGTATTTGCACGGCTGGATAAAAAACGTACCCGATTTAATCTGGTTACTACTCCTGCCCAGTAACTAGAATATGCATATAATTATTGGCTTTGGATAGAAAACAGCCTAAAGTTTCTAAAACTGTTTGAATGGTGTCTGTGAGTATAACAGAACTCCTATGGCAGGTCAAAACCTGAGAAGATTTCAAGAAGGAAGTGGCCTGTCTGAGAAGTAGTGTTTCATCTTGGCTCTTTTTATTGAAGACTCAGGATCTGTGCAATAACGTGACACTTCCTACGTCTTCCATAGGGTCTCAGAGCCCGGGAAAACGTTGAACGATATCGAGGCAGGCTCTGGCTGAAACACTTTATCGCTTTTGGCAAGTGGCCACTCAGAGTACTATGGGCTTAGGCGCGTGCCCGCTTCGACCGAATGCTTTCTTTTCCTTTGTCTGTTTATCTAAACGCAGATTCCCGGTCGGAATATTATCGCTTTTTTATGAGAAAAATTGCATAAAAATTGATTTTAAACAGCGGTTGACATGCTTCGAAGTACGGTAATGGAATATTTAGAATTATTTTGTCACGAATTGCGCCATGCTCGTCACCCTTATTTAGCCTTTAGGATAGTGTCTAGAACGCACAAACAAAACGCCGCTGTTTGGATATAACGATGGATTATTTTGGACCAAACCAACATTTGTTATTGAAGAAGAAGTCCTGGGAGTGCATTCTGACGAAGACAACAAAGGTAATAACATTTTTCTTATAGTAAATCTGACGTTGATGAGTGCTAAACCTGCTGGGTGTCTAAATAGCTAGCCCTGTGATGCCGGGCTATCTACTGAGAATATTGCAAAATGTGCTTTCACCGAAAAGCTATTTTAAAATCGGACATATCGAGTGCATAGAGGAGTTCTGTATCTATAATTCTTAAAATAATTGTTATGCTTTTTGTGAACGTTTATCGTGAGTAATTTAGTAAATTCACCGGCAGTGTTCGGTGGGAATGCTAGTCACATGCTAGTCACATGCTAATGTAAAAAGCTGGTTTTTGATATAAATATGAACTTGATTGAACAAAACATGCATGTATTGTATAACATAATGTCCTAGGGTTGTCATCTGATGAAGATCATCAAAGGTTAGTGCTACATTTATCTGTGGTTTGGGTTTATGTGACATTATATGCTAGCTTGAAAAATGGGTGTCTGATTATTTCTGGCTTGCTGACATAATCTAATGTTTTGCTTTCGTTGTAAAGCCTTTTTGAAATCGGACAGTGTGGTTAGATTAACGAGAGTCTTATCTTTAAAATGGTGTAAAATAGTCATCTTTTTGAAAAATTGAAGTAATAGCATATCTAAGGATTTGAATAACGCGCCACAGGATTCAACTGGCTGTTGAGTAGGTGGGACGCAAGCGTCCCACCTAGCCCATAGAGGTTAACAAGGACAACACACAGGACTTTCCATCATTGCATGATTTGTGTGTACAAATGAACTCAAGCTTACGGACAATGTCAAATGTGATATAACGAAACACCTGAGTGAGTTGGGTGTGCAATTACGCAGGTACTTTCCCAAAATGGATGACACAAACAACTGGATTCGTTATCCCTTTCATGCCCTGCCTCAAGTCCACTTACCGATATCTGAACAAGAGATCCTCAACGAAATTGCAACAAGCGGTTCTGTGAAAACTGAATTTAACCAGTTAGGGCTAGGGGGCAGTATTGACACGGCTGGATAAAAAACGTACCCGATTTAATCTGGTTACTACTCCTGCCCAGTAACTAGAATATGCATATAATTATTGGCTTTGGATAGAAAACACCCTAAAGCATACGCCTCTCCCCCACCTCCACTTGCTGCAGTCAAGTGTCTTCAATGGCTACATGAACACCTACCTACTAGATGCCCTTCAAATCCAACCCAGTAACCAGGCGCCCTGGGTTGAATCGAAAACTGGTCATTCTGCTATTAAACTTTGTTCTGCAATAAAACTTTGTAAAATGAGAATGAAATCAACAGAAAATGAATTCAAAACATTTGATTGAAGAGGGCCCGCTTGATGTTTACAGTAATGGTGTTACTATTGCATCTGAGAATCATCTCATCCCATATGACTCAAACAGGAAGTGACATCATTACATTCCCAGTGGCTTGGTAACTCTGTAACCCAACCAAAAAAATGTACAATGTTATTTCCTCAAGTGCTTTTGTGGTCATAGTGTATCAGCCGTTTTGTGATTAGCAACAGTTTATATTTGAGCCTTTGCCAGTGCCACATATTAGTGGAGATTTTAATGTGAGAGGGAGATTGAGATTGGATGTTGTCTATCGTAACTACGTCAAGAGGTCGCTTGTAGGCTGCACATATAGTAGGCAATTCAATTTATAGAAGCCATGTAGCCTGTAGGTTCATGCTCTACAACATTCGTAGAGTACGACCCTGCCTCACATAGGAAGCGGCGCAGGTCCTAATCCAGGCACTTGTCATCTCCCGTCTGGATTACTGCAACTCGCTGTTGGCTGGGCTCCCTGCCTGTGCCATTAAACCCCTACAACTCATCCAGAATGCCGCAGCCCGTCTGGTGTTCAACCTTCCCAAGTTCTCTCACGTCACCCCGCTCCTCCGCTCTCTCCACTGGCTTCCAGTTGAAGCTCGCATCCGCTACAAGACCATGGTGATTGCCTACGGAGCTGTGAAGGGAACGGCACCTCCATACCTTCAGGCTCTGATCAGGCCCTACACCCAAACAAGGGCTCTGCGTTCATCCACCTCTGGCCTGCTGGCCCCCCTACCTCTGAGGAAGCACAGTTCCCGCTCAGCCCAGTCAAAACTGTTCGCTGCTCTGGCACCCCAATGGTGGAACAAGCTCCCTCACGACGCCAGGACAGCGG
This sequence comes from Salmo salar, assembly GCF_965601325.2. Taxonomy (NCBI): domain Eukaryota; kingdom Metazoa; phylum Chordata; class Actinopteri; order Salmoniformes; family Salmonidae; genus Salmo; species Salmo salar. The sequence goes on along the minus strand of NC_138292.1, from coordinate 49,643,269 downwards.
AGTCAATCACCACCTTCCGGAGACACCTGAAACCCCACCTCTTTAAGGAATACCTAGGATAGGATAAAGTAATCCTTCTAACCCCCCCCCCCCCCCCCTTAAAAGATTTAGATGCACTATTGTAAAGTGGTTGTTCCACTGGATATCATAAGGTGAATGCACCAATTTGTAAGTCGCTCTGGATACGAGCGTTTGCTAAATGACTTAAATGTAATGTAAATGTAGCCTAAGAGATGTTTTCTATTGGGGACTTGAGTAGGCCTAAATATGGTAGGGTGCTACTGTTGTGATGACTGGTCTAATGTATGAATGGATCCAGAAAGTTGATATGTTGCACCTGCATATTTTGTATTTTTGCATTTCGGCTAATTTACCATTCTTTCTCGGCATATCCTCTCTTCAGTTGTCATACGTTCTTGGGGAGGATAGACTATGGCCATCTTTTTTTAACGCTGATCTGTATAGCCTGTAGACCTACTTGCTGTTTGCAATGGAATGGTTGGAGAACGCGTCGCACGCAGCAAATTTATGGCGACATTGTGTAAGTAAATAGGCCTACGGTACGCTACAACAGCACTCACACTTACACACACACACTGAACGTTCATGATTGATCATGCAGAGAAGGCCGCACAGAAAACACGTTTAGGCATTGCATGTCATTTAACAGTTCCATTTCATGTCATGCTGTTCATATAAATAATTTATTGTAATTTAATAGCGGCACACATTGTTATGTTGCAACCACGTTGTCCCAAGACGTTGATGATGGCACGGTGTCTGATATTTCTGCCACGGCCCCTTGTTTTGCAAGGTTGAAACCTGCTTTGTCCACATATATTAGCTCATATGTGGTCCTGCAGTTCCCTGAGTCTGATGCAGTTATTTGCAATGACCATATTTACAATGTGGGGCTCCTGCTCTGGGGTTAACAGTCAACCTCTTCAACCAGATACTGGTTTTCTTGCAGTTCTGTAAAACATTTGAATGGTTTTAGTGATAGATCCTTCTCATTATGAAAGTACAGTACATATTACTGTATCAGTAAGACAACAGCACTTACAGTTACTTACCGGTTGTCATTTCAAAATATCCGGATGATACCTGCAACAGTATTTGAGCTGGAATACACTGAAGAGGAGTTGAGACGGTGCGAAAAAGATTACGAGACCAGCAAGCAGCGGCAGCACCCAGCTGGACCAGGCCCTAGGAGGGTAAATGACAAACGAGTAAGTTGTTTGGTTGTTGGTAGCTAGCTAGCAATATAATCTCTCTTTTAACCGAGGCAGTGTTGTTCAGTACAATTTGGTGATCGGTTTGGCCATAACATGGCTTGTTAGAACCACTACAAGTCAAGCTAGCCAAGTTAAGCTAGCTAGCTGGGTTGTTTGCTATACCTAAAATGTACTGAAGTCTAACGTTGTAGCTGGCTAACTAGCCTCAGTGCCTCTCAGTATGAGCAAAACTGGAGAAATGTTTTGATGATGACACTGGAGAATAAAGGAATGAGCTAGCTAATGTGTGTCTGAGATGTCTCATATTTTACACCATGCTGCTACAGTAGGAATACAGACAGTACACAACGATTGCCCATGAATGTGTAATAGCGTTTTCTTCTTTCTCTCACATATTTTGCTTGGATACAAAGAAGTTGACTCAAGACAAGATGTGAAAGGTCCCATAACAGCAAACTCCCATTGTATCAAAGTGACTCTGAACACCTCACTGGACCACCCAAACACACCATATGCAAATATTCCCTTTGTAGAACTGTAGTATTTATTAAAAGCGTTAGTCGTATTTCTTCTACTGTATATACTGTATTTCATGCATTGCCATACTGTAACTAATGTATTCCTGCATACTGCTGTGTAAAATTACCATAGTCTCCAGAACAAATAAACTTTGCCTTGAATAAAAGCCATGTCTACTTATTTGTTACATTGACAGACTAATCTCATCTGAGATTTCCACCTTTGCTACTTCCTCCCTCCAGCGCTCGACGTCGCCGGTCTACTAACCACTGGTCCTGGCAACCCATCATTACACCCACCTGCACCTCATCATTAAACACACCTGGACTTTATCACTTCCCTGATTACTCCCCCTTCATCTAGCACTCAGTTATTGTCAGCCATCAGGCATTATTGTTTCTTTATTATGTTCAGACGCTACTCTTGTTCCTGTATGTTTGTTCTTATTAAACTCACCAACTGCACCTGGTCCCTGCGTCTCCGCTACAGAATAATGCCTCACAGAATGGAAGCAGCAGCCAACAGAGACATCTCCCAGATGGTCGGCGAACAGGGAGACGCACTTCACCAACACCACGACCAGCTCGCGCAACTGGGTACGGCTATGGATGAGGTCCTCTGCGTTCTTCAACATCTAGATCTTCCTCAAGGGGCGTCACCACCAACGAGCGGAGGATCTTTTACCATGAGTAGACTCAGCGAGCCAGCACCCCAGCCCATTCAGCAGCTTGCCCAGGTCAGCGATGCCAATTTGTCAGTTTCGGACAAATATGACGGGACTCCATCCAAATGCCGTGGTTTCCTCCTCCTGTGCTCCCTCTATTTTGCTCATCAAATGGGAGCCCCCAAACGGGAGCCCCCAGAGGTTCAAGGTTGCCACGGTTATTTCCCTGCTGACCAGGTGGGCTTTGAAGTGGGCTACGGCCATCTGGGAGAGAGGAGAGGAGATCCTTGAATCTCCGTTACAATTCTATATTATACTACAACATCAGTCTAACTGAATATGGATGTTGTGTTGGTTGAATGTTCCAGAATGTTCTTCAGCTGGTGAACCTCTTCTTGTGTTGGGTAATGACAGCTGGTTTAGCAAGCTTTGGCTCTGTGGCGATGTTGGCAGGGATGTTAGGTTTGGGGGGCTGTGACTCTGGCGGCAGGTAGCCTAGTGGTAAGAGCGTTGGACCAATAACCGAAAGGTTGCGAGATCGATAAAAAGGTAAAAATCTGTCGTTCTGGCCTTGAAAAAGGCAGTTAACCCACTGTTCCTAGGCTGTCATTGTAAATAAGAATTTGTTCTTAACTGACTTGCCCAGGTAAATAAAGGTCTTCACCAATCACTGCTTTGACCTCATGCAGAAGATTTGTTTGTTCTGCAAGTCTCCTGGAAAGACGTGAAGACTGACCATGAGGATGTGTAAATCATACAATAAACCATGTTCAGTTGTCAACAAAAAAGGGTACAGTAGACTGGTATGTGTTTTGTTACACTCAAGAGTCAATAATGGGTCATTGAGATGGAGTGTTGAGAAAGATGTGAAAAGTTTGAGGGAGGCTTGACTTGTAGAGAGGGGCCCACCTACTTGACTTGTAGCAGGTGCCCACCCACTTGGGAGACTGGCCCACCTACTGTGGAGCAAGGCCCAGCCATTCAGTGAGGTTTTCCCCCCAAAAGGGCTTTATTACAGGCAGAAATACTCCTCAATTTCATCAGCTGTCCGTGTGGCTGGTCTCCGACGATCCCATAGGTGAAAAAGCCTGATGTGGTCCTGGGCTGGCGTGGTTACATGAGGTCTGCGGTTGTGAGGCCGGTTGGACGTACTGCCAAAGTCTCTAAAACAACATTGGAGGCTTAAGGTAGATAAATGAACATTCAATTATCTGGCAACGGCTATGGTGGACATTTCTGCAGTCAGCATGCCAATTGCGCGCACCCTAAAATTGAGACATCTATGTCATTGTGTTGTGTGTTAAAACGGCACATTTTAGTGGCCTTTTATTGTCCCCAGCACAAGGTGCACCCATGTAATGATTATGCTTTTTAATCAGCTTTTTGATATGCTACACCTGTCAGCTGGATGGATTATCTTGGCAAAGGAGAAATTGTCACTAACAGGGATGTAAACAAATTTGTGCACAACTTGTGCGAGAAATATGTTTTTTGTGCACCTGGAATATTTCTGGGATATTTTATTTCAGCTCATGAAACATGGGACTAACACTTTACATGTTGCGTTTTATATTTTTGTTCAGTAGACTTTGTAACTGTCACGGGTGTCGTAGGGATTAGACCAAAACGCAGCGGGAACGTGTAAACTCATTTTCTTATTTTATTCAAGATGGAAAACAAAAAAAACACATATACAAAAACAACAAACGACACTAAACAGTCCCGTTAGGTGCACGAACACAAAACAACTACCCACAAATCCCATCAGCTGCTTCCAATTGAAGGTCAACCCAATAAACACCACATAGAAATAGACATACTAGAACTAACATAGAAATAGACTAACATAGAACATAGCCCAACAAACCCCGAAACACTCTAAACAAACACCCCCTGCCACGCCCTGACCAAACTACAATAACAAACAACCTCTTTTACTGGTCAGGACATGACAGTACCCCCCCCCCCCCCCCCTAAGGTGCAGACCCCGGAAGCACCTCACACAAAAAATAAACACAAAAAAATAAACCCCAAAACAAAAAATTATCCTAACTAATGGGAGGGAAGGGACGGTTCTTGTGCTTACACCCCCCCCCCCCCTCCCCAACCTCCTACTATGGAGGTGGCTCAGGCTCTGGCCTTACTCCCCAACCTAACCTGTCCACCCCCGCTAAATGCTTATTATATTTAACCCTCCTGAAGTCTCTTGGCTATGGCGCATCGCTGAAGACCTTGGGCTGATGCGCGTCGCTGGAGACCTCGGGCTGATGCGCGTCGCTGGAGACCTCGGGCTGATGCGCGTCGCTGGAGACCTCGGGCTGATGCGCGTCGCTGGAGACCTCGGGCTGATGCGCGTCGCTGGAGACCTCGGGCTGATGCACGTCGCTGGAGACCTCGGGCTGATGCGCGTCGCTGGAGACCTCGGGCTGATGCGCGTCACTGGAGCTCCGGACTGGAGGGCCGACTCTGGCTGCGCCGGTTCCGGACTGGAGGGCCGACTCTGGCTGCGCCGGTTCCGGACTGGAGGGCCGACTCTGGCTGCTCCGGTTCCGGACTGGAGGGCCGACTCTGGCTGCGCCGGTTCCGGACTGGAGGGCCGACTCTGGCTCCGCCGGTACCCGGACTGGAGGGCCGACTCTGGCTCCGCCGGTACCCGGTCTGGAGGGCCGACTCTGGCTCCGCCGGTACCCGGACTGGAGGGCCGGCTCTGGCTCCGCCGGTACCCGGACTGGAGGGCCGGCTCTGGCTCCGCCGGTACCCGGACTGGAGGGCCGACTCTGGCTCCGCCGGTACCCGGACTGGAGGGCCGACTCTGGCTCCGCCGGTACCCGGACTGTGGGCCGTCTATGCTGGCTCCGGACTGTGGGCCGTCTCTGCAGGCTCCGAACTGTGGGCCATCTCTAGACGGGGAACTATCGAGTAAAGCTCTGGACGGGGCACTGTTGCCGGACACTCTGGACGGGGCACTGTTGCCGGACACTCTGGACGGGGCACTGTTGCCGGACACTCTGGACGGGCACTGTCATCGGAAGCTCTGGACGGGGACTGCGCACTGAAGTCCTGATGCGTGGGGCTGGCTTAGGAGGCGCCAGACAAGGGACACGCACCACAGGGCTAGTGCGAGGAGCAGGAGCAGGACGAGCTGGACTGGGCTGACGCACTGGAGGCCTGGTGCGTGGTGCTGGCTTTGGAGGCGCCAGACTAGAGACACGCACCTCAGGGCTAGTGCGAGGAGCAGGAACTGGATACCACGGGCCATGAGTAGGCACTGGAGGTCTAGAGCGCACCGCCTGCACAACCCGTCCTGACTGGATGGTAATAGTAGCCCTGCACGAGCGGAGTGCTGGCACAGGGCGAACTGGGCTGTGCAGAGGCCTGATGGCTGCCGTGCATAGAGCAGGAGTAGGGTAGCCTGGGCCTAGGAGGTGCACTGGTGGCCAGATGTGCTGTGCAGGCATCCTCCTTCCAGGCTGGATGCCCACTCTAGCATGGCACTTGCGAGGGGCTGGGATTGCTCGCACCGGACTGTTCGTGCGCATGGGCGACATGGTGCACACTTCCACATACACCGGCGCTCTCCTCTCCACATGCTCCCCATAATAAGCACGGGGAGTTGGCTTAGGGCTCACCCTTGGCCCAGCCAAACTACTCGTGTGCCCCCCCCAAAAAAAAATAATGGGGGTGCATCTCAGGCTTCCTTGCCAGCCGTGTTCACGCATAGCGTCCCTGGTCCTCTTCAGCCTTCCTCCATGGTGACTCACCCGTCAGTATCTGCTCCCAAGTCCAAAACTCCTTATAACTCTGCTGCTGCTCCTTCCTCCGCCGCTTGGTCCGTTGGTGGTGGTTAGTTCTGTAACGGGTGTATTAGGGATTAGACCAAAACGCAGCGAGAACATGTAAACTCATCTTCTTATTTTATTCAAGAAGGAAAACAAAAAAACCCGTATACAAAAACAACAAACGACACTAAACAGTGCCGTCAGGTGTACGAACACAAAACAGGAAACAACTACCCACAAATTCCATAGAAAAACCACTCCTCTTAAATAGGACCTTCAATTAGAAGCAACGAGGAGCAGCTGCTTCCAATTGAAGGTCAACCCAATAAACACCACATAGAAATAGACATACTAGAACTAACATAGAAATAGACTAACATAGAACATAGCCCAACAAACCCCGAAACACTCTAAACAAACACCCCCTGCCACGCCCTGACCAAACAACAAAAACAAACAACCTCTTTTACTGGTCAGGATGTGACAGTAACCATCAATACACACTCAAACAACGCACTATATCCACCCACCCCCTCATGTCAATAGATCATGCATACTAACCTTCACACATAATACCCACCAACAACAGACACCAGTCAGTCACCCACACCCACATCTCCTTTTCACCCACAACTCCTTCTTAGACTTCAAGCCTTGCATGTACATTTACATTTACATTTAAGTCATTTAGCAGACGCTCTTATCCAGAGCGACTTACAAATTGGTGCATTCACCTTATAATATCCAGTGGAACAACCACTTTACAATAGTGCATCTAAATCTTTTAAGGGGGGGGTTGGAAGGATAACTTTATCATATCCCAGGTATTCCTTGAAGAGGTGGGGTTTCAGGTGTCTCCGGAAGGTGGTGATTGACTCCGCTGTCCTGGCGTCGTGAGGGAGCTTGTTCCACCATTGGGGTGCCAGAGCAGCGAACAGTTTTGACTGGGCTGAGCGGGAACTGTGCTTCCTCAGAGGTAGGGAGGCGAGCAGGCCAGAGGTGGATGAACGGAGTGCCCTTGTTTGGGTGTAGGGCCTGATCAGAGCCTGAAGGTACGGAGGTGGCGTTCCCCTCACAGCTCCGTAGGCAAGCACCATGGTCTTGTAACGGATGCGAGCTTCGACTGGAAGCCAGTGGAGAGAGCGGAGGAGCGGGGTGACGTGAGAGAACTTGGGAAGGTTGAACACCAGACGGGCTGCGGCGTTCTGGATGAGTTGTAGGGGTTTAATGGCACAGGCAGGGAGCCCAGCCAACAGCGAGTTGCAATAATCCAGACGGGAGATGACAAGTGCCTGGATTAGGACCTGCGCCGCTTCCTGTGTGAGGCAGGGTCGTACACGACAGGGTGTTGTCCAGGGTCACGCCAAGGCTCTTAGCACTCTGGGAGGAGGACACAAGGGAGTTGTCAACCGTGATGGCGAGATCATGGAACGGGCAGTCCTTCCCCGGGAGGAAGAGCAGCTCCGTCTTGCTGAGGTTCAGATTGAGGTGGTGATCCGTCATCCACACTGATATGTCTGCCAGACATGCAGAGATGCGATTCGCCACCTGGTTGTCAGAAGGGGGAAAGGAGAAGATTAATTGTGTGTCATCTGCATAGCAATGATATGAGAGACCATGTGATGATATGACAGAGCCAAGTGACTTGGTGTATAGCGAGAATAGGAGTGGGCCAAGAACAGAGCCCTGGGGGACACCAGTGGTGAGAGCACGTGGTGCGGAGACAGATTCTCGCCACGCCACCTGGTAGGAGCGACCTGTCAGGTAGGACGCAATCCAAGCGTGGGCGGCGCCGGAGATGCCCAGCTCGGAGAGGGTGGAGAGGAGGATCTGATGGTTCACGGTATCAAAGGCAGCAGATAGGTCTAGAAGGATGAGAGCAGAGGAGAGAGAGTTAGCTTTAGCAGTGCGGAGAGCCTCCGTGACACAGAGAAGAGCGTCTCAGTTGAATGCCCAGTCTTGAAACCTGACTGATTAGGATCAAGAAGGTCATTCTGAGAGAGATAGCAAGAGAGCTGGCCAAGGACGGCACGTTCAAGAGTTTTGGAGAGAAAGGAAAGAAGGGATACTGGTCTGTAGTTGTTGACATCGGAGGGATCGAGTGTAGGTTTTTTCAGAAGGGGTGCAACTCTCGCTCTCTTGAAGACGGAAGGGACGTAGCCAGCGGTCAAGGATGAGTTGATGAGCGAGGTGAGGTAGGGGAGAAGGTCTCCGGAAATGGTCTGGAGAAGAGAGGAGGGGATAGGGTCAAGTGGGCAGGTTGTTGGGCGGCCGGCCATCACAAGACGCGAGATTTCATCTGGAGAGAGAGGGGAGAAAGAGGTCAAAGCACAGGGTAGGGCAGTGTGAGCAGGACCAGCAGTGTCGTTTGACTTAGCAAACGAGGATCGGATGTCGTCAACCTTCTTTTCAAAATGGTTGACGAAGTCATCCGCAGAGAGGGAGGAGGGGGGGGGGGGAGGGGGAGGAGGATTCAGGAGGGAGGAGAAGGTAGCAAAGAGCTTCCTAGGGTTAGAGGCAGATGCTTGGAGTTTAGAGTGGTAGAAAGTGGCTTTAGCAGCAGAGACAGAAGAGGAAAATGTAGAGAGGAGGGAGTGAAAGGATGCCAGGTCCGCAGGGAGGCGAGTTTTCCTCCATTTCCGCTCGGCTGCCCGGAGCCCTGTTCTGTGAGCTCGCAGTGAGTCGTCGAGCCACGGAGCAGGAGGGGAGGACCGAGCCGGCCTGGAGGATAGGGGACAGAGGAAATCAAAGGATGCAGAGAGGGAGGAGAGGAGGGTTGAGGAGGCAGAATCAGGAGATAGGTTGGAGAAGGTTTGAGCAGAGGGAAGAGATGATAGGATGGAAGAGGAGAGAGTAGCGGGAGAGAGAGAGCGAAGGTTGGGACGGCGCAATACCATCCGAGTAGGGGCAGAGTGAGAAGTGTTGGATGAGAGCGAGAGGGAAAAGGATACAAGGTAGTGGTCGGAGACTTGGAGGGGAGTTGCAATGAGATTAGTGGAAGAACAGCATCTAGTAAAGATGAGGTCAAGCGTATTGCCTGCCTTGTGAGTAGGGGGGGAAGGTGAGAGGGTGAGGTCGAAAGAGGAGAGGAGTGGAAAGAAGGAGGCAGAGAGGAATGAGTCGAAGGTAGACGTGGGGAGGTTAAAGTCACCCAGAACTGTGAGAGGTGAGCCATCCTCAGGAAAGGAACTTATCAAGGCGTCAAGCTCATTGATGAACTCTCCAAGGGAACCTGGAGGGCGATAAATGATAAGGATGTTAAGCTTGAAAGGGCTGGTAACTGTGACAGCATGGAATTCAAATGAGGAGATAGACAGATGGGTCAGGGGAGAAAGAGAGAATGTCCACTTGGGAGAGATGAGGATTCCAGTGCCACCACCCCGCTGGCTCGATGCTCTAGGGGTATGCGAGAACACGTAGTCAGACGAGGAGAGAGCAGTAGGAGTAGCAGTGTTATCTGTGGTAATCCATGTTTCCATCAGCGCCAGGAAGTCTAGGGACTGGAGGGTAGCATAGGCTGAGATGAACTCAGCCTTGTTGGCCGCAGACCGGCAGTTCCAGAGGCTGCCGGAGACCTGGAACTCCACGTGGGTCGTGTGCGCTGGGACCACCAGGTTAGAGTGGCAGCGGCCATGCGGTGTGGAGCGTTTGTATGGCCTGTGCAGAGGAGAGAGAACAGGGATAGACAGACACATAGTAGACAAGCTACAGAAGAGGCTACGCTAATGCAAAGGAGATTGGAATGACAAGTGGACTACACGTCTCGAATGTTCAGGAAGTTAAGCTTACGTTGCAAAAATCTTATTGACTAAGATGATACAGTACTGCTGGCTGGTGGAGTAGGCTAGCTAGCAGTGGCTGCGTTGTTGACTTTGAACGTGTAGCTGGCTAGGTAACCTCGATAGTTTCAGTACTACACCTTGTCATGATACAAAGCAACTTTGGAGCTAGCTAGCTAACATAACACTAATCAAGACGTTCCTTGTAATGTATTTAGTTTCTACAATGCTGCTCGTCGGTAATAGTTGGCTGGGTTAGGAAGAATGGCGTCGCGGGGGACGGAAATAGCTGGCTAGCTAACCTCGATGGCTGGCTAGCTAACAATTATCAAGCTATGACAATGGCTGGCTAGCTAACAATTATCAAGCTATACAATGAACTAAGCCTCCAGAATACAGAGAGAACTACAGTAGAATTTGTAGACTACTTGTAAACACACCAACTATGACAAGACACGGACCATGTTTATGTGTCATGGAAATATTTAGTAGATTATAGTAGGATTTTAGAAGTTGACTTACACTAGTTCCTGGTGCAAAAGCTTTATGTTGATGCCTCTGCTGATTTTGATGGGATCGATCTCTAAATAGAACACAGCCACATTAGCCTATGCGGTAGTTAGTTAGCTAGCTAGCTAACGGTTAGCGAGCATAACCTAACGAAGCTAACGTTAGCTTGAAAAGTTACAAATCACATCGCCAGATAGCAGCTGCCTAATTAATGCCTAATTGTTTTAGATATACAAATGTAGTTAGCTACGTTACCTCAGCTTGACTTATTTTCTGCTGCGCTGATCTTGGTTTATCAGCTTGCTCCCTCTCTGAAGTGAAGGGGAAAATTGCTAGAATAGCATCACCTTTTAACATAAGAACACCTCCTCCCAGCTGCCCACTCCACTGAGGATGGGAAACTCTGTGACCTCTGATAAATCCTCTATAATTGAGAATTTCAATAAGCATTTTTCTACGGCTGGCCATGCTTTCCACCTGGCTACCCCTACCGCGGTCAACAGCACTGCACCTCCCACAGCTACTCGCCCAAGCCTTCCCCATTTCTCCTTCTCCCAAATCCAGTCAGCTGATGTTCTGAAAGAGCTGCAAAATCTGGACCCCTACAAATCAGCCAGGCTAGACAATCTGGACCCTTTCTTTCTAAAATGATCTGCCAAAATTGTTGCAACCCCTATTACTAGCCTGTTCAACCTCTCTTTCGTGTCGTCTGAGATTCCAAAATATTGGAAAGCAGCTGCTGTCATCCCCCTCTTCAAAGGAGGGGACACTCTTGACCCAAACTGCTACAGATCTATATACACTGCTAGAAAAAATAAAGGGAACACTTAAACAACACAATGTAACTCCAAGTCAATCACACTTTTGTGAAATCAAACTGTCCACTTAGGAAGCAACACTGATTGACAATACATTTCACATGCTGTTGTGCAAATGGAATAGACAACAGGTGGAAATTATAGGCAATTTGCAAGACACACCCCAATAAAGGAGTGGTTCGGCAGGTGGTGACCACAGACCACTTCTCAGTTCTTATGCTTCCTGGCTGATGTTTTGGTCACTTTTGAATGCTGGCGGTGCTTTCACTCTAGTGGTAGCATGAGACGGAGTCTACAACCCACACAAGTGGATCAGGTAGTGCAGCTCATCCAGGATGGCACATCAATGCGAGCTGTGGCAAGAAGGTTTGCTGTGTCTGTCAGCGTAGTGTCCAGAGCATGGAGGCGCTACCAGGAGACAGGCCAGTACATCAGGAGACGTGGAGGAGGCCGTAGGAGGGCAACAACCCAGCAGCAGGACCGCTACCTCCGCCTTTGTGCAAGGAGGAGCAGGAGGAGCACTGCCAGAGCCCTGCAAAATGACCTACAGCAGGCCACAAATGTGCATTTGTCTGCTCAAACGGTCAGAAACAGACTCCATGAGGGTGGTATGAGGGCCGACGTCCACAGGTGGGGGTTGTGCTTATAGCCCAACACCGTGCAGGACGTTTGGCATTTGCCAGAGAACACCAAGATTGGCAAATTCGCCACTCGCCTCTTCACAGATGAAAGCAGGTTCACACTGAGCACATGTGACAGACGTGACAAAGTCTGGAGACGCCGTGGAGAACGTTCTGCTGCCTGCAACATCCTCCAGCATGACCGGTTTGGCGGTGGGTCAGTCATGGTGTGGGGTGGCATTTCTTTGGGGGGCCGCACAGCCCTCCATGTGCTCGCCAGAGGTTGCCTGACTGCCATTAGGTACCGAGATGAGATCCTCAGACCCCTTGTGAGACCATATGCTGGTGCGGTTGGCCCTGGGTTCCTCTTAATGAAAGACAATGCTAGACCTCATGTGGCTGGAGTAAGTCAGCAGTTCCTGCAAGAGGAAGGCATTGATGCTATGGACTGGCCCGCCCGTTCCCAGACCTGAATCCAATTGAGCACATCTGGGACATCATGTCTCGCTCCATCCACCAACGCCACGTTGCACCAGAGACTGTCCAGGAGTTGGCGGATGCTTTAGTCCAGGTCTGGGAGGAGATCCCTCAGGAGACCATCCGCCACCTCATCAGGAGCATGCCCAGGCGTTGTAGGGAGGTCATACAGGCACGTGGAGGCCACACATACTACTGAGCCTCATTTTGACTTGTTTTAAGGACATTACATCAAAGTTGGATCAGCCTGTAGTGTGGTTTTCCACTTTAATTTTGAGTGTGACTCCAAATCCAGACCTCCATGGGTTGATAAATTGGATTTCCATTGATTATTTTTGTGTGATTTTGTTGTCAGCACATTCAACTATGTAAAGAAAAAAGTATTAAATAAGATTATTTCATTCATTCAGATCTAGGATGTGTTATTTAAGTGTTCCCTTTATTTTTTTGAGCAGTATATATAATACCGTGCCTTTCTAAGGTCTTCGAAAGCCAAGTCAACAAACAGATTACCGACCATTTTGAATCCCACCGCACCTTCTCCGCTATGCAATCTGGCTTCAGAGCTGGTCATGGGTGCATCTCAGCCACGCTCAAGGTCCTAAACGATATCGTAACCGCCATCAATAAGAAACAATACTGTGCTGCCGTATTCATTGACCTGGCCAAGGCTTTCAACTCTGTCAATCACCACATCCTCATCGGCAGACTCAATAGCCTTTATTTCTCAAATGATTATCTCGCCTGGTTCACTAACTATTTCTCTGATAGAGTTCAATGTGTCAAATCGGATGGCCTGTTGTCCGGGCCTCTGGTAGCCTATATTTGGGTGCCACAGGGTTCAATTCTTGGGCCAACTCTTTTCTCTGTATACATCAATGATGTCGCTCTTGCTGCTGGTGAGTCTCTGATCCACCTCTACGCAGACGACACCATTCTGTATACTTCTGGCCCTTCTTTGGACACTGTGTTAACAACCCTCCAGATGAACTTCAATGCCATACAACTCTCCTTCCGTGGCCTCCAACTGCTCTTAAATACAAGTAAAACTAAATGCATGCTCTTCAACCGATCGCTGCCTGCACCTGCCCGCCCGTCCAGCATCACTACTTTGGATGGTTCTGGCTTAGAATATGTGGACAACTACAAATACCTAGATGTCTGGTTAGACTGTAATCTTTCCTTCCAGACTCACATCAAGCATCTCCAATCCAAAGTTAAATCTAGAATTGGCTTCCTATTTCGCAACAAAGCATCCTTCACTCATGCTGCCAAACATACCCTCGTAAAACTGACCATACTACCGATCCTCGACTTCGGCGATGTAATTTACAAAATAGACTCCAATACCCTACTCAATAAACAGGATGCAGTCTATCACAGTGCCATCCGTTTTGTCACCAAAGCCCCATATACTACCCACCACTGCGACCTGTACGCTCTCGTTGGCTGGCCCTCGCTTCATACTCGTCGCCAAACCCACTGGCTCCAGGTCATCTACAAGACCCTGCTAGGTAAAGTCCCCCCTTATCTCCGCTCACTGGTCACCATAGCAGCACCCACCTGTAGCACGTGCTCCAGCAGATATATCTCTCTGGTCACCCCCAAAGCCAATTCCTCCTTTGGCCGTCTCTCCTTCCAGTTCTCTGCTGCCAGTGACTGGAACGAACTACAAAAATATCTGAAACTGGAAACACTTATCTCCCTCACTATTTTTAACCTCTATGGGCTAGGTGGGACGCTTGTGTCCCACCTACTCAACAGCCAGTTGAATCCTGTGGCGCGTTATTCAAATACCTTAGATATGCTATTACTTCAATTTTTCAAAAATATGACTATTTTACACCATTTTAAAGATAAGACTCTCGCTAATCTAACCACACTGTCCGATTTCAAAAAGGCTTTACAACGAAAGCAAAACAGATTATGTCAGCAGAGTTCTCAGCCAGAAATAATCAGACACCCATTTTTCAAGCTAGCATATAATGTCACATAAACCCAAACCACAGCTAAATGTAGCACTAACCTTTGATGATCTTCATCAGATGACAACCCTAGGACATTATGTTATACAATACATGCATGTTTTGTTCAATCAAGTTCATATTTATATCAAAAACCAGCTTTTTACATTAGCATGTGACTAGCATGTGACTAGCATTCCCACCGAACACTGCCGGTGAATTTACTAAATTACTCACGATAAACGTTCACAAAAAGGATAACAATTATTTTAAGAATTATAGATACAGAACTCCTCTATGCACTCGATATGTCCGATTTTAAAATAGCTTTTCGGTGAAAGCACATTTTGCAATATTCTCAGTAGATAGCCCGGCATCACAGGACTAGCTATTTAGACACCCAGCAAGTTTAGCACTCATCAAAGTCAGATTTACTATAAGAAAAATGTTATTACCTTTGTTGTCTTCGTCAGAATGCACTCCCAGGACTTCTACTTCAATAACAAATGTTGGTTTGGTCCAAAATAATCCATCGTTATATCCAAACAGCGGCGTTTTGTTCGTGCGTTCTAGACACTATCCTAAAGGGTAAATAAGGGTGGCGAGCATGGCGCAATTCGTGACAAAAAAATTCTAAATATTCCATTACTGTACTTCGAAGCATGTCAACCGCTGTTTAAAATCAATTTTTATGCCATTTTTCTCATAAAAAAGCGATAATATTCCGACCGGGAATCTGCTTTTAGGTAAACAGACAAAGGAAAAGAAAGAATTCGGTCGAAGCGGGCACGCGCCTAAGCCCATAGTACTCTGAGTGGCCACTTGCCAAAAGCGATAAAGTGTTTCAGCCAGAGCCTGCCTCGATATCGTTCAGCTTTTTCCCGGGCTCTGAGACCCTATGGAAGCCGTAGGAAGTGTCACGTTATTGCACAGATCCTGAGTCTTCAATAAAAAGAGCCAAGATGAAACACTACTTCTCAGACAGGCCACTTCCTGCTTGAATTCTTCTCAGGTTTTGGCCTGCCATATGATTTCTGTTATACTCACAGACACCATTCAAACAGTTTTAGAAACTTTAGGGTGTTTTCTATCCAAAGCCAATAATTATATGCATATTCTAGTTACTGGGCAGGAGTAGTAACCAGATTAAATCGGGTACGTTTTTTATCCAGCCGTGTCAATACTGCCCCCTAGCCCTAACAGGCACCAGCTGTCAGAGCATCTCACAGATCACTGCACCTGTACATAGCCCATCTATAATTTAGCCCATATAACTACCTCTTCCCCTACTGTATTTATTTATTTATTTTGCTCCTTTGCACCCCATTATTTCTATTTCTACTTTGCACTTTCTTCCACTGCAAATCTACCATTCCAGTGTTTTACTTGCTATATTGTATTTACTTTGCCACCATGGCCTTTTTTGCCTTTACCTCCCTTATCTCACCTCATTTGCTCACATTGTATATAGACTTATTTTTCTACTGTATTATTGACTGTATGTTTGTTTACTCCATGTGTAACTCTGTGTTGTTGTATGTGTCGAACTGCTTTGCTTTATATTGGCCAGGTCGCAATTGTAGATGAGAACTTGTTCTCAACTTGCCTACCTGGTTAAATAAAGTTGAAATAAAATTTACAAAAATAAAAAATTCAACGACATGGCAACCCCATCAGTTGAGACTTCAGTTCCATTTTGAAATCTTCTGGCTGAAAGTGCTGGCTACAAACAGACATTTTGATATTTGCCACACCTCCACAGGGCAGTCCTCCACGTCCTGAAATTGCTATGAATTCTGGATATTGTGGTTTGCTTACAACCAGGCAATGTAGCAGGGAGATGCAGAAACACTCCTATTTGAGTGTAGTGAGGAAATTCAAATTTTGTATGATACATATGATATGTTAATAACATATTAATGGACATTTATAGTGAAATAGAGCAGCCATGAAATGTCCCTTTAAAGGGTGACTGCATTTCCTGATTTGGCATTGTTTTTCATCAATGATCATTATGAAATGCTAGCGGCCATGACTGAAAGAAGACAAGAGTTGTCTTGGGGGTGTGGTTTGATGTAGGTGTTTATTGGGTGTGTCTTGCCATTCAATCACCACAAAGGGTAATAGTGAGTACAGCTAGGTAAGCTAAGCTAGCTTTGCTATGGAGAGAACTACATTTTGAAGTTGAGGACTTCTCCCCTCCTGACTGACTTGCCATCTCAAGATGGTCAGCTAATTCAGTTATATGTGTATGCAAAAGCCTGCGCTGACCTTGTGTTTAGCCAAGCTGACAGCTGCTAGCTAGCATAGCTTGGTGATAGCTGCAGCTGGCTAGCCTATCTAGCTGATATTTCTCTGTCAAATCATTTATGGCTAGATAGCAAGAGCCAGTGTCTGGAATGTGTTTCATAAGACACTCGTTCTACAACACCTTGCTATGAAAGTATCTTGCAACTTAGTTTCAACATTTCATCACCTCATGTAAATATATTTTACCATGGAAACAGTATTAACTGTGAGTTGAATGTCCAGTCTTGAATCAGCTCAGCTGTTCTACAACATAATATTCTATAACTGGCTAGTTTTGCCTCGTCTCTCCTTATATCCGCTGTTAGATATTTCCGGGGGACAAATCCCAGGCCCACTGGACACAGACGTCAACTCAACGTCTATTCCACATAGGGTCAACATTTCATTGAAATTAGTGGAATAACTAGGAATGGGCATTGGACATTTTTGGACTGTTCAAGTACTCGCATGATTTTTTTAATATTTAAAAAAGCTATTTTTAGATCTCAAGGCCCACACTGGAAACAAATATGTGTCCATTTATCTATATGCCAACAGTTTGCAACAATGCCTAATTTATCATAACCTTTACTGATAAAGAATCCTAATTGCGAAATGAGGATTCGTTATCTGAGTGTAGGAACACCTGCTCTTTCCATGACATAAACTGGCCAGGTGAATCCAGGAGAAACCTATGATCCCTTATTGATGTCATCTGTTAAATCCACTTGAATAAGTGTAGCTGAAAGCGGAGGAGACAGGTTAAAGAAGGGTTTTTAAGCCTTGAGACAATTGAGATGTGGATTGTGTATGTGTGCCATTAAGAGGGTGAGAAGGCAAGACAAAGTATTTAGGTGCCTGTGAAGAGGGTATGGTAGTAGGTGCCAGGCAAAACGGTTTGAGTGTGTCAAAAACTGTAACGCTGCTGGGTTTCCTGTGTGTATCAAGAATGGTCCACCACCCAAAGGACATCCAGCCAACTTGACACAACTGTGGGAAGCATTGGCATCAACATGGGCCAGCATCCCTGTGGATCTCTTTCGACACCTTGTACAGTCCATGCCCCGATGAATTGAGGCTGTTCTGAGGGCAAAAAGGGATTTAACTCAATTTTAGGAAGGTGTTCCTAATGTTTTGTACACGCTATATTCAGTCAATAAAAAAACAAGTGCTATTTAAGATTAATTTATTGAAACAATAATATCAACTGGTTATATTATATTGTGGAAAACAATATTCAAAAAGGTAGTAACCTCAGCAGTGGCCCTTCCTTGTACAAGCCTATGGCTGTGCATTGGTACAGCCTTGTTTTGTTAATTTAACAGACAAGACACTCTTATGTCCTGAGCCCATATCACAGTCAAGACACACCTATTTTATAGTAAAAAACTGATATAATATAATATAACAGAATAAAATATAACAGAACAGTGCAAAGTGATGCGTATCTCGCGTCAGGAATGAGTGATCATTTGAAACAGGGCTCAATTTGGTGATTTGGGGAGTTGAAATACAAGGTTCAGGTAACCGAAAACCGGAAAGTAACTACACTTTTCAAGGAACAGAAACGGAACCGGGAACAAAAGTGATCCATGCTGTTCTGGAACAGAACCATTATTTCAAAAGCATGGGAACCAGTTAATAACTTTCTTTTACATTTAGCAATTTTTTTCTAGTCCCACAAAACCTGACCCTCCCTCCTTAGCATAAGCTACGTTATGAGTGTGATTCAGAAGATAGGAATAGATTTAGCTAGAGTTGGTTATATAGCTAGAAAATAATGGATGAACTTTTTCAATGCTAGTTAAGGATACTCTAGGCCTAGTTATCACGTTTCACTTTGGATTTATTAACTACAAAATCTTGTGAGATGAAAATGGACAAACGAAAGGGTGTGCAATGTGTAGGACCACTGAGTGGATATTCTGAACCTTGTTTGAAGTCAGTAGGTCACATGACCAAGGAGCTATTGAAACTTGAAAGTTTGAAAAATTAAATGCAAAATCTTGTGAGATGAAAATGGACAAACTAAAGTGTGTGAAATATAGAAGGGTAGTCAGTGGACATTCTGAACCTTGTTTGAAGTCATTAGGTCACATGACCAAGGAGCTATTGAAATTTTGAAAAATGTGTGCAAGAATGTGTGAGATCAAAATGGACAAACTAAAGGATGTGCAATGCGTTGGCCCACTGAGTGGACATTCTGAACCTTGTTTGAAGTCAGTAGGTGACATGACCAAGGAGCTATTGAAATTTTGAAAAATTCATGCAAAATCTTTTGAGATGAAAACAGACAAACTAAAGGGTGTGCAATGTGTAGGCCCACTGAGTGGACATTCTGAACCTTATTTTAAGTCAGTAGGTCACATGACCAAGGAGTTATTGAACTTTGAAAGTTTGAAAAATTAATGTAAAAATGTGTGAGATGAAACTGGACAAACTAAAGGGTGTGCAATGTGTTGGCCCAATGAGTGGACACTCTGAACCTTGTTGGAAGTCAATAGGTCACATGACCAAGGAGCTATTGAAATTTTACATTTGGAAAAATTCATGTAAAATCTTGTGAGATGAAAATGGACAAACTAAAGGGTGCGCAATGTGTAGGCTCACTGAGGGGACATTCTGAACATTGTTTGAAGTCAGTAGGTCACATGACCAAGGATTTATTGAAATGTAAAATATTGCAAAATTCATGTAAAATCTTGTGAGATGGAAATGGACACACTAAAGGGTGTGCAATATAGAAGGGTAGCCAGAGGACATTCTGAACCTTGTTTGCATCAAGTAGGTCACATGACCAAGGAGCTATTGAAATGTTGAATATAAAAAAGTTTGTACTTTGTTTACGCTCCCTAACTAATTCAACGAGGAATACAAAGTGCTGCTCACATTTCCACATGTTTATTAGCTTTGGAAATCAAATGAATGTCCAAATTGTGAAAATAAGACCTGTGCAATGTTGTGCGCAATTTTTTAACATAATGACACTTATTTGGAGTCTGTGGCTCAAGTTGTTGGAAAGCTATTGAGTTTTGAAAGCGTGAATATCCGTCGAATATCCAACTTGAAACTGTCTTTACCTCTGCAGTATTTCCGATTGTAAAAGGCCTAGATCAATGTTCAGAAGACTTATGATTAATGATTGAGTGGATATTGATTCAATAAACTTTCTTCACAATCAATGTGTGCACACTTGCAAGTATTCCACCAGGTATTTTAATGAATATTTTAATTATTTTAAATTTGTGTTGTCGTTTTTAAAGGTTTCTATGGCAGACGATTATTTACAACTCCATGCTATACAGTTCCATGCGAATTTTCTATTTGTTAGGCTATGACCTATTGCAACAGCCATTTATTTGTTGTTGTAAACTTTAAGTAGATAGACTCTTTCATTCTGTCTTAGCTCAAATACATACAGGAGGATATTTGATGAGAAGATACCTGACAGATTGGACCCTGATTGTCACGGTTGTCGTAGGTTAAAGCGGACCAAGACGCAGCGGGGAAATGTGCACTGGTCAGGACGTGACAGTACCCCCCCCCAAAGGTGCAGACCCCGGATGCACCTCACACAAATAAACAAAATCACCCCAAAACAAAAATAAATCCCCTAAACTAAAGGGAGGGAAGGGAGGGTGGCTGCCGTCAACGACGGCTCCTGTGCTACACCCCCCCTCCCCAACCAACCTATACTGGAGGTGGCTCAGGCTCAGGTCTATTTCCCCCACCCAACCTGTCCACCCCTGCTGAATGCTCAGGGCTGTAGAGCATCTCTGGGAGCTCCGGACTGTAAGCCGACTCTGGAAGCTCCAGACTGCAGGTAGACTCACTCGGCTCCGGACTGCAGGCAGACTCACTCGGCTCCGGACTGCAGGCAGACTCACTCGGCTCCGGACTGCAGGCAGACTCACTCGGCTCCGGACTGCAGGCCGTCTCACTCGGTTCCGGACCGAAGGGCGACTCACTCGGTTCCGGACCGAAGGGCGACTCACTCGGTTCCGGACAGTGGGCCGTCTCTCTAGATTCCGGACAGTGGGCCGTCTCTCTTGGTTCCGGACAGTGGGCCGTCTCTCTTGGTTCCGGACTCTCTGGACGAGGCACTGTTGCCGGATACTTTGGACGAGGCACTGTTGCCGGACATTCTGGACGAGGCACTGTTGCCGGACATTCTGGACGAGGCACTGTTGCCGGAAGTTCTGGACGAGGCACTGTTGCCGGAAGTTCTGGACGAGGCACTGTTGCCGGAAGTTCTGGACGATGCACTGTTGCCGGAAGTTCTGGACGAGGCACTGTCATCGGAAGCTCGGGACTGGGCTGATGCACTGGAAGCCTGATGCGTGGGGCTGGTAGTGGAGGTACCAGACTGGGGACACGCACCCCAAGGCTAGTGCGAGGAGCGGGAACAGGACATACTGGACTGGGCTGATGCACTGGAAGCCTAGTGCGTGGGGCTGGTACTGGAGGTATCAGACTAGGGACACGCACCCCAAGGCTAGTGCGAGGAGCGGGAACAGGACGTACTGGACCGGGCTGATGCACTGGAAGCTTAGTGCGTGGGGCTGGTACTGGAGGTATCAGACTAGACACACACACACTAAGGCTAGTGCGAGGAGCGGGAACAGGACATACTGGACTGGGCTGACGCACTGGAAGCCTAGTGCGTGGGGCTGGTACTGGAGGTATCAGACTGGAGACACGCACTTCAAGGCTAGCGCGAGGAGCGGGAACAGGACATACTGGACTGGGCTGATGCACTGGAAGCCTAGTGCGTGGTGCTGGTACTGGAGGTATCAGACTGGAGACACGCACTTCAAGGCTAGTGCGAGGAGCGGGCGCAGGACATACTGGACTGGGCTGATGCACTGGAAGCCTAGTGCGTGGTGCTGGTACTGGAGGTATCAGACTGGAGGCACGCACTTCAAGGCTAGTGCGTGGAGCGGGAACAGGACATACTGGACTAGGCTGATGTACTGGAGGCCTGGTGCATGGTGCTGGTACTGTCTTCACCAGCCGGCTAGCACGCACCTCAGGACACGTATGTAGAGCTGACTCAGGTGACATCAATTTACGGACACGCTCTGTAGGGCGAATGTCGTGCCTAATACACCAACACAGTAGCTCTCTCATAGTTTTCATCTCCAATTTTCCCATCAACTCCTTAATAGTCTCTGCTTCGCTCACCTCCAATTTTACCCCGACTGGCTCTGGTTCCATCCTCGGCTCAGCCGATCTGTCCATGTGCCCCCCCTCCGGAGGAAGACGGTAGTCCCCAGCCTGATGCCAAGGTCCAGCCCCGTCCAAAATCTCCTCCCAAGTCCAATTTCCATTATAGTCCATATAATTTTTCTGTTGCTCCTTACCCCGCAACTTGGTCCTTGGTTGGTGGGAGATTCTGTCACGGTTGTCGTAGGTTAAAGCGGACCAAGACGCAGCGGGGAAATGTGCACTCATCTTCTTTATTAAATGGACAAGAAGGTGAACCAAAACAACACGTACACAAAAGAAACACAACGACTAATAACAGGCCGGTAAGGCAACAAAGCTATACCCAGTACAATCTCCCACAAAATACCAACACAAACACATACCTATTTATAGGACCCTCAATCAGAGGCAACAAGAAAACACCTGCCTCCAATTTAGAGTCCAAACCCCCAATTACCTAAACATAGAAATACACATGACTAGACTAAACATAGAAATACATAAACATAGAACATTGCCCAAAACCCAGAATAATAAATCAAACTCCCCACTAAACACATAACCACCCCGAACCACATAAAACTAATACCCCCTGCCACGTCCTGACCAAACTACAATAAAAAATAACCCCTATTACTGGTCAGGACGTGACACTGATAAAGTCTATAAAGTCCATTCATATGCTAAGAGGAATATGATCAGCTTAAAATACACAAAACCCCACAAATGTACAGTCGTGGCCAAAAGTTTTGAGAATGACACAAATATTAATTTCCACAAAGTTTGCTGCTTCAGTGTATTTAGATATTTTTGTCAGATGTTACTATGGAATACTGAAGTATAATTACAAGCATTTCATAAGTGTCAAAGGCTTTTATTGACAATTACATGAAGTTGATGCAAAGAGGGAAAATTTGCAGTTTTGACCCTTCTTTTTCGAGACCTCTGCAATCCGCCCTGGCATGCTGTCAATTAACTTCTGGGCCACATCCTGACTGATGGCAGCCCATTCTTGCATAATCAATGCTTGGAGTTTGGCAGAATTTGTGGGGTTTTGTTTGTCCACCCGCCACTTGATGATTGACCACAAATTCTCAATGGGATTATGGTCTGGAGAGTTTCCGGGCCATGGACCCAAAATATCGATGTTTTGTTCCCCGAGCCACTTAGTTATCACTTTTGCCTTATTTCAAGGTGCTCCATCATGCTGGAAAAGCATTGTTCGTCACCAAACTGTTCCTGGATGGTTGGGAGAAGTTGCTCTCAGAGGATGCATTTGTACCATTCTTTATTCATGGCTGTCTTCTTAGGCAGAATTGTGAGTGAGCCCACTCCCTTGGCTGAGAAGCAACCCCACACATGAATGGTCTCAGGATGGTTTACTGTTGGCATGACACAGGACTGATGGTAGCGCTCACCTTGTCTTCTCCGGACAAGCTTTTTTCCGGATGCCCCAAACAATCGGAAAGGGGATTCATCAGAGAAAATGACTTTACCCCAGTCCTCAGCAGTCCAATCCCTGTACCTTTTGCAGAATATCAGTCTGTCCCTGATGTTTTTCCTGGAGAGAAGTGGCTCCTTTGCTGCCCTTCTTGACACCAGGCCATCCTCCAAAAGTATTCGCCTCACTGTGCATGCAGATGCACTCACACCTGCCTGCTGCCATTCCTGAGCAAGCTCTGTACTGGTGGTGCCCCGATCCCGCAGCTGAATCAACTTTAGGAGACAGTCCTGGCGCTTGCTGGACTTTCTTGGGCGCCCTGAAGCCTTCCTCACAACAATTGAACTGCTCTCCTTGAAGTTCTTGATGATCTGATAAATGGTTGAATTAGGGTCAATCTTACATGCAGCAATATCCTTGCCTGTGAAGCCCTTTTTGTGCAAAGCAATGATGACGGCATGTGTTTCCTTGCAGGTAACCATGATTGACAGAGGAAGAACAATGATTCCATGCACCACCCTCCTTTTGAAGCTTCCAGTCTGTTATTCGAACACAATCAGCATGACAGAGTGATCTCCAGCCTTGTCCTTGTCAACACTCACACCTGTGTTAACGAGAGAATCACTGACATGATGTCAGCTGGTCCTTTTGTGGCAGGGCTGAAATGCAGTGAAATGTTTTGGGGGGGTTCAGTTCATTTGCATGGCAAAGAGGGACTTTGCAATTAATTGCAAATCATCTGATAACTCTTCATAACATTCTGGAGTATATGCAAATTGCCATCATACAAACTGAGGCAGCAGACTTTGTGAAAATGTATATTTGTGTCATTCTCAAAACTTTTGGCCACGACTGTACAATGCCAAGTTCATAAGAACCAATGTCAGGTTCATGAATACTCACATGGAGACATAGAGAACAATGTTTGAACCTTGCGATGAACCCAACTCTCAGCCACAGCTGCATTCCCCCATCTTTTCCTCCCTCCCTTCCCCCTCCCCACCCTCTGCTTCCCCCCAGTTATGCTCATGTCCGTTTCCCCTTTCTCCAGCAATACGGGGCTTTAGTGTGGAGCGAGGCTGGGCCGTGGTCTCCCGGCAGGGAGAGCACATACCTCAAATCTGAGGGGTCATGTTTGCCAGCAGTGCGGGGAGGAAGAGGGGGGAAAGAGGTAACCTCTCCCCAGAAGCAGGTTTTCAATGATGGCAGGATCCACTCCGGAGAGGCGGGCCCCAGAGCTAAAGGCCCCAAGGCCATAGCCCGCCACTCGCCAACCCATCCCTCCAGCCAGATGTTTCACAGCTTCTACACTCCCGTGACACGTAGGGAGGAGGTTATACTCCAGGGAGTGGTTGAGGGGATCTCCTTAGTCCCTGACAGGGCTGCGGAGGGTCGGAGAGCTATGCATGCGGACAGCGAGGGTATTGTCTTGCAAAGGCAGGGACTCAACAGGTGGAGGTTCAAGGTGGAGGTTCAAGCCCCAGCCCAAATAGCAGGCTCAGAGCCTAACAACTGATGGCACTGATGGCATTTTAACCCTTTAGGGGCTGCATTTTGTAAAGATCTGAGTAGACATCGGTTGCAATTGTGTTATAAAGATTCAAATAATTAAAGGTTCAACCTGCAAAAGTAACTGCTGTTAAATGGTATTTTCAACAAACAAAAGTTATAGTTATATACAACAACTGTCATACCCAATTCTAACCCCAAATCAGGGACGGTGCTAGCTTTTTGGGGGCCCTAAGCAAGATTTGGTTGGTCCCCCCCTCCCCACCTTGCAGCAAAACATTTTAGTGGCTCCTCTCTTGATGGTGGAGAGAAACATTTTTTTAAAGCAAATTTCATGCAATTATACACATTTTGCCATGGGGCATAGAGAAAATGTTGTAGTTTTAAAGCAAGTTTTCTGCAATTTTACACATTTTTCAATGGGGTGGAGAGACATTCTTGCCGTTTTAAAGCAAATTTTCTGCAATTCTACACATTTTGCCATGACTTTTGCCCTGTTAGTATGATATTTGAGTGAGAATGACTAACAAAATCAATGGGGCCCCACTGGAGATCAGGGCCCTGGGCACATGCCCAGAAAAGCTTACCAAATGTTACACAACCAAATTTCAAAATTGCACCTGGTGTATTCTACTATTCTTACGCTCAATTGTAAATTGAGATCCCGACTGAGTTAAAAAAAAATAGGAACTCAGAAATGTTGGGTTGAGGGCTCCCTAGTGGGCAGGGGCCCTAAGCGACTGCTGATGTCGCTTATGCCTGGAACCGGCACTATCCAAAATATAAGGTTGTTTGACTTAAGAATGTTTGTCTGAAAAAGTAATTAAAATTTGACTGCTGTGGCTATTGGGGCTATAGATTGTGACTGATGTACTGGAGTGTTAAACTTAACAGACTATATTTACAACATTTAGCACATTGAATATACTTTGCCAGCACCCAATTTATGAAAAAAAGAGCATGTTGAAACCAGAGAATACAGCTTTTGTGAGCTATCTAATTGCTTTTCATAGCCCATACCAGTTTTCTGCATTTAGATAGAATGATGGATCTGCACCAGGTGAAGGATCTATATCAGGTTTCAGTACAGCTATGTAGAATAATAGAATAGAGGAATAAGTATTTTATTGTATATTTGGTTAGAAGATTAATGTATACCTTTTTCCCAATACCCCCAGACACACACACATGTTGAGAGGCCCAGGGTCAGCTGCATTGCAGCGCCCCTGGATGGAGAGCAATTTTGGTGTGAAGTGGGCACAAAGTGCTGGTCATTGGCAAGGACTAGGGAGTTTTTTAGGATAAAAAGAGACGGAATACAGCTATAAGCACAGGCAAAATCCTAGAGGAAAACCTGGTTCAGTCTGCTTTCCAACAGACACTAGAAGGTGAAATCATCTTTCAGCAGGACAATAACCTATAACACAGGGCCAAATCTACACTTGAGTTGCTTACCAATTGACATTGAATGTTCCTGAGAGACCTAGATATACATTTTTGTCTTAAATCGACTTGAAAATGGCTGTCTAGCAATGAACAACAATAAACTTGACAGAGCTTGAAGAATTTTCAAAAGAATAATGGGCAAATATTGCACAATCCAGGTGTGCAAAGCTCAGCTGTAATCGCCACCAAAGGTAATTCTACAAACTATTGACTCAGGGGTGTGAATACCTACTGCATGTATATGAGATATTTCTGTATTTCATTTAAGAAATTTGCTAAAATTTCTAAAAACATGTTTTCACTTTGTGATTATGGGATATTGTGTATAGATGGGTGAGAAAAAAATCATATTTAATCAATTTTGAATTCAGCCTGTAAAACAAACACATAAGTTAAGGGGTATGACTACTTTCTGAAGGGACTGTAGATCAGAGGTCCCTCTGAAGATCCATTATGACCTCCTGTATATGACTGAAATACATTATTGATAAGTGTTCACAATGGAGGAACAAGATGAGGGGCAGTCAGAATCATGACATACCCTGTCCATCTACAAGCAATGACTGAAATGAGAATATTACAGGTAAACTTTTCACATGTACAATTGTAGTGTAGAAAATTATTTGTACTGTAAATATGACTCACAGATGTAATTATCTTCAATAGCCTCAGTGTCTTTAGGGCCTGCAGTCTTACATTAAAACAAGAAATGACAACTCTTAAAGCCACAAAGTGACACATAGTGTAAATAAGGAACATTTTCCAACTCAAGGACAGATACAGTTGAAGTCGGAAGTTTACATAAACCTTAGCCAAATACATTTCAACTGAGTTTTTCACAATTCCTGACATTTAATCCTAGTAAAAAGTCCCTGTCTTAAGTCAGTTAGGATCACCACTTTATTTTAAGAATGTGAAATGTCAGAATAATAGTGGAGAAAATTATTTATTTCAGATTTTATTTCTTTCATCACATTCCCAGTGGGTCAGTAATTGACATACACTCAATTCGTTTTTGGTAGCATTGCCTTTAAATTGTTTAACTTGGGTCAAACGTTTCGGGTAGCCTTCCACAAGCTTCCCACAATAAGTTGGATGAATTTTGGCCCATTCCTCCTGACAGAGCTGGTGTAACTGAGTCAGGTTTCTAGGCCTCCTTGCTCGCACATGCTTTTTCAGTTTTGCCGACAAATTTACCTGAGGATTGAGTTCACGGCTTTGTGATCACCACTCCAATAACTTGACTTTGTTGTTCTTAAGCCATTTTGCCACAACTTTGAAAGTGTGCTTGGGGTCATTGGAAGACCCATTTGCGACCAAGCTTTAACTTCCTGACTGATGTCTTGAGATGTTGCTTCAATATATCCACATAATTTTCCTCCCTCATGATGCCATCTATTTTGTGAAGTGCACCAATCCCTCCTGCAGCAAAGCACCCCCACAACATGATGCTGCCACCCCCGTGCTTCACGGTTGGGATGGTGTTCTTCGGCTTGCAAGCCTCCCCCTTTTTCCTCCAAACATAACGATGGTCATTATGGCCAAACAGTTCTATTTTTGTTTCATCAGACCAGATGACATTTCTCCAAAAATACGTTATTTGTCCCCATGTGCAGTTGCAAACCGTAGTCTGGCTTTTTTATGGCGGTTTTGGAGCAGTGGCTTCTTCCTTGCTGAGCGACCTTTCAGGTTATGTTGATATAGGACTGATTTTACTGTGGATATAGATACATTTGTACCTGTTTCCTCCAGCATCTTCACAAGGTCCTTTGCTGATGTTCTGGGATTGATTTGCGATTGAAGTACATTCATCTCTAGAAGACAGAATGCGTCTCCTTCCTGAGCAGTATTTTCATTTTTTAATTTAACCTTTATTGAACTAGGCAAGTCACTTAAGAACAAATTCTTATTTTCAATGACAGCCTTGGAACAGTGGGTTAACTGTCTTGTTTAGGGGCAGAACGACAGATTTGTAGCTTGTCAGCTCAGGGATTCAATCTTGCAACCTTTTGGTTACTAGTCCAACGCTCTAACCACTAGGCTACGCTGCCGCCCCATGGCTGCATGGTCCCATGGTGTTTTTACTTGCAAACTACTGTTTGTATAGATGAACGTGGTACCTTCAGGCGTTTGGAAATTGCTCCCAAGGATGAACCAGACTTGTGGAGGTCTACCATTTTTTGTCTGAGGTCTTGGCTGATTTCTTTTGATTTCCCCATGATGTCAGGCAAAGAGGCAGTGAGTTTGAAGGTAGACCTTGTAATCCATCCACAGGTACATATCCGATTGACTCAAATTATGTCAATTAGCCTATCAGAAGCTTCTAAAGCCATGACATCATTTTCTGGAATTTTTCAAGCTGTTTAAAGGCTCAGTCAACTTAGTGTATGTAAACTTCTGACCCACTGGAATTATGATATAGTGAATTATAAGTGAAATAATCTGTCTGTAAACAATTGTTGGAAACATTACTTGCGTCATGCACAAAGTAGATGTCCTAACCGACTTGCCAAAACTATAGTTTGTTAACAACTCATTTGTGGAGTGGTTAAAAACAAGTTTTAATGACAGCAACCTAAGTGTATGTAAACTTCCGACTTCAACTGTATATTGATGTAGGCTAGACTATGTCATATTTAATTTATGTTTTTAATATAATCTATAACAAATATTCCAATCGTTTTATTTAGTGTAGCCTCTGATAGGTTTACTTCAGTCTCTATAATCCCCGCCCCTTCCGAAATTCAGTGCAGCATTACAGTTTTTGGTGGACTGGGGGCGGCAGTGCGGATTCTCCCAGTCATTCCCAGCTCTTGTTGCCCAGCCTCTCGTTTGCCCGTTGCGGACTCTCAAGGCGGTGAAGTTTGTTCCTTATTATTTGATTGGTAAGTCAAATAAATGTGTTGTTTCAAACAGACGAGTTTATCTCATCACATTGCCAGTTATAATGTAATCAGGGCCGAGGTTAGACAATCTCCGTCCCACCGATTGGCTACAAAGCAAATAGGTTACCTAAATTTACTGTGAGGTGATGGAAAATTGTGAAATTAAGCAAATATGAAATCGTGTATCACGTATATAGACATACGATTGAAAATATGTTTTGTCGGTCTTTGTTTTTTGTTATAGGCCTATGCTATTAAAATCATTAGACATGTTGATGTTGTAGACCTACTGCTCATATCAGAAATATCTTTATCTAAAGGCCTATTTTATACATTATGCGCAATTTGGATTATATTTAATTTGTATAGTGTCTGATATCGATTTCCATGCTCTTCTGTGACTTCCATTATGGGTGGAATAACCGTACAGTAGAATGGATGCAAACAGGCGTGGTCGTGCGGATCTGTGGCGCTGCGCGGAAGGTAGCCCATGGTGATGCTGCGAGTGGAATGATATAGCTGGTTTGTTTATTCTGTACAGTTCAAAAGACAGGCTAACTGTGGCAGGACGTGTGAGTCAGGACGTGTGAGTTAGGTTGTGAACAATAACAAAAAATCCACTATTTTATGGTCCTTGTTTTACGTGGTGCATAGTTATTAATGATTTTGGATGATAGATATAGACAACATTAATCCTTTTAGGTGAAGTGTATCGGTAGTTGAAATGGCCGCTGTTGGCTAATGTTCATTGGCAGCTAAAATCTGTCATTGCTTGATGCGATGATGATAGAGTAACTAGCAGTACGCAAGTGTTCGGCTCCTCCTAAAAACATAACTTCAAAGACATGAAGCATCACCTACATGGTTTTCTTTAGTATGTGCTAATGACCAAATACTTTACATGTATCTCATCAACATGTTTGTGTCTCCAATATAGTTTTTATTTGGTGGACTGTAAATCTTTGCGGTTGACGCTACATGCGGCCTTCTTGTCGTGATGCAGAGGACTCTTCAGCATAAAACCAGTCCAGTTTTGCAGCACTAATGCGACCTGGTCGAGTCGAGTCCTCAATGTCCTAGTCACAGAAGGACTCAAACAACATTTAAAATGCGAGCAATGAGGGAGATGAGTAAGTTAAACAAAGCGATTCTGCTGAGCCAAATACTGGGTTCTATGGTAGTGAAGCTATAGGCCGAAGTTACTGCAAGCATCTATTTTTCAAGCAACCAGTCCAATGAATGAAGTCAATAACTTCCTAGTTCCAGTGGTGGCATGTTAACTTACCTGGTAGGCCTATCTATCCTACCTAACAAAAGTTATGTCAGCCACAGTGGGAACTGAAGTTGTGAAATATCCATTGCAAAAAACAAAGGAACACATGCACGGTTAAAGGTGGCATAGGATTTAAAATATTTTTAATAACTCTAAGACCTGCAATTTATTTACACTGTGGGTATTCTATGGGACTAGATATTACTGAATCAATACTTTTTCTAAACAACAGTGAGTGATATGTTTGGTTCAAGTTATTTGGCGTTTTAATGGTTCTCCGGAAGTGTGTTTGATCAGGCTTTCTATGGCATAGTGGCATTTAAGTTTGGCACCCTGGTACATTTTCCTATTAGGTTTTACTTGATGGATCAGGCTCTTTTCTTAAGACCATTTGCTGTATGCAGACCTAGTGTCTGCCTTCCCCTCTCAGCCTTGTCTGAAAGGGTGGGGTCCCTTTTAGAGGTCGACCGATTATGATTTTTCAACGCCGATACCGATTATTGGATGACCAAAGAGCCGATACCGATTAATCGCCCGATTTTTTTTTTTTTAATGTATTTATTTATTTGTAATAATGACAATTACAACAATACTGAATGAACACTTATTTTAACTTAATATAATACATAAATAAAATCAATTTAGCCTCAAATAAATAATGAAACATGTTCAATTTGATTTAAATAATGCAAAAACAAAGTGTTGGAGAAGAAAGTAAAAGTGCAGTATGCGCCATGTAAAAAAGCTAACGTTTAAGTTCCTTGCTCAGAACATGAGAACATATGAAAGCTGGTGGTTCCTTTTAACATGAGTCTTCAATATTCCCAGGTAAGATGTTTTAGGTTGTAGATATTATAGGAATTATAGGACTATTTCTCTCTATACGATTTGTATTTCATATACCTTTGACTATTGGATGTTCTTATAGGCACTTTAGTCTTGCCAGTGTAACAGTATAGCTTCCGTCCCTCTCCTCACTCCTACCTGAGTTTGAACCAGGAACACATCGACAACAGCCACCCTCGAAGCAGCGTTACCCACGTAGAGGAAGGGGAAACAACTACTCCAAGTCTCAGAGCGAGTGACGTTTGAAACGCTATTAGCGCGCACCCGGCTAACTAGCTAGCCATTTCACATCGGTTACACCAGCCTAATCTCGGGAGTTGACAGGCTTGAAGTCATAAACAGCGCAATGCTTCAATCATTGTGCAGAGCTGCTGGCAAAACGCACGAAAGTGCTATTTTGAATGAATGCTTACGAGCCTGCTGCTGCCTACCACCGCTCAGTCAGACTGCTCTATCAAATCATAGACTTAATTATACCATAATAACACACAGAAATACGAGCCTTAGGTCATTAATATGGTCGAATCCGGAAACTATCATCTCAAAAACAAAATGTTATTCCTGTTACATTGCACAACCTTCAATGTTATGTCATAATTACGTAAAATTCAGGCAAATTAGTTTGCAACGAGCCAGGCGACCCAAACTGTTGCATATACACTGACTCTGCGTGCAATGAATGCAAAATGACACAATTTCACCTGGTTAATATTGCCTGCTAACCTGGATTTCTTTTAGCTAAATATGCAGGTTTAAAAATATATACTTGTGTATTGAATTTACGAAAGGCATTGATGTTTATGGTTGGAGCAACGTGTACCTAAGCGATTATATGCAACGCAGGACAGGCTAGATAAACTAGTAATATCATCAACCATGTGTAGTTAACTAGTGATTATGATTGATTGATTGTTTTTTATAAGATAAGTTTAATGCTAGCTAGCAACTTACCTTAGCTTCTTACTGCATTCGCGTAACCTGGTGGAGTGCAATGTAAAGCAGGTGGTTAGAGCGTTGGACTAGTTAACCGTAAGGTTGCAAGATTGAATCCCTGAGCTGACAAGGTACAAATCTGTCGTTCTGCCCCTGAACAAGGCAGTTAATCCACCGTTCCTAGGCCGTTATTGAAAATAAGAATGTGTTGTTAACTGACTTGCCGAGTTAAATAAAGGTCTAAAAAAAAAAAAAACGGCCAAATCGGTGTCCAAAAATACAGATTTCCGATTGTTATGAAAACTTGAAATCGGCCCTAATTAATCGGCCATTCCGATTAATCGCTCGACCTCTAGTCCCTTTGCAATGGGAAAAACTTCAGTGTGTGAATGCAGAAAGACGCAAGCACGCACACACACACACACAACCTATCCATCTGTCTAACATCACACATATGCACAAATGCACAGACAAAATATTATATCATATTTGGTTTCCAAATTATGTGTTCAAAGCCTTAAATTACAAAAGATGATATCCTGGCATATCCACAACTGACATACATGTATTTTCCAGTATCTGTAGGTTGTTATTTTTGTCTTTGTTTTTCTCAATTTGAGTCTCCGTGCAGTTACACCAACCTTGTTGCATTAACAGCCTTTGAGCGCATGACTGCATTAGCCTCTCATGTCAATTGAGTTCACTGTGTAGCAGGTGCATAAAACCAAGGTAGCCCTTTCAATGAGTATCATCTGTTCAGGGAGCAGTGGAACAGTTATTTATATGTGCACTGATGGTTTCACAATAAATAAATCAGTTGTGTTAAGGAGAGATTATTTTCAGAATTCTGCCTTGAATTGAATTTCTCTGACCTTCAGGCTCCATTTTCCCTAAACTCATCTTACATTATCTGCTCATCCAGTCAAATGACTGATAAAACAGTCATGCTCAAACTGCACAGATACTGTGCCCCTTCCACTATAAGCAACCAGACATTTTATCCACTGGCCCTTTTAACTCCAAACTGCTTTTAAAATCTATTTGTTTGAGAAAGATATCTCATATTTTATAAGTCCGGTCTGAGAGGCATCTTAAGAATCAATTATTAAAAAGACAATGAATGTCATCACATAAACTGATACCTGGTGTGTTTGGGGCTGGTATTTGAAATGGACACAACAGCATGTGTTATAGTGAAACAGGTGGTGGAGAGGGTGGCATCCTGTTTTCTATCAGGGCAGGCGATGGTCAGTAAAAGAGGAGGGGAATGAGGGAGTGGGGGGTGGGAGGGTGGAAGGGTGGGGAACAGCTGCCACCACTGGGGTGACAGGTGAGGACTTCACGGCCTCGCTGTGTGTGTGCATGTTATCATGCGTGTGTGCGCGTGTGGCTGGTAGCCTAGCGGTTAAGAGCATTGGGCCAGTAACCGAAAGATCGCTGGTTTGAATCTCTGAGCCGACTAGGTGAAAAATCGGCCAAAGTGCCCTTGAGCATAATTGCTCTGGATATGAGTGTTGACTAAAATGTAAATGTGCAAAAAATAATGGTTTGGGTGATGGTATGTACATTGTTTTGGGAGTGGTCAGCCAACTTGGACATGTTAGGGCCATCTCCCCTTCAGTAGGACCATCAAACATCTCAGCCATTGCAAGCAAGTTTCCACAGCTGTGTCTTTTAGACTAAAAGGAATTGAAGCTCTTGTTTTAGGGACCAAAGTCTGAGAATGCCTAGAGACTGAGCCATTTGTCTTGCAGCCTCCCCAGTGCCCTTTTTCTGTCTAAAATACTATGCCATTTAAACTGATAGAATACATTTTTTATTTTTATTTCACCTTTATTTAACCAGGTAAGCTAGTTGAGAACAAGTTCTCATTTACAACTGCGACCTGGCCAAGATAAAGCAAAGCAGTGTGACACAAACAACAACAGAGTTACACATGGAATAAACAAGCGTACAGTCAATAACACAAGACAAAAAAAGAAAGTCTATATACAGTGTGTGCAAATGGTGTGAGGAGGTAAGGCAATAAATAGGCCATAGTAGGGAAGTAATTACAGTTTGGCAAATTAACACTGGAGTGATAGATGAGCAGATGTGATACTTGATGTGCAAGTAGAAATACTGGGGTGCAAAAGTCCAGAAAAGTAAATAAAAACAATATGGGGATGAGGTAGGTAGATTGGGTGGGCTATTTACAGATGGGCTATGTACAGCTGCAGCGATCGGTTTGCTGCTCGGATAGCTGATGTTTAAAGTAAGTGGGGGAAATATAAGTCTCCAGCTTCAGCGATTTTTGCAATTCGTTCCAGTCATTGGCAGCAGAGAACTGGAAGGAAAGGCGGCCAAAGGAGGTGTTGGCTTTGGGGATGACCAGTGAGATATACCTGCTGGAGCGTGTGCTACGGGTGGGTGTTGTTATCGTGACCAGTGAGCTGAGATAAGGCGGAGCTTTACCTAGCATAGACTTATAGATTACCTGGAGCCAGTGGGTCTAGCGACGACTATGTAGCGAAGGCCAGCCGACTAGAGCATACAGGTCGCAGTGGTGGGTGGTATAAGGGGATTTGGTGACAAAACGGATGGCACTGTGATAGACTGCATCCAGTTTGCTGAGTAGACTATTGGAAGCTATTTTGTAAATGACATCGCCGAAGTCAAGGATCGGTAGGATAGTCAGTTTTACGAGGGTATGTTTGGCGGCGTGAGTGAAGGAGGCTTTGTTGCGAAATAGGAAGCCGATTCTATATTTAATTTTGGATTGGAGATGTTTAATATGAGTCTGGAAGGATAGTTTACAGTCTAACCAGACCCTTAGGGATTTATAGTTGTCCACATATTCTAAGTCAGAACCGTCCAGAGTAGTGATGCTAGTCGGGCGGGCGCGGGCAGCAAACGGTTGAAAAGCATGCATTTGGTTTTACTAGCGTTTAAGAGCAGTTGGAGGCCATGGAAGGAGTGTTGTATGGCACTGAAGCTCGTTTGGAGGTTAGTTAAAACAGTGTCCAAAGAAGGGCCAGATGTATACAGAATGGTGTCGTCTGCGTAGAGGTGAATCAGGGAATCATCCACAGCAAGAGCAACATCGTTGATATATACAGAGAAAAGAGTCAGCCCGAGAATTGAACCCTGTGGTACCCCCATAGAGACTGCCAGAGGTCCGGACAACAGGCCCTCCGATTTGACACACTGAACTCTGTCTGAGAAGTAGTTGGTGAACCAGGTGAGGCAGTCATTTGAGAAACCAAGGCTGTTGAGTCTGCCGATAAGCATACAGTGATTGACAGAGTCGAAAGCCTTGGCCAGGTCAATGAAGACGGCTGCACAGTACTGTCTTTTATCGATGGCGGTTATGATATCGTTTAGTACCTTGAGCGTGGCTGAGGTGCACCTGTGACCAGCTCGGAAACCGGATTGCACAGCGGAGAATTCGAAATGATCAGTGATCTGTTTATTGACTTGGCTTTCGAAGACTTTAGAAAGGCAGGGCAGGATGGATATAGGTCTATAACAGTTTGGGTCTAGAGTGTTACCCCCTTTGAAATGGGTAGTAATAGTTTAGTCATTTTCATTGTGTTATTCAGTTCCATCTTTTCATCCATTAGGTGATACTATGAGTATTTAGGAATCAACAGTAGATCAAGGAAAATAGAACATATCATACGCCAATGTTTGGACTGGGGTATGTTTGGCATAACTGAAGCCAAATAGCTGAAAGCATACTGTACTCTCTGTTATCTAAGCCCAAACAGAACTAGCGGAAATGGCAAAGACCCCTTGGGAGTGGGCGAGAACCATGTGCAGCAGCAGTAGCCCATAATAGTTTTAGTCTTTCCCAATTCTCCTCCCCAGGATACTTGATACACATTTGTTTCCATGATTTCCCCCTAAGTGCCCTAATTCAATATCTGTTCTGTGAGGTAGAAGCACAGCAAAGACTGTGTTGGGTTGATGTTTTGTCCTTCCTAATCTTGGTTGGGGCCTATAGCACCTTAAAAGCATTAGTACTACGTATTGTTTTTGGTGATGAGTTACACAGCGACAAGCTTTTCTTGCATTGCTGATACAGGCTCCCAGTTGTATTTTATTCAGATCATTTACTGTTTTGACACATTTGCCATTTGCACAGCTGGCTTAGAACCAAGAGAACTAAAGGAATTCAGATGGAGTATCCTGCCCAAGGGTGCACAGCTGAGCTGCACACCGAGATTTCACTCCTCTGACTGACCCTGCAGTAAGAAGTTGTCTTGAATGTTGGCTGTATGATTAATATACATAATGATATAATATAATCGATCAATCTCATTTGGTAGCAGTGCTCGTCCAGAACCAAATAGTTAATGATGCGTCTAACTCTCGTTCAACTTTAGCTAATTTGCAATGGATTGTCAAGGCATTCAAAATGTAGTTTTGCAGCTTTCATTTGGGCTACAGCTGTAATGACATTATGCCGTCCTTTGTTTGTTGTCTGTGGTCTAGCTCTTGTCCAACGGCGTTAGTGCACATCCTAAAAGCACTAACACCCTGGACCAGAGCTATCCATGGTCTATCACTCTTGCCTGGAGGGGAAAGTTGTTGAAGAGTCTCTGGAAAAGATTAGGTAATTCTAAAAGGATGCATTTCCCTTGTCATGAACCTCATATCACTTGTGTTCCCCCATTTCCCATGTCTCTTGGTGCCATGAAAGCAGGAAATCGTGACCTGGAGTTCCACTGGTGCAGTTTCCATGTCATGTGGCTTGTAGCTGCTAACACAGCTGAAGGACAGCATCCATCTTGGCTCCCTTTAATCTCTCAAACAATTTCAATACTAGCCACTGCAGATATTCATATATCTACTTCTTGAAATGGTGTGCCCCATTTAGCATATGATTAATGTGCTGAATAGATAATCCCTGATTCCTTGAAGTGCCTCACACATGCACACACACAATTGTACTATGGCAAGAGGGACAGCAAGAGCAATGGGTAAGTAGTAGTCATAGGGGCCTTAAGTTGGCAGAAATGGGGAATGAGGCCTAGATTCGTAAGTATCTGATAAGAGTGAGAGAGTATAATGACAACCAGACCTTCAGAGCAGACTCCCGTGTTTTGAAAGTATGCTAGTGAAATTCAGAGGAGATGCAGTGCATTCGGAAAGTATTCAGACCACATTACTTTCCCCACATTTTGTTATCTACACACAATACCTCATAATGACAAAGCGAAAACAGGTTTTTAGAAAGTGAATTAATGTACACTACCGTTCAAAAGTTTGGGGTCACTTAGAAATGTCCTTGTTTTTGAAAGGAAAGCTATTTTTTTGTCCATTAAAATAACATCAAATTGATCAGAAATACAGTGTAGACATTGTTAATGTTGTAAATGACTATTGTCGCTGGAAACAGTTGATTGATTTTTTTAATGGAATATCTACATAAGCGTACAGAGGCCCATTATCAGCAACCATCACTCCTGTGTTCCAATGGCACGTTGTGTTAGCTAATCCACGTTTATAATTTTAAAAGGTTAATTGACCTTCTAGGCAGAGTTGCAAAGAAAAAGCCATATCTCAGACTGGCCAATAAAAATAAAAGATTAAGATGGGCAAAAGAATACAGACACTGGACAGAGGAACTCTGCCTAGAAGGCCAGCATCCCGGAGTCGCCTCTTCACTGTTGATGTTGAGACTGGTGTTTTGCGGGTACTATTTAATGAAGCTGCCAGTTGAGGACTTGTGAGGCGTCTGTTTCTCAAACTAGACACTCTAATGTACTTGTCCTCTTGCTCAGTTGTGCACCGGTGCCTCACACTCCTCTTTCTATTCTGGTTAGAGCCAGTTTGCACTGTTCTGTGAAGGGAGTAGTACACAGCGTTGTACGAGATCTTCAGTTTCTTGGCAATTTCTCGCATGGAATAGCCTTCACTTCTCAGAACAAGAATAGACTGACGAGTTTCAGAAGAAAGGTATTTGTTTCTGGCCATTTTGAGCCTGTAATCGAATCTGCAAATTCTGATGCTCTAGGCCAGTTTAATGCATGAAGACATGCAAAGAAGAATATTTGGAGGAAGACACACAAAGGTTAAATGAAATGCATGTTATCCTCACTTTCCAGCTTATTAGTAAGTAAGCCTTGTCTGAGCCAGAGCGGCCCATAGGGGCAGGAGCCTACCTCCTGTTTCTGCAGCATGATATACAAGTACACCTGCTGGACAAGTACACCTGCTGGACAGGATGCTAGTCTGTCGCAGGGCCTTACCCCCAATCCATCTCCTTAAAGGGATAGTTCACACACATACTATTTTATCTTGTTCCCCAGTCAGATGAACTTGTGGATACAGTTTTTATGGATCTGCATCCAGTATGAAAGAAGTTAGAGATAGTTTGCTAGCTGTTCCTGTAGACTTTTCCAGTCATTGTACTAATGCTAGTTAGCAATTGAGCAAATGCTAGTTAGCAACTTCCATCAAACTGCACGCAGATACATACATACACCTCATTGCCAAAATCACAAACTATCTCTCTAATGCTGAGTGCCAAGCAGAAAGGCATTAGGTCCCATGTTTAGTCTTTGGTATGACGCGACCAGGGATTGAACCCCCAATCTAACACAGGGTTTCCTAAATTCAGCCCTCAGGACCCCAAGGGGTGCACTTTTTTTTTCTTCCCCCTAGCACTACACAGATGATTCAAATAATCAACTAATCATCAAGCTTTGATCATTTGTATCAGCTGTATAGTGTTGGCCCTAGCCTTAGACCTCTCTCTGGAATGTGGCTATCACCTCCTCTGGCCAATAATACAACCCAGAGGAAGAAGGTGGTGATGCTCCCTCCCTGGTCTCTTCCCACACCACTATCTGATCCCAGTGGCTCTCTACTCTTATAGGCATGGTAAATCTTGTTTCATTCCAGTGGCTGATAAATATATCATTGGTTACACCCAGGAGTGTTTTCTTTTTTTAAGTAAATATCTTTGTTTTTCATTTAATGTGAAATTTACTTTTGGGGTTAATACTTTATTTGGACGTTGTATTTCAGCTAGTATTTACATCACATGAACTGAAAAGTAATAACTTGGCCATTATTAGATAATTACCATTTTAGCAGGTCATTTGTATGTAAATATTAATAACAAGTCAACAGTAAAGTACAACCCATTAAATGTTTTCGTTAGTGAGATAGAGTGCATTTAAAAAGTATTCAGACACCTTCACTTTTTCCACATTTTGTTACAGCCTTGAAGCACCTTTGGCAGCGATTACAGCTTCAAGTCTTCTTGGGTATGACGCTACACCTGTATTTGGGGAGTTTATCACATTCTTCTCTGCAGATCCTCTCAAGCTCTGTCAGGTTGGATGTGGAGCATTACTGCACAGCTATTTTCAGGTCTCTCCAGAGGTGTTTGATCAGGTTCAAGTCCGGGCTCTGGCTGAGCCACTCAAGGACATTCAGAAACTTGTCCCGAAACCACTCTTGCATTGTCTTGGCTGTGTGCTTAGGGTCGTTGTCCTGTTGAAAGGTGAACCTTTGCCCCAGTCTGAGGTCCTGAGCACTCTGGAGCAGGTTTTCATCAAGGATATCTTTGTACTTTAATCCGTTCATCTTTCTCCTTGATCCTGATTTGTCTCCCAGTCCCTGCCGCTGAAAAACCACCATGCTTCACGGTAGGGATGGTATTGGCCAGGGGATGAGCGGTGCCTGGTTTCCTCCAGACGTGACGCTTGGCATTCAGGCCAAAGAGTTCAATCTTGGTTTCATCAGACCAGAGAATCTTGTTTCTCATGGTCTGAGAGTCCTTTAGGTGCCTTTTGACGAACTCCAAGCAGGCTGTTTATGTGCCTTTTACCGAGGAGTGGCTTCCATCTGGCCACTCTACCATAATGGCCCGATTGTTGGAGTGCTGTAGAGATGTTTGTCCTTCTGGAAGGTTCTCCCATCTCCACAAAGGCACTCTGGAGCTCTGTCCGAGTGACCATCGGGTTCTTGGTAACCTCGCTGAGCAAGGCCCTTCTCCCTCGGTTGTTCAGTTTGGCCAGGTGGCCAGCTCTAGGAAGAGTCTTGGTGATTCCAAACTTCTTCCATTTAAAAATGATGGAGGCCACTGTGTTCTTGGGGACCTTCAATGCTGCAGAAATGTTTTGGTACCCTTCCCCAGATCTGTGCCTCGACACAATCCTGTCTCGGAGCTTTACGGACAATTCCTTCGAACTCATGGCTTGACATTTGCTCTGACATGCCCTGTCAACGGTGGGACCTTATATAGACAATTATGTGGCTTTCTGAATCATGTCCAATCAATTGAATTTACCACAGGTGGACTCCAATCAAGTTGTAGAAACAATGGAAACAGTATGCATCTGAGCTCAATTTCGAGTCTCATAGCAAAGGGTCAGAATACTTATGTAAATAAGGTATTTATGTTTAAAAGTTTTAATACGTAAAAAAAAAATCTAAAAACCTGTTTTCGCTTTGCCATTATGCGGTATTGTGTGTAGATTGATGAGAAATGTTTTATTTAAGCCATTTTAGTATAAGGCTGTAACAAAATGTGGAAAAAGTGACGGGGTCTGAATACATTCCGAATATACGGGCCAGAAGGACAGGCTCATTCATTTGATTGAAGACGGTTAGGTTGGGGACGAATAAGTGAAATGCTTGCCACTTTAGGCAACAACTACATCTGTATTCTCACGTTGGGGCTCAAATACATGTGCAAATACACCCTTATCATAGCATCTAGGTCCGATGGAGAAAACAGCTAACATTTTCCAGACGTTTTGTCTTCAAGAAATGAAGTCATAATTGTCTGGCATGTGTGACATTTTAAGCACCTGACATTGATGCATAACAAAAGACAGAGTACTCATTACTAGCTGTCAGAGGCTGGTTTGTCTGAATAGATCACAGTAAGATACTTGCATCTCAATAGTCTACAGTGGCCTCCTCACCTCTTCTCTACTTTATCTGTACCGATCCAAAAGAGGACAGGTGAAGGCAATATGGCTCAAACGTAGTAGATAATTTGCTTGCATCTTTCTTTCCACTTTCCAGATCAGTGCTGGGAGGCAAGCAGCAGAGGATAGTTTTGGACTCTGGAGATGCATATAGACCAGGGGTGGGCAAATATGGCCCACAGGCCCGCAAACCCATTCAATCTGGCCCATGGGAGATTTGAGTGAGGTTTTTTGGAGGTGGGGGAATTATTATTTTGGGACTCCAGGCCACACTTGAACTTCTAAAACTAGATAGAAAGTATGTAGAAATTATAATGGACCTATATATTTTCAAATAACTGCCCTTTTTCTGGCCCGCAAATTGAATTTTTTACCCTTTACTGATGTGGCCCTCGAGCCAAAAAGTTTGCCCACCCCTGGTATAGACTGTGTCCTAATCCTTTCCTTGTATATATGACTATCAATTGGTGAAATTACTACATAGGATTAATGTTGGTGTATTATTTAGTGATGCATGTGTCAGTAGTAACTGTGCAGAAACTCTGCAGACGAGTTCCATTTATTAAAAAAAGATCACCCTTTTAAAAATGGATCGTACTTTACTAACATTCATGTAGCTCATATGAAAATAAGACATTTCTGCAATTTGTACCATTTTTCAAATGGTACAAACTCAATTGAGAAAGTGATTAGCATAGTATGCCATTGACTGTAAATATAATTATATTGGAAGCGATACGGTCAGCTAAGGGGGCTGAGGGAGGCAGTTGACAAAGATCTGATTGACAAAGATCTCTTCCTTCATAATCCTAGCTTGTGATGCACACGCTTTCATACATTAATGTCAATAGAAGATTTGCACTCAAAAAATTCAGTTACACAGGTGGATGTCAAAGTAAATTAGGATTCAGGGCTGAGTGAGACACTATATGGGGACTCCCAAAGCCTCCTGTAAACCAAAGCCCAATATCATCATCTGGAATTCCCAAAATAGCAGTGTTTGTGTACAAACCAGAAAGGTACTGAAAGAGCATCATGGGATGTCTGCTGCAGAGGTGTGGACTCGAGTCACATGACTTGGACTCGAGTCAGACTCGAGTCACAAATATGATGACTTGCAACTCGACTTTGACTTTAACACCAATGACTTGTGACTTAACTTGGACTTGAGCCTTTTAACTCGAACTGACTTGATACCCTCCCCAAGCCAAAATATAAAAAATTATGCTATTAAAAAAAGTGTGCAGCGCATCAACTCTTCATTTAACGGATTACAGTTTGAATCAGACAGCAGCCAATCAAATTGTGCCAGCTGAGAAAAAGTTGCGCGTGGCAATGCAGAGGAACGTCGGCGGGTGAATTCAGACGGAGCCCTTGGAAAGACGATACCCAAAATTATTATTTTTGGATATAAAGACTACGCTGTATCAATAAAAAACGAATTGCAACTTGCAAAACATGCGGGAAGAAAATTACAGACGGAGGTGCAACAACTTCCAACTTTGTTCGACATTTGAAGTTGCACAAAGAACAGTAAGTCGTGGCTAATATAGCCGACAGCAATATAGTTTATAACTTTGCTAGTGTAGCATGTAGGCTAACGTAACGTTAAATCAATGAGCCTCCACACAGTCAGTCAGTGCGGGAACATGATCATTGCACCCAAGATTGAGCTACAACTGGCTAGGCAATTGGTAGACTAAATCCTACCTGATGTTACTGCTGTTCCTAAAACCATTGACATACGTTAGCCTACTGTAACCACACACAGAGAGGGTGTGTGTTAAGGTTGGGCGATTGTGTACAAGCCTACATCGCCCGATTGCGCCCCATAGCGATAGTCGATTGCTATGGGGGGGGGGGGGGGGCTTTTTCATGGCTACCCATGTATTTCCATGGAAATATATAAAGTTGATTTGGAAAGTAATAAACATATTTTTAAAAGCATTCATGATTTGCATAAATGTAATATACTAACTATTACTCGTGTTAAAAAAATGGAATGGTATTACATTTGGTGAAAAGAACATTATGACTTGTTTAGGACTCAACTCAAAGTTTAGGACTTGAGACTTGACTTGAGACTTGACTCGGACTTGCCTGTTTTGACTTGGGACTTGAGTGCTAAGGCTTGAGACTTACTTGTGACTTGTAAAACAATGACTTGGTCCCACCTCTGGACTCTGCTGTGAGAATTCCCTGACCCTGCGATTTGAGAGGGCTTCCAAAAGTCCAGTGTCAGCCTTGATCTTTTAGAAGGTCACTTCAGCTACACCCTGCAAGGTCCATAAAGCCTTCCTCTAGCATGCCCTCCAGTGGCAGAGATACAGTACATGGAGGGCGATGCGGACATTGCTGTTACTGTACGTCATCATGATGTTTCAGTCCTAGTTTTAATGTATATACTGTAGTCTCACATTGTCTTGGTGTAAGAGACTTTTAGCAGTATACAGTCTTTCCATTAGTTAAGTGTTGTTGCCTTGATCTAGGCCTACAGTAGGATATATGGTTGTAATGATGGGCATATGATGCACAAAGAATGACAATAGTAATACTGTGACTACTAGTCTCACTCTGCACATAAATTGGTTAGTGTACTTAGACTTCAATCAATTTGATTGAAATTCTTTTTTAATTGTGCCTTGTTTTGGCACATCTACACAATTTATAAACAATCTAGTTTCAAATCCTACTCTGAGCAATTTTATCTCTTACATCACATATGCAGTAGAATATAAATTAGTGCCTTCTGTAGGGCCTTGTTCTATGTGTGTCATGCTAAAAAGCGGTAGCACTGCTGAAGCAAGCACTTGCACTAACACACATATCCAAGCTGTTGCAATTTCTGCTATTGCTCAGAGTGAGGTGGTGGAAGCAGTTGAGTTTCATAGACTAGACGTAACATAGTAAATGTAAATCCGGGACACTCAAGTAGTTTGGAATGGTTACATAAGACAGAAGGTTAATTAAGGAAAAACCAAAAGTAGGGTGGTTGGTCGAGATGGATGAGTGGGCATATATAACGTGATCGTCTAGCAACCCAAAGGTTGCATGTTCAAATCTAATCAAGGACACCTTTAGCATGTTAGCTAATTAGCAACTTTTCAACTACTTTGCAACTACTTAGCATGTTAGCTTACCCTAACCTTAAAACCCTTTAATCCCCTACAGTCGATGTCCGTGCCCCTGCAGAAATCTAATTAGCATCATTTTAAAAATCCCCACCAAAATCCTTCTATTTAAGGTAGAGCAAAAAATGGAGAGCAAAAAATGGAATAGAATGGAATTTTGCATGAGCAAAAAAAAGGATAGGATTAACCCTAACCTTAACCCCTAGCCTAGCTAACGTTAGCCGCAACAAATTGGAATTCGTAAATATATCATAACTTTAGCAAATTCGTAACATATTGTACAAATTGCAATTAGTAACATATTGTATGAATTGCCATTGATAACATATCATATGGAATGGATGATGGATATCCACAAATTAATACATACCATATGAAACGTAACATATCATTGGAGTATCCCGGATTTATATTTACTGGATTTACATACCATCTGAATAGGGTGTGAATATCATGATACTTTTTCTGAGGGGAGGAGGCAGGTGGGACATTCAGATTCTGAATATACCCCATATCCGCAGTATTTGGAATGTATGTAAATAGGATGTATCCCATCAATGGAGGTGCCATGTAACTAGCGTGTATCTTTTTGTAGCCTGCTCTCATTCTGTGAAGTAAACATGATGCAAATGAACGAACGTAAGCCTCACTATTTGTAAAAATAAA
Organism: Salmo salar; assembly: GCF_965601325.2. Taxonomy (NCBI): domain Eukaryota; kingdom Metazoa; phylum Chordata; class Actinopteri; order Salmoniformes; family Salmonidae; genus Salmo; species Salmo salar. The sequence goes on along the minus strand of NC_138292.1, from coordinate 49,598,344 downwards.
TAGAAGAAAACATTTGTTGGTTGATATTCTATGATTGCACCATCTCTGATCAATGTGGATCTCAGTTCCCTAGTTGGTGAAATTATGGCTGTGCGTGAAATATCATTACATTTTTAGTTTAGTCATTTAGCAGATGCTCTTATCCAGAGCAACTTACAGGAGCAATTATGGTTTAGTTCCTTACTAAATGGTACATTTGACAGATTTTTCACTTAGTTGGCTTGGGGATTCAAACCAGCGACCTTTCGTTTACTGGACCTACATTCTTAACCGCTGAACTTAACCGCTCAATGAGGTGAAATGTTCACGCTGTTGCTCATAGAAATGTGATGTGTAGAGACGACATTATTCACCTATCCTGAACAAACCCTAGATTTAGTGGGATGAGAGAAAGGATGGCTACCCACATGGCACAGACGTCAGTTCAACGCCTCTTTTTGATTTACATTTGGTTGAGTTGTCAACCAATGTGACTAACGTGAAATCAACAAAACATGTCACCATGTCATTGGGTTTAAAGTTGGATAAAAAAAAAAAAAAATCCCTTACGTTGATGACTCTTTGCAAATCCAATCAGTTTTTCACGTTGATTCAACGGCATTACTTTGATTATTTTTTTAAACGACGTGGAAACAATGTTGGTTCAACCAGTTTTTGCTGAGTAGGTAGTTTCATGTTATTCCTCTCTGCAATTAGCCGATGGAAAGGTTTATAGCGAATTTTACGCTATATTGAGGGCAGGGAGTACATGTCGACTTGCAGGAAACATCAGTACACACACCAAGGAATTTATGAAACCCATTCAGTATTTGGCATAAGAACACACTACAAATAATACAATTTTAACCACATAATTCGAATTCTTAAGGGATTTCTTACAAGGAAAGAACAGATTAATCTACTAGCTGACGCCATACAGTCTGGCCTGACCTGACCTGAAGAAGGACCTTTGACCTAAACTCACCCAGCAAAAAGTATACCTGTATCTTAAAATTAACAATGCATCAGTTCTGCATTTGATATTTGCCATACTTTAGGTTTGACGGAAGTCTGTTTTTATATCTTAATTTTTACACAGGGTTAGGGAGTGTTTGAAGGGCTCATGTTACATGTTCCATTAGAGGACCCTTATTAGCTCTTCTTTCCTTTCAGGACAATAAACAAATGCCATTTGTAGAGCTCCATACCAACCCATATCTCCTCCTCCATTTCCTCAAGGGCTGATATCTCCTCTTACACACAGTAAATGTTAAGGCCACTAATACATAATTGCTAATGAACCTTTCGCTGAATCCTAGGACTTCTTATGATGAACAAAATATATCTCCCCTTGAATCATTCCATTAAAACAGAACATTTATTTTGTATTAAGAATATGGATGGGGGCCACCCGAGGGGCGCACTACAGACCCGGGTTCGATCCCAGACTGTGTTACAGCCGGCCATGACTGGGAAACCCATGAGGCGGCGCACAATTGGCACAGGATGTCCTTGTCTCATCGCGCACTAGTGACTCCTTGTGGCAGGCCGGGTGCCTGCAAGCTGACTTCAGTCACCAGTTGCACGGTGTTTCCTCTGACACATTGGTGTTGCTGGCTACCGGGTTAAGCGAGCAATGTGTCAAGAAGCAGTGCGGCTTGGCAGGGTCATGTTTCGGAGGACGCATGGTTCTCGACCTTCGCTTCTCCGGAGTCTGTACAGTAGTTGCAGCGACGGGACAAGACTGTAACTACCAATTGAAGAAAAAGGGGTAAAAGCACAAAAACAACTAAAGAATATGGATAGAAATGTTTTATTAAAGAAGACCTAAAAGATCAATACAGTGCAGTTGAGCAGAAGTATTATCAATGATTGCCTTAAAGTGATTTGCATAATTTTAGCCAGCAGTTTTGAATGTAGTGATCAATGTGCCAAAACGGGTCCCTGAAGATTGTCCACAATTGTGTTCTACCTCATCTATGTCATCTACAGTACCTCATCTACCTCATATATGTTATGTCCTGTATAAAAAAAATGTGTATGATATGTTGCGAATTCCAATTCGTACAATATGCTACAAATTTGTAAGTGCTTAAGATCCCGGAATACATCTTTATAATGATTTGAATAATTTTAGGATTACTTTATCCTATCCCAGGTATTCCTTAAAGAGGTGGGGTTTCAGGTGTCTCCGGAAGGTGGTGATTGACTCCACTGTCCTGGTGTCGTGAGGGAGCTTGTTCTACCATTGGGGTGCCAGAGCAGCGAACAGTTTTGACTGGGCTGAGCGGGAACTGTGCTTCCGCAGAGGTAGGGGGGCCAGCAGGCCAGAGGTGGATGAATGCAGTGCCCTTGTTTGGGTGTAGGGCCTGATCAGAGCCTGAAGGTATGGAGGTGCCGTTCCCTTCACAGCTCCGTAGGCAATCACCATGGTCTTGTAGCGGATGCGAGCTTCAACTGGAAGCCAGTGGAGAGAGCGGAGGAGCGGGGTGACGTGAGAGAACTTGGGAAGGTTGAACACCAGACGGGCTGCGGCATGCTGGATGAGTTGTAGGGGTTTAATGGCACAGGTAGGGAGCCCCGCCAACAGCGAGTTGCAGTAATCCAGACGGGAGATGACAAGTGCCTGGATTAGGACCTGCGCCGCTTCCTGTGTAAGGCAGGGTCGTACTCTGCTTACGTTGTAGAGCATGAACCTACAGGATCGTGTCACCGCCTTGATGTTAGCGGAGAACGACAGGGTGTTGTCCAGGGTCACGCCAAGGCTCTTAGCACTCTGGGAGGAGGACACAATGGAGTTGTCAACCGTGATGGCGAGATCATGGAACGGACAGTCCTTCCCCAGGAGGAAGAGCAGCTCCATCTTGCCGAGGTTCAGCTTGAGTTGGTGATCCGTCATCCACACTGATATGTCTGCCAGACATGCAGAGATGCGATTCGCCACCTGGTTATCAGAAGGGGGAAAGGAGAAGATTAATTGTGTGTTGTCTGTGTAGCAATGATAGGAGAGACCATGTGAGGATATGACAGAGCCAAGTGACTTGGTGTATAGCGAGAATAGGAGAGGGCCTAGAACAGAGCCCTGGGGGACACCAGTGGTGAGAGCACGTGGTGCGGAGACGGATTCTCGCCACGCCACCTGGTAGGAGCGACCTGTCAGGTAGGACACAATCCAAGAGTGAGCCGCGCCGGAGATGCCCAACTCGGAGAGGGTGGAGAGGAGGATCTGATGGGTCTAGAAGGATGAGAGCAGAGGAGAGAGAGTTAGCTTTAGCAGTGCGGAGAGCCTCCGTGACACAGAGAAGAGCAGTCTCAGTTGAATGACCAGTCTTGAAACCTGACTGATTTGGATCAAGAAGGTCATTCTGAGAGATAGCAAGAGAGCTGGCCAAGGATGGCGCACTCAAGAGTTTTGGAGAGAAAAGAAAGAAGGGATACTGGTCTGTAGTTGTTGACATCGGAGGGATCGAGTGTAGGTTTTTTGAGAAGGGGTGCAACTCTCGCTCTCTTGAAGACGGAAGGGACGTAGCCAACGGTCAAGAATGAGTTGATGAGCGAGGTGAGGTAAGGGAGAAGGTCTCCGGAAATGGTCTGGAGAAGAGAGGAGGGGATAGGGTCAAGCGGGCAGGTTAGGTTGTTGGGCGGCCGGCCGGCCGTCACAAGTCGCAAGATTTCATCTGGAGAGAGAGGGGAGAAAGAGGTCAAAGCATAGGGTAGGGCAATGTGAGCAGGACCAGCGGTGTCGTTTGACTTAACCTCTCTAGGGTAGGTGGGACGAAATCGTCCCACCTACTCAACAGCCAGTGGAATCCCGTGGCGCGTTATTCAAATACCTTAGAAATGCTATTACTTCAATTTCTCAAACATATGACTTTTTTACACCATTTTAAAGACAAGACTCTCGTTAATCTAACCACACTGTCCGATTTCAAAAAGGCTTTACAACGAAAGCAAAACATTAGATTATGTCAGCAGAGTACCCAGCCAGAAATAATCAGACACCCATTTTTCAAGCTAGCATATAATGTCACATAAACCCAAATCACAGCTAAATGCAGCACTAACCTTTGATGATCTTCATCAGATGACAATCCTAGGACATTATGTTATACAATACATGCATGTTTTGTTCAATCAAGTTCATATTTATATCAAAAAACAGCTTTTTACATTAGCATGTGACATTCAGAACTAGCATACCCACCGCAAACTTCCGGTGAATTTACTAAATTACTCACGATAAAAAAATATAACAATTATTTTAAGAATTATAGATACAGAACTCCTTTATGCAATCGCTATGTCCGATTTTAAAATAGCTTTTCGGTGAAAGCACATTTTGCAATATTCTGAGTAGATAGCCCAGCCATCACGGGCTAGCTATTTAGACACCCACCAAGTTTAGCCCTCACCAAAGTCAGATTTACTATAAGAAAAATTTGATTACCTTTGCTGTTCTTCGTCAGAATGCACTCCCAGGACTTCTACTTCAATAACAAATGTTGGTTTGGTTCAAAATAATCCATAGTTATGTTCAAATATCCTCTGTTTTGTTCGTGCGTTCAAGACACTATCCGAAGGGTAAAGAAGGGTGACGCGCCCGAAATATTACATTACCGTACTTCGAAGCATGTCAACCGCTGTTTAAAATCAATTTTTATGCCATTTTTCTCGTAAAAAAGCGATAATATTCCGACCGGGAAACCCAGTTTTAGTTCAAAGACAGAAAATAAAAACATGGGGTCGCCTCGTGCACACGCCTCAGTCTCATTGTTCTCTGATCGACCACTTACCAAAGGCGCTAATGTTTTTTAGCCAGGGCCTGCAAAGACATCATTCAGCTTTTTCCCGCCTTCTGAGAGCCTATGGGAGCCGTAGGAAGTGTCACGTTACAGCAGAGATCCTCAGTTTTCAATAAAGAGAGTGAAGAAGCCCAAGAAATTGTCAGACAGGCCACTTCCTGTAAGGAATCTTCTCAGGTTTTTGCCTGCCATATGAGTTCTGTTATACTCACAGACACCATTCATACAGTTTTAGAAACTTTAGGGTGTTTTCTATCCAAAGCCAATAATTATATGCATATTCTAGTTTCTGGGCAGTAGTAATAACCAGATTAAATCGGGTACGTTTTTTATCCGTCCGTGCAAATACTGCCCCCTACCCCCAACAGGTTAACAAACGAGGATCGGATGTCGTCGACCTTCTTTTCAAAATGGTTGACGAAGTCATCCGCTGAGAGGGAGGAGGTGGGGGAGGGGGAGGAGGATTCAGGAGGGAGGAGAAGGTGGCAAAGAGCTTCCTAGGGTTAGAGGCAGATGCTTGGAATTTATAGTGCCACAGGAAAGGAAGACCCAGAGTTACCTCTGCTGCAGAGGATAAATTCAGTTGAGTTAACTGCACCTCAGATTGCAGCCCAAATAAATGCTTCACAGAGGTCAAGTAACAGACACATCTCAACATCAACTGTTCGGAGGAGACTGCGTGAATCAGGCCTTCATGATCGAATTGTTGCAAATAAAGCCACTACTAAAGGACCAATAAAAAGAAGAGACTTGCTTGGGCCAAGAAACACGAGCCATGAACATTTGAATGGTGGATGAGTCCAAATGTGAGATTTTTGGTTCCAACCGTTGTGTCTTCGTGAGACGCAGAGTAGGTAAACGGATGATCTCCACATGTGTAGTTCCCACCGTGAAGCATGTTGGAGGAGGTGTGATGGTGTCAGTGATTTATTTAGAATTCAAGGCACACTTAACCAGCATGGCTACCACAGCATTCTACAGTGATACTCCATCCCATCTGGTTTGCGCTTAGTGGGACTATCATTTGTTTTTCAACAGGACAATGACCCAACACACTTCCAGGCTGAGTAAGGGCTATTTGACCAAGAAGGAGAGTGATGGGGTGCTGCATCAGATGACCTGGCCTCCACGCAATTGAGATGGTTTGGGATGAGTTAGACCGCTGAGTGAAGAAAAAGCCGCCAACAAGTGCTCAGAATATGTGGGAACTTCAAGACTGTTGGAAAAGCATTCCAGATGAAGCTGGTTGAGAGAATTCCAAGGGAAGCACACTCTCAACAATAGCGGACTGCAAATCTAGGAGAGGGAAAATACCTGTGGAAGAGTAAGGTTTTTGGGGAGTTTGATATACCAATTTCTCGCTTTGTCAAACAGCAGTTCCTCTCCTTGTCACTATTAATGATGACTAACATGATACCATCTGGTGTCAATACATTTATTTTAAATAAAGAGCTCAGAACTTTCAGGGTAGCTATATTTAAAAATGGAAATATAATATTTTGAATCTAATGCTGCCATCAACTTTATATATATCACAGAAGACTGAAATATAACAAAACTGTTTGACATAGAAACACAGAATTTTCGTTGTTTAATTTGTATTATCTTTATTAATGATGAAATTGTGAAAAATATGAATAACTTTCCACCCATGAGGCCAAAGAGGGTGCTTTTGGTCATTGACTGCAGGAAAGGGCTACCCTGATTGATTGTGGTATATTTGATAGAAAACATTCTGGTAGAAGTGAGTCTCGGGTTTTACCAGAAGATGGCACTGTGTGTCTTGATTAGTTTTTTCCTTAGGCATCGGCAACACATTGTTGGCTAATTCACTTTGAGTGGTGTAACATAACTTACATTTGTAACACTGTTGTCTCCATTTCACTATAATGTCATTTCTATTATGACAAAATGTGTTATTGTCATTGAATTTCTCACTTTTCACACTTCACAAATCTGTAATTGTGTTTAAATCCTTGACATATTGGGAAAATGTGATTAAACCAAGAGAAGACATTGGGTCCTATTGCTCCATTTGTTTACCTATGAACCATCTTTAGGCAATAACCGAGAGTATAGCGTGATAAATCGGGCTGAAATCTTTCTCAAAATATCCCCATAGTTCTGCCCTTATACAATGGTTGCGTTCCAGGTCATCTTTTCTGCAGTCGTGCTGCACAGATGATCAGATCTCACAACCACATTAATATGATACAGCAATATTTTGAGATGCACAGCATATAGACGACTTGGAACGCCATCTACAATATGTAATTCCACTGCTGGGTGAAGTTCACCCCAGGTACAGAACTAGAATCCGCTTCCTCTCCCACAACCCTAACCACAAACCATTAGAGGGGAATATGCTAAACTGACCAAAGATCAGCATCTCGGGGCAACTTCATCCTACACCTAATACAGCCCTGTTGTCCTAACTGAATGTGGCGTGTATGTGAACATGTCTTTCTCTGTCTCTGTGATTCCAGGGCTTCATCAGAAGCCACTGATGAGGAAGTGTAATCGGTGAAAAGGTCAAAGGTGAAAGGTCAGGATGACGACAGTAGCCGTGGAATATGAACACATGGAGATCACGCAGCAGTACAGTAGCAGCGACATGGTCAACAACCGCTGGGATGACGAGTGGGATAACGAGAACAGCTCGGCTCGCCTGTTCGAGCGCTCGCGCATCAAGGCCCTGGCAGGTGAGTGAGGCGGAGAGGAGAGAGAGTGTTGTTGGCATTGCATTCACTTTGCATTCACTTAATCTCATAGAATAGCAATGGTCATATGATGATGTACACCTGGACTTCGGTTCAAATACTATTCAAAATAGTGTAGCTGTGCGTGCCTGATGCAATGAAACCAATAAAAATGATCCCTAAAAGTGCAAACCCTACTCACCTGGCACTCCAGGCAGGCAAAGCAAATGCTCAAAGTAGATGTTTGCAGACGGATACAGGAAGATTTGGAAGAAACCTCTTTGAAACTGCCCGGCGACCACATCATTAATTTGTATATAGATCAATGTGTGTTGAGAAATTAAACTGAGAAAATAAGAAGTGATCATTTGGTGCACATAAGCAATTATTGTTGGCGGTAATAGTAGAATGGTTGTGACTTTCTATCATTGAGCTGTTTTAAATTAGAGATTATGTACAAAATCCCCATGGCAAAGTCATCTAGGCTTACTGGAACAGAGAGTTTCAATAGGTAAATGCCTGCACAGAACCAGAAGCCAACCCTGCAATTAAGCAGTGTTTTGACAAGAGAAAAAAAATGATCAAAAATAGAAATGAGAAAGTGTTCTTTGGTTTCTCTTCTTTCTGGCCGGAGACCACAAGCTGTTTACAGAACTTGAAAAAAAGCCCTCTGCATTCCGATGAGCATCCTGCTTCTCTCATGACTGTTTTCCTGCATTCCTGCCCAGCAGAGCATACGCCTCTCCCCCACCTCCACTTGCTGCAGTCAAGTGTCTTCAATGGCTACATGAACACCTACCTACTAGATGCCCTTCAAATCCAACCCAGTAACCAGGCGCCCTGGGTTGAATCAAAAACTGGTCATTCTGCTATTAAACTTTGTAAAATGAGAATGAAATCAACAGAAAATGAATTCAAAACATTTGATTGAAGAGGGCCCGCTTGATGTTTACAGTAATGGTGTTACTATTGCATCTGAGAATCATCTCATCCCATATGACTCAAACAGGAAGTGACATAATTACATTCCCAGTGGCTTGGTAACTCTGTAACCCAACCAAAAAAATGTACAATGTTATTTCCTCAAGTGCTTTTGTGGTCATAGTGTATCAGCCGTTTTGTGATTAGCAACAGTTTATATTTGAGCCTTTGCCAGTGCCACATATTAGTGGAGATTTTAATGTGAGAGGGAGATTGAGATTGGATGTTGTCTATCGTAACTACGTCAAGAGGTCGCTTGTAGGCTGCACATATAGTAGGCAATTCAATTTATAGAAGCCATGTAGCCTGTAGGTTCATGCTCTACAACATTCGCAGAGTACGACCCTGCCTCACACAGGAAGCGGCGCAGGTCCTAATCCAGGCACTTGTCATCTCCCGTCTGGGTTACTGCAACTCGCTGTTGGCTGGGCTCCCTGCCTGTGCCATTAAACCCCTACAACTCATCCAGAATGCCGCAGCCCGTCTGGTGTTCAACCTTCCCAAGTTCTCTCACGTCACCCCGCTCCTCCGCTCTCTCCACTGGCTTCCAGTTGAAGCTCGCATCCGCTACAAGACCATGGTGATTGCCTACGGAGCTGTGAAGGGAACGGCACCTCCATACCTTCAGGCTCTGATCAGGCCCTACACCCAAACAAGGGCACTGCGTTCATCCACCTCTGGCCTGCTGGCCCCCCTACCTCTGAGGAAGCACAGTTCCCGCTCAGCCCAGTCAAAACTGTTCGCTGCTCTGGCACCCCAATGGTGGAACAAGCTCCCTCACGACGCCAGGACAGCGGAGTCAATCACCACCTTCCGGAGACACCTGAAACCCCACCTCTTTAAGGAATACCTAGGATAGGATAAAGTAATCCTTCTAACCCCCCCCTTAAAAGATTTAGATGCACTATTGTAAAGTGGTTGTTCCACTGGATATCATAAGGTGAATGCACCAATTTGTAAGTCGCTCTGGATAAGAGCGTCTGCTAAATGACTTAAATGTAATGTAAATGTAGCCTAAGAGATGTTTTCTATTGGGGACTTGAGTAGGCCTAAATATGGTAGGGTGCTACTGTTGTGATGACTGGTCTAATGTATGAATGGATCCAGAAAGTTGATATGTTGCACCTGCATATTTTGTATTTTTGCATTTCGGCTAATTTACCATTCTTTCTCGGCATATCCTCTCTTCAGTTGTCATACGTTCTTGGGGAGGATAGACTATGGCCATCTTTTTTTAACGCTGATCTGTATAGCCTGTAGACCTACTTGCTGTTTGCAATGGAATGGTTGGAGAACGCGTCGCACGCAGCAAATTTATGGCGACATTGTGTAAGTAAATAGGCCTACGGTACGCTACAACAGCACTCACACTTACACACACACACTGAACGTTCATGATTGATCATGCAGAGAAGGCCGCACAGAAAACACGTTTAGGCATTGCATGTCATTTAACAGTTCCATTTCATGTCATGCTGTTCATATAAATAATTTATTGTAATTTAATAGCGGCACACATTGTTATGTTGCAACCACGTTGTCCCAAGACGTTGATGATGGCACGGTGTCTGATATTTCTGCCACGGCCCCTTGTTTTGCAAGGTTGAAACCTGCTTTGTCCACATATATTAGCTCATATGTGGTCCTGCAGTTCCCTGAGTCTGATGCAGTTATTTGCAATGACCATATTTACAATGTGGGGCTCCTGCTCTGGGGTTAACAGTCAACCTCTTCAACCAGATACTGGTTTTCTTGCAGTTCTGTAAAACATTTGAATGGTTTTAGTGATAGATCCTTCTCATTATGAAAGTACAGTACATATTACTGTATCAGTAAGACAACAGCACTTACAGTTACTTACCGGTTGTCATTTCGAAATATCATGATGATACCTGCAACTGTATAGCGGCTCAGATTTGGTTTAACCCATTGCCCAGCCTCCCTCATGCTCATCCCATGGTTGACAACATGGTCAACAACAGTCGCTCTGATTTCATCAGTTATGTTCCTGACTCCTCTTCCTCTTCCCTGTCCTCTCCTCCCCATCTTACTTCAACTCTTCCTTCTCCTCCTCCTCTTACTTCTTGACCTCCTCATCCTCCTCTAGTTCTCACCCCTCTTACTCTTTGTCCAATATTGGCCTCCATTATTGTCCAAACCAAATGTTTACCTGTGGTCTATTTATAGTGCTCAAGCTCTGATTTGTAAGTGAACTCATTATCTGAAAGTGTTTCCACATGTCAATGTGGAAAGGCAATTGGCAAAATAGTGTAGCAATGTAGAGACCAATGTTTACAGTTTTGCTAGAAGTGTGTTATTAAATTACAACCTGAGTGTAAAGCAGAGAATGTGCATTCACTTTGGCACCCTACAAGTGTTAATGGTTTCAGAGATAGTACTTCAAGAATCACTGTTAGTGTTTAACCTGTTGAGGACAGACGTTCCGCTAGCGGAACCCCGTTCCGCCTGCGGAACCCCTAGCCAACAGCCAATGGCATCGCACGGCGCAAAATACAAAACCAACTAAAATACCACAATTCAATTTTCTCAAACAATCAACTATTTTACACCATTTTAAAGATAAGACTCTCGTTAATCTAACCACATTGTCCGATTTCAAAAAGGCTTTACAGCGAAAGCAAAACATTAGATTATGTTAGGAGAGTACCCTGCCAAAAATATTCACACAGCCATTTTCAAAGCAAGCATATATGTCACAAAAACCAAAACCACAGCTAAATGCAGCACTAACCTTTGATGATCTTCATCAGATGACACTCCTAGGACATTATGTTATACAATACATGCATGTTTTGTTCAATCAAGTTCATATTTATATCAAAAAACAGCTTTTTACATTAGCATGTGATGTTCAGAACTAGCATACCCACCGAAAACTTCCGGTGAATTTACTAAATTACTCATGATAAACGTTGACAAAATACATAACAATTATTTTAAGAATTATAGATACAGAACTCCTTTATGCAATCGCGGTGTCAGATTTTAAAATAGCTTTTCGGCGAAAGCACATTTTGCAATATTCTGAGTAGATAGCCTGGCCATCACGGCTAGCTAATTTGACACCCACCAAGTTTGGGACAACCTAAACTCAGAATTACTATTAGAAAAATTGGATTACCTTTGCTGTTCTTCGTCAGAATGCACTCCCAGGACTTCTACTTCAACAACAAATGTTGTATTGGTTCCAAATAATCCATAGTTATATTCAAATAGCTCTGTTTTGTTCGTGCATTCAGGTCACTATCCGAAGCGAGCGCATTTCGTGACAAAAAAATTACAAATATTCCATTACCGTACTTAGAAGCATGTCAAACGCTGTTTAAAATACATTTTTATGCAATTTTTCTCATAAAATAGAGATAATATTCCAACCGGGCAACGTTGTATTCATTCAAAGGCTGAAAGAAACAAATGGAGTAGTCTCGTGACCACGCATCTCCAGTGTCACTGTCCCAAGGCTGACCACTTACAAATTCTCCTGCTGTTCTTCGCCCAGAGACAGCAGACACCCCATTCCACTTTCTGGCGGCTTTAGAGAGCCAATGGAAGCCTTAGAAAATGTCACATTACAGCACAGATGCTGTATTTTTGATAGAGATGCCCTTGAAGGAGAACAAATTGTCACAGGGCACTTCCTGTATAGAATCTTCTCAGGTTTTGGCCTTCCATATGAGTTCTGTTATACTCACAGACACCATTCAAACAGTTTTAGAAACTTGAGTGTTTTCTATCCAAATCTACTAATTATATGCATAATCTAGTTTCTGGGCAGGAGTAGTAACCAGATTAAATCGGGTACGTTTTTTATCCGGCCGTGAAAATACTGCCACCTATCCCATTAAGCATTCAGAAAAAACTAAGATCCCCATTAGCTGTTGCGAAAGCAACATCTACAGTCGTGGCCAAAAGTTTTGAGAATGACACAAATATTAATTTTCAGTCTGCTGCCTCAGTTTGTATGATGGCAATTTGCATATACTCCAGAATGTTATGAAGAGTTATCAGATGAATTGCAATCAATTGCAAAGTCCCTCTTTGCCATACAAATGAACTGAATCCCAAAAAAAACATTTCCACTGCATTTCAGCCCTGCCACAAAAGGACCAGCTGACATCATGTCAGTGATTCTCTCGTTAACACAGGTGTGAGTGTTGACAAGGACAAGGCTGGAGATCACTCTGTCATGCTGATTGAGTTCGAATAACAGAATGGAAGCTTCAAAAGGAGGGTGGTGCGTGGAATCATTGTTCTTCCTCTGTCAATCATGGTTACCTGCAAGGAAACACATGCCGTCATCATTGCTTTGCACAAAAAGGGCTTCACAGGCAAGGATATTGCTGCCAGTAAGATTGCACCTAAATCAACCATTTATCAGATCATCAAGAACTTCAAGGAGAGCGGTTCAATTGTTGTGAAGAAGGCTTCAGGGCACCCAAGAAAGTCCAGCAAGCACCAGGGGACCGTCTCCTAAAGTTGATTCAGCTGCGGGATCGGGGCACCACCAGTACAGAGCTTGCTCAGGAATGACAGCAGGCAGGTGTGAGTGCATCTGCACGCACAGTGAGGCGAAGACTTTTGGAGGATGGCCTGGTGTCAAGAAGGACGGCAAAGAAGCTACTTCTCTCCAGGAAAAACATCAGGGACAGACTGATATTCTGCAAAATGCACAGGGATTGGACTGCTAAGGACTGAGGTAAAATAATTTTTCTGATGAATCCCCTTTCCGATTGTTTGGGGCATCCGGAAAAAAGCTTGTCCGGAGAAGACAAGGTGAGCGCTAGCATCAGTCCTGTGTCATGCCAACAGTAAAGCATCCTGAGACCCTTCATGTGTGGGTTGTTTCTCAGCCAAGGGAGTGGGATCACTCACAATTCTGCCTAAGAAGACAGCCATGAATAAAGAATGGTACAAATGCATCCTCTGAGAGCAACTTCTCCCAACCATCCAGGAACAGTTTGGTGACGAACAATGCCTTTTCCAGCATGATGGAGCACCTTGTAATAAGGCAAAAGTGATAACTAAGTGGCTCGGGGAACAAAACATCGATATTTTGGGTCCATGGCCAGGAAACTCCCCAGACCTTAATCCATTGAGAATTTGTGGTCAATCCTCAAGAGGCGGGTGGACAAACAAAAACCCACAAATTCTGCCAAACTCCAAGCATTGATTATGCAAGAATGGACTGCCATCAGTCAGGATGTGGCCCAGAAGTTAATTGACAGCATGCCAGGGCGGATTGCAGAGGAAGAGTCAACACTGCGAAAAAGACGTGTACTTTGTGAAAAAGAACACTGTGAAAAAGAAGGGTCAACACTGCAAATATTGACTCTTTGCATCAACTTCATGTAATTGTCAATAAAAGCCTTTGACACTTATGAAATGCTTGTAATTATACTTCAGTATTCCATAGTAACATCTGACAAAAATATCTAAAGACACTGAAACAGCAAACGTTGTGGAAATTAATATTTGTGTCATTCAAAACTTTTGGCCACGACTGTAGTCTTCACACACACAAACGCTATCTTAATTTGACCCTGCTTCTCTGCGACAACAGAGTGATCAAATTAAGATTGCAGATCTGTATGCAGGTCTCCTATTTCAAGGTAAGTCAGAAAAGAAAGGTTTATTTTGGTGCATACGTTTTCCACTTACTGCAAATCTGTGGGCTTGGCCATTCTCCATTAATTGTTCTGACTTAATTCTTTGTAGCATCATGTTAAACTTTTGAGAAGAGGCTACTTCATAAGCTCAGCAAAGACCCTATTGTTTTACATCCAACTAAAATAAAAGCATATCTACATTAACCTTGGCACAAGGAAATGGAATGGAAGTGTAACGATCGTCTGTTGAAGAAGGGGACCAAAGCGCAGCGTGCTGAGTGTTCATTATAATATTTAATAATAAGAAACACTTTAACAAAAGAAAGCCACCAGTTCTGTCAGGTCACAATGTACAAAACAGAAAATAACTATCCACAAAACCCCAAAGGAAAAAGGCTGCCTAAGTATGACTCCCAATCAGCGACAACGATGTACAGCTGTCCCTGATTGAGAGCCATACCAGGCCAAAACAAAGAAATACAAAGCATAGAAAAAAGGAGATAGAATGCCCACCCAAATCACACCCTGACCAAACCTAAATAGAGACATAAAAAAGGCTCTCTCAGGTCAGGGCGTGACAGGAAGACTGTGTAATTGTTATTAACAACTCAATTTGACATTTTTAAAGAGATTTCACTCACAATTTTTGGGTATTTTCAATTTGTCTGATTATCACAGAGGTTGACCATCACACAAACCCACCCAGAAACCCACACCCCTATGTCACCACCCTATTTCCTTTCCCTGTTTCATAGTAATTCCTATGAGGTGAGTCATGTAGAAGGATGTGTGTATTTTTCTTGTCTAAGAATCTAACTTAAAACCGAGCATTACAAGTCTAGATGAAGAGGCTTGTATAAAGAGGTTATGGAAAAGTAGGGAGCAGAGGTGACTTGCAACTCAACTTTGACTTTAACACCAATGACTCGTGACTTAACTTGGACTTGAGCCTTTTAACTCGAACTGACTTGATACCCTCCCCAAGCCCAAATATAAAAAATTATGCTATTAAAAAAAGTGTGCAGTGCATCAACTCTTCATTTAACGGACTACAGTTTGAATCAAACTGTGCCAGCTGAGAAAAAGTTGCGTGTGGCAGTGCAGAGGAACGTCGGCAGGTGAATTCAGACGGAGCCCTTGGAAAGATGATACCCAAAATTATTATTTTGTGATATAAAGACTACGCTGTATCAACAAAAACGGATTGCAACTTGCAAAACATGCGGGAAGAAAATTACAGATGGAGGCACAACAACTTCCAACTTTGTTCGACATTTGAAGTTGCACAAAGAACGGTAAGTCATGGCTAATATAGCCGACAGCTATATAGTATATAACTTTGCTAGTGTAGCATGTAGGCTAACTTAACGTTAAATCAATGAGCCTCCACACAGTCAGTCAGTGCGGGAACGTGATCATTGCACCGAAGATTGAGCTACAACTGGCTAGGCAGTTGATAGCCTAAATCCTGCCTGATGTTACTGCTGTTCCTAAAACCATTGACATACGTTAGCCTACTGTAACCACACACAGAGAGGGTGTGTGTTAAGGTTGGGCGATTGTGTACAAGCCTACATCGCCCCATAGCGAACCTCGATAGTCGATTGCTATGGGGCGGGGTCTTTCTCATGGCTACCCATGTATTTCCATGGAAATATAAAGTTGATTTGGAAAGTAATAAATATATTTTTAAAAGCATTAATGATTTGCATTAATGTAATATACTAACTATTACTCTTCTCTTACATTTGGTGAAGAGAACATTATGACTTGTTTAGGACTCGCAACTCAAAGTTTAGGACTTGAGACTTGACTTGAGACTTGTCGATCTTGACTTGAGACTTGACTTGGACTTACCTGTTTTGACTTGGGACTTGAGTGCTAAGACTTGAGACTTACTTGTGACTTGTAAAACAATAACTTGGTCCCACCTCTGGTAGGGAGGCTGTGGAAGAATAGCCCTTCGCAAGGCGATGGCCTTGTGGATACCTAGTGACCAAACCAAGGAAGACTTTAATGTGTCGTGTGTTTGTGCCATTTACAGTTCATAACTTTTTTTTGCTCTGTACAACTAGGAAAGCATATTCATCATGTGTTTTTACCCAGTGTATATTTTTTCATATAATTTTTTACCCCTCCCTTATGCTTTATTGTGACACAACAAATATGATATTATTTAACACATAATAATATAATTTATATTATGGGAATTCTAGTGTCATTATTAGCATGTGTTCCTCAAACTGCCCAAGCACATGAACTACTGTACATAGGGATCTACATCTATGGATCTGCATCTAAGGTTGGACAGACAGTCAGCCAGGCAGAAAGACAGAGAGACTGTGTCCTTTTTGGCCTTTTGTCATTCCCTGTGTTCATTGTCGTAATGATTTCGATTTGTCTTTTCGCACAGTTGCTGGAAAACAAATGACGGCAACACTTGTGGTATTGAGATGAGCATGAATTCATAACATCATGAGGAGTAGATATAAGGCAGCATATCTGTGGCCTCCTCCTTCGCCACAAGGCTTTCTCATGAACAGGAAGAGGACAAATGGGATATTGTTGATGATGCTGCTACTGTATGTAGCAAGAATACTCTGCGGCAGAGAACTCCTGAGACTGCCATGAATATAAGGCAACATGGTTGAGTCAGTGGCTAAATCCAAAGGGGAATCATTATGGAAAACATTTTGTCAGAGTCTTGTATGGTATGGATTTAATTTGGTTGTATTTACTAGGATTATCTGGACTTTACAATTATTTTGTTTGTTTGTGTGACCACCTTTTTAAAATTATTATTATTTTTATTATTGGGGGTGTGGGGTACAGGTACAAAATAGATGTCATATAATTTCATTTTCAGTTCATATCATATTAACTTGTGGGCTGCCACTCAAAAATAAAAAATAAACATTAAAAAAAGATAAATAAATACAAAGTATTGATTATTATGATCATATTACAGAGTTAAAAGGTAATAACAAATGTAGTATGTAAAGCAAAATAAACAAAAATAAGTGAGCTTCACCCTAACCTCCCATCCCATCCCCAAACCCCACCCATCCAACATGTCTCCATCCAATGTAAAATGTTTCCTTGGTGTTAAATACAGTCTGTGAACAAACTTAAATGTAAAGTATAAATTGATGGTTCGGATTACAGGATGCCAAGTTCCATATTCTGGTCCAGTTAAAGGGTTGTTCAGATTCACTTATATCTGTGGACCACACTTTTTTAATGACTAGCTCAGAATATGAAACACTAACTGTTATAGAAAGTGTCTCTGCTTAGAGAGAAATCTATGTCTGTCCTTTCCCTGGCAGTGTTCGCTAAGGTACCTTGGCCATTTATGTTTGATTTGTAATCAGAATCCTTTTCGCTTTGTGATGTTCTGCCTAGTGGAAACTGGTTGAGTGTGCTCCTGCTTTGTTTGGGAAGCAACCATTCATGGGCCAATATGCAGACTATTCATCCATTAGGAAGAAAGAGGGGGGGGGGGCTTTCAGTTCACCTCTGAAACAGGATGTTTGGAGGGTCACTTTTTGACAGGACATTGGTTGCTCACATTATTTCAAACCAGCATTTATACATTTCTGGAATGGCCAGATTTTTCCTCTGTCACTGACTGAACAACAATGCTGGGAAATGGCAGGGTTGTATCCTGGCTAGCTTCCCTCTACCCCCTCCTCTCTTCAAGCTTGGTACGGCCCAACGTCCTCCCTCTTTCTCCCCACTGCATGGAAATGAGGCGGTGATATCATCACTGAGCTCCCAGGCAGTGGCTAGCCAGTGACAAAATTACAAACTCCTGTTCCTCTTCCCCCTCTAAACCGATCCCCTCCTCCACTTTTCCCTCCAGACTTATGAAAGGTGTGCTGAGTGTGAGAAAAACCCTTTCATTCTCTTTTTTTATTGGAGACCTATCCCTTCCTTAACTGTCTGCCAGATGAGATGCAGTGATTTTTTTGGGGGGGCAATACCACTCAATACCACTCAAAAGTGTACACTCCTGAATGGGTGAGCAGCTCACAACCTAGAGGGAGAGGGGCGTGAGAGGGGGTGGGGTGGAGGCTGCTTTTGAATGGGTTGAGAGGGAAGACAGAACAATCAAGAGAGAAGAAGAAGCATGTTCTGCCCCCTATCTGACACAGATCCAGCTTCTACACTCCTGTTCCTTCAGTGGCTGCTCTGGGAAGAGTAGTGTCCTTGAGAATATTCCTTCCTTTCGTTACTTTTACTGGATTCTTTTGTGGAGCTTGTGGTGTAGCAAGGGGTGGTGGTGGTAGGAGGCTAAAAGAGCCCATTGGATCCCTTCTTAACTTCCCTACGTTTTTTGCCTTGCTGTGCTTGTGTTTTTTTCTGAGGGGAAATTTTCTTTCAGCGGGTCCCAGTTTTAGTTTGGAACTATGCAAGTGGACTGGGAGTTGGGTGGGAAAGATGTACAATTCACTGAGCCGGACTCTGGTTATCCTGCTCAGGTGGCTTTCAACTACAACATGTTAGAAGGGCGCTTTAAACAGCTTCAAGGTAAGTGAATGCTGGAGGCTGCAGGCGCCTTTTGTTTATAGGTGTTGCTATGCTATATGCTCTGTCAGCATATAGACGCTGGGGTCTAGAGAGAGAATTCTGGATCGTCTGTGTTGAATTTGGCAGTTCTTTATCAGGGTAATGTTATGTGGATGAAGAGCATTATATTTCATTGTTGTTCTTTTACTTCTTAGAAAATAAAACAAATTGGGTGTCTTAATCCTAAAAAACGGTAACTGTTAGTGATGGATATGACACGTTTAGTATGGCAGCACTATGATCTGGCAAAAGGATGACTTTCAGACTGGATTATAAGGCTGTCTTTTTTGGGGGATATTAATTTAGTGTTGACAATAAAATACTAAATAGCTGTTTTCGATGGAGCCCCTCTGTCTACAAACACACAATGCTATCTAAACGGCATGCATGCTAGTTCCAAGTGGGTAGTCAGGACAACAATAGCATGAGAGGGGACAGGGAAGGTGGGAGTGGTTGTTTTGTCCAGCCATCCCATGCAAATACACTTTCAAGGAGCCAAATTCTAGGAAATGATAGCGCTTAACAATATGTTTTTACACAGTTAGTATAAGGGCCTTGCGTGTGTTTTTTATTATTTTTATTTTACAAAACAGGCATATAGGCTTACTATATATTATATAGCATCACTGTTAGTTATACAGTGTCATTGTGTTATATTGTTTACTCTTGTTTAGTATATTTACTATAAAATGACTTATTTTCTAAATACATTTTTTACATTCATTTTCATATTTTCATTATGATGAACACCAGGTTAGACTGCAATAGAAAAAAATGAGAAATGAATATGCTAATGTAACCATTATCATAGTAACATTTTTTAAAGTCCTGCTGACCTTGATGACATGTAGATGTCTTTTGTTGACATCTTTGTTGGGGTTTCTCTCATCCCAAAGAGAATGTGGTCTTTGCCACATGATAATATCAGTCATTAACTCAGTCTCTCTATGAATAATTGTGTCTGAATGCACTATTGTGTTGTTGAATGTGTCTCTTCTATACATTTTATATATACTGTAAGTCCCCTTTTCATTAATAGATCATTACATTTACAGCAATGGTCAGAATTTGTCCAGTTTTGCTCACTTGAATGGTATAAACTGGCCACAACAACTACATGGATACTGGATGAATGTGTGCCGTTTGTTAATATGTAGCTTTGTGTAGATTTTACTGACTGCTGAAACCTTGTCCAATGTTGTAAAGCAGCCGGAATGAAAAGGAAGACAGAGAGAGAGACTTGAACTTTCACCCTCTGGTCTATTGGCTTTACTCAGTCATGGGATGACTGAATTGATAAAACATCACAGAGTCAACGTTATTGATTACTATTCTTGTGTCATGTACTGCTAGCTTGAAATAGTTATGCTTCATCATATTTATTTTTAAATCGAGTGAAGATATGACAAAATGTATGGATTGACCTGGTGTGCTGATAATGGAAATTGTAGAGCAACACTACTACTGTAACAGGCTCCCGAGTGGCGCAGCGGTGTAAGGCACTGCAGGTGTCACTACAGACCCTGGTTCAATCCCGGGCTGTATCACAACCGGCCGTGATCGGGAGTCCCATAGGGCGGCACACAATTGGCCCAGCGTCGTCCGGGTTAGGGGAGAGTTTGGCTGGGGTAGGCCGTCATTGTAAATAAGAATTTGTTCTTAACTGACTTGCCTAGTTAAATAAAGGTTCAATAAAAAGCTAATGTTGATAGGGTCTCAAAGGATCTAGGAACAGTAACGTTCAACTGAAGATTTCAGACATACTGTAAGGGGAGTAGGATTACCATTGGTTGTATCCCCGTGACCCTTGATTTTAGCCAGAGTAAGTAGTAGCCTTGTTCGACCCAGAACTGGTCATTGAACAGGAGCCTATCTCCTGTTTCTGTAGCGTGAGACAGCTTGATGTACAAGTACACCCCTTGGACAGAACTCTAGTCTATCGCATGACCTGATATTAGGCAGAGCTCTCTGGTTCATAGTTCATAAATGTGCTATATTTTCAGCATAACCACGTGGTGTCATTGTGCCAGTGACCTTTTACAAACAGACATGAACTGTAACAGACATGAACATTTATCAAGTCATTTTGTACAGCTGTCCCGTGACTGTATCAACCAAAAGAAAATTGAAAGTGCATTGTCAGGTCACATGTATTTTTCTGTTTTGTCTAATACATTTAAAGCCGGTTTCTCTCAGCCAGATGAAGCCTATTCCTGTACTTAAAATCACTTTTAATGGAGATTTTCCATTGATCCTTTTTATCCAGGAGTAGGCTTAATCTGGGTCCTTGAAGTGGGGTTTTTAGGTAAATAATTTGCTTTGACAAGCTTGCGCTGGCTTGGTTACATATCCACCATAGTTGCTAAAGCTGTGCTGGAAAGGACAGTGTGAAAAGACAATATCCGATCTAACATTGTATTGTTTGGGTTGGCACAATAGTGTAAAAACAGTTATTAGATGTACTCCAGTCGCTTTTGTACCAGATTGTAGCTACTTCTCCACACCAATGACCTGGACTACCACCACACAGGCTTGAGTGCTGAAGTACTACTTTTGTCGGCAAACAGGCCCCTGCCAACCCGGTTTCCACCACAGTCTCTAAATGACCGTCTGTTCTGCTGGCAAGAAAATATTTTATAGAGAGACAAAAAAGAGGCCAACAGAAAGTCATGGAACTGAAGAAGTCTTTGAATGGGCTGGGGGGGGAAGGGGGCAAACTTGAGAGAGCGTGTTGAAAAAGAGTGCAGTTCTGACCTTAACAAGTTTGATTTACCCGATTTAGCTACACTGACTGACTATTTGACCTTGACACCCATTTGCAGGATACCCCGAAATATAGCATTGAAGGTTAACTTCTGTTATGCCCTCAGTTGTTGAATTCTGATAAGTAAGTACCAGAGAATAACATTTACCTTGGCTGGGATTAAATCCAATCGTGCTTGGTCTATAATGCAGCTTTTAAAGGCAATGTTCCCGGCTTTTGCGACGCATTCACAGTAAACGCTGCATGTCGGCTAAATCGGAAATTACCTTTAAAGGTGCATTGTTGACAAAGCGTGATTGGATTGAATTCCGGCCTTCGTCCTAGTTAATACCAGGTAAATACCAGTATAAACTGTACTGTAAAATATAGTGCTATCATGACTTTTGAGAATAGTAAGAATGATCTTAAGGGTTTCAACAACATCTTTACTGTAAAGTAAGTAATGATAAAACATGTCAGAGAATTCAAAGACATAAATAAGAGTTAGTGATACTGAAATGTAGGAATGTTTTAACTGTGTGTAAATGGACACAAAGCCATGTCCTGTTTAGTGCTTTGTTTTCCCTTTTGCCAGGCATTGACTGCTGGGGAAATGTTGATGTTGAGTCATTGATTTGAAATATATAGTTGTTGGTAGTTGCTTGTGTGATAATCTGAGGCCTTATTAAAGAGCAAACAGTCCATCTGCCATAACACCATGACTTATCTGACTGATGATCTGTTTTACCCTGCTATCAATGGAGGGACTTTATCCGCTTTATGACATGGAGACAGCTTGTCAAGTACGGTACCTGGTATTTATATTTTCCTTGTTTTCCCATGTGTTTTGTCAGCATAATGTTATTACATCAACATTGCTGGTTGGTTGGCAAAACATTAACACACACACACAGTTTTTGTATAATTTTGATCTAGTTTTCAAACAACAATCAACAATAGCATTTCAGGTTTTACATGAAGTTGACTTCCTGTCTGACAACTCAATGACAAGTCAATCAAATATCAACCAAAGTTGGATGTTGATTTGACAACGCATTTGTCCAGTGGTTAGTCACCCCTAAACATGGCAGTGTGACCTCATCCACTAATCCAGCCCTTACACACAGGAAGAATTTTGTTCTTCTGGCCCGCCGCACACCACAGGATGTTGATGTCAACAGTGAGGGAAGAAGGAAGTAACCTTTGAACTGCTTCACTAAGATGTCCAGTCTTCTACCTTTGTTTTTCATCCTTGGATACTGATTTCTAGTCTGTTCATTTGTTAGTTTGCCAATGAATGCTATATCATATAATATGTACATCTAGGCCTAAAGAAAATGGCTGTTGTTATTGTTGTCCCTCTGAATGATTGTTTTCAATCTCTGCCAATCATTAGGCTTCCCTCACAAGAGTGGTTGAAATACAGACTGCAGAATATGAGAGGAGTAAATCTTGTCAATAGGCAATTAGCTCTGAACATGAACAGTGCTTTAGAGGTGCAGAATGGAATCGTTCACCACATTCAGTATTTCCTGCCAGCTAAGGGTGGGGTAGTGATCCAAAGTGCCTTGAACTCTGCAATTCCTGAGTAGTGCCCTAATCAAGATCTCTTTTTCCTGCCGAAACCTGGAAAGAGGAAAAAATAGAGAGGAAAGAAACCAAACTGGAATTTGAATGAATGTGCATCCCTGTTGAGATAAGATGAGAGATTAGCTTTTGGGAACCAGAGACTTAGCCCCCCAGGATAGAGATACAAGATGCGTCAATAAATCAATAGTTTATATTCTGTGTCAGTCATGATGACCAGACTGCTCATATCCCAGCTTGTTAGATTTGCTTCTTTGTTCCTGAACTCCAAAGAAAATAGAGCTGTGGATCAAGTCAAGGTCACAACTTGGGATGATTTTCTCTGGAAGAGAATGATATCCAACATGATTAGGACTAAAGGACACTCTATCAATCAGTGCAATAGTAAGAAATTCATGAATAGCCTCTGATAAATAAGTGGATATACTTGAATATATGGGTTGTTCCACAAATTCGGTACCATTTGCATAGCTGCGGGAAATAGGGGTGCTGAGGGTGCTGGCACTCCCTGATAAATCACAATAAAGAGATAATGAATATAAAAATATATATTTAAAAAATGAAGTAAAATACATACCCGCCAAATTAGTGCACTAGGCCTTTATTACTCCTGTATAGTTCCTAGACCTTAAAAGAGGGACAGGTTTTTTTCTGCATAAAATGAATCACTAATAGCAAGTCTTTATTCATATAAAAATTGGATTTATAGAATTTTCCATGTGGTCCATATTAAAGGGCACTTCAATTAATATAACATACTTTTACAATTCAATATTTGTGGACAATTTCTACTTAAGACACAAACTGATGCATTTTGAAACAAAGTGTATTCCGTGCGCTCATATAGATGAAATTTGGATTAGAACAGGGTCAAATAGGGGTAAGTACTATGTACAAAGTATAATGAATGTACCCTCCAATGATTGTACCTTCCAATGCAATTACCTTTTGCATGTTTTTTAGTGACACTAACCAGGTTGCCATCCAACCTTTTTATGCTAGTAAAGTACATGTCACGACAGGCCTGATGGAAACATCAAATTTGTTGCTAAACTCTCCAAATGTCGACAAAACTTAATACGCTAGACAGGGTGGGATATTTTTGTGTCAGTAAAACTTATATATATAAAAAAATATATAATTAAACTACAACTTGGGAAACCATGCAGTTTATTAGGCTAAATATGAAATAACTTGTGCACTTTCACCACCCTGTGAAGTTCATAGTGATCTTGATTCTCCTTTCCAATGAATATCGAGGGTCTTATTCTGGTGACACGATGATCGACGCTTGACTGCTGTTTTGCCAAATAAAAATATTTTCACCCTTATCTATAATTTATCTCTTCATCTAGACTAGCCTACCCACACTGTATTTGCGAGCTGTTGGCTACAGCGCACGTGCCAAGACCAGAGTAGGCACATATGCTGTTTTGCAGTGGTGGGAAAAGTACCCAATTGTCGTACTTGAGTAAAAGTAGATACCTTAATAAAAAATTACTAAAGTGAAAGTCATCCAGTAAAATACTACTTGAGGAAAAGTCTAAAAGTATTTGGTTTTCAATATACTTGTCACATCCTGGCCAGTATAAGGTTAATTGTTTTTGTAGTTTGGTCAGGACGTGGCAGAGGGTATTTGTTTTATGTGGTTCGGGGTGGTGTGTTTGTGTAAAGGGTGTTTGATTTAGTATTTCCGGGTTTTTGGTTGATGGTCTATGTGTTTGTATTCTATGGTTAGTCTGGTGTGTGTGTTTCTATGTTTGGTTAATTGGGGTTGGGACTCTCAGTTGAAGGCAGGTGTTGTCTATCTGCCTTTGATTGAGAGTCCCATATATTAGGGTGTGTTTGTGTGTGTGATTTGTGGGTGATTGTTCTGTGTTGAGCCTATGCTTTGCAGACTGTCAGTTTATTGTTCGTTTTCTTGTTTGTTGTTTTTGTATTCGTGTTGATTTAATTAAATGTTCAAAATGAACAACTGCACACCTGCTGCGTATTGGTCTACCTTTTCTGATGACGATTTCGCATTATCGTCAGAAGACGAAGATACTTGTGACAGAATCACCCACCACTCAAGGACCAAGCAGCAGAAGAAGGAGCAGAGGGAATTCGAGTTGGACTGGCGGGAGAAGTGGACCTGGGAGGAAGTTCTGGACGGGGCCGGACCTTGGCACCAGGCTGAGGATTATCGCCGCCCGCAGTGGGAAATTGAGGCAGCCAAGGCAGAGAGGCGGAGGTACGAGGCCAAGTACACGCTGAGGGAGAAGCACGAGAGGCACCCCCAATAAAAATTTTTGGGGGGGCACACGGGTAGTTTGGCTAGGCGTAAGAAGAGCCGGAAGCCAGCTACCCGTGGTTATATGGAGGAGCGTATGGGGTGGAGAGCGCTATGTTTCGCTGAGGAGCGCACTATTTCACCCATACGCACGCACAGTCCGGTGCGCGTTATTCCAGCCCCTCGCAGGTGCCGTGCTAGAGCGGGCATCCAGCCTGATAGGAGGATGCCTGCGCAGCGCATCTGGTTGCCGGTACGCCTCCGAGGACCAGGCTACCCAACTCCCGCTCTACGCACGGCTACCATCAGGCCCCTGCACAGCCCAGTCTGCCCTGTACGAGCACCCCGCTCGTACAGGGCTACTAGTTCCATCCAGCCAAGACGGGTTGTGCAGGAGGTAAGATCGAGACCGACTGTGCGCCTCCATAGCCCTGGGTTTCCAGCTCCTGTCTCTCGTGCGGACCCGGAAGTGCGTCAACCCAGTCCGACTCGTCCTGTTCCCGCTCCCCGCACTAGCCTGGAGGTGCGTGTTCATAATCTGGTAAGCCCAGTACCAGCACCACGCACCAGGCTACAAGTGCGTCAACTCAGCCACGCCAGTCAATAGTCACCAGAGCTGCCCGCCAGTCAACAGTCGTCATCAGAGCTGCCCGCCAGTCAACAGTCGTCATCGGAGCTGCCCGCCAGTCAACAGTCGTCGTCGGAGCTGCCCGCCAGTCAACAGTCGTCGTCGGAGCTGCCCGCCAGTCAACAGTCGTCGTCGGAGCTGCCCGCCAGTCAACAGTCGTCGTCGGAGCTGCCCGCCAGTCAACAGTCGTCGTCGGAGCTGCCCGCCAGTCAACAGTCGTCGTCGGAGCTGCCCGCCAGTCAACAGTCGTCGTCGGAGCTGCCCGCCAGTCAACAGTCGTCGTCGGAGCTGCCCGCCAGTCAACAGTCGTCGTCGGAGCTGCCCGCCAGTCAACAGTCGTCGTCGGAGCTGCCCGCCAGTCAACAGTCGTCGTCAGAGCTGCCCGCCAGTCAACAGTCGTCAGAGCTGCCCGCCAGTCAACAGTCGTCGTCAGAGCTGCCCGCCAGTCAACAGTCGTCGTCAGAGCTGCCCGCCAGTCAACAGTCGTCAGAGCTGCCCGCCAGTCAACAGTCGCCAGAGAGGTCAGACTGCGCTGAACTGCCGGAGTGGCCAGACTGCGCTGAACTGCCGGAGTGGCCAGACTGCGCTGAACTGCCGGAGTGGCCAGACTGCGCTGAACTGCCGGAGTGGCCAGACTGCGCTGAACTGCCGGAGTGGCCAGACTGCCCTGACTGTCCCGAGTTGCCAGACTGTCCCGAGTTGCCAGACTGCCCAGACTGTCCCGAGTTGCCAGACTGCCCAGACTGCCCAGACTGTCCCGAGTTGCCAGACTGCCCAGACTGTCCCGAGTTGCCAGACTGTCCCGAGTTGCCAGACTGCCCAGACTGCCCCGAGTTGCCAGACTGCCCCGAGTTGCCAGACTGCCCCGAGTTGCCAGACTGTCCCGAGCTGCCAGACTGCCCAGACTGTCCCGAGCTGCCAGACTGCCCAGACTGTCCCGAGCTGCCAGACTGCCCAGACTGTCCCGAGCTGCCAGACTGCCCCGACAGCCTGGAACGGCCTGAGCCGGAGCTACCTCCAGAAATAGGTGGGTTGGGGAGGGGGGGTGTAGCACAGTGCCGTCGTTGACGGCAGCCACCCTCCCTTCCCTCCCTTTAGAAAAGGGGAATTTTTTTTTGGTGTTGCTTGGGGTTATTTTTTGTTAAGGTGCTTCTGGGGTAGCACCTTTAAGGGGGGGGTACTGTCACGTCCTGGCCAGTATAAGGATAATTGTTTTTGTAGTTTGGTCAGGACGTGGCAGAGGGTATTTGTTTTATGTGGTTCGGGGTGGTGTGTTTGTGTAAAGGGTGTTTGATTTAGTATTTCCGGGTTTTTGGTTGATGGTCTATGTGTTTGTATTCTATGGTTAGTCTGGTGTGTGTGTTTCTATGTTTGGTTAATTGGGGTTGGGACTCTCAGTTGAAGGCAGGTGTTGTCTATCTGCCTTTGATTGAGAGTCCCATATATTAGGGTGTGTTTGTGTGTGATTTGTGGGTGATTGTTCTGTGTTGAGCCTATGCTTTGCAGACTGTCAGTTTATCGTTCGTTTTCTTGTTTGTTGTTTTTGTATTCGTGTTGATTTAATTAAATGTTCAAAATGAACAACTGCACACCTGCTGCGTATTGGTCTACCTTTTCTGATGACGATTTCGCATTATCGTCAGAAGACGAAGATACTTGTGACAATACTTAAGTATCAAAAGTAAATGTAATTGCTAAAATATACTTAAGTATTGAAAGTAAAAGTATACATCATTTCAAATTACTTATATTAAGCAAATCAGATGGCACCAGGGGCACACTCCAACACTAAAACATAAACAAAGCATTTGTGTTTAGTGAGTCCGCCAGATCAGAGGCGATAGGGATGACCAGGGATGTTCTCTTGAAACAGTAAGTGCCTGAATTTGACCATTTTCCTGTTCTGCTAGCCATTCTAAATGTAACGAGTACTTTTGGTTGTCAGGGGAAATGTATGGAGTAGGAATGTAGTGAAGTAAAAGTTGTGAAAATTATGAATAGTAAAATAAAGTACAGATACCCCCCAAAAACGACTTAAATAGTACTTTAAAGTATGTTTACTTAAGTACTTTACATCACTGCTATTTTGTAACAAAACTATTGGTAGAGTTGGAATCACATTG
The DNA here is from genome assembly GCF_965601325.2 of Salmo salar. NCBI lineage: Eukaryota > Metazoa > Chordata > Actinopteri > Salmoniformes > Salmonidae > Salmo > Salmo salar. The sequence continues at coordinate 49,570,334 of NC_138292.1, read as the reverse complement.
AACTTTAGATCATCACGCACTGATTTTTATCCGAATAAAGTCTGTTTTCCGGAAACAAAATGTGCATATTTTCTTTATGCAGATTTTAGAATTTTCACATTCAAATCTGTCACCAATTGGATGGAAACCTAGCAACCGTAATTTCCGGACTATAAGCCGCAACTTTTTCCCACGCTTTGAACATCGCGGCTTAAACAATGACGCGGCTAATATATGGATTTTTCCCGCTTTCAAATTGTTTTTCTCCAAAAAACCACATTCTGTGACGCGCTCAATTTTTGGGCGGCATGAAGCTTTCATTAGAGCAATGAAATTGCCGAACGGGTTAAGGTCAAACAACTTTTTTTTACTGTTTAGATTAAATCGAGTGCTCTCAAACTTCCTATCATTCGGATTACGGTAGTCATTTTGTCACCCTCATCATGGCAGACACGGAGAAATGCATATGATGCAGCTTTCAAGTTGAAGGCGATTGATCTGGCTGTTGGAAAAGGAAATAGAGCTGCTGCACGGGAGCTTGGTCTTAATGAGTCGATGATAAGACGTTGGAAACAGCAGCGTGAGGAATTGACTCAGTGCAAAAAGACAACTAAAGATTACTGCTATTTTTTTATTTTTGTTACAAGCCGTGTTTCGTTAAAGCCTATTTATTTTTGTTAAAGCCTGTGTAAAGTTCATTTGTTTCAATGTACCGGTAGGCACCTGCGGCTTATAGACTGTTCAAAATAATATATATTTTTTTAATTCAGTGGGTGCGGCTTATATTCAGGTGCGCTCAATAGTCCGGAAATTACGGTACTTACTATAACGATTGATACTAAAACCTCTTTATACCAACAGAGCCATTTTATAGCACAAACTAAGAATCTCAATTGGTGGTACTCAACCCTCCAAAAATATTAGTAGTATTGATTGAATTGAATTGAACTTCCTCTATTCCATTAAGGTCCTAAAGTGATCATCTGCTAAAAATGGCATTGAGATGACATTGAAATCATTTAAAAAATATGGTTGTCATTTCACATAATAAATTATGTATTTCTCTTAACCATATCCTCCTACTTGGACCTTCGAGACACTGCTATCATTTTCCCATCAGCCCAAGGTCTTTGAAAAATGACAAACGACCTAACGTAGCCTTGTTTAAATGAACGACCTGAAATCGTCTTTATTGGCATCAGTTTTTTGTTGTTAAACAGCTAACACTTACTCTTCAAACTGTGTTAATAGTACGGGAGCTGTATGTTTACCTAACGATAAGACCAGATGCTAGTGCAACATTCCTCTAGCTAGCCCTCCCCGGAGTTGAGCTAGGACAATGGTGGAGGAGAGGAACACTGCCTCTATTGTTCTATCCAGCTCTGTCTTGTCCTCCGGTCTCACAGAAGACTCCTTAAAAAATCCCCACTTGCATGTACCTCTATGTGACACTTGTGGTGATGTTACCATGTTGCAATAATGCCACAGAAATGGGTTTGGATGCATAGGAGGTTGGTGGCACCTTAATTTGGGAGCTTGGGCTTGTGGCTCAGTTGGTAGAGCGTGGTGTTTGCAACACCACGGTTGTGTGTTCGATTCCCACGGGGGACCAGTATGGGAAAAGAATTTATGAAATGTATGCATTCACTACTGTAAGTCGCTCTGGATAAGAGCGTCTGCTAAATGACTAAAATGTAAAATGTGGTAATGGCTGGGGCAGAATAAGTGGAATTTTATGAAATAGATCAAACACATGGTTTCCATGTGAATGGCACAAAGTGGGCACTGCTTATCAAAGGGTTGCATCACCGCTCACCTAAAAACCCATATATCACTGGTTGAGAGAAATTGTCATTGTTTTGGGGCAGAATGCCATTCCATTCTCTCCTTTCCAGCCATTATTATGAGCCGTCCTCTCCTCAGATGATAGCTGGTTGTACCCCCAAGGGGTAGGGCAGCAGGCAGGAGGTTGGCTCTGAGTCTAGTTAGTGAAGTCATACACAGTACAATTGTGGTCAGGGTTCAGTATTAACTGAGCGGTCGATTCCAAATCAATAGTGTTTATAATCAAAGGATACCTTTTATTTCATATGGTGATATAATGTTTTGTGCTGCAGGGACGGGGATGTGAGGAATAGGTTCGACCTTCTCTAATTGTTATTCTTTCGGCAAGATCGTCAAACGTGTCAAATAAATCACTCATAACAAAAAAGTCAAGAGGGCCTTGGAGTTCATTGCAAGGTGCAGCCAGTCCTGCGTGCGGCGAGGTCATCTCTCTCATTCCGTCATGTGGCAAACGAACAATCAAATCACATGCTTACGTCTTTGCAGGGATAAGGAATGCAATAACAGGAAAATTGGGGAAGATTATAAATAAACCCGCCTTGTGTTCATGGATATGAACTCTGAGCCAGAGGGTGGGGCATTGTCCCTGTCAAGGGCCCCGAACATAAACAGGATTCCCACTTTCACTTTTTTTACATTTTAAAGCTATGGCTGTATCTCATTAGTCTGCAGTGGCTTTCTCCCCTCGTCTCCTCACTTTCATGCGCACTGTCCTGAGAACCCAGAACAGATGACAAACAATATGATCGACCCCCTATCGAGCATTTGCATTCACCTGTCCATTTCCTTCATCTCAGTGGAGATGGAGAGACCAGGAGAGGAAGCCGTAAGAAATTCTGTAATAGGTCTGAAGAGGCAAGGCCACCAGTCCCAATCCAGTCTAGTTGTTTTAATATCTGGATCATGAAAGGATGATGAGTTGCATGTGACAAAGCGGACCAATCACCCACAATGACAAAAACCTCTCATATGACACAATTATACAATGAGTATCATTACTGTTACTGTATATAACAACACATGGGTTCCATCATTTGCCACAATACTTAGCTACACAGTATTTATTTTGTTTACGTAAAAAGTGTTACATCTGAATGGCAGTCTTACAAGCTTATTGACATTTTCAATCTAACCTTAGGGACCCAGTGAGTACACATTTTAACCCCTGGTCGGGCTCGGGACGGACATCCAGCGAAAAATCCTATCGCCACAAAATTACAACAAAAAAAAAATCTATTTTTTTTTCAAATTATAGCGTTTTATAGATACACCTCTCCTGAATCGAACCACGTTGTCCGATTTCAAAAAGGCTTTACAGCAAAAGCAAAACATTAGATTATGTTAGAGGAGTATATCGTAAAAGTAGCCACATAGCCATTTTCCGACCAACCACATGCATCACAAATAACCAAAAAACAGCTAAATGCAGCACTAACCTTTGACAATCTTCATCAGATGACACACCTAGGACATCATGTTACACAATACATGCATTCTTTTGTTCGATGAAGTTCATATTTATATATAAAAACAGCATTTCACATCGGCGCGTAACGTTGACTAACTATTTTCCCTCAAATGCATCCGGTGAAACAGCGCTACAATTTACTAAATTACTATTTCAAAACATTTTTAAAATGTAATATTGTCATTCTAAGATTTATAGATGAATATCTCTTGAAAGCACCTGTAATGCCAGATTTAAAAATAACTTTACTGGGTAATCACACTTTGCGATAAAAGGGGATGCGATACTCAGAACAATAGGCTAGCAATACAGGTCAGCGCCATCTTGGAACAATTGTATATCAAATCTAGTCTTGTATACTATTGTCAATAATCCTTTACCTTTGATTATCTTCATCCTTAGGCACTTCCAGGAATCCCAGGTCCACAACAAATGTATTTTCGTTCGAAAAAGTTAATCCTTTATGTTCCAATAGCTTGTTCTTGTTAGCGCGTTCTGAAGGCTGCACCAAAAGTTCCGACGTGCGCGGGGCTACTCTTTCAACAAAATGCATTTTTTTCTTATTTAGGTTCTTTCAAACATGTAAAACGTTGTATAACATAAATCTTTAGGGCCTTTTTCAACCAGAGCTCCAATAAGATTCAAGGGGGACGATTGCATTGTCTTTATAAACGTTTCGAAAGGGGAGGGTAGCCAGGGGCGCCGGCGTCATAATGGTGATGGCCCTCCTCATGTGACCACGTTCCACAGCGTGTCATTCAGTCAGTTTTCACAGTAGGAGACTCAAATCACTTTGTAAAGACTGGGGACATCTAGTGGAAGCAATAGGAAGTGCTCAATGAACGGTGTGATTTATAGGCAACGAGATGAAGTTGAGTCCGCAATTCAGAATTCCACTTCCTGTTTCGATCTGTCTCGGGGTTTTGACTGCCATATGAGTTCTGTTATACTCACAGACACCATTCAAACAGTTTTAGAAACTTTAGGGTATTTTCTATCCACAAGCATTAATTATATGCATATCCTAGCTTCTGAGTTTGAGTAGTAGGCCGTTTAAAATGGGCACACATTTTTTTCAAAAAGCGCTGTAGCGCCCCCTATCCTAGGCGACCGTCAAGAGGTTAAATATGCTTTAGCCCAGCACTAAAACACCTTATTCAGTTGATCAGAGGATGATTACAGTAGTTGATTAGTTAGATCACTACTCTATAGTATTTCAGACTTGAAATTAAAAGACCAGGCTGTATAGGGACAGTGTGAGCTGTTAACTATACTTCAATGTCTTGTTCCAACATTATTATCTTCCATGGCCTTATTACTAAAGCTACTTTGACAAAGTAGTTCACTACATCAAAGCTATATTGGGAAAAATTATATCTATATCTTAAATGTCATAGATTACAAATTGCAAGAACCGATCACTCTCTTAAACACAAAAACAATATTTCAAGTGAGATTTAGGAACGTCTGATGCCCAAATAAATGATAAAATACTGCGTATTCCACCCATATTTTCTTCTTTTTGCCAAAAAAGTAGTGTGTAGTTCCAGTAGTTAGCTACACGGCTACATGGTCAAAAAGCAATTAACTACTGCAAACACTACCAAGATTTTAATTTAATCTACCACCAAGCTACTGCAAAATGTAGTTTAATTACTAGTTGAACTACATGTAGTTCACTACTCCCCAACACTGCTAATTTGGCAAACATAGGGCAGCAGGTAGCCTAGCAGTTAAGAGTGTTGGGCCAGTAACCAAAAGGTCACTGGTTCAAAACCCTGAGCCGTCTATGTAAAAAATCTGCCGATGTGCCCTTGAGCAATGCGCTTAACCCTAACTGCAACTGTAAATCGCAATTGAGAATCATGTCGGCTAAAATGTTTTTTTGTTTTTTTTACCCCAACGCAGCTTATCCGTCAACAGGAATTCACTTGTTTCATATCCCAATTAATTTAATGACATATCACTTTGACATAGCTTCTCTTTATTTCTTCCTTCTTAATTTTATTCCCTGTCTTCTTTTCTCTCCAGATGAGCGCGAAGCGGTGCAGAAGAAGACCTTCACCAAATGGGTGAACTCTCACCTCTCCCGGGTGTCCTGCCGCATCACGGACCTGTACAGGGACCTGAGTGATGGACGCATGCTCATCAAACTGCTGGAGGTGCTGTCTGCGGAGAGACTGGTGAGTACTGTGCTACCCGGGCTTGTATGGATCAGTTTAGCCTTTTAGATCACAATGAATAAGATTACATGGACAGGGAGGACCTGATCCTAGATCAGAACTTCTACTCTGAGATACGTGTGGGTCGTTCCACCAAAAGAATGCCTTTTGCGTCAATTTGATATTTTAAGTAGCAGTTTTGCACCTATATTGCATTTTAAAAGCATGTTATATTAAATGAGTTGCTCTTTAATATAGACCACATGGAGAACTGAATAATTCAATTAATATGAATAAAGACTTACTAAAGTGCCAAAATTCAGCATTTTGACATGTCCCTCCGTCAACCCTGTGTAATTCTAGGAACATTTTAATCCACTTAACGACAACATTTCTCCAAGTTTAACCATCATTGTAAAGCCTTAGTTTGTCATTTCTGAAGATTATTTATTTCTTGTGATTACTGATTCATTTACATTTTAAGGTCAACCCTGTTATGTGAACTGAACACTCATTTTAATGAGGTGAAACTATTTATTTTTTAATATTTTTTCCTAAAGAAACATTGAACATCTAATAGTCAAATCAGTGTAAAAGCTTGTCAGTTGGTTCTACTCTTTTGCAATTTTCTGGTGTTTTGTGGTGGAAAACTGAGCGGGTTGAGCATTACACGTCAACCCTGTTTCCCATAGATAGACAGGCTAGAAAGGTTTTAACAATTCCATTTTTTTTGTGAAGTTTGCATTCAATTACCACTCCCTGTTGCACACAACAAGCTTCCATTCCCCCTGTCACAAGGAGATTTCTGATTGATTTAAGATGAAATCGCCAACCCTGTTACATTTTTGGCACTTACTATAGATAGTAATTTTTTTCATTTAACCTCTTGACATGGGAAAACGTGTTTATGAAGTTGAACATGCTCTTTATGACAGAATGTTAAAATTTGGTGAAATCAAATGTTTTTTGGACTAAGTTACAAAAGGCACCGAATTGGTGGAAACACCCATGATACATACTGTAGCGACCCGCAGTACCCAGTGTTCACGGGGTCCGACATGCCAGTCAACCCGCTATCTGCCAACCATGGAAATGCCTGGAATGTTCTGGTGCCGGGCATCCTGGTGGTTGGTGGAACGGCGGGGAGGATCAAACTGATGCGCCTGGCACGTACTACCATAGACTGTTCAAAGGCACTTAAATATTTTGTCTTTCCCATTCACCATCTGAATGGCACACATACGCAATTCATGTCTCAATACTTAAAAATCTTTCTTTTACCTGTCTCCTCCCCTTCATCTACACTGATTTTAAGTGGATTAAACAAGTGACATCAATAAGGGATCATAGCTTTCATCTGAATTCACCTAGTCAGTATTTGTACATTCAGTGTATATTACTAAAGTGCAGTTATTGAAGCAGGTGGGCTGTCTGGGATTTTTTTGTTGTTGCTGATGTCGGGAAAAGATATCCATACGGTCAGAGCCATATATCATTAAAGGGTCCGCTGTCCAGGCTTGTTATCATGTACAAGGCGCCCGATAAGATATCTCACTCTATTAGAAAATACCCAAAAAGGCACATCCCATAATGTACTCTACCAAGGATACTCTATGGCAGGGGTAAGCAACTCTTACCCTATGAGGTCCGGAGCCTGCTGTTTTCTGTTCTACCTGAATTTATTGCACACACCTGGTGTCCCTGGTCTAAATCAGTCCCTGATTAGAGGGGAACAATGAAAAAAATGCAGTGGATATCATGACACAAGGCGAGACCCAGATGCATATGGCTGGAGTTTAAGATGTTTAATAATTCAAAAAGGAGTAGGCAAGAGAATGGTCGTGGACAGGCAAAAGGTCAAAACCAGTTCAGAGTCCAGGAGGTACAGAGTGGCAGAAAGGCTCGAGGTCAAGGCAGGCATAATGGTCAGGCAGGTGGGTACAGAGTCCAGAACAGGCATGGGTCAAAACCGGGAGGACTAGAAAAAGGAGAATAGCAAAGGCAGGAGTACAGGAAAAAGGCTGGTTGACTTGGAACATACAAGACAAACTGGCACAGAGAGACAGGAAACACAGGGATAAATACACTGAGGATAAACAAGCGACGTCCGGGAGGGGGTGGAGACAATAACAAGGACAGGTGAAACAGATCAGGGTGTGACAGTGGAACTGGCTTTGAGGTCCAGAGTTGACTTTGTGGGCTTTATGCAATGTGGCTATTGGGGTAATCCATGTGTGCAATTACAAACAGCAGTTGATGTTCAAAACTCAAAGGGCTTTCCCTTTTGTATTGTATTGTATTGTATTGTATTGTATTACGGTACTTGGCTGTTGTAATCCCCAACTCCTATTTTTGCATTTCCTCCTGAGAAAAAGGTCTACTTGACATGAATTAATTCCTCTGGGCACGCCTTGTGCTGGGTTTAATTTTTCACTTTCCTGGTCAATGTGTAACTCGATTTGAGTTTAGGCACAGCAGGTAACAGCTATTTGCCAGGTAGAGGCATGGGACCGAATAGTATTTGGAATTGTTCAAATACTTAAGCTGCGCTTGACTGAGCTTTCCTGGTGCAATGTTAACAATGGAATAGTCCCAAAACAGCAAACCCCGCCCATCTGGCACTGCAGGCAGGCTCAAGCAAAAACTCCAGGTATTTGAAAGATTGTAAATACTATTTGAACCCAGGTCTGGTACCATCTTAGGTTACCAGGATATTGTGCAACACATAGGAGGATGATTCGACTTGCATAGGCCCCATACCAGTGTTCTTCTGACCCTGTTATGTGTGTCTTCAGGTATCATGATATGGAAATCAGTAAATAGATCATACACAAGTCATATGTTAACCTCTATGGGCTAGGTGGGACGCTTGCGTCCCACCTACTCAACAGCCAGTGTAATCCCGTGGCGCGATATTCAAATACCTCAAAAATGCAAAAACTTCCATTTTTCAAACATATGACTATTTTACACCATTTTAAAGACAAGACTCTCGTTAATCTAACCACACTGTCCGATTTCAAAAAGGCTTTACAACGAAAGCAAAACATTAGATTATGTCAGCAGAGTACCCAGCCAGAAATAATCAGACACCCATTTTCCAAGCTAGCATATAATGTCACATAAACCCAAACCACAGCTAAATGCAGCACTAACCTTTGATGATCTTCATCAGATGACAACCCTAGGACATTATGTTATACAATACATGCATGTTTTGTTCAATCAAGTTCATATTTATATCAAAAACCAGCTTTTTACATTAGCATGTGACTAGCATTCCGACCGAACACTGCCGGTGAATATACTAAATTACTCACGATAAACGTTCACAAAAAACATAACAATTATTTTAAGAATTATAGATACAGAACTCCTCTATGCACTCGATATGTCCGATTTTAAAATAGCTTTTCGGTGAAAGCACATTTTGCAATATTCTCAGTAGATAGCCCGGCATCACAGGGCTAGCTATTTAGACACCCAGCAAGTTTAGCACTCACCAAAGTCAGATTTACTATAAGAAAAATGTTATTACCTTTGCTGTTCTTCATCAGAATGCACTCCCAGGACTTCTACTTCAATAACAAATGTTGGTTTGGTCCCAAATAATCCATTGTTATATCCAAATAGCGGCGTTTTGTTCGTGCGTTCAAGACACTATCCGAAAGGGTAAATAAGGGTGACGAGCATGGCGCATTTCGTGACAAAAAATTCTAAATATTCCATTACCGTACTTCGAAGCATGTCAACCGCTGTTTAAAATCAATTTTTATGCAATTTTTCTCGTAAAAAAGCGATAATATTCCGACCGGGAAATCATTTTTTATTACAAAGAGAGTGAAAGTAAAAGCATGCTATCCCCTCATGCACGAGCCTCAGTCTAATGGCCCTCTGATAGAGCAATTGCCAAACGCGCTAATGTGTTTCAGCCTGGGGATGGAATTACATCGTTCAGCTTTTTCCCGCCTTCTGAGAGCCCATGGGAGCCGTAGGAAGTGTCACGTCATGCCAGAGATCCCCTGTATTTGTTAGAGATGATCAAGGAGGGCAAGAAATGGTCAGACAGGCCACTTCCTGTAAGGAATCTTCTCAGGTTTTGGCCTGCCAAATGAGTTTTGTTATACTCACAGACACCATTCAAACAGTTTTAGAAACTTTAGGGTGTTTTCTATCCAAAGCCAATTATTTGCATATTCTAGTTACTGGGCAGGAGTAGTAACCAGATTAAATCGGGTACGTTTTTTATCCGGCCGTGCAAATACTGCCCCCTAGCCCCAACAGGTTAATAAGCACTGAGAAGTAGTGGTGTAGTGGAGGGTAAATACACCTAAATGTCATTTACAGACCTTTTTTATTTTGTGCGAGCATTTACCCACTTACTGCGGGAAAATGTATTGAAAATATAGGGACTGCTACTTTATTTACAGCTATCAGAGTTTACCCACCTATGCTTTTACCAGTACATCACTCCTCATAAGCACTGAATATCTTTTTGTCACTACCTAGCACTTTTTTTATGACATAATTCAAGATGCTATACATACAGAATGTGCTTAAGAGCATTGGACCTCTAATTGAAAGGTCACTGGTTCGATTCCCTGAGCCAACTAGGTGAAAAATCTGTTGATGTGCCCTTGAGCACGGCACTTATCCCTAGTTGCTCTGGATAAGAACGTCTGCTAAAATGTAGAATACCCAGCTGTGTGTACACGTACATATATTGCATATAAAATGCAAGCCATGGTCTCCCCACATTTTGTACGTCATCTTTCAGCAATGATTAAGTAAAGTGAACCTGTACAGACTGTAGGAATGAGGCTTCCTTTACATGATCTCATGGTCTGGTAGAAGTGTTTATGTCATTGCTACTCAGCTGGCGCTGCACTCCCGGCTCTTACAGAGTATACATCTGCATCTCAAAGAGCTGCGCCACCACACAGCATGCCAGTGTGTTTCCACAGAGACACACACTCAGGCGTACATGTACACACACAGAGATACAGACACACACATGCCTTAGAGATCAGCAGTGTATTGTGCTGACTGACTCAGCAATAGGAGTTGAATAGGGATTTTTCTTTCACTCTCACTTGGGTGTCAATCAAATGGTGTTAAGAGACAGTAAGTACATTTTTGAATTCTTCAATCCAAACCATCATCCGTTTTCGGGGATACATTTTCTTCTTTCAACACAGTGAAAAACTAGGCATGTACAGTACTGTATTTTAAATTAAATAAGCAGTTATGTTTTTGTTTTACACTATTGACTCAGTTCTGCTGGTGTAGTGGAGGGTAGCTTCCAAAACGTGCCAGCTTCCAATTTTGTTTACATTTTATACCCAGATAGCATTTTTGATTTTATAGGGTTGACTTCCCCCTGCCTGCACAAAGGCCTAGTCCCCTCTCTTCTGCTCCTCCAAAACCACACCTCAGAGTAAAGTCTCCACGCACATCAGAGGGCAGAGGGCTGCTTTATTGCCGGGTTACTCATTCACTTTCAACAGACTAAAATAGTCAGCTGCATCCTCTGCTTTTAAGAGAGTGAAGAAGTGGCATGTTGTGTATATAAAACCCTTCAAATACATATGTCATATACTTAAACTTGAATGAATTTGAGGTGAGCTTGAATTAGCTTTGTTTGCACTTTTAGGACTTTTACATTGGTTCCATTGTGCAGCTCAAAATAAATCAAATACAGCTTGAAAGTATTTCACATATGTATTTGATGAGGTCTGCTAATCATTGACTGGAAGGGTTACAGAATGTAGCTCAACATACTATACATTGGAAAAAGCTAAATGAAGTGAAATGCTAAATGGCATAGTAAGGATCTGTTCCTTTTTTTATGTAATCACAATTTTTTGTCAGGTTGAATTTGCAAACATGATTGCACTTTTGATTTCATGTAGACTACCAGGCAATTGTAAAAGTGTGTATATACTGTATAGTGTATGTGGACACCCCTTCAAATGAGGGGATTCGGCTATTTCAGCCACTCCCGTTGCTGACAGGTGTATAAAATTGATCACACAGCCATGCAGTCTCCATAGACAACATTGGCAGTAGAATGGCCTTACTGAAGAGCTCAGTGCAGCACTAACCTTTGATGATCTTCATCAGATGACAACCCTAGGACATTATGTTATACAATACATGCATGTTTTGTTCAATCAAGTTCATATTTATATCAAAAACCAGCTTTTTACATTAGCATGTGACTAGCATTCCGACCGAACAGTGCCGGTGAATATACTAAATTACTCACGATAAACGTTCACAAAAAACATAACAATTATTTTAAGAATTATAGATAGAGAACTCCTCTATGCACTCGATATGTCCGATTTTAAAATAGCTTTTCGGTGAAAGCACATTTTGCAATATTCTCAGTAGATAGCCCGGCATCACAGGGCTAGCTATTTAGACACCCAGCAAGTTTAGCACTCACCAAAGTCAGATTTACTATAAGAAAAATGTTATTACCTTTGCTGTTCTTCGTCAGAATGCACTCCCAGGACTTCTACTTCAATAACAAATGTTGGTTTGGTCCCAAATAATCCATTGTTATATCCAAATAGCGGCGTTTTGTTCGTGCGTTCAAGACACTATCCGAAAGGGTAAATAAGGGTGACGAGCATGGCGCATTTCGTACCAAACTGCCTCTCAAAGCAATGTCAGCACAATAACTGTTTGTCGGAAGCTTAATGAAATGGGTTTCCATGGCCGAGCAGCCAAGCGTCGGCTGAAATGGTGTAAAGCTCACTGACATTGGACTCTAGAGCAGTGGAAACGCTTTCTCTGGAGTGATGAATCACACTTCACCATCTGGCAGTCTGACGGACTAATCTGGGTTTGGTGGATGCCACGAGAACGCTACCTGCTCCAATGCATAGTGCCAACTGTAAAGTTTTGTGGAGGAGTGGTCAGGGGCTGTTTTTCATGGTTCAGGCTCCTTATTTCCACTGAAGGGAAATCTTAACGCTACAGCATATAATGACATTCTTGACGATTCTGTGCATCCAACTTTGTGGCAACAGTTTGGGGAAGGCCCTTTCCTGTTTCAGCATGACAATGCCCCCGTGCACAAAGCGAGGTCCATACAGAAATGGTTTGTTGAGATCGGTGTGGAAGAACTTGACTGGTCTGCACAGAGTCCTGACCTCAACCCTATCGAACATCTTCGGGATGAATTGTATAGCCGACTGCAAGCCAGGCCTAAATGCCCAACATCAGTGCCCGACCTCACTAATACTCTTGTGGCTGAATGGAAGCAAGTCCCCGGAGCAATGTTCCAACATCTAGTGGAAAGCCTTCCCAAAAGAGTGGAGGCTGTTATAGCAGCAAAGTGGGGACCAACTCCATATTAATGCCAATGATTTTTTAATGAGATGTTCAACGAGCAGGTGTCCACATACTTTTGGTCATGTAGTGTACAAACATAAACAGAACTACATATCAGTATGAACACACTTTTTAATGGCATGGGAATAATATAATTGAAAACTTAAAAGGATAGTTCACCCAAATGACTAAATTACATATTAGTTTCCTTACCTTGTAAGCAGTCTATGGAAAAGGTATGGACAAGTTGGTAGAGCTGGTTGATAGAGCATGGTGCTTGCAGCGCCAGGGTTGTGGGTTAGATTCCTATGAGGGACCAGTACGAAAAAAAGTATTTACAAGTATGAAGTCGCTCTGGATAAGAGCGTCTGTAAAAAAAGTGTATGACAGCAATCCATGCTTTGGTTTAGTTCCCCTGGCACTGTTTCGACATGCTAACGTTTTAGCATTTGTGGCACAAATCCCATTCAAGTCATGGGACCGATATTATCCTCACAATCAATTTCAGATACTTTTGAATGATTTGGGCTTGATGTGCGAAAAATGCTAATGTCGGTACCATGACTTGTATGGGATTTTTGAAACAAATACTAAAACAGTGACAGGGAAACTAAACCAAAGTATGGCTGGCTGTCATACCTTGTCCATAGACTGGAAAGCAATGTGTAATTTTCTGTAATATGGGTGAACTATCCCTTTAACTTTAGGCCAACAAGTATAATGCATTATGATGCCATGGGCATGTATGATCCTATAGTTTTTTTGGGGAAGCCTTATAATTAGACAGTGTAAGGGCTCATACTGTACATGCTTATAACAATAAATAAAGTGTCACCAACTTATTTTTTTAACCTACTGCCACTCTCAACTGATTGTAAGTTGCTCTGGATAAGAGTGTCTGCTTAATGACTAAAATGTAAATAAAAACGTGTAAAACTCTTGTAGCTGACGTGTTCGGTGTCCTGTCTCCCCAGCCCAAGCCCACCAGGGGACGGATGCGTATCCACTGCCTGGAGAATGTGGACAAGGCCCTGCAGTTCCTCAAGGAGCAGAGGGTCCACCTGGAAAACATGGGCTCACATGACATTGTTGACGGCAACCACCGCCTCACCCTGGGCCTCATCTGGACCATCATTCTCAGGTTCCAGGTAAGAGAGTCTTCCAACCAAAACACATGAAATGTATGTCTGATGCAGAGGTGTGGCGGGGAGAAATTATTTGCTAGAAATGCTGTTCTAGGTTTTCAATTGGGTGATGGATAAGTCTTTGCAACATATATAACGGACAGCGCAACACAACCCGAGGGCCTCCCCCAAAGCACTGCTCCGGTTGAAAATCATTGAATTGCTGTGTTTTTTATGCATCAATTTGTCTGGTTTGAACGCTCACTTAGTCAGTGTTCTATTATTATCCTGGAGACCCATTGTGTACAGCAGGGTCTCGATTATCTGAATCAGATATGTTATTATTGGTATGTGAGCAACAAACCCAGTTGCTCTGCATGAGGAGAGTTGGCCAGTATGCTGATTTCAATCCAACTCAGCATCAAAAGCTTATTTACTGTAGGGCCTCATCCTTTATAACATTGATCTAATACTAACTTGTACTTCTCAGCACACATATTACACAGTCAATTATTTACATAAAGATTATGTTATAACATGAATAAGATATGTAGGCAATGTATGGCAACTGCTTGGCATCAGACCGCAAGGCGCTACAGCGGGTAGTGCGTAAATCCAAGGACCACTATACCAGGCGGTGTGAGAGGAAGTCAAAGACTCCAGTCATCCAAGTCATAGACTGTTCTCTCCGGAAAGCGGTACCGGAGTGCCAAGTCTGGGACCAAAAGGCTCCTGAACAGCTTCTATCCCCAAGCCATCAGCCTGCTGATCAGTTAATCAAATGGCTACCCGGACTATTTGCATTGACTCCCTTTTTTTTGTTGCACTGACTCTCTTGCACTGACTCTATGCACATTCACTGGACTCTACCCACACACTCACACATACTACACTGATACTCTCAACATACACATACACACACTACATACACTCACACACATTCACGCTGTTTCACACTCTTCCCATTCGCTGCCACTACTCTGTTTATTATCTATCCTGATCGCCTAGTCACTTTTACCCCTACCCACATTTACATATTACCTCAATCCCCTCAACTACCTTGTACCCCCAGCACATTGAGTCTGTTCACGGGTGCTGTTGTATTATTGTCTGTGTGACAGATCCAGGACATTAGTGTTGAGACTGATGGAGACAACAAGGAGAAGAGATCAGCCAAGGACGCCCTGCTCCTCTGGTGCCAGATGAAGACTGCTGGGTGAGTGATTGACTGTCACCTTGCATTCAGACACGTTTCTTAGAGATTTGAAATACTTAGACTTAGGTCATCTACATTACAGCTCTCAGTTCCACCACTTGTCTTAAACAATCCTCCTTAAGATATACATTTATTTAGACAGCAACACCATTGTGACTTTTCATTTACTTTCAGAAGAAGTCAGTAAAGAAATTCCAGAAGAAGTTCCACATCTTCAATTATATAGAAATTGCTTAGGGAATGAATTTGAACATTGAACACATCGTCATATCTGTTGTTCTCTGTTTTGTTCTTTATAGCTATCCAAACGTGAACATTCACAACTTCAGCACCAGTTGGCGAGATGGCATGGCATTCAATGCCCTCATCCATAAGCACAGGTAAAAAGAGTCTGTTTGATCAACTATTCTCCATGCCCTTGTGGGTCACATTTTACAACATTCCTAACATATTTCAGATCATTTTTCTCATGTAATTCAGACCAATTATCCTTTGTGATTTATGTCACAGTCTGCTATTTACTTTATATGGCCACATGTAATGACCCAATATATTTTTTTTTATCCCACCTCCAACCCCCCTCATTTATGATGATTTATTTTCTTACTTACAATAGAGTAATGTTCAAATAATTACTTTTTGGTGTATTTGGGATGTATTGATGCATTACTGTACATCATTTGGTATAATTGTGTTGAATCTTTGAGATATTGGAACATAACTAACATTTCAACAGGTAAATTACATCTGGGTATTTACCTTGTGATTCTTTGGTGGTATACTGTGTGACTGGTGCTGTGGCATGATGCTTTGTCTCGTGTAAAGGCCAGACCTGATTGACTTTGACAAGCTGAAAAAGTCCAATGCCCACCACAACCTGCAGAATGCCTTCAATTTGGCTGAGCAGCATCTGGGGCTTACCAAGCTCCTGGACCCAGAGGGTGAGTTCTGGACTATGCTCTTCTATGTAGTAGAGGAGGGCATATGGAAAATAGCTAAATCTGGTGCAACGTATAATTTCTCAGTGTACAGTCGTGGCCAAAAGTTTTGAGAATGACACAAATATTAATTTTCACATAGTCTGCTGCCTCAGTTTGTATGATGGCAATTTGCATATAAACCAGAATGTTATGAAGAGTGATCAGATGAATTGCAATTAATTGCAAAGTCCCTCTTTGCCATGCAAATGAACTGAATCCCCCCAAAAACATTTCCACTGCATTTCAGCCATGCCACAAAAGGACCAGCTGACATCATGTCAGTGATTCTCTCGTTAACACAGGTGTGAGTGTTGACAAGGCTGGAGATCACTCTGTCATGCTGATTGAGTTCGAATAACAGACTGGAAGCTTCAAAGGAGGATGGTGCTTGGAATCATTGTTCTTCCTCTATGAACCATGGTTACCTTCAAGGAAACACGTGCCATCATCATTGCTTTGCACAAAAGGGCTTCACAGTCAAGGATATTGCTGCCAGTAAGATTGCACCTAAATCAACCACTTATCGGATCATCAAGAACTTCAAGGAGAGCGGTTCAATTGTTGTGAAGAAGGCTTCAGGGCACCCAAGAAAGTCCAGCAAGCGCCAGGACCGTCTCCTAAAGTTGATTCAGCTGCGGGGTCGGGGAACCACCAGTACAGAGCTTGCTCAGGAATGGCAGCAGGCAGGTGTGAGTGTATCTTCACTCACAGTGAGGCGAAGACTTTTGGAGGATGTCCTGGTGTCAAGAAGGGCAGCAAAGAAGCCACCTCTCTCCAGGAAAAACATCAGGGACAGATTGATATTCTGCAAAAGGTACAGGGATTGGACTACTGAGGACTAGGGTAAAGTAATTTTCTCTGATGAATCCCCTTTCCGATTGTTTGGGGCATCCGGAAAAAAGCTTGTCCGGAGAAGACAAGGTGAGCTCTACCATCAGTCCTGTGTCATGCCAACAGTAAAGCATCCTGAGACCATTCATTTGTGGGGTTCAAATCAAAAATCAAATGTATTTATATAGCCCTTCTTACATCAGCTGATATCTCAAAGTACTGTACAGAAA
The DNA here is from genome assembly GCF_965601325.2 of Salmo salar. Lineage (NCBI taxonomy): Eukaryota > Metazoa > Chordata > Actinopteri > Salmoniformes > Salmonidae > Salmo > Salmo salar. The sequence continues at coordinate 49,553,155 of NC_138292.1, read as the reverse complement.
CCCAGCCTAAGACCCCAAACAGCAAGCAATGCAGGTGTAGAAGCACGGAGGCTAGGAAAAACTCCCTAGAAAGGCCAAAACCTAGGAAGAAACCTAGAGAGGAACCAGGCTATGAGGGGTGGCCAGTCCTCTTCTGGCTGTGCCAGGTGGAGATGATAACAGAACATGGCCAAGATGTTCAAATGTTCATAAATGACCAGCATGGTCAAATAATAATAATCACAGTAGTTGTCGAGGGTGCAACAGGTCAGCACCTCAGGAGTAAATGTCAGTTGGCTTTTCATAGCCGATCATTGAGAGTATCTCTACCGCTCCTGCTGTCTCTAGAGAATTGAAAACAGCAGGTCTCGGACAGGTAGCACGTCCGGTGAACAGGTCAGGGTTCCATAGCCGCAGGCAGAACAGTTGAAACTGGAGCAGCAGCACGGCCAGGTGGACTGGGGACAGCAAGGAGTCATCATGCCAGGTAGTCCTGAGGCATGGTCCTAGGGCTCAGGTCCCCCGAGAGAGAGAAAGAGAGAATTAGAGAGAGCATACTTAAATTCACACAGGACACTGGAGAAATACTCCAGATATAACAGACTGACCCTAGACCCTCACTATTGTAGCATAAATACTGGAGGCTGAAGAGACACTGTGTCCCCATCCGAACAGGACAGGGCCAAACAGGCAGGATATAACCCCACCCACTTTGCCAAAGCACAGCCCCCACACCACTAGAGGGATATCTTCAACCACCAACTTACCATCCTGAGACAAGGCCGAGTATAGCCCACAAAGATCTCCGCCACGGCACAACCCAAGGGGGGCGCCAACCCAGACAGGAAGACCAAGTCAGTGACTCAACCCACTCAAGGGACGCACCCCTTCTAGGGACGGAATGGAAGAGCACCAGTAAGCCAGTGACTCGGTCCCTGTAATAGGGTTTGAGGCAGAGAATCCCAGTGGAGAGAGGGGAACCGGCCAGGCAGAGACAGCAAGGGCGGTTCGTTGCTCCAGTGCCTTTCCGTTCACATTCACACATAGGACCTACTGAAGAGATGAGTCTTCAATAAAGACTTAAAGGTTGAGACCGAGTCTGCGTCTCTCACATGGGTAGACAGACCATTCCATAGAAATGCAGCTCTATAGGAGAAAGCCCTGCCTCCAGCTGTTTGCTTAGAAATTCTAGGGACAATTAGGAGGCCCGCGTCTTGTGACCGTAGCGTACGTGTAGGTATGTACGGCAGGACCAAATTGGAAAGATAGGTAGGAGCAAGCCCATGTAATGCTTTGTAGGTTAGCAGGAAAACCTTGAAATCAGCCCTTGCCTTAACAGGAAGCCAGTGTAGGGAGGCTAGCACTGGAGTAATATGATCAAATCTTTTGGTTCTAGTCAGGATTCTAGCAGCCGTATTTAACACTAACTGAAGTTTATTTAGTGCTTTATCCGGGTAGCCGGAAAGTAGAGCATTGCAGTAGTCTAACCTAGAAGTAACAAAAGCATGGATTAATTTTTCTGCATCAATTTTGGACAGAAAATGTCTGATCTTGGCAATGTTATGCAGATGGAAAAAAGCTGTCCTTGAAACAATCTTGATATGTTCATCAAAAGAGAGATCAGGGTCCAGAGTAACGTCGAGGTCCTTCAGTTTTATTTGAGACGACTGTACAACCATCAAGATTAATTGTCAGATTCAACAGAAGATCTCTTTGTTTAGTAGAAAGTTTGCAGCCATCCACTTCCTTATGTCTGAAACACAGGCTTCCAGCGAGGGCAATTTTGGGGCTTCACCATGTTTCATTGAAATGTACAGCTGTGTGTCATAGCAGTGAAAGTTAACATTATGTTTTCAAATGACATCCCCAAGAGGTAAAATATATAGTGAAAACAATAGTGGTCCTAAAACGGAACCTTGAGAAACACCGAAATTTACAGATTTGTCAGAGGACAAACCATTCACAGAGACAGACTGATGAGAGACAAACTGATATCTTTCCGACAGATAAGATCTAAACCAGGCCAGAACTTGTCCGTGTAGACCAGTTTGGGTTTCCTATCTCTCCAAAAGAATGTGGTGATCGATGGTATCAAAAGCTGCACTAAGGTCTAGGAGCACGAGGACAGATGCAGAGCCTCGGTCTGACGCCATTAAAAGGTAATTTACCACCTTCAAAAGTGCAGTCTCAGTGCTATGATGGGGTGTAAAACCAGACTGAAGCATTTTGTATACATTGTTTGTCTTCAGGAAGGCAGTGAGTTGCTGCGCAACAGCTTTTTCAAATTTCTTTGAGAGGAATGGGAGATTCGATATAGGCTGATAGTTTTTATATTTTCTGGGTCAAGGTTTGGCTTTTTCAAGAGAGGCTTTATTACTGCCACTTTTAGTGAGTTTGGTACACATCCGGTGGATAGAGAGCCGTTTATTATGTTCAACATAGGAGGGCCAAGCACAGTAAGCAGCTCTTTCAGTAGTTTAGTTGGAATAGGGTCCAGTATGCAGCTTGAAGGTTTAGAGGCCATGATTATTTTCATCATTATGTCAAGAGATATAGTACGAAAACACTTGAGTGTCTCCCTTGATCCTAGGTCCTGACAGAGTTGTGCAGACTCAGGACAACTGAGCTTTGGAGGAATACCCAGATTTAAAGTTCCAGGTCTCCGGCAGCCTCTGGAACTGCCGGTCTGCAGCCAACAAGGCTGAGTTCATCTCAGCCTATGCTACCCTCCAGTCCCTAGACTTCCTGGCGCTGACGGAAACATGGATTACCACAGATAACACTGCTACTCCTACTGCTCTCTCTTCGTCTGCCCACGTGTTCTCGCATACCCCTAGAGCATCGAGCCAGCGGGGTGGTGGCACTGGAATCCTCATCTCTCCCAAGTGGACATTCTCTCTTTCTCCCCTGACCCATCTGTCTATCTCCTCATTTGAATTCCATGCTGTCACAGTTACCAGCCCTTTCAAGCTTAACATCCTTATCATTTATCGCCCTCCAGGTTCCCTTGGAGAGTTCATCAATGAGCTTGACGCCTTGATAAGTTCCTTTCCTGAGGATGGCTCACCTCTCACAGTTCTGGGTGACTTTAACCTCCCCACGTCTACCTTTGACTCATTCCTCTCTGCCTCCTTCTTTCCACTCCTCTCCTCTTTTGACCTCACCCTCTCACCTTCCCCCCCTACTCACAAGGCAGGCAATACGCTTGACCTCATCTTTACTAGATGCTGTTCTTCCACTGATCTCATTGCAACTCCCCTCCAAATCTCCGACCACTACCTTGTATCCTTTTCCCTCTTGCTCTCATCCAACACTTCTCACTCTGCCCCTACTCGGATGGTATTGCGCCGTCCCAACCTTCGCTCTCTCTCTCCCGCTACTCTCTCCTCTTCCATCCTATCATCTCTTCCCTCTGCTCAAACCTTCTCCAACCTATCTCCTGATTCTGCCTCCTCAACCCTCCTCTCCTCCCTTTCTGCATCCTTTGATTTTCTCTGTCCCCTATCCTCCAGGCCAGCTCGGTCCTCCCCTCCTGCTCCGTGGCTCGACGACTCACTACGAGCTCACAGAACAGGGCTCCGGGCAGCCGAGCGGAAATGGAGGAAAACTCGCCTCCCTGCGGACCTGGCATCCTTTCACTCACTCCTCTCTACATTCTCCTCTTCTGTCTCTGCTGCTAAAGCCACTTTCTACCACTCTAAATTCCAAGCATCTGCCTCTAACCCTAGGAAGCTCTTTGCTACCTTCTCCTCCCTCCTGAATCCTCCTCCCCTCCCCCCCCCCCTCCTCCCTCTCTGCGGATGACTTCGTCAACCATTTTGAAAAGAAGGTTGACGATATCCGATCCTCGTTTGCTAAGTCAAACGACACCGCTGGTCCTGCTCACACTGCCCTAGCCTGTGCTTTGACCTCTTTCTCCCCTCTCTCTCCAGATGAAATCTCGCGTCTTGTGACGGCCGGCCGCCCAACAACCTGCCCACTTGACCCTATCCCCTCCTCTCTTCTCCAGACCATTTCCGGAGACCTTCTCCCCTTCCTCACCTCGCTCATCAACTCATCCTTGACCGCTGGCTACGTCCCTTCCGTCTTCAAGAGAGCGAGAGTTGCACCCCTTCTGAAAAAACCTACACTCGATCCCTCCGATGTCAACAACTACAGACCAGTATCCCTTCTTTCTTTTCTCTCCAAAACTCTTGAACGTGCCGTCCTTGGCCAGCTCTCCTGCTATCTCTCTCAGAATGACCTTCTTGATCCTAATCAGTCAGGTTTCAAGACTGGGCATTCAACTGAGACTGCTCTTCTCTGTGTCACGGAGGCTCTCCGCACTGCTAAAGCTAACTCTCTCTCCTCTGCTCTCATCCTTCTAGACCTATCTGCTGCCTTTGATACTGTGAACCATCAGATCCTCCTCTCCACCCTGTCCGAGTTGGGCATCTCCGGCGCGGCCCACGCATGGATTGCGTCCTACCTGACAGGTCGCTCCTACCAGGTGGCGTGGCGAGAATCTGTCTCCGCACCATGCGCTCTCACCACTGGTGTCCCCCAGGGCTCTGTTCTAGGCCCTCTCCTATTCTCGCTATACACCAAGTCACTTGGCTCTGTCATATCCTCACATGGTCTCTCCTATCATTGCTATGCAGACGACACACAATTAATCTTCTCCTTTCCCCCTTCTGATAACCAGGCGGCGAATCGCATCTCTGCATGTCTGTCAGACATATCAGTGTGGATGACGGATCACCAGCTCAAGCTGAACCTCGGCAAGACGGAGCTGCTCTTCCTCCCGGGGAAGGACTGCCCGTTCCATGATCTCGCCATCACGGTTGACAACTCCCTTGTGTCCTCCTCCCAGAGTGCTAAGAACCTTGGCGTGATCCTGGACAACACCCTGTCGTTCTCCACTAACATCAAGGCGGTGACCCGATCCTGTAGGTTCATGCTCTACAACATTCGCAGAGTACGACCCTGCCTCACACAGGAAGCGGCGCAGGTCCTAATCCAGGCACTTGTCATCTCCCGTCTGGATTACTGCAACTCGCTGTTGGCTGGGCTCCCTGCCTGCGCCATTAAACCCCTACAACTCATCCAGAACGCCGCAGCCCATCTGGTGTTCAACCTTCCCAAGTTCTCTCACGTCACCCCGCTCCTCCGCTCTCTCCACTGGCTTCCAGTTGAAGCTCGCATCCGCTACAAGACCATGGTGATTGCCTACGGAGCTGTGAAGGGAACGGCACCTCCATACCTTCAGGCTCTGATCAGGCCCTACACCCAAACAAGGGCACTGCGTTCATCCACCACTGGCCTGCTGGCCCCCCTACCTCTGAGGAAGCACAGTTCCCGCTCAGCCTAGTCAAAACTGTTCGCTGCTCTGGCACCCCAATGGTGGAACAAGCTCCCTCACGACGCCAGGACAGCGGAGTCAATCACCACCTTCCGGAGACACCTGAAACCCCACCTCTTTAAGGAATACCTAGGATAGGATAAAGTAATCCTTCTAACCCCCCCTTAAAAGATTTAGATGCACTATTGTAAAGTGGTTGTTCCACTGGATATCATAAGGTGAATGCACCATTTTGTAAGTCGCTCTGGATAAGAGCGTCTGCTAAATGACTTAAATGTAATGTAAATGTAAAGAGGAGTCCATAATTTGCTTTCTAATGATCATGATCTTTTCCTCAAAGAAGTTCATGAATTTATTACTGCTGAAGTGAAAGCCATCCTCTCTTGGGGAATGCTGCTTTTTAGTTAGCTTTGCGACAGTATCAAAAATAAATTTCGGATTGTTCTTATTTTCCTCAATTAGGTTGGAAAAATAGGATGATCGAGCAGCAGTGAGGGCTCCTCGATACTGCACGGTACTGTCTTTCCAAGCTAGTCGGAAGACTTCCAGTTTCCGTTCCAATTTTCTGGAAGCTTGCTTCAGAGCTCGGGTATTTTCTGTATACCAGGGAGCTAGTTTCTTATGACAAATGTTTTTAGGGGTGCAACTGCATCTAGGGTATTGCACAAGGTTAAATTGAGTTCCTCAGTTAGGTGGTTAACTGATTTTTGTCCTCTGACGTCCTTGGGCAGGCAGAGGGAGTCTGGAAGGGCATCAAGGAATCTTTGGGTTGTCTGAGAATTTATAGCACGACTTTTGATGCTGCTTGGTTGGGGTTTGAGCAGATTATTTGTTGCGATTGCAAACGTAATAAAATGGTGGTCCGATAGTCCAGGATTATGAGGAAAAATAATAAGCTCGACAACATTTATTCCATGGGACAAAACTAGGTCCAGAGTATTACTGTGGCAGTGAGTAGGTCCGGAGACATGTTGGACAAAACCCACTGAGTTGATGATGGCTCCGAAAGCCTTTTGGAGTGGGTCTGTGGACTTTTCCATGGGAATATTGAAGTCACCAAAAATGTGAATATTATCTGCTATGACTACAAGGTCCGTTAGGAATTCATGAACGCTGTATATGGCCCAGGAGGCCTGTAAACAGTAGCTATAAAAAGTGATTGAGTAGGCTGCATAGATTTCATGACTAGAAACTCAAAAGATGAAAACGTAAGATTTTTTTTTGTTGTAAATTGAAATTTGCTATCGGAAATGTTAGCAACACCTCCGCCTTTTGCGGGATGCGCGGGGGATATGGTCACTAGTGTAACCATGAGGTGAGGCCTCATTTAACACAGTAAATTCATCAGGCTTAAGCCATGTTTCAGTCAGGCCAATCACATCAAGATTATGATCAGTGATTAGTTCATTGACTATAACTGCTTTGGAAGTGAGGGATCTAACATTAAGTAGCCCTATTTTGAGATGTGAGGTATCACGATCTCTTTCAATAATGGCAGGAATGGAGGACGTCTTTATTCTAGTGAGATTGCTAATTCGAACACCGCCAACCTAGGTCGAGGCACAGACACGGTCTCAATGGGGTCTCTTTTGGGACTACACTGACTGTGCTAGTGGCAGACTCCACTAAGCTGGCAGGCTGGCCTGCACCCTATTTCATTGTGGAGCTAAGGGAGTTAGAGCCCTATCTATGTTCGTAGATAAGATGAGAGCACCCCTCCAGCTAGGATGGAGTCCGTCACTCCTCACCAGGCCAAGCTTGGTCCTGTTTGTGGGTGAGTCCCAGAAAGAGGGCCAATTATCTACAAATTCTATCTTTTGGGAGGGGCAGAAAACAGTTTTCAACCAGCAATTGAGTTGTGAGACTCTGCTGTAGAGCTCATCACTCCCCCTAACTGGGAGGTGCCAGAGACAATTACTCGATGCCGACACATCTTTCTAGCTGATTTACACGCTGAAGCTATGTTGCGCTTGGTGACCTCTGACTGTTTCATCCTAACATCGTTGGTGCCGACGTGGATAACAATATCCTTATACTCTCTAAACTCGTCAGTTTTAGCTTTAGCCAGCACCATCTTCAGATTAGCCTTAACGTCGGTAGCCCTGCCCCCTGGTAAACAGTGTATGATCGCTTGATGATTCGTTTTAAGTCTAATACTACGGGTAATGGAGTTGCCAATGACTTGGGTTTTCAATTTGTCAGATCTAATGGTGGGAGCCTTCGGCATCTCAGACCACGTAAGGGGAGGAGTAGAGACCAGAGAAGGCTCGGCCTCAGACTCGGAATAGCTACTTAATGGGGAGAACTGGTTGAAGGTTTCTGTCGGCTGAATGAGCGACACCGGTTGAGCATTCTTACAGCATTTCCCTCCAGAAGCCATGAGAAAGGCTGCAGGGACCGTGCGAGGGGATTTATACTACTATCTGTACTTACTGTTGGCACAGACGCTGTTTCATCCTTTCCTACACTGAAATTACCCTTGCCTAACGATTGCGTCTGAAGCTGGGCTTGCAGCACAGCTATCCTTGCCGCAAGGCGATCGTTCTCCTGTAAATTATGAGTACAGCGACTGCAATTAGAAGGCATCATGTTAATATTACTACCTAGCTTCGGCTGTTGGAGGTCTCGACGAACCATGTCCAGATAAAGCGTCTCAGCCAAGGGAGTGGGCTCACTCACAATTTTGCCTAAGAACACAGCCATGAATAAAGAATGGTACCAACACATCTTCTGAGAGCAACTTCTCCCAACCATCCAGGAACAGTTTGGTGACGAACAATGCCTTTTCCAGCATGATGGAGCACCTTGCCATAAGGCAAAAGTGATAACTAAGTGGCTCGGGGAACAAAACATCGATATTTTGGGTCCATGGCTAGGAAACTCCCCAGACCTTAATCCCATTGAGAAATTGTGGTCAATCCTCAAGAGGCGGGTGGACAAACAACAACCCACAAATTCTGACAAACTCCAAGCATTGATTATGCAAGAATGGGCTGCCATCAGTCAGGATGTGACCCAGAAGTTAATTGACAGGGCGGATTGCAGAGGTCTTGACGAAGAAGGGTCAACACTGCAAATATTGACTCTTTGTATCAACTTCATGTAATTGTCAATAAAAGCCTTTGACACTTATGAAATGCTTGTAATTATACTTCAGTATTCCATAGTAACATCTGACAAAAATATCTAAAGACACTGAAGCAGCAAACTTTGTGGAAATTAATATTTGTGTCATTCTCAAAACTTTTATCTTCGACTGTACTGTTACTTATGTTTTTGTTATCCAAATAAACATAATAAAATTGTAATAATTCTTAACTGGAATGTATAAAATACTGTAGGGGCCAGAGTCTGGTCTAGTGATAGTGCTGCAGACTCCAGGCTACATATACCCCCTGGCGATGGGGATTTGAGCCATGTCTGCCACTTTCCACTTTCTACCTGCTTTACCTTCCCACTGCCCTGTCATAAAAAATTATGAAATAAAAAAGGAGATCTTTTAATATTTTTGTAATGTTCCAAATCATCGTCACTATGACTTACAAATTGTATTAACCAATCAGAAATAAAATTTTTGCTTCACAGATATCAGTGTGGACCACCCTGATGAGAAGTCTGTCATCACATACGTGGTGACATACTACCACTACTTCTCCAAAATGAAGGCCCTGAAAGTGGAGGGGAAACGTATTGGAAAGGTGACTCAGCGTTTATTCTCAATTTATTATCTCAAATTCCATGTTTGTTTGTTGGGTTGTTGTCAACAAGTTGCCTCAGTTGTTCGGGGCAGAGTAAGAGCTTTTCAGATTTGGATTCAAATAGTATAAAAACTTTCAAGCTGTACTTGATTGAGGTTTTAGGGCATAATGAAACCAATGGAATAGTATCAAAAGTGCAAACTGTCAATCTGGCACTTCAGGAAGGCCAAACTAAAAGAAAGAAAACAAATACTATATATGAACCCCGGTCTGAACATTTTTGGCCAGAGCTTGACATGTGTGACCTCTTTGTTCCGCTAGGTACTGGACAATGCCATTGAGACAGAGAAGATGATTGAGAAGTACGAGTCTCTGGCCTCAGACCTGCTGGAGTGGATTGAGCAGACCATCATCATCCTCAACAATCGCAAGTTTGCCAACTCTTTAAACGGGGTGCAGCAGCAGCTTCAAGCCTTCAACACATATCGCACGGTCGAGAAACCCCCTAAGTGAGTAACCCCCGCCAGCACCCAATCCCAAATCAGCCCCTATACCCCAATACACTTATTGTGATCTGACAAGATGGGCAATCTTCAGCTTTAATACCCTCTTATGAATATTTGTAAATGTCTATAATATTTACTCAAGGTATAACTTTGTCCAGTTATCAGTTATCCCTGACCCTTTTTTTGGTTACTGTTCCTGTGACATTCCCTGAACATCAAATTCTTTGTTCCAAACTTCTGAACCAATATTTTTATGAAAAATTAATGTCACTACCTAAAGCAAAAATATAAAATCCTAATGTTAAATGAATGGCACAACATTCTGGGTGCACGCCTCTCTCCTGCTTGTAGTGGAATTTACTTCAAAATTTTAGTTCTGCTATGTCCATGAATTGAAGCGATAAGATATGCATGTTTAGTATGTAACGATGCAGAAATAAGACATGACTGTTGCATTCCAAAAACGCTTTGAAATAAGTGCAACCCTGCGAACTTGAAGTAATATGTGTTTAGACATTAGCCTTTTTATACGCTGTCAAAATATCACTCCCAAAACCATTTATCTTTTTATCGATCAGGTTTACTGAGAAGGGCAACCTGGAGGTGCTTCTGTTTACCATCCAGAGCAAGATGAGGGCCAACAATCAGAAAGTCTACATGCCCAGGGAGGGCAAACTCATCTCTGACATTAACAAGGTGATGCCTGTAGTCTCTGACGAACGCTTTAGGGTGACGTTCCCTAGGTACAGATTAAGGATCAGTTTCCCTTCCCCCAATCCTAACCTTTACCATTAGTGGCGAAAATGTTAAACTTACTCAAGATCAGGGTCTAGGGACAAAGTTACCCTACTCCTTGACCAATGTTTTGTCTTAATGAAACATCAAGTTGTTCACTATCTCTCTCTCTCCTGTTTGTCTGTGTCAGGGTGGTTGGTAGTCTTTCTTTGGTGTGTGGTAGTATTATTATTAGTAAGTAGGCGTTTTACTATGGGCATAATTTTTACAATGGGAGTAATTCAGCCAACTCATACATTTTGCATCCGGACATAAAACTGTGAGATTATGAAAGAGTTTAATCCACCATTGGCATAGTGTGTATGTGTAAGGTACAAGACAGACTGGTGGCAAATGGTAGCAATTCAAAATGTAGAATAGTCTAGAAATGAACAGAAAAATAACGTCCGATGTTCATGTTGGTCTGTCTTGTCCATATGATATACTGGAGTTAATATTGTGTGTTTAACTTTGTCTATGGTAGACCTGGGAGAGACTGGAGAAGGCAGAGCATGAGCGGGAGCTGGCTCTGAGGACAGAGCTGATTCGACAGGAGAAACTGGAGCAGCTGGCTCGCCGCTTTGACCGCAAGGCTGCCATGAGGGAGACCTGGCTGAGTGAGAACCAGCGCCTCGTCTCACAGGTAAAAACAAACGCTTGCCCACAAATAGAAGAACACACATGCATATGTATGCACATACTTACACAATCACTCAAAGTAGCCATGAGAGACAACTGGCTAAATTAAATCCAACGGCTTGTCGCACAGCCATAGACACACACACACACACTCACACAAAGAATAATTATAAAAAGCAATTGTGACACTTTACCTCCTATTTACACAAAATACAGTACTTTACCACATCATTGTCAATACAAATGTCTCAGCCATTGTTTTCTCACAGTTTTGCACCACTTGGTGGACACACAGATTCAGTGTAATACACTGGTATGGCAGCATCTCTGTGCACATTAAGATTAAGTGCTGCAGATGTAAACGGTACATCTCATTTGCTTTCCTACTTTTGTCAAACTGAAATCAGGGCCAATCTGCAGTTGAAAAAATAACAAAGCGGACACCCCGCCTCTGTTTTGGCAATAACCTGAGGGATGGGCCAGGAAAATGTAACCACTCTCAAATTCATAGACAGAGCTATGGATGCAAGGCTTGACCATCGCTGATATCACAAATTATCGTTAATAAAGCTTCGGGATTGGTGTTCCTTCCACGGGACGGTTGAGCTAACGTAGGCTAATGCGATTAGCATGAGGTTGTAAGTAACAAAAAAAATTCCCAGGACATAGAAATATCTGATATTGGCAGAAAGCTTACATTCTTGTTAATCTAACTGTAGTGTCCAATTTACAGTAGCTATTACAGGGAAATAATACCATACTATTGTTTGAGGAGAGTGCACAATTTTGAACATGAAAAGTTATTAATAAATAAATTAGGCACATTTGGGCAGTCTTGATACAACATTTTGAACAGAATGCAATGGTTCATTGGATCAGTCTAAACCTTTGCACATACACTGCTGCCATCTAGTGGCCAAAATCTAAATTGCACCTGGGCTGGAATAATACATTATGGCCTTTCTCTTGCATTTCAAAGATGATGGTACAAAAAAATGCAAAAGAATGGTTGGTTTTTTCTTTGTATTATCTTTTACCAGATCTATTGTGTTATATTCTCCTACATTCTTTTCACATTTCCATAAACTTCAAAGTGTTTCCTTTCAAATGGTACCAAGAATATGCATATCCTTGCTTCAGGGCCTGAGCTACAGGCAGTTAGATTTGGGTATGTCATTTTAGGCGAAAATTGAAAAAAAGGGGTGGATCCTTAACCATGTTGAGGCTATACAGTGTTTGTTTACATTTACAATGTTTACAAACATTGGAGCAAAACAAGCTTATATTTTTGGTTCTGATGGGGTGTGACAGTTGAAATAATGTCACGAGGCATACATTTTTTTTGTTTATAGTTTTTTTTCTCTCCCCCTTTTCGTGATATCCAATTGGTAGTTACAGTCTTGTCCCATCGCTGCAACTCCCGTACGGACTCAGGAGAAGTGAAGGTTGAGAGCCGTGTGTCCTCCGAAACACGACCCGCCAAGCCGCACTGCTTATTGACACAATGCTTGCTTAACCCGGAAGCCAGCTGCACCAATGTGTCGGAGGAAACACTGTGCATGCGCCCGGGCCACCACAGGAGTCGCTAGAGCACGATAATACAAGGAAATCCCAGCTGTCCAAACATTCCCCTAACCCAACGACTCTGGGCCAATTGTGCGCCGCCTCATGAGTCTCCCGGTAGCGGCCGGCTGCGACACAGCCCGGTATTGAACCCGGATCTGTAGTGACTGCACCACTCGAGAGGCCCCTCATGAGGCATTTCTAAGTTATATTCTTCAAGAATCAATGGGTATATAGTATTTTATATGTCATTGTCAAATTGTAAAGACGATAACTTTACAGAAATAGAGAGTATTTCTTTCTTGTATGCCGGTATGTTGCCAACCATACAGTATATCCTAACAGTATTATATTGTATTTCAATCTATTCCATTCCCATCACTTCTATCTCGCAGGACAACTTTGGCTTCGACCTTCCAGCGGTGGACGCGGCCACCAAGAAGCATGAGGCTATCGAGACGGATATTACGGCTTACGAGGAGCGTGTGCAGGCCGTGGTGTCCGTCGCTAAGGAGCTGGAGGCAGAGAAATACCACGACATCAAACGAATCGCAGCACGCAAGGACAATGTGATCCGGCTGTGGGAGTACCTGCTGGAGCTTCTGAAGGCGAGGCGCCAGCGCCTGGAGATGAACTTGGGTCTGCAGAGGGTCTTCCAGGAGATGCTTTACATCATGGACTGGATGGACGAGATGAAGGTAAGAGAGGGAAAGAGGACCCTTCCGAAAATGTATGTGTTAAAACCGTGTTGGGAAGACATTTATAATTGCACATTTAATTTTTTATTGTAACACAAATTGAATTGTTCAAAATGCATTCTACCTCATCTACCCTGCTTTCACTCTTACTCTTCAATCTCTTCATTCAAAGACTCAATCATGGACACTACTGACAGTTGTGGCATGTTTGCGTGATGTATTGTTGTCTCTACCTTCTTGCCCTTTGTGCTGTTGTCTGTGCCCAATAATATTTGAAACCATGTTTTGTGCTGCTACCATCTTGTTGTCATGTCGCTACCATGCTGTATTGTCATGTGTTGCTGCCTTGCTATGTTGTTGTCTTAGGCCTCTCTTTATGTAGTGTCGTGTTGTCTCTTGTCATGTGTGTTTTGTCCTATATTTGTTATTTTATTTTATTTTTTTAATCCTAGACCTCGCCCCCACAGGAGGTATTTTGGTAGGCCGTCATTGTAAATAAGAATTTGTTCTTAACTGACTTGCCTAGTTAAATAAAGGTTAAATAAATAGGAAATTCACTAACACATGAACACATTTAAAATGTATTGGAAACAGGTCATTTCAAGTCAAACAGAATGTATTAATCTTGTGTGAAATTTCCGGTAGGGGTGTCATATCATGTTACCATGTCAGATAATGTTACCCTAATGTCCCATCCCTCTTCTAAATAATAATTTTAACCAGTATCAATGGTGAAACTAACTGGCGTATGTCAGTCCAATGCTGAATAATTCCAAATCGGCACACCTGAACCTCGTCCTAGGCCCTCCTGTAGATACAAGAGGATTGGGTTGGCACTGTAAGCACTGCATCATCTTGCGTTTCTGATTGGCTGGGTGGAATTCTCGGCATATTGCTTCCACCTATCAAATCCTCTTAGGTTTACAGGAGTCACAAGGGAGTTGATGGTAGTTGTAATAAATACTCAGGGAGAAAAAGGTGTAGATTCACACGCAGAGCACGGCAGGTGTCTATTTCACCTTCACTAAATAAGGAGCTGATGAGACCAGGTGAAATCAATGAACAAAAATGAAAGACAGGGCTACGTTCAAGAACACAAAGAAACAGGGCTACGTTCAAGAACACAACGAAACAGAACACAAGGTTGACTAAGAAAATAAATACAGAACCTTACAGTAGTGGTTGATTTGGATTGATTTTGACATTTCATCTAAATTATAAAACTTTCAAAAAGTTTCCTCACCTTGAAATAAATACTCATATTGCGTTTCAAAGTGCACAAAAAGTAAACGATTCATATTGGAAACTGACGAACTAAGGCCAGTGTAATTGAAGGTGCCTGTATGTTGCTAACACACATGCCCGTATGTCATGCCTTTATGTCTCTGCCACACAGATGATGCTACTGTCCCAGGACTATGGGAAGCATCTGCTCGGAGTGGAGGATCTCTTGCAGAAACATGCCCTGGTGGAGGCCGACATCGGCATCCAGGCCGACCGAGTCAAAGCTGTCAACAACAATGCTCAGAAGTTCGCCATCGACGGCGATGGTGAGAATGACCTAAACAGTCCGACTGCTATTATTCTAATTGTGAATCATATTGTTATCACTTGTTTGTATTATTAACTGATGATGATGATAATACATGTCAACACATAATTTTACGGTTCAGTTGTATAGCGTAGCATTTTGCAAGATCTATACAAGCAAATGGAAAATTAAACATTAAAGGAATAGTCAACGGAATGATATCATAACATATAAGTCAATACAGTACAATGTAACTCTGTGGGTGCTGCAAGATGCTAACTGGGCCTCTGTTCTGTCTCCTCTACAGTTTACAAGCCCTGTGACCCTCAGGTAATACGTGACCGTGTGGCACACATGGAGTTCTGTTACCAGGAACTGACCCAGCTGGCTGCCGAGCGACGGGCCCACCTGGAGGAGTCCCGCCGCCTCTGGAAGTTCTTCTGGGAGATGGCCGAGGAGGAGGGCTGGATACGAGAGAAGGAGCAGATCCTGTCGTCGGACGAGAGCGGCAAGGACCTGACGGGCACTGTGCGCCTGCTGAGCCAGCACCGCGCCCTGGAGGATGAGATGAATGGCCGTGCAGGTCACCTGCAGCACACCATCACTGAAGGCCAGGCCATGGCCGACGGCGGCCACTTCGGCGCTGCCAAAATCCGTGAATGCATCACCGACCTGCGGGCGCAGTGGGCAGCGTTGGAGGAGCTGGCGGCCGTGAGGAAGGCCCATCTGGAGGAAGCGTGTGCCCTGCACCAGTTCCAGGCGGACGCAGATGATGCCGACGCCTGGACCCTGGATGCCCTGCGCATTGTGTCCAGCGGCGAGGTGGGCCATGACGAGTTCTCCACACAGGCCCTGGTGCGCAAACACAAGGACGCCGCCGCCGAGGTGGCCAGCTATCGGCTGGTGATCGATGCTCTCTATGAGCAGGCGGGCGCCTTGCCTGAGGAGCAGGTCCAGTCGGAAGAGGTCAAGGGCCGCCTGGCAGGCATAGAGGAGCGCTACAAGGAGGTGGCCGAGATGACCCGGTTGAGAAAGCAGGCACTGCAGGACGCCCTGGCCCTCTACAAGATGTTCAGCGAGGCGGACGCCTGCGAGGTGTGGATCGATGAGAAGGAGCAGTGGCTCAACAGTATGGAGATCCCAGAGAAGCTGGAAGACCTAGAGGTCATTCAGCACAGGTGAGAGAAGCCATACATATATAAATGCATGCTGAAGTCACAGTCGACCCCTAGCGGCTAAACCTTTAGGCCTGATTTAGCTTAGTGTGCTACTCAAGTACTTGACATACAGTTCCAGTCAAAAGTTTGGACACACCTACTGGACACACCTAACACACATGCAAGCAGTTTTTGGAACAATGTTGTCGATTTTCCAAACACTTATCACGTGGTTAGCTCGTCATGACCCCACCATTTCATGGCAACAGAGGGCTCTCACAGGGTGGTCGCGAGAGTGCTCAGGGAGGTGTTTAGGGGTTTCCGTTGGTGCTACTACTGTGGAGAGTCCAGACCAGGTCTCCACCGTGCACATTCCCCCCGAATATGCCGATTTGGCTCTCGCCTTCTCCAAAAAGAAGGCTACTCAATTACCACCCCATCGACGGGGGGATTGTGCGATAAATCTCCTGGTAGACATTGCACTTCCCAGGAGTCACGTGTATCCCCTGTCACAGGCGTAGACGGCAGCTATGGAAACATATGTCTCTGAATCCCTGCGTCAGGGGTACATTCCATCCTCCACTTCACCCGCCTCCTCGAGTTTCTTTTTTGTGAAGAAGGAGGGAGGTCTGCGCCCGTGTATTGACTACCGAGGCCTAAATCCGATCACGGTGAGGTACAGTTACCCGCTACCTCTTATCGCCACAGCGATTGAGTCAATGCACGGGGCACGCTTCTTCACCAAACTAGATCTCAGGAGCGCTTACAACCTGGTGCGGATCAGGGTGGGAGACGAGTGGAAGACGGCGTTCAGTACAACCTCAGGGCATTATGAGTACCTCGTCATGCCATACGGGTTGATGAATGCTCCATCAGTCTTCCAAGCCTTTGTAGACGAGGTTTTCAGGGACCTGTATGGGCAGGGTGTAGTGGTGTATATTGATGACATTATGATATACTCCGCTACACGCGCCGAGCATGTGTCCCTGGTGCGCAGGGTGCTTGGTCGACTGTTGGAGCATGACCTGTACGTGACCTGTACGTCAACCCTCCTTCCTAGGGTACCGCATTTCCACCTCAGGGGTGGAGATGGAGAGTGACCGCATTTCAGCCGTGCGTAATTGGCCGACTCCCACCACGGTAAAGGAGGTGCAGTGGTTTCTAGGGTTTGCCAATTACTACCGTAGGTTTATCTGGGGTTTTGGTCAGGTAGCGGCTCCCATTACCTCACTGCTGAAGGGGGGACCAGTACGTTTGCAGTGGTCGGCTGAGGCGGACAGGGCTTTTGGTCACTTGAGGGCTCTGTTTACCTCGGCTCTCGTGCTGGCCCATCCGGATCCCTCTTTGGCGTTCATAGTGGAGGTGGACGCGTCCGAGGGTGGGATAGGTGCCGTGCTCTCTCAGCACTCGGGTACGCCACCGAAGCTCCGCCCCTGTGCCTTCTTCTCGAGGAAGCTCAGCCCGGCAGAGCGAAACTATGACGTGAGGGACCGGGATCTGTTGGTCTTGGAGACATTAGCTTGAGGGGGCTAAACACCCTTTTCTCCTCTGGACTGGCCACCGCAATCTGGAGTACATCCGGGCAGCGAGGAGACTGAACCCTCGCCAGGCAAGTTGGGCCATGTTCTTCACCCATTTTGTTTTCACACTTTCTTACAGACCAGGTTTCCAGAACATGAAGGCAGACGCACTGTCCCGGCTGTATGACACAGAGCAGCGGCCCATGGATCCCACCCCATACTCCCGGCCTCCTACCTGGTGGCACCGGTAGTGTGGGAGCTGGACATGGACATTGAGCAGGCGTTACGTGCAGAGCCCGCTCCCCTCCAGTGTCCCGCTGGGCGTCTGTACGTTCCATCTGCTGTCCGTGATCGGCTGAGCTATTGGGCCCACACGTCACCTTCCTCTGGTCATCCAGGCATCGGTCGGACAGTGCGCTGTCTGAGTGGGAAGTACTGGTGGCCCACTTTGGCCAAGGACATGAGGGTTTATGTTTCCTCCTGCTCGGTGTGCGCCCAGTGTAAGGCTCCTAGGCACCTGCCCAGAGGTACAGCGGGGGAAAAAAGTATTTGATCCCCTGCTGATTTTGTACGTTTGCCCACTGACAAAGAAAGGATCAATCTATAATTGTAACTTCTCAGGGCTGCCTGGGACGTTACCGTCCCACCCACGGTTCACACTATTCAACAGCCAGTGAAATATCAGGGCGCCAAATTCAAAACAACAAAATGTCATAATTCTAAGTTCTCAAACATACGACTATTTTACACCATTTTAAAGATACACTTCTCCTTGATGTAACCACGTTGTCCGATTTCAAAAAGGCTTTACGGCGAAAGCATAAAGTTAGATTATGTTAGGACAGTGAAAACACAAGAAAAACCACACAGCCATTTTCCAAGCAGGAGAGGGGTCACAAAAACCATAAATTCAGCTAAAATTATGCACTAACCTTTGACGATCTTCATCAGATGACACTCCTAGGACTTAATGTTAGACAATACATGTATGTTTCGTTCAATAAAGTTCATATTTATATCAAAAAACAGCATTTTACATTCGCGCGTGACGTTCAGAAAATATTTTGCCTCCAATACTGCCGGTGAATCAGCACAACAATTTACAAAAATACTCATCATAAACGTTGATAAAATATGAAACTGTTATTCAAAGAATTATAGATAAACATCTCCTTATGCAACCGCTGTGACAGATTTCAAAAAAGCTTCACGAGGAAAGCACACTTTGCAATAATCTGAGTACAGCGCTCAGAAAACCAAACCAGCAATACAGATACCCGCCATTTTGGAGTCATCTAAAATCATAAATAGCATTAGAAATATTCACTTACCTTTGATGATCTTCATCAGAAGGCACTTCCAGGAATCCCAGGTCCACAATAAATGTTGTTTTGTTGGATAAAGTCCATTTATGTCCAAATACCTCGTTGTTTGTGCGTTCAGTAAGCTACTCCAAGTGTAGGAAGCGCGGCCAAAATGTTACGACGAAAAGTCAAAAGTTCTATTTACGTTCGTTCAAACATGTCAACTGTTGTATAGCATCAACCTTTAGAGCCTTTTTAACTTAGAACTTCAATAATATTCCAACCGGACGATTCCAATGTCTTGAAAAACGTTTTGGAACACAGCTAACTCTCACATGAATGCGTGCCAATGAAGTCATGTCCTTTCCTCAGTCAACAACTTCCAACTTCCTTTGTTGGCTCTGTGTTCACCATAGAATCCTCAAACAACTTTCTAAAGACTGTTGACATCTAGTGGAAGCCTTAGGAAGTGCAAAATGAACCCTAAGTCACTGTGTGTTGGACAGGCAATGACTTAAAAAGACTACATGCATCAGATTTTCCACTTCCTGGTTGGATTTTTCTCAGGTTTTTGCCTGCCATATGAGTTCTGATATACTCACAGACATCATTCAAACAGTCTTAGAAACTTCAGAGTGTTTTCTATCCAAATATCCTAATGATATGCATATCCTACCTCCTGGGCCCAAGTAGGAGGCAGTTTAATTTGGGTAAATTTTTCATCCGCCCGTGAAAATACTGCCCCCTAGCTCAGACAGGTTAATGGTAGGTTTATTTGAACAGTGAGTGTCAGAATAACAACAAAAATATCCAGAAAAACGCATGTCAAAAATGTTATAAATTGATTTGCATTTTAATGAGGGAAATAAGTATTTGACCCCCTCTCAATCAGAAAGATTTCTGTCTCGAAGGTGTCTTTTATACAGGTAACGAGCTGAGATTAGGAGCACACTCTTAAAGGGAGTGCTCCTAACAGCAGCTTGTTACCTGTAAAAAAGACACCTGTCCACAGAAGCAATCAATCAATCAGATTCCAAACTCTCCACCATGGCCAAGACCAAAGAGCTCTCCAAGGATGTCAGGGACAAGATTGTAGACCTACACACGGCTGTAATGGGCTATAAGACCATCGCCAAGCAGCTTGGTGAGAAGGTGACAACATTTGGTGCGATTATTTGCAAATGGAAGAAACACAAAAGAACTGTCAATATCCCTCGGCCTGGGGCTCCATGCAAGATCTCTCCTCGTGGAGTTGCAATGATCATGAGAACGGTGAGGGATCAGCCCAGAACTACACGAGAGGATTTTGTCAATGATCTCAAGGCAGCTGGGACCATAGTCACCAAGAAAACAATTAGTAACACACTACGCCTTGAAGGACTGGAATCCTGCAGCGCCCGCAAGGTCCCCCTGCTCAAGAATACATATACAGGCCCGTCTGAAGTCTGCCAATGAACCTCTGAATGACTCAGAGGACAACTGGTGAAAGTGTTGTGGTCAGATGAGACCAAAATGGAGCTCTTTGACATCAACTCAACTCGCCGTGTTTGGAGGAGGAGGAATGCTGCCTCTGACCCCAAGAACACCATCTCCACCATCAAACATGGAGGTGGAAACATTATGGTTTGGGGGTGTTTTTCTGCTAAAGGGACAGGACAACTTCACCACATCAAAGGGACGATGGACGGGGCCATGTACCGTCAAATCTTGGGTGAGAACCTCCTTCCCTCAGCCAGGGCATTGAAAATGGGTCGTGGATGGGTATTCCAGCATGACAATGACTCAAAACACACGGCCAAGGCAACAAAGGAGTGACTCAAGAAGAAGCACATTAAGGTCCTGGATTGGCCTAGCCAGTCTCCAGACCTTAATCCCATAGAAAATCTGTGGAGGGAGCTGAAGGTTCGAGTTGCCAAACGTCAGCCTCGAAACCTTAATGACTTGGAGAAGATCTGCAAAGAGGAGTGGGACAAAATCCCTCCTGAGATGTGTGCAAACATGGTGGCCAACTACAAGAAACATCTGACCTCTGTGTCGTGTCTTTGGGCACCTTTAAACTGAAGACATGTTTATCAATTAACTCCCTGTAATTATTATCACGCGATTAAACTGATTAATCGTTTAATTGTAATTAACTAGGAGATCGGGGCACCAAGGAAAATATTCAGATTACAAAGTTATAATTTTCCTAATATAACTTTACTATATTATAACATGATATATTATATTCTATTATAGTATAGGCCGATTATCTTCTGGTTTAACCTCTATGGGCTAGGTGGGACGCTTACCTCAAAAATGCTAAAACTTCAATTTTTCAAACATATGACTATTTTACACCATTTTAAAGATAAGACTCTCGTTAATCTAACCACACTGTCCGATTTCAAAAAGGCTTTACAACGAAAGCAAAACATTAGATTATGTCAGCAGAGTACCCAGCCAGAAATAATCAGACACCCATTTTTCAAGCTAGCATATAATGTCACATAAACCCAAACCACAGCTAAATGTAGCACTAACCTTTGATGATCTTCATCAGATGACAACCCTAGGACATTATGTTATACAATACATGCATGTTTTTTTCAATCAAGTTCATATTTATATCAAAAACCAGCTTTTTGCATTAGCATGTGACTAGCATGTGACTAGCATTCCCACCGAACACATTTTGCAATATTCTCAGTAGATAGCCCGGCATCACAGGGCTAGCTATTTAGACACCCAGCAAGTTTAGCACTCATCAAAGTCAGATTTACTATAAGAAAAATGTTATTACCTTTGTTGTCTTCATCAGAATGCACTCCCAGGACTTCTACTTCAAGAACAAATGTTGGTTTGGTCCAAAATAATCCATCGTTATATCCAAACAGCGGCGTTTTGTTTGTGCGTTCTAGACACTATCCTAAAGGGTAAATAAGGGTGGCGAGCATGGCGCAATTCGTGACAAAATAATTCTAAATATTCCATTACCGTACTTCGAAGCATGTCAACCGCTGTTTAAAATCAATTTTTATGCCATTTTTCTCATAAAAAAAGCGATAATATTCAGACCGGGAATCTGCGTTTAGATAAACAGACAAAGGAAAAGAAAGCATTCGGTCGAAGCGGGCACGCGCCTAAGCCCATAGTACTCTGAGTGGCCACTTGCCAAAAGCGATAAAGTGTTTCAGCCAGAGCCTGCCTCGATATCGTTCAACTTTTTCCCGGGCTCTGAGACCCTATGGAAGCCGTAGGAAGTGTCACGTTATTGCACAGATCCCGAGTCTTCAATAAAAAGAGCCAAGATGAAACACTACTTCTCAGACAGGCCACTTCCTGCTTGAAATCTTCTCAGGTGTTGGCCTGCCATAGGAGTTCTGTTATACTCACAGACACCATTCAAACAGTTTTAGAAACTTTAGGGTGTTTTCTATCCAAAGCCAATAATTATATGCATATTCTAGTTACTGGGCAGGAGTAGTAACGAGATTAAATCGGGTACGTTTTTTATCCAGCCGTGTCAATACTGCCCCCTAGCCCTAACAGGTTAAGCATCTCCAATCCAAAATTAAATCTAGAATTGGCTTCCTATTTCGCAACAAAGCATCCTTCACTCATGCTGCCAAACATACCCTCGTAAAACTGACCATCCTACCGATCCTCGACTTCGGCGATGTAATTTACAAAATAGCCTCCAACACTCTACTCAACAAATTGGATGCAGTCTATCACAGTGCCATCCGTTTTGTCACCAAAGCCCCATATACTACCCACCACTGCGACCTGTACGCTCTCGTGTTCTGGCCCTCACTTCATACTCGTCGCCAAACCCACTGGCTCCAGGTCATCTACAAGTCTCTGCTAGGTAAAGCCCCGCCTTATCTCTGCTCACTGGTCACCATAGCAGCACCCACCCGTAGCACGCGCTCCAGCAAGTATATCTCACTGGTCACCCCCAAAGCCAATTCTTCCTTTGGCCGCCTTTCCTTCCAGTTCCCTGCTGCCAATGACTGGAACGAATTGCAAAAATCACCGAAGCTGGAGACTCATATTGCCCTCACTAGCTTTAAGCACCAGCTGTCAGAGCAGCTGACAGATCATTGCACCTGTACATAGCCCATCTGTAAATAGCCCATCCAACTACCTCATCCCCAAACTGTATTTATTTATTTATTTATTTTGCTCCTTTGCACCCCAGTATCTCTACTTGCTCATTCATCTTCTGCACATCTACCATTCCAGTGATTAATTGCTATATTGTAATTACTTCGCCACCATGGCCTATTTTTTGCCTTACCTCCCTTATCCTACCTCATTTGCACACACTGTATATAGACTTCCTACTGTATCATTGTCACGTCCTGACCAGCAGAGGGAGCAATTGTATTAGTTTGGTCAGGACTTGGCAGAGGGTTTGTGTTTCGTATGTTTTCTACGTTCTGTCTAGTTTAGTTTTTTCTATGTTTAGTTTTGGGTGTTGGACTCTCAATTGGAGGCAGGTGTTGCTAGTTGCCTCTGATTGAGAGTCCTATATATAGGTGTGTGTTTGGTTTGGGTTTTTGTGGGTAGTTGTATTTGCACTGCGTTATGTTAGTCTGCAAATCTGTTAGCTGTCGTTCCTGTTTCTTGTTTTTTCCGTTACTCACTTTATATAATTTATTAAAGTATGAGTATTCCGGTACCAGCTGCGCCTTGGTCTCATCTCTTCAACGACACTTGTGACAATCATTGACTGTATGTTTGTTTATTCCATGTGTAACTCTGTGTTGTATGTGTCGAACTGCTTTGCTTTGTCTTTGCCAGGTCGCAGTTGTAAATGAGAACTTGTTCTCAACTAGCCTACCTGGTTAAATAAAGGTGAAATACAATCAATAAATATTTTACCTTATAATCGCTGGAGACAAATGTGATACCAGCCATATGGAAGCAAACTGATGTATATCCACATATCAACTTTCCCACAGTAAAGTTTCTGAAATGCTGTGCCATTACACAGAATCTAAATTGTGCAGTGATGGGCACTTTCGAATGCCTTAATTCTAGGCTACCCTGACTTTCTCAGTTTCATATTTCTATCATGTTAAATATTGGCCACTATCAGTATCGAATGTCAGTAGGCCTCATAACAACTGCCAATTTCAATGTACACCAAAGGGTCCCTCTGTAATGGATGATTACAATCAGTGCCGGGTAACCGAATGGGTATGCAGGGCACGTGCCCTGGGGCCCCCAACCTCTGCTATATTTTACATGAATTTACACTGATAGAGCCATTTTACAATTTTGTGCACTAGTATTTACTGATTTCTGTAAACAATGAACACATTGTTTCCAAGCACGTGATTCTACACACAGGTGTAGAAGTTCTACACCTGCATTGCTTGCTGTTTGGGGTTTTAGGCTGGGTTTCTGTACAGTACTTTGAGATATCAGCTGATGTAAGAAGGGCTATATAAATACATTTGATTTGATTTGATATGCAAAATTCTCTCTTATGTGAACAAAACAGTTCACTGTGATTTTTGTATTCATAGATGGCAGTTGTATTTCAGGTTTAGCAAAAGGGTGTCTAAGATATGCAATCCAAGTAGAAAGAAAAGAAAATGATCAGAAGATCTACAAATGTATTTGAGCGTTTGATCACTGATGTTCTGCTATAGGTACAGTTGACTACAGTTCCAAAAAACTGTTTTACGCGATTGAGAAAAACTGTAACTATACAAATGATAAATGAGTTATAGTGCAACAGCTCCTCTTACTGGGTGTTAGGTGTCCTATTTGTTAGGTTCCTTTCTAGAAACTGAAGTTCACCTTAAATAGAAAATTATGAAATAGATATTTGAAACAGACAGAACAAGACAGATAATACAAGGAGAAAATTAGGTTAATCCCCAAACAGGGGAATACGTCTGAGGTGCATTCATCAGGGTACAACTTTGTGGAACGTTCAGATAAAAATATGGTATGTGGAACAAACATGCCTCTGACATGTATCTAATCAAATCCAATTTTATTGGTCACATACGTGTTTAGCAGATGTTATTGCGGGTGTAGCGAAATGCTTGTGCTTCTAGTTCCGGCAGTGCAGCAATATCTAAAAATGTCACAACAAATATCTAATACACATAAATCTACAGTGCCTTGCGAAAGTATTCGGCCCCCTTGAACTTTTCGACCTTTTGCCACATTTCAGGTTTCAAACATTAAGATATAAAGCTGTAATTTTTTGTGAAGAATCAACAACAAGTGGGACACAATTATGAAGTGGAATAAATTTATTGGATATTTCAAACTTTTTTAACAAATAAAAAACAGAAAAATTGGCCGTGCAAAATTATTCAGCCCCTTTACTTTCAGTGCAGCAAACTCTCTCCAGAAGTTCAGTGAGGATCTCTGAATGATCCAATGTTGACCTAAATGACTAATGATGATAAATAGAATCCACCTGTGTGTAATCAAGTCTCCGTATAAATGCACCTGCTCTGTGATAGTCTCAGAGGTCCGTTTAAAGCGCAGAGAGCATCATGAAGAACAAGGAACACACCAGGCAGGTCCGAGATACTGTTGTGGAGAAGTTTAACCTCTCTAGGGTCGGCGGGACGAAATCGTCCCACCTACGTAACAGCCAGTGGAATCCTGTGGCGCGTTATTCAAATACCTTAGAAATGCTATTCAATTTCTCAAACGTATGACTATTTTACACCATTTTAAAGACAAGACTCTCGTTAATCTAACCACACTGTCCGATTTCAAAAAGGCTTTACAATGAAAGCAAAACATTAGATTATGTCAGCAGAGTACCCAGCCAGAAATAATCAGACACCCATTTTTCAAGCTAGCATATAATGTCACATAAACCCAGAAGACAGCTAAATGCAGCACTAACCTTTGATGATCTTCATCAGATGACAACCCAAGGACATTACATACAATACATGCATGTTTTGTTCAATCAAGTTCATATTTATATCAAAACCCAGCTTTTTACATTAGCATGTGACGTTCAGAACTAGCATACCCCCCGCAAACTTCCGGTGAATTTACTAAAAATTTACTAAATTACTCACGATAAACGTTCACAAAAAGCATAACAATTATTTTAAGAATTATAGATACTGAACTCCTCTATGCACTCGATATGTCCGATTTTAAAATAGCTTTTCGGTGAAAGCACATTTTGCAAAATTCTCAGTAGATAGCCCGGCATCACAGGCTAGCTATTTAGACACCCAGCAAGTTTAGCACTCACCAAAGTCAGATTTACTATAAGAAAAATGTTATTACCTTTGGTGTTCTTCGTCAGAATGCACTCCCAGGACTTCTACTTCAATAACAAATGTTGGTTTGGTCCAAAATAATCCATAGTTATATCCAAATAGCGGCGTTTTGTTCGTGCGTTCAAGACACTATCCGAATGGTAAAGAAGGGTCACGAGCACAACGCATTTCGTGACAAACAGATTCTAAATATTCCATTACCGTACTTCGAAGCATGTCAACCGCTGTTTAAAATCAATTTTTATGCCATTTTTCTCGTAAAAAAGCGATAATATTCCGACCGGGAATCTGTGTTTAGGTAAAAAGACGAAAGAAAATAAAGCATGGGGTCGACTCGTGCACGCGCCTAAGCCCATTGTCCTCTGATCGGCCACTTGCCAAAAGCACAAATGTGTTTCAGCCTGGGGCTGCCTCGCTATCATTCAGCTTTTTCCCGGGCTCTGAGAGCCTATGGGAGCCGTAGGAAGTGTCACGTTACAGCAAAGATCCTCAGTCTTCAATAAACAGAGAAAAGAAGCTCAAGGAATGGTCAGAGAGGGCACTTCCTGTAAGGAATCTTCTCAGGTTTTTGCCTGCCATATGAGTTCTGTTATACTCACAGACACCATTCAAACAATTTTAGAAACTTTAGGGTGTTTTCTATCCAAAGCCAATAATTAAATGCATATTCTAGTTTCTGGGCAGTAGTAATAACCAGATTAAATCGGGTATGTTTTTTATCTGGCCGTGTAAATACTGCCCCCTACCCCCAACAGGTTAAAGCCGGATTTGGATACAAAAAGATTTCCCAAGCTTTAAACATCCCAAGGAGCACTGTGCAAGCGATAATATTGAAATGGAAGGAGTATCAGACCACTGCAAATCTACGAAGACCCGGCCGTCCCTCTAAACTTTCAGCTCATACAAGGAGAAGACTGATCAGAGATGCAGCCAAGAGGCCCATGATCACTCTGGATGAACTGCAGAGATCTACAGCTGAGGTGGGAGACTGTCCATAGGACAACAATCAGTCATATACTGCACAAATCTGGCCTTTATGGAAGAGTGGCAAGAAGAAAGCCATTTCTTAAAGATATCCATAAAAAGTGTCGTTTAAAGTTTACCACTAGCCACCTGGGAGACACACCAAACATGTGGAAGAAGGTGCTCTGGTCAGATGAAACCAAAATCTAACTTTTTGGCAACAATGTAAAACGTTATGTTTGGCGTAAAAGCAACACAGCTCATCACCCTGAACACACCATCCCCACTGTCAAACATGGTGGTGGCAGCATCATGGTTTGGGCCTGCTTTTCTTCAGCAGGGGCAGGGAAGATGGTTAAAATTGATGGCAAGATGGATGGAGCCAAATACAGGACCATTCTGGAAGAAAACCTGATGGAGTCTGCAAAAGACCTGAGACTGGGACGGAGATTTGTCTTCCAACAAGACAATGATCCAAAACATAAAGCAAAATCTACAATGGAATGGTTCACAAATAAACATATCCAGGTGTTAGAATGGCCAAGTCAAAGTCCAGACCTGAATCCAATCGAGAATCTGTGGAAAGAACTGAAAACTGCTGTGCACAAACGCTCTCCATCCAACCTCACTAAGCTCGAGCTGTTTTGCGAGGAGGAATGGGCAAAAATTTCAGTCTCTCGATGTGCAAAACTGATAGAGACATACCCCAAGCGACTTACAGCTGTAATCACAGCAAAAGGTGGCGCTACAAAGTATTAACTTAAGGGGGCTGAATAATTTTGCACGCCCAATTTTTCTGTTTTTTATTTGTTAAAAAAGTTTGAAATATCCAATAAATTTCGTTCCACTTCATGATTGTGTCCCACTTGTTGTTGGTTCTTCACAAAAAAATACAGTTTTATATCTTTATGTTTGAAGCCTGAAATGTGGCAAAAGGTCTAAAAGTTCAAGGGGGCCGAATACTTTCGCAAGGTAAAGGAATGGAATTAAGAATATATAAATATATGGACGAGCAATGTCAGAGCAGCATAGACTAGTAGATAGTATAGAATACAGTATATACATATAAGATGAGTAATGCAAGACATGTAAACAGTATTAAATTGACATTATTAAAAGTGACTCGTGTTCCATTTATTAAAGTGGCCAATCATTTCAAGTCTGTGTATGTAGGCAGCAGCCTCTCTGTGCTAGTGATGGCTATTTAACAGTCTGATGGCCTTGAGATAGAAGCTGTTTTTCAGTTTCTTAGTTCCAGTTTTGATGCACCTGTACTGACCTCGCCTTCTGGATGATAGCGGAGTGAACAGGCAGTGGCTCGGGTGGTTGTTGTCCTTGATGATCTTTTTGGCCTTCCTGTGACATTGGGTGCTGTAGGTAGTATAAGGAATCATGTCAGCTCTATTCATGACGGTTCTATCTGCAACGTTCCACAACATTTGCCTGAACGTGGCCCAGACATCAATGTCTGTATGCTATCTTAAAATTAGTTTTGAAGGGAAAATGGTTTCTTTTGGAGTGGAACTGATTGGACATGGCATGCTCTCTCTTTCCCAGGTTCGAGAGCCTGGAGCCTGAGATGAACAACCAGGCGTCACGAGTCGCTGTTGTGAACCAGATTGCCAGGCAGCTGATGCACAATGGACACCCCAGTGAGAAGAACATCAAAGCCCAGCAAGATAAGCTCAACAACAGGCAAGTTGAGCCATTCACAGACAGACGTCACACTATCTCCTGTCATACAGAAGCCGTAGCTTAATTTGATCATCCTGTTGTTGCAGGAAATGCAAACTTGTAGTGTATTTGAGGTTAACCTGTCTGGGAACCTGGGACGTTTGCGTCCCACCCTAGTCAACAGCCAGTGGAATTGCGTCGCGTGAAATACAAATACCTCATAAATGCTATAACTTCAATTTCTCAAACGTATGACTATTTTACACCATTTTATAGATACACCTCTCCTGAATCGAACCACGTGTCCGATTTCAAAAAGGCTTTACAGGAAAAGCAAAACATTAGATTATGTTAGGAGAGTGCCCTGCCAAAAATAATCACACTGCCATTTTCAAAGCAACTAGCATGCATCACAAATACCCAAAACACAGCTAAATGCAGCACTAACCTTTGACAATCTTCATCAGATGACACTCCTAGGACATCATGTTACACAATACATGCATTTTTTGTTCGATAAAGTTCATATTTATATATAAAAACAGCATTTTACATCGGCGCTTGACGTTCAGAAAATATTTTCCCTCAAATGCTTCCGGTGAGCAGCGCTACAATTTACAAAATTACTATTCGAAAACATTGTTAACCTCTCTGGGCTAGGCGGGACGAATTCGTCCCACCTACGTAACAGCCACTTTAAGCCTGTGGCGCGATTTTCAAAACCTTAAAAATCCTATTACTTCAATTTCTCAAACATATGACTATTTTACAGCTATTTAAAGACAAGACTCTCGTTAATCTAACCACACTGTCCGATTTCAAAAAGGCTTTACAACGAAAACAAAACATTAGATTATGTCAGCAGAGTACCAAGCCAGAAATAATCAGACACCCATTTTTCAAGCCAGCATATAATGTCACCAAAACCCAGAAGACAGCTAAATGCAGCACTCACCTTTGATGATCTTCATCAGATGACAACCCTAAGACATTATGTTATACAATACATGCATTTTTGTTCAATCAAGTTCATATTTATATCAAAAACCAGCTTTTTACATTAGCATGTGACGTTCAGAACTAGCATACCCCCCCGCAAACTTCCGGGGAATTCGCTAACATTTTACTAAATTACTCACGATAAACGTTCACAAAAAGCATAACAATTATTTTAAGAATTATAGATACAGACCTCCTCTATGCACTCGATATGTCCGATTTTAAAATAGCTTTTTGGTGAAAGCACATTTTGCAATATTCTAAGTACATAGCCCAGGCATCACGGGCTCGCTATTTAGACACCCGGCCGGCAAGTTTAGCACTCACCATAATCATATTTACTATTATAAAAGTTTGATTACCTTTTGTTGTCTTCGTCAGAATGCACTCCCAGGACTGCTACTTCAATAACAAATGTTGGTTTGGTCCAAAATAATCCATCGTTATATCCGAATAGCGGCGTTTTGTTCGTGCGTTCCAGACACTATCCGAAATGGTAAAGAAGGGTCGCCCGCATGGCGCAATTCGTGACAATAAAATTCTAAATATTCCATTACCGTACTTCGAAGCATGTCAACCGCTGTTTAAAATCAATTTTTACGCCATTTTTCTCGTAGAAAAGCGATAATATTCCGACAGGGAATCTCCTTTTCGGCAAACAGAGGAAAAAATCACAAAGACGGGGGCGGTCGGGTCACGCGCATAAGCCCAGAGTCCCTTGATCGGCCACTTGAGAAAGGCGATAATGTGTTTCAGCCTGGGGCTGGAATGACGACATTCTGTTTTTTCCCGGGCTCTGAGAGCCTATGGAAGACGTGGGAAGTGTCACGTTAGAGCAGAGATCCTTAGTAAAAGATAGAGATGGAAAAGAAGTTCAAGAAATGGTCAGACAGGCCACTTCCAGTAAAGGAATCTCTCAGGTTTTGACCTGCCATTTGAGTTCTGTTATACTCACAGACACCATTCAAACAGTTTTAGAAACTTTAGGGTGTTTTCTATCCATATGTAATAAGTATATGCATATTCTAGTTACTGGGTAGGAGTGGTAACCAGATTAAATCGGGTATGTTTTTTATCCAGCCGTGTCAATACTGCCCCCTAGCCCTAACAGGTTAAAATGTAATATTGTCATTCAAAGAATTATAGATTAACATCTCGTGAATGCAACCGCATTGCCAGATTTAAAATAACTTTACTGGGAAATCACACTTTGCAATAAACGAGGTGCTATGCTCAGAAAAATAGGCTAGGCTATACAGGTTAGCGCCATCTTGGAACCATCTAAAATCAAATATACTATTGTAAATATTCCCTTACCTTTGATTATCTTCATCAGAAGGCACTACCAGGTATTCCCAGGTATCAACCCCTACAAAAAATGTCCAGTAATTATAATCCACATAATAATTCACATTTCCTGTTGCTGTAGGATTATTTTCCTGCTGTAGCAAACTGGCTCAAATTAAGATCCTACATCTGTAGCTGATATGTCCCTCAGTGGAACACGGATCTGCTGTTTGTTCACCCTCACCCTGCTGCAATTGCTAATAACCCATCCGCAGTCGCCCGACCTATATTTGATAAAGTGTAAATCTGAGTCCCACACCTGACCCTAACCCACTAATATAGAACATTTAGATATGTTTCTACTTATAATTTCCAACATTTTGGTAGGCTATTTGTTTGTCAACTTGTCTAGAATTAGATACATGCAGCTTCTCTTCTGTCATTATATGTTGCCCTAGAAGACTAAATAAACCCTTGCTCACCAGAATAATATCATAAATCAATGGAATGAATGCTTCAATGTAGTTGTGAAAACTTCAGTGAAGTTTTCTGAGTGATCTCTGCTTCTTTCACGGTGCAAAGACATTTAGGGACCGGGGAGAAAATACAATAACTATAAAATAACATAAAAGGTTTTCTGTGCAAAATGTTAAAATGACGTCAGTTTGACCGGTTGAAAGGAAATATAAATCTATGAAAACAACCCAACATCTTTCTGAAACATTTCAATTTGGCTTGGGTGCATATTTGTGACTGACTGGCTCAAATCGGTCTTATGTAGCAAAATTTGAAATTGTTTTTTTTTACATTGGATAAAAGTAGAGACTCAGAGCTACAAAATGGTATATCATACACTGTATTTTTGAGGAACAATGGGAAAGTACTTCTGCTTTGAAAGTTGATAAACTTGTAAACTCACTTTTGAGAAAAGGGACTTTGAATGTTTTGGTACCTACTGGAGAGCTCTCCTTTGTCTACACTCATTCAGCATTGTTGACACCCGCTTAAGCCAGCCCCACCCATCTCTTTAAGGATTCACATGTGAGGTCATGTGCTAAACAGTGAGTAGTGCAGTAAAGATTACAACTAAATGTGGTAGTAGACTACAATAAGGAAAATTCTAAAGGTTAACAGAGTGTCCAGATAAAAATATTTTATAAATATTAGATGACGCTTGCCCAGACACACTTGTCTAAATTGATGGGTCATGTGAAAGAAATGCTATAAGCCACATCCAGTGGTGGAAAAAGTTGTACATTTTTTTTGTAGCAGCCACGTATTAGGAGAGAGTCATTTGAATAGAGGCACTGCAGATAGTGCTGATGACTGGTCCGTCCGAGTCACACATTAACAAGGGAATCTATATTCGGAGAGCCTGTTTCTGTCCTGCCCTTGACTTTGGTGCAGTGCATGTGATGTCCATAGCCTCTATGTCACAAAACTCCCTGATCTTCTTAAAAAGATATGTTTGTCTAGCTGTGTCCAGTCCAGGTGGTGCTTGTACAGGCAGACCATCTATGGGAGGAAGAATGTCAGTGTTGCGCAGCAGCTGAAACCTGGTCCTGACAGTCCGAAAACTCCTTGGCGACAACAACACCAGGCTCCAGAGCATCGAAGCTGTAAAACAGGGAATACAAAATAAAAAAAACAGAAGACATTACAACCATGCCCAACATCAATTCACCACCCAAGTTTAGATAAGAAGAATAATCTCATACAATGCAATGAAAATTATTTTCACCTGAAGTGCATGTACTGCTTGATCTGTGGCAGCGGCCTGAGGTGCGGAGTCAGGTGTTGTTGCCATCCATTGCTTTCCACCAGCACCGTATCATCCTCCAGTCCAACCATCTGTGGGATGTTGACCCCTGTCACAGTGCTATCCTTCACAACACCAGCAATCTCAGACATAGTGATCACTGTGGTCTTTCTGAAGCGCTGCTTGATGAGGCCAAAGCACCAGTCAGGGGCAAACTCTGTATGGCCTGTGATCAGGAAGTGAAGGTCCAGACTGTTTGCTGGTTCAGTAGGGGCCCCCAGAGACAGAAATAATGTGAGATCAATAAAAATAGTGCCAATCATGTTGGAGGTCAATTAAATAATCAAAACGTGTTTGATTTACATACCGGGTTTTGTCATCGATTCCTTGTAGAGATGCCACACTGCTGCTTTTGTCACATGGGATGGCAGCAGCTTTCCACCGAAGTGTTTGTGTCCTGGGTAGCGTCCTGGTAATACTATTGCATTATCCTCTGCCTAGTTGTTGATGAAGTTTACCACTCGCTGCCACCCATCTGCCCTTCATCCACACAATATTTCATGACCCTACATCTTCCTGGTCAATGGATATTACCAAGGGTTAGAAGTCAACCCACGCATCACTAATGTCCCTGGTATTCACAACATTTATGGTTGAAGATAGCACTTTCAGGTTCTGATTTAATGCCATTCAATATGATTGGCAACTACAATGGCTTGCGAAAGTATTCACACCCCTTGGTATTTTTCCTATTTTGTTGCCTTACAATCTGGAATTAAAATAGATTTTTTGGGGGGTCTCCACGTTGTCTCCCTTTTGTTGCGAACTCTGAGCCGGTTCGTAACAAGTGGGGGCTCATCCGGGATCTTGAACGGATTGTGTTTGGGAGAAAACGTGGAGGTATGTTAAATTCTGTAGGTGCTTTGTTTGTATATTTTGTTAGTTTGAGTTTGGTGCTCAGTACTGGTTGCCTTTGTTTGTTTGATTTGTGTGCTGTGTTGGAGAGAGTACATTGGTTAGTTTTCAGGCCCTGCCCAGCCTGGAAAACGCTTGTTCTACTCGCTGTTGGGACATTGGTCTGAGGAGGTGAGTACAATCAGCTGTGTACCTCGGTGGGAGATTTGGATAGGGTAGTGAAACTTACTACCCGGAGCTATAGCCTTTTTCCCCTGATAGGCTTAGCGACGTGTTTCATTTTTGGAATATGTTGGGCATTGTTAATGTTTGTTATTTTTGTGTGGTGTCCGTGGACTGAGCAGTTGTCTCGGGGGCACATCCGTGGCTTGGTGGAATCTACCAGCATGCTGGGGGGTTACTTCCTTGCCAGCGGGCTACAGTGCATAATTACCCACCGCAAATCTGCATGAAGACTAGGGTTGAGTTATTGTAGGTTTTGGGGAAGCTCCATATCTCATCTCTTTTCTGTGGTGCCTGGTGTGATTGTATTTTCTCTTGTTGTGGTCTGGTGTGCTCAGCAGAATCGTTGGAGTGACTATGAATCGTTGGAGTGACTATGAATCGTTGGAGTGACTATGAATCGTTGGAGTGACTATGAATCGT
Organism: Salmo salar; assembly: GCF_965601325.2. Classification (NCBI taxonomy): domain Eukaryota; kingdom Metazoa; phylum Chordata; class Actinopteri; order Salmoniformes; family Salmonidae; genus Salmo; species Salmo salar. The sequence goes on along the minus strand of NC_138292.1, from coordinate 49,518,941 downwards.
TGGGAAATGACTGAACCGTTGAGAAGTGACTATGAACCGTTGGGAGATGTTGTTTGCGTTTGTAGCTGATGCGGTCTCTTGTGTGCCCTATTCCTGAGTGTTAGGTGACTGACCATTGTTTGGTTTTGTCATGTTCTAACTTTCTTGTCTGTTCCCTCCTGGTCTTGTGTTCTTCTTTCCTCTTAAACGTTGCTTCCTGTGCGCAAAGGTTGCTGAGGTCTGGGGAGAAGGAGGTTGGCTGGGGCAAGTGGAAGGTGAACATGTAACCTCTCATAAATTTGGGACGCAGAGGCCTGTGTCAATTTGGGACGCAGAGGCCTGTGTCAATTTGGGACGCAGAGGCCTGTGTCAATTTGGGACGCAGAGGGCTGTGTCAGTTTGGGACGCAGAGGGCTGTGTCAATTTGGGACGCAGAGGGCTGTGTCAATTTGGGATGCAGAGGGCTGTGTCAATTTGGGACGCAGGGGGCTGTGTCAATTTGGGACGCAGAGGGCGTGTCAATTTGGGACGCAGAGGCTGTGTCAATTTGGGACGCAGAGGCTGTGTCAATTTGGGACGCAGAGGCTGTGTCAATTTGGGACTCAGAGGCTGTGTCAATTTGGGACGCAGAGGCTGTGTAAATTTGGGACGCAGAGGCTGGTACGTTGTTCCGGGGCCCTTGTTGATCCCCGGTTTTATGGGGGGGTGTGTGACGACCCTCCCACTCTGTCTGTCGTATTCTCTTTCTTTGCTCTTGTTCCTTATTAGGATGCCGGTGGGCGGAGTTGGGAGGGTCGTCAGCTTCATGGGAAACACCTGGGCTCGGGTGTGTCCCAGGATAAAGGCACCTCTTCCACATTCATTGGGGAGACTCTCTCCATGCAGACACCTTGTTGTTTTTGGTTGTGCTAGTTGTGGTATCTAATAAATATATATTTTTATACTCCTTGTCTCCACGTTGTCTCCCTTTCGTTGCGAACTCTGAGCCGGTTCGTAACATCGGGTTGATGAGAGGTGTTGGGTTTGCGCCAGACATGGTGTTTTCCTTGATGGCCAAAACCCTAAATTTTAGTCTCATCGGACCAGAGTTCCTTCTTCCATATGTTTAGGGAGTCTCCCACATGCCTTTTGGCGAACACGGAACGTGTTTGCTTATTATTTTCTGTAAGCAATGGCTTTTTTTCTGGCCACTCTTCCGTAAAGCCCAGCTCTGTGGAATGTACGGCTTAAAGTGGTCCTATGGACAGATACTCCAATCTCCGCTGTGGAGCTTTGCAGCTCCTTCTGGGTTATCTTTGGTCTCTGTTGCCTCTCTGATTAATGCCCTCCTTTCCTGGTCTGTGAGTTTTGGTGGGCCGTCCTCTCTGGGCAGGTTTGTTGTGGTGCCATATTCTTTCAATTTTTTTATAATGGATTTAATGGTGCTCCATGGGATGTTCAAAGTTTCTGATATTTTTTTACAACCCAACCCTGATCTGTACTTATCCACAACTTTGTCCCTGACCTGTTTGGAGAGCGCCTTGGTCTTCATGGTGCCGCTTGCTTGGTGGTGCCCCTTGCTTAGTGGTGTTGCAGACTCTGGGACCTTTCAGAACAGGTGTGTATATATACTGAGATCATGTGACACCTAGGTTGCACACAGGTGGACTTTATTTATCTAATTATGTGACTTCTGAAGGTAATTGGTTGCACCAGATCTTATTTAGGGGCTTCATAGCAAAGAGGGTGAATACATATGCTTTTCCATGTTTTATTTTTTAGAATTTTTTGAAACAAGTAATTTTTTTAATTTCACTTCACTAATTTGGACTATTTTGTGTATGTCCATTGCATGAAATACAAATAAAAATACATTTAAATTACAGGTTGTAATGCTACAAAATAGGAAAAACACCAAGGGGGATGAATACTTTTACAAGGCACTGTACCTGATGCCAAATTAAGAAACCAAAAGATGATTAGGTTATTATAATGTAGTTAAGCAGTTATGTGATTTTAACTATGCCTGACCTTTACTTTTCTCATGGTGAGTTACCGTAATTTCCGGACTATTGAGCGCACCTGAATATAAGCCGCACCCACTGAATTTTAAAAAAAGTATTATTTTGAACATAAATAAGCCGCACCAGTCTATAAGCTGCAGGTGCCTAACGGTACATTGAAACAAATGAACTTTACACAGGCTTTAACGAAACACGGCTTGTATAACAAAAATAAATAGGCTTTAACGAAACACGGCTTGTAACAAAAATAAATAGGCTTTAATGAAACACGGCTTGTAACAAAAATAAATTAGGCTTTAACGAAACACGGCTTGTAACAAAAAATAAAAAAATAGCAGGAAGCTTTAGTTGTCTGAGTCAATTTCTCACGCTGCTGTTTCCAACGTCTTATCATCGACTCATTAAGACCAAGCTCCCGTGCAGCAGCTCTATTTCCTTTTCCAACAGCCAGATCAATCGCCTTCAATTTGAAAGCTGCATCATATGCATTTCTCCGTGTCTTTGCCATGATGAGGGTGACAAAATGACTACCGTAATCAGAATGATGGGAAGTTTGAGAGCGCTCGATTTAATCTAAACAGTAAAAAAAAAAAAAAAATTGTTTGACCTTAATCTTTTCGGCAATTTCATTGGTCTAATGAAAGCTTCATGCCGGCAAAAAACTGAGCACGTCACAGAATGTGTTTTTTTGGAGAGAAAAAATTGAAAGCGGGAAAAATCCATATATTAGCTCCGTCATTGTTTAAGCCGCGATGTTCAAAGCGTGGGAAAAAAGTTGTGGCTTATAGTCCGGAAATTACAGTAATAATACCTATTGACTCAAAATTCTGTTATTGTGTGTTGGATATCACTGTATCCTTTGAATTGAGCTGCACATTTATTATTGGTTATCATCATTTTAATTGGCCAGTTCAGTCAATTTGAGCCTTGGTCTGGCAACAACAGGGTTATGGTTGGTTTGAACTTCGGCAAGACGGAGCTGCTCTTCCTCCCGGGGAAGGACTGCCCGTTCCATGATCTCGCCATCACGGTTGACAACTCCCTTGTGTCCTCCTCCCAGAGTGCTAAGAATCTTGGAGTGCCCCTGGACAACACCCTGTCGTTCTCCACTAACATTAAGGCGGTGACCCGATCCTGTAGGTTCATGCTCTACAACATTCGCAGAGTACGACCCTGCCTCACACAGGAAGCGGCGCAGGTCCTAATCCAGGCACTTGTCATCTCCCGCCTGGATTACTGCAACTCGCTGTTGGCTGGGCTCCCTGCCTGTGCCATTAAACCCCTACAACTCATCCAGAACGCCGCAGCCCGTCTGGTGTTCAACCTTCCCAAGTTCTCTCACGTCACCCCGCTCCTCCGCTCTCTCCACTGGCTTCCAGTTGAAGCTCGCGTCCGCTACAAGACCATGGTGCTTGCCTACGGAGCTGTGAGGGGAACGGCACCTCCGTACCTTCAGGCTCTGATCAGGCCCTACACCCAAACAAGGGCACTGCGTTCATCCACCTCTGGCCTGCTCGCCTCCCTACCTCTGAGGAAGCACAGTTCCCGCTCAGCCCAGTCAAAACTGTTCGCTGCTCTGGCACCCCAATGGTGGAACAAGCTCCCTCACGACGCCAGGACAGCGGAGTCAATCACCATCTTCCGGAGACACCTGAAACCCCACCTCTTCAAGGAATACCTGGGATATGATAAAGTTATCCTTCCAACCCCCCCCTTAAAAGATTTAGATGCACTATTGTAAGTGGTTGTTCCACTGGATATTATAAGGTGAATGCACCAATTTGTAAGTCGCTCTGGATAAGAGCGTCTGCTAAATGACTTAAATGTAAATGTAAATGTAAATTCCCGTACGGGCCACAAATATTGAAATATGTGCCACTGTCTGTCAACTGGATAAAAGTGTCTGCTAAATGACCATATTTCTATTTACTAATTTGTTCCTCAGATGGAGCCAGTTCCGGGATCTGTCGGACCAGAAGAAGGAGTCTCTAATCTCGGCGCTGGGTGTGCAGAACTACCACCTGGACTGCAACGAAACCAAGTCATGGATCCGCGAGAAGACGAAGGTCATCGAGTCCACCCAGGAGCTGGGCAACGACCTGACGGGTGTCATGGCGCTGCAGCGTAAACTCACTGGCATGGAGCGTGACCTGGTTGCCATCGAGGACAAGCTGGGCGACCTGCGCTGCGAGGCAGAGCGGCTGGCCGGCGAGCACCCAGACCAGGCCAAGGCCATCAAGGGCCGCCTGGCCGAGATCACTGCCGTGTGGGAGGAGATGAAGGCCACACTGCGTAATCGTGAGGAGTCCCTTGGTGAGGCCAGCAAGCTGCAGCAGTTCCTGCGCGAGCTGGATGACTTCCAGTCGTGGCTGTCACGCACACAGACAGCCATCGCCTCAGAGGAGACGCCCAACACGCTGGCCGAGGCAGAGAAGTTGTTAGCGCAGCACGAGGGCATCAAGAACGAGATCCGCAACTACGAGAAGGACTACCAGAAGATGCGCGACATGGGCGAGATGGTGACCCGGGGCCAGACCGATGCCCAGTACATGTTCCTGAGGCAGAGGCTACAGGCCCTGGACACTGGCTGGAATGAGCTGCACAAGATGTGGGAGAACCGGCAGAACCTCCTGTCCCAGTCCCATGCCTACCAGCTGTTTCTCAGGGACACCAAGCAGGCCGAGGCCTTCCTCAACAACCAGGTACGTTGATTGTTCGATACCCCTTAAACCAGGGTACTTGATTGGTCGATTCAATTATTTTCCAAGAGTGGAAAAATCTTAGCCTAGGAATCCAAAGTGAATGGTTCCGTTTCACTATTTCATTTCACTGATTCCATTTCATTCAAAATTAGATTTTTGGTAACAGTTTATTTTAAATTCCTCTTTTAGCTGTTATTACTTAATTTTACTAGGCAGGGATGTGGTAACAATGTGTCATTTTTCGTGCCCACCTAGAATCCACTCCCTCTACCTAGGACATGCTGCTTTGCAAATCAAATGCACATATTAAAGTACATTTAAGAAAGTGTCCAATGTGCTTTAGATTGAATTCCAGCAGGGTTGGGTTCTATGTTCTGTTTCAGTTCAGTCAATTCAAGAATTTCAGTTTACTCCCTAACTGATTTGAAATGGAATTGACCCCAACCTGGATATCCAGTCTCAGTCACAGGATTTTCTAATAATCCCACTGACTCTCTCTTTTTATAACCCTAATTTTAGGAGTACATGCTGGCCCATACAGAGATGCCCACTACGCTTGAGGGGGCCGAAGGAGCCATCAAGCAGCAGGAGGACTTCATGACCACCATGGACGCCAACGAAGAGAAGATAAATGGTGTGGTGGAGGCTGGCAGGCGTCTGGCGAGTGATGGCAACATCAATGCCGATCGCATCCAGGAGAGAGCGACGTCTATTGACGACAGGTTAGAAGCCTCTTCTGCTATATAGTTACAAATGACACTAGTGGACAGGTTGTCATTTTTGCGGTTACTCTGCTGCTCAGATTAGATATCACACCTGTTGGAGTATTTAATGCCCCAGGAACCACATTAATATGATAAAGCTATCTCCTGGAAATGGGATACCTAGTCAGTTGCACAACTGAATACATTCAACTAAAATGTGTTTTCTGCATTTAACCCAACCCCTCTGAATCAGAGAGGTGCGGGGGGCTGCCTTAATCAACATCATCAGCGCCCAGGTTAATTGTCTTGCTCAAGGGCAGAGCAGCAGATTTTTACACCTTGGGGATTCAAACCAGCAACCTTTCAGTTACTGGCCCAAAACGCTTAACCAGTAGGCTACCTGCACAGCTTTACTGCGAAAAAGACTACCCAAAATACAACCAATTGTTAGACAAATGCCAGTATAACACTTGATATTGATCTTTGCATTTACTTGGTAATGTGTATCGTGATGTAAAAAAATATGTAGAAAAATCTCCATAAATTTACTACAGTTGAAGTTGGAAGTTTACATACACTTAGGTTGGAGTCATTAAAACTCGTTTTTCAACCACTCCACAAGTCGGTTAGGACATCTACTTCATGCATGACACAAGTCATTTTTCCAACAATTGTTTACAGACAGATTATTTCACTTATAATTCACTGTATCATAATTCCAGTGAGTCAGAAGTTTACATACACAAAGTTGACTGTGCCTTTAATCAGCTTGAAGAAATCCAGAAAATTATGTCATGGCTTTAGAAGCTTCTGATAGGCTAATTGGCATAATTTGAGTCAATTGGAGGTGTACCTGTGGATGTATTTCAAGGCCTACCTTCAAACTCAGTGCCTCTTTGCTTGACATCATCGAAAAATCTAAAGATATCAGCCAAGACCTCAGACAAAGAATTGTAGACCTCCACAAGTCTGGTTCATCCTTGGGAACAATTTCCAAATGCCTGAAGGTACCACGTTCATCTGTACAAACAATAGTACGCAAGTATAAACACCATGGGACCACACAGCCATCATACCGCTCAGGAAGGAGACGCATTCTGTCTCCTAGAGATGAACGTACTTTGGTGCGAAAAGTGCAAATCAATTCCAGAACAACAGCAAAGGACCTTGTGAAGATGCTAGAGGAAACAGGTACAAAAATATCTATATCCACAGTAAAATAAGTCCTATATCGACATAACCTGAAAGGCCACTCAGCAAGGAAGAAGCCACTGCTCCAAAACCGCTGGACTATGGTTTGCAACTGCACATGGGGACAACGATCATGCTGTTTGGAGAAATGTCCTCTGGTCTGAAGAAACAAAAATATAGCTATTTGGCCATAATGACCATCGTTATGTTTGGAGGGAAAAAGGGGGAGGCTTGCAAGCCGAAGAACACCATCCCAACCGTGAAGCACGTGGGTGGCAGCATCAAATCAAGTCAAAGTTTGTCACATGCGCCGAATACAACAGGTGTAGACCTTACAGTGAAATGCTTACTTACAGGCTCTAACCAATAGTGCAAAAAAGGTATTAGGTGAACAATAGGTAGGTAAAGAAATAAAACAACAGTAAAAAGACAGGCGATATACAGTAGTGAGGCTACATACAGACACTGGCGGGTGGTGGGTGGGGACACAATGCAGATAGCCCGGTTAGTCAATGTGCCAGAGCACTGGTTGATAGGCCCAATTGAGGTAGTATGGAGTCTTTGACAATTTTTAGGGCCTTCCTCTGACACCGCCTGGTATAGAAGTCCTGGATGGCAGGAAGCTTGGCCCCAGTGATGTACTGTAGTGCCTTGCAGTCGGAGGCCGAGCAGTTGCCGTACCAGGCAGTGATGCAACCAGTCAGGATGCTCTCGATGTTGCAGCTGTAGAACCTTTTGAGGATCTCAGGACCCATACCAAATCTTTTTAGTTTCCTGAGGGGGAATCGGCTTTGTCATGTCCTCTTCATGACTGTCTTGGTGTGTTTGGACCATTCTAGTTTGTTGTTGATGTGGACACCAAGGAACTTGAAGCTCTCAACCTACTCCACTACAGCCCCATCGATGAGAATGGGGGCATGCTCAGTCTTCCTTTTTCCTGTAGTCCACAATTATCTCCTTTGTCTTGGTTACGTTGAGGGATAGGTTGTGTGGGTGCTTTGCTGCAGGAGGGACTGGTCCACTTCACAAAATAGATGACATCATGAGGAAGGGAAATTATCTGGATATATTGAAGCAACATCTCAAGACATCAGACAGGAAGTTAAAGCTTGGCCGCAAATTTTGCCACAACTTCGGAAGTATGCTTGGGGTCATTGACCCCAAGCATACTTCCGAAGTTGTTGCAAAATGGCTTAAGGACAACAAAGTCAAGGTATTGGAGTGGCCATCACAAAGCCCTGACCTCAATCCTATAGAAAATGTGTGGGCGGAACTGAAAAAGCGTGTTTGAGCAAGGAGGCCTAGAAACCTGACTCAGTTACACCAGCTCTGTCAGGAGGAATGGGCCAAAATTCACCCAACTTATTGTTGGAAGCTTGAAGGCTACCCAAAACCTTGACCCAAGTTAAACAATTTAAAGGCAATGCTACCAAATACTTATTGAGTGCATGTAAACTTCTGACCCACTGGGAATGTGATGAAAGAAATAAAAGCTTAAATAAATGTTTTTACGTTTACATTTTAGTCATTTAGCAGACGCTCTTATCCAGAGCGACTTACAGTAGTGAATGCATACATTTAATTTCATGCATTTTCTTTTTCTTTTTTTGTACTGGCCCCCCGTGGGAATCGAACCCACAACCCTGGCGTTGCACACACCATGCTGGCGTTGCACACACCATGCTGGCGTTGCACACACCATGCTCTACCAACTGAGCCACTATTATTCTGACATTTCACATCCTAACTGACCTAAGACAGGGAATTTTTACTAGGATTAAATGTCAGTTATTGTGAAAAACTGAGTTTAAATGTATTTCGCTAAGGTGTATGTAAACTTCCGACTTCAACTGTATATATGGTACACACAACTAGTAGCTTGCTTGTGGTAGTCACAATTAACATGGGATCTGTTATCCATTATCAAATCAGTTTACCCAACATTTGCACAGGCATAAGAAGAACCGCGAGGCTGCTCTGGGCTTACTGATGAGGCTGAAGGATAACCGGGACCTTCAGAAGTTCCTACAGGATTGCCAGGAGGTCTGCTGCCAAACATGTCTTTCCCAGACCCAGATTAAGCCTACTCCTGGGACTAAAGATTCTCCATTGGAAGTGCTTATTAGTCCAGGAATATGCTTAATCTGGATGCGAGAAATCGTTCATAACAGTCTAACATTGGTATCAGTCCCGATACTATGAATACTTACATGCACTGTTTTATATTTAATACATTGTGTGGTAATGTATACATAGTGACAGACTGCTTTCACAGTCTAAGGCAGTCAAATACAATGACCTACCTACCTGTATATGTGTGTGCAGCTGTCCCTGTGGATCAATGAGAAGATGCTCACGGCCCAGGACATGTCGTACGATGAGGCCAGGAACCTCCACAGCAAATGGCTCAAGCATCAGGCCTTCATGGCCGAGCTGCAGTCCAACAAGGAGTGGCTGGACACAATTGAGAAGGTTAGCAAACCAAAATAAGATTAACTCTGTCTTGATGATTTTGCATTGGGTATTAGATGAATGAACACAAGTTAATAACGCCTCCGATTACATTAAATTAACGTGATCAGTTATCTAGACTTTTAAGTATTCTTAAGTATATGTTGTCATTAAAATTATATTTTTTATGAATAAAATACATATTTCATAAGTCCTTCTTTTGAGGGCCTAGTTTTACCCTTATACAGTGGCCTGAAACTCATAGTTTACAGGCCACATCAGACCTGCCTGCCACATTATGCTGGCTTGCAAAGTGATGTGTAACTCCTATTGGAATCCAGCCAGAGTGAGGATATCCAACATTTTGAATTTTTATTCACCCGCAACCTGCATTCAGAATGACTTCCAGGGTTGGGAAGACTAAAGGTATGAGACTACCTTAAACATCTAGAATTGAACAACAGTTTCAGTAATGGGTACAATAAGTCCAAGTAACAGATTTGAATAGTTTAGAAAAATGTATGTTATTTATTTCTGAGTAGCATACGATTAATTAATCAATGTACATGCAAAAAATGGATATTGAAACAAACAATTAAAAAAATTGACCTGGGAAATATAATAATGATAACTGTTTTTTTTCAACTCTGGTTATTAACACCAGCAGTGGGGTTCTTTTACACCACTGAGTGTTAATTTAACTCTTTACAGTGTCAACACTAAAAATGTTACACTGAAAAATCAACACTGGCCAATTTTCTGTGTGCTATGAAAGGGACACATCTGCAGGCTTCGTTACATTTCAAGAACCTTTTAGAATTCTGAAGAACCGTAGATGCCACATCAAGAACCCCACACTATCGGGCAAGAATTCTCCAAGGAACTTTAAGAGCTGAGGAAGAACCATTTAAGGACCACATTTTTTTATGTACAGGCAGAGCACATCACAGTAAACTGTCTCAATTTCCTTTAGCATTACTTTAGGGAAAATATTCAACTCACTTCTTATTAGGTACACCACCCCGTTCACGAAAATGGATAGCTTGTATAGCGAAAATAGCTTGTTAATGAGAGAGGTCGAAGGAGAATGGCCAGAATCGTGCAAGCTAACAGTTGGGGCACAAAAAGACAAATAACGGCGCAGTACAACAGTGGTGTGCAGAACGGCATCTCGGAACGCACGACTCGTTGATCCTTGTCAAGGATGGGCTATTGCAGCAGACGACCACATTGGGTTCCACTCCCATCAGCTAAAAACAAGAAGAAGTGGCTCCAGTGGGCACGAGATGACCAACACTGTACAATTGAGGAGTGGAAGAACATTGCTTGGAACATGACAGCGAGTTCAGTTTACCTGAGTGGCCTGCGCAGTCCCCAGACCCCAACCCAATAAAGCATCTTTGGGATGAGACAGAACGGGCTGTTCGCAGCATGAATGTACCGCTGTCCAATCTGCAGCAACTACGTGATGCCACCGCGTCAGCATGGACCAACATCCCTGTGGATCGTTTCCGACACCTTATAGAATGCCCTGAAGAATTCAGGCTGTTCAGGAGGCAAAGGGGGGTCCAACCCGGTACTAGATGGGTGTACCTAATAAACGGTCTATTGACTGTATGTACCCACTATAACTCCCCAACTGATTATGACTACCCTATACTCACTAACTGCCCTATTATACCCACTCCAAAACTCACGGGGTTACCCCACTATAACTAACTGACTGTACCTGCCCACCGCACTAAATGTATTTCACTACCATAAAATGTGTTTCAACAACTGCAGAAACATAAAGATTATCCATAAACTTTACCTTTTCTACTTTATACCTAATTTTATATCTTATATTTTGTTACTGTAAGGCATGGCAGCACCACTTTACTAGGTCAAATTCCTGGTACTTGTAAATGTACTGACTCTAATTCTTTCCTCTCCAGGATGGGATGCAGCTGGTGTTGGAGAAGCCTGAGACAGAGTCGGTGGTCAAGGAGAAGCTCTCAGCCCTCCAGAAGATGTGGGAAGTGTTGGAGTCCACCACTCAGACCAAAGCCCAGTGCCTGTTTGACGCCAACAAGGCCGAGCTGTTCACACAGAGCTGTGCTGACTTGGACAAGTGGCTGGGTGGCCTGGAGGGCCAGATTCAATCAGACGACTATGGCAAAGACCTGACCAGCGTCAACATCCTGCTCAAAAAGCAGCAGGTACTATACATGGTGGAGCATGTGTCGTTGTAATCAAATTGATAAATAATGTTGGCATTAATAAAATAATAATGCAAAATATTAATACTAATAATAATTTAAATAAGTTGGCTTTAATTGGTTTTAAACAATAAAAAATGTATCGCATCAATTGGTCTGATCCGAAAATCTTGGATAAGAAACCATGGATGTTGACTTAGTGGCCTGGGCCCTGCCAGGAACATCATCTAGGGGAAACATAGTGTTCAAAATGTTCTCCTCCCTCTCCCTGGTGGCCCCTAGATATTGGAGAACCAGGTGGAGGTCCGTCAGAGGGAGGTGGTGGATCTGCAGAGCCAGGCACTGGTCCTCAGCCAGGAAGGGAAGGACACAGAGGAGGTGGATTGCCAGAGACAGATGGTGGAGCACAAGTTCAAAGAGCTGCTCGACCCGCTGAGGAAGAGAAAAAACTTCCTGGTAGCCTCCCGTGAGATCCACCAGTTCAACCGTGACGTGGAGGACGAGATAGTGAGTTGATAGTTGATCGAGCTGCCTCGTGTCTGTGTGTGTGTGTGTGTGTGTGTGTGTGTGTGTGTGTGTGTGTGTGTGTGTGTGTGTGTGTGTGTGTGTGTGTGTGTGTGTTTGTCCGATAGTAAACAAGGAAAATTCAGACAAGTGGGGACATTTTGGTTTTCAAAATGTAAAGGGAGCCTGTGACGCAACTTTGGGACGTTAACAAGGCGACACTCCATCTTACCTCCTCCTCCACATTTACTGGATTGGTTGAACGGTACAGAAGGGAACCTCCCTCAACAATTTTCTTTATTCTCGTCAAGACCAGTATGTAGGGCATCTAGTTTCAGGGATTTATTTTAGGTTAAGGTTAGGTTAGGGAAAATAGGATTTTGAATGGGAATCAATTGTTTGGTCTCTACAAGGATAGTAAAACAAACGTTTGTGTGTGCGCATGCATGCACATGTTCTACTGAGGCTTTATTTGTTCTGGTATTTTCATTCAATGCACTTAATAATCTATTTGGCTTGTCCATTTTAGCTTTGGGTCGAAGAGAGGATGCCAATTGCAACCTCCACAGAGCATGGTCTCAACCTACAGACCGTTCAACTGCTTATCAAGAAAAATCAGGTATGTGTATTTTTCTCATGTACTGAACATGTCATTTTACAAGGAAGTCACACTTAGGCCAAAATAAGCACAATTTTATTGTTGTGAATATGCTTATGCACTTATTTATGAGCAAAATTATAATTGTTAGTGTCAGTCTGTGTTGTTCATGAAATTTTGTCAGCCAGTGATTGTCAAGCAAATAACTGCTGGTCTCACTGGTAATTACCTGGTAATTAGCATAAACATGTTTAGCATCGCCTGGCTTCCAGGCATAGCCTACAAGCCACTGATGCAGACCTTTGGAACATCTACATTTTAAAAAGTCTAATAAATCCATTTAATATAGCCTACAGCATCACAATAAATCCATTATGTATTTTACACGTCTAAAGAAACATGATATAAAGAAAATGTAGTCTATTTCAGAAGAACAGAATAGCATACTCTCAGTTGTCCTTATGTTAGGCCCTGATATGGCTATGGCTGTGGGCTACACTAGTTAATTTAGCAGACAAGATTTACTTAGAATTCCGTGACATTATTTTACAGTATGAGGAATACAATTGAAAAAGTGTCAGTTGTGCCCTTGGGCTGAATATAATAGGCTAATTATAATTCCCTTCTCCCGGCTGCCGTGCTCCGTAGCACCTCTCACTAACCATGGGTCTCTCAGATGTAGCCAATGCCCATCACGTGATTGGGTCCTTCTCAGGCAAGAAGTAGGCTACAAGTGAAGGAAGACAGACACATCGGTGACACAACTGCAAATTCCGAGGCGCATATTGAAGATGTCCACATTTTGCATGCTTTTTGTCAGCCAACAAGATCAGTAGGCTAACGAACAGCAAAAGCATTAGCCTATGTCAATCTACTATCCCCCATAGTACAAAAGTTGACCTATTCTATTGGTCAACTTGTCCTTCTGTGCAAAAAATAAATATTCCAAACATGCTCTAGGAGAGTTGTGTGATGCGATAGATCCCAACCTAATACAACCACTCGCATCAACAAAACTTTTAAAAGCAATAAGGCTGATCGTTTTGGTGATAAGGTGGCTGGATAGTGCCTGCCTAGATCGGTTATCCTATTCCTACCAAGTTATTTAAACAAATATATTGAATGGTATCATACATAGTAAAGAGTATCACTGTCTTATTGAGTTTTAATTGAGATATAGGCTACGACAGATTGGTGTCCTCTCCAGGGGGTGTACAGTACAGAAATAGGGCTCCTGCCCTTTGAGCTGTTCAGGGAAGGCTTACTTACTTACTTGAAGTGTATCTACTGTATTGTGCTCTTGGTTTTGTGTATCTAGTATTTTAATGTATTGCTGACATTACAAAATTAATTTCCATGATAATGTGCAATAAAAGTATTGTATCCCCTTCACAGACCTTGCAGAAGGAGATCCAGGGACACCAGCCCCGCTTCGACGACATTTTTGAGCGGAGCGAGAGCCTGCTGATGGAGGACAGCCTTGCCGTGGAGGCCATCCGCCAGCACCTGGCCGACCTGCAACAGCTGTGGGGTCTGATGATTGAGGAGACAGAGAAGCGTCACACCCGACTGGAGGAGGCCCACAACGCCCAGAAGTACTACTTTGATGCCGCCGAGGCTGAGGCCTGGATGAGCGAGCAGGAGTTGTACATGATGTCTGAGGAGAAGGCCAAGGTAGTAGGGTGTTATTGACAGTGTTTTGGTGCTGTACAAATAATATTTTTGCCATGGGTGTGCTCTATTGTGAGGAATATGTGTGTGTGTGTGTGTGTGTGTGTGTGTGTGTGTGTGTGTGTGTGTGTGTGTGTGTGTGTGTGTGTGTGTGTGTGTGTGTGTGTGTGTGTGTGTGTGTGTGTGTGTGTGTGTGTGTGTGTGTGTGTGTGTGTGTGTGTGTGTGTGTGTGTGTGTGTGTGTGTTGATAATGTTGCTTCTAACATAGAATTCCCAAAAGCGCTAAAAACAAGTGTCTTTCCCTCTTAGGATGAGCAGAGCTCTGTAGCCATGCTGAAGAAGCACCAGATTGTGGAACAGTCGGTGGAGGACTACGCTGAGACAGTCCATCAGCTCTCCAAGACCAGCAGAGGCCTGACAGCTGCAGGACATCCAGAGAGGTCAGTGAGAGAGCCCAGAGTGAAGCCATTGAAGTAGAATGTCACTTATTATTGCCACCCGTCAATGAACGTTGACCTGAATATGAATGTCCGATCTAGAAAAAGTATTTCTATGAGTGGAGCATTCAGTAGACCAGAGTGTGGTGTGTATGCATATTTTTCTTTCAGCATAACCCTAACAGACCTGATTTCACTAACGAAAGCCTTGATTGCAGACCATGACTAGTTTATTAGTTTGATCAGGGGTGTTAGTATTGGGCTGGAACAAGAATATGTTTTTTTGCAAAAAACAAAAAAGATTACTCTTGTTAACCCCATCCACTGATCATTGAAGTCTTGATTTCTGTTTGTGTGGGGAGTGAGAGGATAGGCATGCGTCAGTCTCAAGTGGACAAGCTCTATGCCGGCATGAAGGACCTGTCTGAGGAGAGGCGGGGAAAACTGGATGAGAGGTTCCGCCTGTTCCAGCTCAACCGCGAGGTTGACGACTTGGAGCAGTGGATTGCCGAGCGGGAGGTGGTGGCCGGATCTCACGAGCTGGGACAGGACTACGAGCATGTCACTGTAAGCTACGTCACCTGACTTCAAAGCCTACCCTTTCACTCCTGGTGCTGTCAGGGAGGAAAAACATAGTCCGCATTCCAGACCGTCTGCAAAGCAGCACGTTGCACAAATGTACCAATAATTGAATGCTGCATTACAGTTGGGTATCATATCTCAATATCATATTGATATGGTTGACACGTTTAACACTTATACAGGTGTTGTGTGCTTTGGTGTGTGACTGCTTTGCAAACGGTCTGTAACACGGCCGTAGACTGATTTCAGTACTGCCCATTTGATACCACCATTACCTTTTTGGTAGGTAAGACAGGGCAGTACAATGTATATTTGTGTTAAAGGTCCTCATTCTCCTCCTCTCCATCCATCTATCCATCCACAGATGCTCCAGGAGCGCTTCCGGGAGTTTGCCCGTGACACAGGCAACATCGGCCAGGAGCGTGTGGATGCCGTCAACCGCCTGTCCGACGAGCTGATTAATGCGGGCCATGCAGATGCCGCCACGGTGGCTGAGTGGAAGGACGGCCTCAACGAGGCCTGGGCTGACCTGCTGGAGCTCATCGACACGCGCACGCAGATCCTGGCCGCCTCCTATGAGCTACACAAGTTCTACCACGACGCCAAGGAGATCCTGGGCCGCATCCTGGACAAACACAAGAAGCTTCCCGAGGAGGTGGGTCGTGACCAGAACACGGTGGAGACACTGCAGCGGATGCACACCACCTTCGAGCACGACATCCAGGCCCTGGGAACACAGGTAGATACATAGCTAATATCTCCCTGTAGCTCACTTCACCAGATCACTGCACTGCCGAAAATGAAATGTCATGTTATTATTAGTGGTGGGCACCAATATCAATAATTCAATGTAATATTGATATTGATAACCTACACTATTATGTAAAAGAGGAAACATGACTTTTCTTGCAGACACAAAACCCTCTCACAGGCTCTCAACTTAGCATACAGTGCATTCGGAAAGTATTCAGACCCCTTGACTTTTTCCACATTTTGTTACGTTACAGCCTTATTCTAAAATGGATGAAATTGTTTTTTTTCCTCATCAATCTACACACAATACCCCATAATGACAAAGCAAATCAGGTTTTTAGAAAATAGAAATATGACATTTATATAAGTATTCAGACCCTTGACTCAGTCCTTTGCTGAAGCACCTTTGGCAGCGATTACAGCCTCAAGTCTTCTTGGGTATGACGCTGCAGGCTTGGCACACCTGTATTTAGGGGGTTTCTCCTATTCTTCTCTGCAAATCCCCTCAAGCTCAAGCTCTGTCAGGCCCCCAGTGTGAGGTCCTGAGCGCTCTGGAACAGGTTTTCATCAAGGATCTCTCTGTACTTTGCTCCGTTCAGCGTTCCCTTGATCCTGACTAGTCTCCCAGTCCCTGCCACTGAAAAACATCTCCACAGCATGATGCTGCCACCACCATGCTTCACCATAAGGATGGTGCCAGATTTCCTCCAGACGTGACACTTGGCATTCAGGCCAAAGAGTTCAATCTTATTTTCATCAGACCAGAGAATATTGTTTCTCATGGTCTGAGAGTCTTTAGGTGCCTTTTGGAAAACTCCAAGCGGGCTGTCATGTGCCTTTTACTGAGGAGTGACTTCCGTCTGGCCACTTTACCATAAAGGCTTGATTGGTGGAGTGCTGCAGAGATGGTTGTCCTTCTGGAAGGTTCTCCCATCTCCATAAAGGAACTCTGGAGCTCTGTCAGAATGAGCATCGGGTTCTTGGTCACCTCCCTGACCAAGGCTCTTCTCCCCCGATTGCTCAGTTTGGCCGGGCGGCCAGCTCTAGGAAGAGTCTTGGTGGTTATAAACTTCTTCCTTTTAAGAATGATCGAGGCCACTGTGTTCAATGCTAGACATTTTTTGGTACCCTTCCCCAGATCTGTGCCTCGACACAATCCTGTCTTGGAGCTCTAAGAACAATTATTTTGATCTCATGGCTTGGTTTTTGCTCTGACATGCACTGTCAACTGT
Source organism: Salmo salar (assembly GCF_965601325.2). Classification (NCBI taxonomy): domain Eukaryota; kingdom Metazoa; phylum Chordata; class Actinopteri; order Salmoniformes; family Salmonidae; genus Salmo; species Salmo salar. The sequence goes on along the minus strand of NC_138292.1, from coordinate 49,501,933 downwards.
GGGACCTTAGAAAGACAGTTGTGGGCCTTTCCAAATCATGTCCCATCAATTGAATTTACCACAGGTGGATTCCAAACAAGTTGTAGAAACATTTCAAGGATGATCAATGGAAACAGGGTGCACCTGAGCTCAATTTTGAGTCTCATAGCAAAGGGTCTGAATACTTATGTAAATAACGTGTTTCTGTTTTTTGTTTTTAATAAATTTGCAAACATTTCTAAAAACCTGTTTTTGCTTTGTCATGATCAGGTATTGTGAGGTTAATGTATTGAATCCATTTTAGAATAAGGCTGTAACGAAATGTGGAAAAAGTCAAGGGGTCTGAATATGCTGTACTTAACTGCCTGCTGATGGGTCACCAACTGGCTTCCCATTGTATTCAAACTGGCCCCAAGATGGCAATCCCAATAGGCAATAAGAAAGTAGTTGCCTGAGCTTCACAAAGCCATGGAAATGAACAGAAAATGAAACAATCACACAGTTGCAATGTTATTCATAAAACCGCTACGATATCGGTTATTTTATTTTTTACCATTATCAATATAGATTTTCCATATCAGTGCACATCACTAGTAGTTATTCACCTGTTAATTACACATAGCCTGTAATTTCATGTAAATACCAGGCAGCAAAAGGTAGTGTAATTGTAGAATAAAATGCATTAAAGTGACTTGTGCTTGGACCTTCAGGTGAGGCAGCTGCAGGAGGATGCCGTCCGCCTCCAGTCGGCCTACGCTGGCGACAAGGCAGACGACATCCAGCGGAGGGAGAGTGAGGTGCTGGAGGCCTTGAATACCCTGCTGGAGGCCTGCGATATCCGAAGAGTCCACCTCCTGGACACAGGCGACAAATTCCGCTTCTTCAGCATGGTGCGCGACCTCATGCTGTGGATGGAGGACGTCATCCGTCTCATTGAGGCCCAGGAGAATCCAAGGTAAATTATTATTGTACTTAGCTAGGTGGGGGTCAGTTCCATGTCAATTCAGGAGGTAAACTGAAATTCCTATTCCAATCTTAGGTTTGTATACTGATATCCTGGTGTGTGTGTGCCTGTCTGCGTGCGTGCGTGTTTTTCTTTCTCTGCACAGGGACGTGTCCTCTGTGGAGTTGTTGATGAACAACCACCAGGGTATCAAGGCTGAGATCGACGCTCGCAATGACAGCTTCACCGCTTGCATTGAGTTGGGCAAGTCTCTGCTAACCAGAAAGCACTATGCATCAGAAGAGGTATGTTCCATTGCCAAACCAATGCTATGCTACTGCAGGGCAGCCCATGAGCCATTTGAGGACCACTGCTCTTTCTCAATTAAATGGTCCATTTGGCTAAATGAATTTGACAGTCCTATGTTTTTGGGTCGTTCCACCAATTTGGTGCCTTTTGAGATGTGTAACTTAAAATGAATCACGAATCATATTAAATAAATAATCATCTTCAGAAATAGCTTTGTCAAAAAAAAAAAAAAATAGGGCTTTACAATGATGGTGAAAACCTGTAGAAATGTTGGGGTGATGTGGGTTCCTGGAAGTCACAGAGTGTGCAATGAGGGACGTGAAAATTCTGCATCTTCGCACTTTAGCACGTCTTTATTGATATAAAAATCGTATTTATTAAAGGGCACCATTTCTTCTTAAAATATCAAAGGCACTCATTTTGTGGAATGACCATACTGCATTGTAGCCTCTTCAGGTTTTAGTGTATTGCATTGTTTGTATGTGATGATACCCAATGTTAAAAGATAATAATTTGCTGCTCTGTCCTCTGTTTAGATCAAAGATAAATTACTACAGCTGATGGACAAGAGGAAAGACATGATTGACAAGTGGGAGGACCGACGGGAGTGGTTAAGACTGAGTAAGGATTTTTGTTCATACTTTCCCACATGCTATTGGATGGAATCTTGTCACTAGTTGGGCATATCCCGTCCTACTGGGCACAAACTAATTCAAACAACAATGTTTCAACGTAATTTATTGTGACATGCAATTAATTATATGTATTAACCCTAGATGACTAACAGGGCACTGTTTTGAAGCCACCGAGCAGCCATTTTGGTACTCTTCCTCCGTCCATTAAAAAAAATATATTTTGGAAGCTATATAAATCAAATTTTGTTTGTCTATATTCATTTTTGACAATTCTATTATATTACAGAAACCTTAATGCTTACTTAAAAAATATATTTTCTCAACTGAACATGAAAGAAAATATATATATATATATATATATATATATATATATAATATATATATATATATATATATATATATATATATATATATAAACAAACATATTACTTAAAAACATTTTTGGGGTATTGTACTAATGTTACTGTCCCCATAACAAAGACATACTTAAATACATGTAATTTTGTCTGTAGACTTCCATTCATTCCTATGGAGGCCGATGGCTTCAAAGCCTCACATTGGCCATTACATAGCAAAACCAATCCAGGGTTTATACACATCATTGCATGGAATCTATGTATAAAATACGTAGTGGCCGGGGACTTTAATGCAGGGAAACTTAAATCAGTTTTACCTAATTTCTATCAGCATGTTAAATGTGCAACCAGAGGGAAAATAATTCTAGACCACCTTTACTCCACACACAGAGACGCTTACAAAGCTCTCCCTCGCCCTCCATTTGGCAAATCTGACCATAATGCTATCCTCCTGATTCCTGCTTACAAGCAAAAATTAAAGCAGGAAGCACCAGTGACTCGGTCTATAAAAAAAGTGGTCAGATGAAGCAGATGCTAAACTTCAGGACTGTTTTGCTAGCACAGACTGGAATATTTAATTTACCACAGTTGGACTCCAATCAAGTTGTAGAAACATGATCAATGGAAACAGGATGCACCTGAGCTAAATTTTGAGTCTCAGCAAAGGGTCTGAATACTTATGTAAATAAGGTATTTCTGTTTTATTTTTATTACATTTGCAAAAAATCGAAAAACCTGTTTTTGCTTTGTCATTATGGGGTATTATGTGTAGATTGATGAGGGGGAAAAAATATTTTATCAATTTTAGAATAAGGCTGTAACGAAACAAAATGTGGAAAAAGTCAAGGGGTCTGAATACTTTCCGAATACATTGTATATGTTTAACAAATTCGTAGCATATTGTATGTTTTGCAAATTCATAACATACTGTATGAATTGCAATTCATAACATATTGTACGTTTTGCAAATTCGTAACATATTGTACGTTTCGCAAATTCGTAACATATTATATGTTTTGCAAATTCGTAATATATTGTACAAATTGCAATTCATAACATATCATAGAAATTGTCATTTGTAACATATCATATGAAATTGATGATGGAACTCAACAAATTAATGGAACTCAACATACCATATGAAATATTATACTCAATGGATTGTCTCGGATTTACGTACAGAATAATACAAAATGCTCTGAGACCACGTTGGCTCTGCTGATAACTAATGCTTGTGGTCTAAAGTGGACACTGAGTGTTTCTGTTTGGGGAGGGTGGATATTAGTCATGAGTGCTCAGGTTACCCGAGGCTATAAGTTAGCTACAACATTGTAAGGAAACAATTTCAGTTGGGCCTTCTCTCTTCCAGTTTTCCCTGCTGACTTTCTTCTCTTTGCTCTGCATGGTCTAGTTTTGGAGGTTCACCAGTTTGGGAGAGATGCAGGGGTGGCAGAGGCGTGGCTGCTGGGACAGGAACCATACCTGTTCGGCTGGGAGTTGGGGCAGAGCGTGGACGAGGTGGAGAAACTGATCAAGAGGCACGAGGCATTCGAGAAGTCGGCCGCTACTTGGGAGGAGCGCTTCTCAGCGCTGGAGAGGTTGACTACGGTGAGTGTTTTGGCGGGTTGCAATTTTTCTGTCACGTGTCACAAATGTTTATGGTAAAACGATTCTTAGACATTAGTCTTACTCATAGACAGTTACTTTTTCAGTTCTATTCCAGTGGGTATTTGTAATGTTCATAAAACATTGTTTAGTGAACAGCTATCTTGTGCTAGTCAATTATTTAAGTTCACATACTAACATTGACACCTAGTGTTAACTGCATGTCATTACAGTATGTACCCAGTATTTCATGAAAAATTTGGTAGTGATAATATAATATGGTGCGTTCAAAGAATTCAACATAATTGGTAATAATTGGTACAACGTTTTGCATGTTCCAATGAATCCCAAAGAAACTACAATGTAATCATTAGGTAATTCAATTAGCTACCATTTTTCACGTCTTAAGTCCCAGGTAAATAGCAAACGTTAAAATTGAAGTGTGACGACCCATCACTCTTTGAAGATGGCATTGCCAGATTTACTCAGATAAAGGTGGTAAAATGAGACTGAGGTTCTGTTGTGTCTTGTTCTTCCAGTTGGAGTTATTGGAAGTGAGAAGACAGCAAGAGGAAGAGGAGAAAATGCGAAAAAACCCTTCACCGGAGCCTTTACCGGCGCAGGACTCACCACTGCAGAGGTAAGTGTAGCGGTTACAGCTGTTGCGGTGACCATATTCCCGCCACACCGGCGGTCACGAGTCATGAATGCAGCAAATTCCACGTGACCGTTTAGTCACGGTAAGCTCTGATGCTGCTTATGGTCATTAGTAGCCTACCAAACTTGCTAACTGCCTGTTACTCAGCACTGTATTGTCCCTGTAATCACTCTGACATCAATGCAAATGTCTTCGAAAATCTAATCAAACACTTCATGAGAGCCCATGAGCTCATGTTGGGCAACATGCAATTTCGCCAAAAAACAGAGTGATGGTCTCTACTAAAAAGAGGAGGATCCCATCAGCCTTGTATAGGCTAGGCCTACTATATTTAATTCTCAACATTCCTAATATTAACCACATTGTTTATCTTTACAACAGGAGTATAGCCTACCTGGCTGGCATGAAAATGAACCAAGGGAAAAGTGTCCTCCATTCATTATTTAAGTGCATAGATGACTTGTATTTTTTCCTGCTGCCACTGTTTCGAGACAGGTGCATGATAATGGTCCATTCTATATAAAAAAAAATGACACATATATTATTTAGTACAGTTGAACTCGGAAGTTTACATACACCTTAGCCAAATACATTTAAACTCAGTTTTTCACAATTCCTGACATTTAATCCTAGTAAAGATTCCCTGTCTTAGGTCAGTTAGGATCACCACTTTATTTTAAGAATGTGAAATGTGTGGTGGTTAATTTCTGTATTACCAAATGAAGAGAGACAAACTTCACACACCAGTCAGAGTTATACTTAAACTACATCTTTAATAATAAGAGCTTTGCAATAGCTTTGACTTTCAACGATTCCCTATTTCTAATGAACCGTTGAGTGACAACACAATGGCTACTGAGATCTTTTATAGCAAAGATCCACCCCCCTAGTCAACATAACAAACCACAGATATTAGGAACAGTTCACAAAGGAAGACTTTATAATGAAAAAGGAGTATCCCGTAGCCAGATAGCATTCGCTATAAATTATCGTTCAGTTTGGTCCCTAAGACGAGGTTCTAATCTCGTTCCTGGTACTTCATAGCACAAAACCACCAACTCATCCAATGGCATAACTCAATTGTCAACTCTAGATACTCCCATCTCAAATAAAACCCCTTCTTGACCCCTCTCTTGGACAAGCTCACTGAGGGGAGTGAGCCTCTGATGTTGCACTTATCCTGGGATAGTGTATGACCTAGAGGGGACCAGACACTGCCATACACCTCCCCCAATGCCAAAGGAGGGAGTGACTTGAGCACAGACATTGTGGAGACAAGTAATTGGTTCCCCATTAATCACGCCATCCCTTCACATGGTTTAAGAATAGGTAAAGGCACATTCACATATGAAGATAATGTTCCATCCTGTCCTCTTCCCTTTCTGATATTCTGCATAGCACCAGAGACATGTAAAAGACATGCCTGACCTCTATCCCTCTCTGGGCCCCAAGTGACTGAGCCCCAGCTGAGGGAAGAAATACAACTGCCAACACCAAAGTCCAAAGGGATACATTCTAATAACCAGTATATCACATAAGCATATTATGCAGATAAGACATCTTAATTATCTATGTTATCCAACTAATTCTGATTCATCCACCACAAATGTCAGAATAATAGTAGAGAGAATGAATTATTTCAGCTTTTATTTATTTCATCACATTCCCAGTGGGTCAGAAGTTTACATACACTCAATTAGTATTTGGTAGCGTTGCCTTTAAATTGTTTAATTGTCAACGTTTTGGGTAGCATTCCACAAGCTTCCCACAATAAGTTGGGTGAATTTTGGCCTATTCCTACTGACAGAGCTGGTGTTACTGAGTCAGGTTTTAAGGCCTCTTTGCTCGCACACACTTTTTCAGTTCTGCCCACAAATTCTCGATTTGTTGTCCTTAAAACTTCTTCAGACTAGGGTCTATATTTTGCATCTGCTAATATCGTTTTCCTATTGAACATACTACTTTCCGTATGAAATATTATAGTTTAATTACATTTTAGGGTACCTGAGGATTATATAGAAATGTATTTTGACTTGTTTTAACAAAGTTTAGCGGTAGGTTTTTGGATTCCTTTCTCAGCATGTTGAATGAGTGGATAACTCAAATCGATGGCGCCAACTAAACAGACTTTTTGGGATATAAAGAAGGATTTTATCTAACAAAACGACACTTCATGTTGTCGCTGGGACCCTTTGGATTGCAAATCAGAGGAAGATTTTCAAAAAGTAAGTGTGGTGGAAAAATATGTTGATGTGGGGCGCCGTCCTCAAACAATCGCATGGCATGCTTTCACTGTAAAGCCTATTGTATATTGGACAGTACAGTTAGATTACAAGAATTTAAGCTTTTAACCGATATAAGACAATTGTATGTACCTAAATGTTTAATATCCATAATTTTTATGATAATTTAATTTAATTGCGCGCCCTCCAATTTCACCGGAAGTTGTCGACAGGTGTCCCGCAGGTGTCCCTCCTGCAGCAAAGCACCCCCACAACATGATGCTGCCACCCCCGTGCTTCACGGTTAGGATGGTGTTCTTCGGCTTGCAAGCGTTCCCCTTTTCCCTCCAAACATAATGATGGTCAATATGGCCAAACAGTTCTGTATTGTTTCATCAGACCAGAGGACATTCTCCAAAAAGTACAATCTTTGTACCCATGTCCCAGCATACCACCCTGCATACCACTGCTGGCTTGCTTCTGAAGCTAAGCAGGGTTGGTCCTGGTCAGTCACTGGATGGGAGACCAGATGCTGCTGGAACTGGTGTTGGAGGGCCAGTAGATAAATAATATCCCAATGCCCCAGGGCAGTGACTGGGGTGTTAAATGGGTGTCCTGACTCTGAGGTCATTAAAGATCCCATGGCACTTATTGTAAGAGTAGGGGTGTTAACCCCCGGTGTCCTGGCTAAATTCCCAATCTGGCCCTCAAACCATCACAGTCACCTAATAATCCCCAGTTTACAATTGGCTCATTCATCCCCCTCCTCTCCCCTGTAACTATTCCCCAGGTTGTTGCTGTAAATGAGAATGTGTTCTCAGTCAACTTAACTGGTAAAATAACAGATAAATAAAAAATGTGCAGTTGCAAATCGTAGTCTGGATTTTTTATGGTGTTTTTGGAGCAGTGGCTATAGATAATTTGTGGATATAGATAATTTTGCACCTGTTTCCTCCAGCATCTTCACAAGGTCCTTTCCTGTTGATTTGTACTTTTCGCGTCAAAGTACGTTCATCTCTAGGAGGCAGAACGCGTCTCCGCCTGAGCGGTATGACGGCTGCGTGGTCCCATGGTGTTTATACTTGCATACTATTGTTTGTACAGATGAACATGGTACCTTCAAGCATTTGGAAATTACTCCAAAGGATGAACCAGACTTGTCGAGGTCTACAATTTTTTTGTCTGGTTCTTGGCTGATTTCTTTTGATTTTCCCATGATGTCGAGCAAAGAGGCACTGAGTTTGAAGGTAGGCCTTGCAATGCATCCACAGGTACACTTCCAATTATTTATTTTTTTCACCTTTATTTAACCAGTTAGGCTATTTGAGAACAAGTTCTCATTTACAACTGCGACCTGGCCAAGATAAAGCAAAGCAGTTCGACATATACAACAACACAGTTACACATGGAATAAACAAATATACAGTAGGAAAAAAGAGGTGTGTGTGTGTATATATATATATGTATATATACAGTGTGTGCAAATGAGGTAAGATAAGTTAGGTAAGGCAATAAAATAGGCCATAATGGCGAGGTAATTACAATAGAGAAAATAAACACTGGAGTGGTAGCTGTGCAGAAGATGAATGTGCAAGTAGAGATACTGGGGTGCAAAGGAGCTAAATAAATAAAAAATTACAGTATGGGGATAAGGTAGTTGGATGGGCTATTTACAGATGGGCAATGTACAGGTGCAATGATCTGTGAGCTGCTCTGACAGCTGGTGCTTGAAGTTTTTGAGGGAGATAAGAGTCTCCAGCTTCAGCATTTTTTGCAGTTCGTTCCAGTCATTGGCAGCAGAGAACTGTAAGAAAAGGCGGCAAAGTAGGAATTGGCTTTGGGGGTGACCAGTGAAATATACCTGCTGGAGCACGTGCTGCGGGTGGGTGCTGCAATGGTGACCAGTGAATTGAGATAAGGCGGGGCTTTACCTAGCAAAGACTTGTAGATGACCTGTAGCCAGTGGGTTTGGCGACGAGTATGAAGCGAGGGCCAGCCAACGAGAGCATACATGTCGCAGTGGTGGGTAGTATATGGGGCTTTGGTGACAAAACGGATGGCACTGTGCTAGACTGCATCCAATTTGTTGAGTAGAGTGTTTGAGGCTATTTTGTAAATGACATCGCCGAAGTCGAGGATCGGTAGGATAGTCAGTTTTACGAGGGTATGTTTGGCAGCATGAGTGAAGGATGCTTTGTTGCGAAATATGAAGCCGATTCTAGATTTAATTTTGGATTGGAGATGCTTAATGTGGGTCTGGAAAGAGTTTACAGTCTAACCAGACACCTAGGTATTTGTAGTTGTCCACATATTCTAGGTCAGAACCGTCCAGAGTAGTGATGCTGGATGGGCGGGCAGGTGCGGGCAGCGATCGCTTGAAGAGCATGCATTTAGTTTTACTTGCATTTAAGAGCAGTTGGAGGCCACGGAAGGAGGGTTGTATGGCATTGAAGCTCGTCTGGAGGTTAGTTAGCACAGTGTCCAAAGAAGGGCCAGAAGTATACAGAATGGTGTCAGCTGCGTAGTGGTGGATCAGAGAATCACCAGCAGCAAGAGCGACATCATTGATGCATACAGAGAAGAGAGTCGGCCCGAGAATTGAGTTGACAATTGACTCAAATGATGTCAATTAGCCTATCAGAAGCTTCTAAAGCCATGACATAATTTTCTGGAATTTTCCAAGTTTTTGAAAGGCACAGTCAACTTTAGTGTACGTAAACTTCTGACCCACTGGAATTGTGATACAGTGAATTATAAGTGAAATAATCTGTCTGTAAACAATTGTTGGAAAAATGACTTGTCATGCACAAAGTAGATGTTCTAACCGACTTGCCAAAACAATAGTTTGTTAACACCTAATTTGTGGAGTGGTTGAAAAACCAGTTTTAATGACTCCAACCTAAGTGTATGTAAACTTCTGACTTCAACTGTATATGTAAAGATAAAATTAAATTAAGAATAGTCTGATGGGTGACAATATTAGCCAATCACTTGTGAATGATATTATCACTTGTGAATGATGCCCAGCATAAGAAACTGCATTTTTTCCCCCTAATCATAGTCACACACCTTATGTAGCCTAGCCCATATGCCTATATGTTTTGATAATGTTTGTATCACAATTAAAGTGACCAAATAGACTAAAGTTAAGCACGTTAATCCGCTTTACAAGGCGTTTAGAGCCTAAAGCCTTTAGAGCATGCATAAACAGCGCGTGAGTTTCAAGTTTCGGGTAGATAATTTCACCATAAAAATGCACCTTTTTAATAATGTTTTTTTGATAATGGTGTTTTCCCGCTAATGGAACATTCGCGCTTATAGCCTACTGCCATGTGCACATTGCTGTGCTTATAATGTGGAGAAATAGCCTAATAGTTTGTTAACATTTTAAGCTAAATATTGCGTCAGCCAAATTGCGTAAAATAATGTTTTGATGCTAGTGGTTGTATTAATTTGCAATCTATTGCATCCCGCAACTGTCCCAGACTATGTTTGGAATATTTATTTCTCGCACAGAATAGAATATGTCGACTTTTGTGCTATGGGCATAGTAGATTGACATAGGCTAGTGCTTTTGCTGCTCGTTAGGCCTACTCATCTTGTTCGCTAATGAAAAGTAAATGTGGACAGTTCTTCCAATATCTTCAATTATGCACCTCAGAATTGGATAAGGACGCATGCAGTTGTGTCCCCGATGTGTCTGTCTTTGCTTGTAGCCTGTGAGAAAGACCTGATCATGTGATGGAGAGCCATGTGAGTGATAGGTGTTTAGGAGCACGCAGCACTCAGGGAGAAGGGCACAACGCAGCACTCAGTGTCACGGCTGTCATGGTGAATGGATGACCAAAACGCAGACGGGATGTGAATGCTCATCTTTCTATTTAATTAGAATAAAATGAACACAAAAACAAGAAACAATAAACCGACAGGAACAGTTAGCAGGCTAACATAAAGCAGTGCTAAAACAACAACCCACAAACCCCAGGTGAAAAACACACTCCTAATATATGACTCCCAATCAGGAACAATGATATCCAGCTGTTCCTGATCAGGAGTCACAAGACTAACAAAGAAACAGACATACTAGAAAACACATACACAGACTTCTTCTGCCACGTCCTGACCAAAATACTACACAACTACTCCCTCTGCTGGTCAGGACGTGACACTCAGGGAGAAGGGCATAACGCAGGGAGAAGGGCACAACGCAGGGAGAAGGGCACAACGCAGCACTCCGGGCCAAGGGCACAACGGCCACTGGCCGCAAAAGGCATGGATTTTTTTGTTGTTGAGTGCATTACAGCCACAAAGGGGATGCCACAGTGAAATTGAGGCATTATCAAGTGCTTGTCAAATTGTGAATGAAAGACTAATGAAGTGTTTACAGCCTGCGCAAAAAAACAAAGCAGAGCTCATGCCTTTTAAAGCTACTGTTTTCAAATCATCATTAGAGTCGTATCATGCAGCTTTACAATGTATTAAACATCAAAACATATAGCCCAACATTTCTAGAACAATTAAAGTTACATTAATTACTCTAAATGAAGTATATAGGAGTACCTATTTCTTTGTTAATTGCTCAATACAGAATAGCCAAATGTGCGTAGTCCCTCAAATCGTTTGGAAAAAATATTTAGATTTTATTCAGCTTTGTTCAATTGTGTTCTTGATACTATAAAATATTGTCACAGAATTCTAAGCAAATCTTGTCTGTTAAATGAACTAGTGTAGCCCACAGCCATTTGGTATAGCCAGATCAGGACCTAACATAAGGACATATCAGAGTATGTTATTATGTTCTTCTGAAATAGACTACATTTTCTTCATATCATGCTTCTTTAGAGCTGTCTAAAATAAATAATGGATTTATTGTGAAGGTGTAGGCTATATTACATGGATTTATTATACTTTTTAAATTGTAGCTGTTCCAAAGGTCTGCATTGGTAGCTTGTAGGCTATGTGTGAAAGCCAGGAGATGAATGGTCAATTACCGTGAGACCAGTTATTTCCTTGACAATCACTGGCTGACGAAATGTTGTAACTGCCACAGCCCTAGTAGCGGTGTTGGTAAAGAAACAGACAAGGGTGTGTTTCCCAAAGCCATCATAGCTAATATAGTATGTTACTTATCGCTTATCTTGTATTCCAAGATGGCGTAGCAGTCAGAGTTCTTTTTCCTTCGTCTTGTCATGTCCCATGTATATATATATATATTTACATCTTTTCTTCGCATATCTTTTTATATATTTTTCTAAAAACTCGACCTCAAAACACTCTCCTGCAACCCGCCTCACCAATAAAAAAAATATATATATTATTTACCTCAAATCTGAAATCCACAACAGAAGCTAGCCAGCGGTTAGCCAGAGGTTGGCCAGTTCACTGGCTAACGTTGGAGTTCAGCTAGCCACGCTTGGCGATCATCAGCTATCCCTTAGCTCGAAAAGCTATCGGCAGTTTTGTACAGCGTGACTCAGACCATACCGGACCTATTTTCTCTCCATATCCCCGGACCTTATTCCGGAGCTAGCCAGCTGAAGAGTTACATCAGCCACTCCTGGGCTACAATCACCTATCCGGACCCGTTTTACTGCCGATGCGGAGCCCCATCGGGCCTTCACGACTGGACTACCGACGTTATCTGCCCGAGGGAGTTATCCAATTGGCCCCTCCGTCGCGACGTAACCTGAACGCCCATCTGCGGCCCGCTAATCATTAGCTGTCTTATTGGCTGCTATCTGAATAGGTCTATCGGACAATTTTCTTGGGCCACTATAAGTATAACTATTTTGCCAATTGCCAATTTGCCCTACCACACGGAACCCCACTAATCTACAGACGGAAACGCACGAGGTGGCTAAAAACAGACCTCCATCTTCCGCCAGCTAGCTGCTACCTATGGCCCGGCTAGCTGTCTGAATCTCACGGGACCCTTATGATCACTTGGCTAAGCATGCCTCTCCTTAATGTCAATATGCCTTGTCCATTGCTGTTCTGGTTAGTGTTTATTGGCTTATTTCACTGTAGAGCCTCTAGCCCTGCTCATTATACCTTATCCAACCTTTCAGTTCCACCACCCACACATGCTATGACATCTTCTGGTTTCAGTGATGTTTCTAGAGACAATATCTCTCTCATCATCACTAAATGCCTAGGTTTACCTCCACTGTATTCACATCCTACCATACCTTTGTCTGTACATTATACCTTGAAGCTGTTTTATCGCCCCCAGAAACCTGCTCCTTTTACTCTCTATTCTGGACGTCATAGACGACCAATTCTCATAGCTTTTAGCCGTACCCTTATACTACTCCTCCTCTATTCCTCTGGTGATGTAGAGGTGAATCCAGGCCCAGCAGTGCCTAGCTCCACTCCTATTCCCCAGGTGCTCTCTTTTGATGACTTCTGTAACCATAATAGCCTTGGTTTCATGCATGTTAACATTAGAAGCCTTCTCCCTAAGTTTGTTTTATTCACTGCTTTAGCACACTCTGCCAACCTGGATGTCCTAGCCGTGTCTGAATCCTGGCTTAGGAAGTCCACCAAAAACTCTGAAATCTTCATCCCTAACTACAACATTTTCAGACAAGATAGAACGTCCAAATGGGTCGGTGTTGCAATCTACTGCAGAGATAGCCTGCAGAGTTCTGTCCTAGTATACAGGTCTGTACCCAAACAATTTGAACTTCTACTTTTAAAAATCCATCTCTCTAAAAACAAGTCTCTCACTGTTGCCGCCTGCTATAGACCACCCTCTGCCCCCAACTGTGCTCTGGACACCATATGTGAACTGATTGCCCCCCATCTATCTTCAGAGCTCGTGCTGCTAGGTGACTTAAACTGGGACATGCTTAACCTGTTATGGATAGGGGGCAGTATTTTCACGGCCGGATAAAAAACGTACCCGATTTAATCTGTTTATTACTCCTGCCCAGAAACTAGAATATGCATATAATTGTTTGATTTGGATAGAAAACACCCTAAAGTTTCTAAAACTGTTTGAATGGTGTCTGTGAGTATAACAGAACTCATATGGCAGGCCAAAACCTGAGAAGATTCCAAACAGGAAGTGCCCTCTCTGACCATTTCTTGGCCTTCTTTAGCCTCTTTATTGAAAACAGAGGATCTCTGCTGTAACGTGACACTTTCTAAGGCTCCCATAGGCTCTCAGAAGGCACCAGAACATTGAATGATGACTCTGCAGTCTCTGGCTGAAAAACAGTAGGACATTTGGATAGTGGTCGATCTGAGAACAATGAAACGGGTGTGCGCGTGCACGTGAAGAGTCCATTTTACATTTTCAGTCTTTGAACGAAAACGACGTCTCCCGGTCGGAATATTATCACTATTTTTTGCGAAAAATAGCGATAATATTCCGTTTAAAATAAACAGCATTTGACATTCTTCGAAGTACGGTAATGGAATATTTTGAAATTTTTTGTCACGATATGCGCCGGCGCGTCACCCTTCGTTACCCTTCGGATAGTGTCTTGAACGCACAAACAAAACGCCGCTATTTGGATATAACTATGGATTATTTGGAACCAAACCAACATTTGTTGTTGAAGTAGAAGTCCTGGGAGTGCATTCTGACGAAGAACAGCAAAGGTAATCCAATTTTTCTTATAGTAAATCTGAGTTTGGTGAGTACCAAACTTGGTGGGTGTCAAAATAGCTAGCCTGTGATGGCCGGGCTATCTACTCAGAATATTGCGAAATGTGCTTTCACCGAAAAGCTATTTTAAAATCGGACACCGCGATTGCATAAAGGAGTTCTGTATCTATAATTCTTAAAATAATTATTATGTTTTTTTGTGAACGTTTATCGTGAGTAATTTAGTAAATTCACCGGAAGTGGGAATGCTAGTTCTGAACGTCACATGCTAATGTAAAAAGCTGGTTTTTGATATAAATATGAACTTGATTGAACAAAACATGCATGTATTGTAAAACATAATGTCCTAGGAGTGTCATCTGATGAAGATCATCAAAGGTTAGTGCTGCATTTAGCTTTGGTTTTGGTTTTTGTGACATTATATGCTAGCTTGAAAAATGGGTGTCTGATTATTTTTGGCAGGGTACTCTCCTGACATAATCTAATGTTTTGCTTTCGTTGTAAAGCCTTTTTGAAATCGGACAGTGTGGTTAGATAAAGGAGGGTCTTGTCTTTAAAATGGTGTAAAATAGTCATATGTTTGAAAAATGGAAGTTTTAGGGTTTTCGAGGAGTTTGTATTTCGTGCCACGCCCTATCATTGGATATTGGAGCGGTGTTCCGCTAGTGGAACGTCTAGATGTAAGAAGTTAACACCCCAGCCATCCTACAATCTAAGCTTGATGCCCTCAATCTCACACAAATTATCAATGAACCTACCAGGTGCCACCCCAAAGCCGTAAACATGGGCACCCTCTTAGATATCATCCTAACCAACTTGCCCTCTAAATACACCTCTGCTGTTTTCAACCAAGATCTCAGCGATCACTGCCTCATTGCCTGCATCCGTAATGGGGCAGTGGTCAAACGACCTCCACTCATCACTATCAAACGCTCCCTGAAACATTTCTAATAGACCTGGCCCGGGTATCCTGGAAGGATATTGACCGCATCCCGTCAGTAGAGGATGCCTGGTTATTTTTTTTTTGAAATGCCTTCCTCACCATCTTAAATAAGCATGCCCCATTCAAGAAATATAGAACCAGGAACAGACATAGCCCTTGGTTCTCTCCAGACCTGACTGCCCTTAACCAACACAAAAACATCCTGTGGCGTTCTGCATTAGCATCGAATAGCCCCCGTGATATGCAACTTTTCAGGGAAGTTAGAAACCAATATACACAGGCAGTTAGAAAAGCTAAGGCTCGCTTTTTCAAGCAGAAATTTGATTCTGCAACACAAACTCAAAAAAGTTCTGGGACACTGTAAAGTTCATGGAGAATAAGAACACCTCCTCCCAGCTGCCCACTGCACTGAGGATAGGAAACTCTGTCACCTCCAATAAATCCAATATAATTGAGAATTTCAATAAGTATTTTTCTACGGCTGGCCATGCTTTCCACCTGGCTACCCCTACCGTAGTCAACAGCACTGCACCCCCCACAGCTACTCGCCCAAGCCTTCCCCATTTCTCCTTCTCCCAAATCCAGTCATCTGATGTTCTGAAAGAGCTGCAAAATCTGGACCCCTACAAATGAGCCAGGCTAGACAATCTGGACCCTTTCTTTCTAAAATGATCTGCCAAAATTGTTGCAACCCCTATTACTAGCCTGTTCAACCTCTTTCGTGTCGTCTGAGATTCCAAAAGATTGGAAAGCAGCTTCTGTCATCCCCCTCTTCAAAGGAGGGGACACTCTTGACCCAAACTGCTACAGACCTATATCTATCCTACCCTGTCTTTCTAAGGTCTTCGAAAGCCAAGTCAACAAACAGATTACCGACCATTTCGAATCCCACCGCACCTTCTTCGCTATGAAATCTGGTTTCAGAGCTGGTCATGGGTGCACCTCAGCCACGCTCAAGGTCCTAAACGATATCGTAACCGCCATCGATAATAAACAATACTGTGCTGCCGTATTCATTGACCTGGCCAAGGCTTTCGACTCTGTCAATCACCACATCCTCATCGGCAGACTCAATATCCTTGGTTTCTCAAATGATTGCCTCGCCTGGTTCACCAACTACTTCTCTGACAGAGTTCAATGTGTGAAATCGGATGGCCTGTTGTCCGGGCCTCTGGTAGTCTCTATGGGGGTGCCACAGGGTTCAATTCTTGGGCCAACTCTTTTCTCTGTATACATCAATGATGTCGCTCTTGCTGCTGGTGAGTCTCTGATTCACCTCTACGCAGAAGACACCATTCTGTATACTTCTGGCCCTTCTTTGGACACTGTGTTAACTAGCCTCCAGACGAGCTTCAATGCCATTACAACTCTCCTTCCGTGGCCTCCAACTGCTCTTAAATACAAGTAAAACTAAATGAATGCTCTTCAACCGATCGCTGCCCGCACCTGCCCACCCGTCCAGCATCACTACTCTGGACGGTTCTGACTTAGAATATGTGAAGAACTACAAATACCTAGGTGTCTGGTTAGACTGTAAGCTCTCCTTCCAGACTTACGTCAAACATCTCCAATCCGATCCTCGACTTCTGCGATGTCATTTATAAAATAGGCTCCAATACCCTACTCAATAAACTGGATGCAGTCTATCACAGTGCCATCCGTTTTGTCACCAAAGCCCCATATACTACCCACCACTGCGACCTGTACGCTCTCGTTGGCTGGCCCTCGCTTCATACTCGTCGCCAAACCCACTGGCTCCAGGTCATCTACAAGACCCTGCTAGGTAAAGTCAGCACCCACCTGTAGCACTCGCTCCAGCAGGTATATCTCTCTGGTCACCCCCAAAGCCAATTCCTCCTTTGGCCGTCTCTCGTTCCAGTTCTCTGCTGCCAATGACTGGAACGATCTACAAAAATCTCTGAAACTCGAATCACTTATCTCCCTCACTAGCTTTAAGCACCAGCTGTCAGAGCAGCTCACAGATCACTGCACCTGTACATAGCCCATCTATAATTTAGCCCAAACAATTACCTCTTCCCCTACTGTATTTATTTATTTTCCTCCTTTGCACCCCATTATTTCTATTTCTACTTTGCACTTTCTTCCACTACAAATCTACCATTCCAGTGTTTTACTTGCTATATTGTATTTACTTTGCCACCATGGCCTTTTTTGCCTTTACCTCCCTTATCTCACCTCATTTGCTCACATTGTATATAGACTTATTTTTCTACTGTATTATAAGGTTACTAGCAAGTTGAAGTAAGTTTGTTTAACTCCATGTGTAACTCTGTGTTGTTGTATGTGTCGAACTGCTTTGCTTAATCTTGGCCAGGTCGCAATTGTAAATGAGAACTTGTTTTCAACTTGCCTACCTGGTTAAATAAAGGTGAAATAAAAAATAAAAAAATCTCAAAGACCCAGACTCATTCCACTCCCAGACTCATTCCAATCGTAGAATAAAAAAGTGCTTCCTTTTATGTATTTCAGTGTTGGGGACCCCAAGGGGTGCACATTTTGGTTTTTGCCCTAGCACCACACAGTTGATTGAAATAATCAACTCATCATTAAGCTTAGATTATTTGAATCATCTATGTAGTGCTAGGGCAAAGAACCAACATGTGCACTCATAAAACAATTGTGACTCTTTCAAGTAAATCAAGTTAGCTATGAAAATCACCACAGGCAAGTTGCTAGGTAGCTCATGGACACTTACTCATCTTCGTTGACTCGATTCCTGATTATCCCTTTCTACTTTATATTCTCCACAGTGGAGTAGAGAACGGACTGCAGAATGGACTGCCCTCAGACCAGGATTCTCCACAGGTAAGTTACTGCTCCAAAGTTTACCACCAAAAATATGCCAGCTTTTAGGGCCAATAGACTGACTAGGGCCTTACTTCTCAGGGCATTATTTTGTTAAATCTCACCTAAGGTGCATTGTTTGCATCTGAGGCGTTTCCCAGAAAACATAATTGCATTAAAGCTGAAGAATGAAATATTAATATATTGAAATATTTTATGTATGAAATATAAATTAAATTATTTTGGTGTGAAGGCCCATCCATGCCCCTTCAAATTATAATAATAATTAATGTCGGTGCATGACCCCACTGGTGTCAAGGCCACCTCTTGTGTCGGTTAATCTGCATTTTGTCCTGCGCTACCCTGTTATTCCAGTACTTTTCAATCACTACTAACACCAAACTAAGACCCAAGTATATGTAGAACAATGAAGCAGCAATTCCTGCATGTCACATATTTCTAAAACTAAAAGCATTGTATTTGGGACAAATCATTCACTAAACCCTAAACCTCAAATAAATCTTGTAATTAATAATGTGGAAATTTAGAAAGTTGAGGTGACTAAACTGCTTGGAGTAACCTTGGATTGTAAACTGTCATTGTCAAAGCATATTGATACAACAGTAGCTAAGATGGGGAGAAGTCTGTCCATAATAAAGCGCAGCTGCTCTACCTTCTTAACAGCACTATCAACAAGGCAGGTCCTACTGGCCCTAGTTTTGTCGCACCTGGACTACTGTTCAGTCGTGTGGTCAGGTGCCACAAAAAGGGACTTTTTGCAATTGTCTCAAAACAGGGCAGCACGGCTGGCCCTTGGATGTACACAGAGAGCTAACATCAACAATATGCTTGTTAATCTCTCCTGGCTCAAAGCGGAGGAGAGATTGACTTCATCATTACTTGTATTTATAAGAGGTATTGACATGTTGAATGCACAGAGCTGTCTGTTTGAACTACTGGCGCACAGCTCAGACACCCATGCATACCCCACAAGACATGCCACAAGAGGTCTCTTCACAGTCCCCAAGTCCAGAACAGACTATGGGAGGTGCACAGTACTACATAGAGCCATGACTACATGGAACTCTATTCCACATCAAGTAACTGATGCAAGCAGTAAAATTTGATTAAAAAAACATATAAAAATACACCTTATGGAACAACGGGGACTGTGAAGCAACACAAACATATACAGAGACACATGCATACACATGATAACATACACACTATACACTAACGTACACATCGATTTTGTATTGTAGATATGTGGTAGTGGTGGAGTAGGGGCCTGTGGGCACACAGTGTGTTGTGAAATCTGTGAATGTATTGTAATGTTTTTAAAATTGTATAACTGCCTTAATTTTGCTGGACCCCAGGAAGAGATAATGGGGATCCATAATAAATACAAATACAAATAGACGGCATTGGTATGGTGCTACAGTGCAGACCTGGGTTCAAATACTATTTAGGGTAATTTAATTACTTTCAAAGACATTCCAAAGTAAATATTTAAATTTTTTACATATATTTTTTTAAGACAAGTAGTTGATTATTGGAATGTATTAGGAAATACACTTGGAAAGTATTTTAAAACTCAAATGCATGGAAGTGTATGTAACCCAGGCATTTTACTACGTTTCAGGAGAAGACCCAGATGCAGACAGTGTCGAAGTAACAAAAGTTTATTACTAGAACAGGGGGCAGGCAAAACGACAGGTCAAGGGCAGGCAGAGGTCAGAAAATCCAGATCAGAGCCCATAAAGTACAGAACGGCAGGCAGTCTCGAGGTCAGGGCATGCAGAGGTCAATAATCCAGGGTGGTGTGACAAGGTACAGAATGGCAGGCAGGCTCAGGGTCTGGGCAGCCAGAATGGTCAAAACCGGGGAAACTAGAAAACAGGAACTAGAAAAATACAGGAGCAAGAGGAAAAACACTGGTAGGCTTGACAAACAAAACAAACTGGCAACAGACAAACAGAGAACACAGGTATAAGTACAGTGGGGATAATGGGGAAGATGGGCAAGCACAGAGACGTGAAACAGACAGTACTCACCCCACTAGGGGCGCCACCTGGCGTCCTACCTGGGCGCATACCTGGTTTACTGGGGTACCAGCGAGTTCCTGGGTCCAGGCTGTCCCTAGTGGGGACCCAGCACCTCTCCTCCGGGCCATAACCCTCCCAGTCAACCAGGTACTGGAATCCCCTGCCCCGCTGTCAAACCTTCAGGAGGCGCCTCACCGTGTACCCCGGTTGGCCATCGATAAGAGGGGTGGGCCTAGAAACAGGAGACAAAGGGCTGTGAGAGGACAGGCTGGCCGGCAACCCAATGAGTGTGGTCAGAGACTACCCTTCCTCTGCAGGCTCATCCTGACATGACCCTCCAGCATGACAATGCCACCAGCCGTACTGCTCGTTCTGTGCGTGATTTCCTACAAGACAGGAATGTCAGTGTTCTGCAATGGCCAGCGAAGAGCCTGGATCTCAATCCCATTGAGCACGTCTGGGACCTGTTGGATCGGAGGGTGAGGGCTAGGTCCATTCCCCCCAGAAATGTCCAGGAACTTGCAGGTGCCTTGGTGGAAGAGTGGGGTAACATCTCACAGCAAGAACTGGCAAATATGGTGCAGTCCATGAGGAGGAGATGCACTTCGGTACTTAATGCACCAGATATTGACTGTTACTTTTGATGTTGACCCCCCCCCCCCTTTGTTCAGGGACACATTATTCAATTTCAGGTTTGTGGAACTTGTTCAGTTTATGTCTCAGTTGTTGAATCTTGTTATAGTTATACAAATATTTACACATGTTAAGTTTGCTGAAAATAAACGCAATTGACAGTGAGAGGACGTTTCTTTTTTGCAGAGTTTAGTACTTTAAAGTATTTTTACTTAAGTACTTTACACCACTGATCAGGTGGGCTACATCAGGTGATAATGCCTATTGCTAATAATATGGACCAATATGTTATATTGGGCTCATTTCTGGAGGGGGAAATTATAGTTTAGATGTCAGCATCATTCGAGGCTGCTCTATTGACTTACATGGCTTATTACGCTTCTCCGTTCACAGTCGATGAGTAGTCCATGCACACATGCTCCTTGGATGTAGAGAGAAGCTCCTGGCTCAGAGTGTTCCAACACTCCAACAGGTCTAGGGCTCAATCACAGCCCGAGGCAACAAGAGGCCTACTCAGTCAGGATTCTTTGTCCAAATACAATTCAGAAACCAAAATGAGCTATTAGCGTTGCGTACTCTAGTTTTAAGGCATGATTGGGGAAATGATTGGGCTCTCTCTCACACACACACAGAATGGCGTGGACAGAGTTGAGATCATGAATGGAGTGGTGGAGCAGAACTCAAAGGACCTGAGCCCCATTCCCTCACCCACAGCCAGCCGGCGGGGCAAGGGCAGCCTGTCCTCCACGTTGCTGACCCAGAACCACGATTCGCCTGTGGCTCAGCTGGAGGGCTTCCTGCATCGCAAGCATGAATGGGAGGGACACAACAAGAAGGCCTCAAGCAGGTATGGTGAACTGGATCAAAAGAGAGAATCCAAATAGCATTGTTTGGAAGAAGTAATTTAATTATACAGTTTATTTTAAGGAAGTTAACTTGTGTTATACAATACATCCCAGGCTCACAATGACTCGTTCGGCTCTCTTTTTTAGATCCTGGCATAACGTGTACTGCGTTATCAACAATCAGGAAATGGGCTTCTACAAAGACAACAAGGGTGCTGGTCAAGGCATCCCCTACCACAATGCGATTCCGATCAGTCTAATGGGGGCTGTGTGTGATGTGGCCATGGACTACAAAAAAAAGAAGCATGTCTTCAAACTCAGGTTAAAAATTATAAAAAATAGAGTTGTGTTAATGTTTCTTCTCACGGAATCACCCCAGAAGTGGATCCTCTCAGTTGCACTTCATTACGCTATCTGCTTCAGTCTAAATCGGATTTCTTAATGTTCTAGTTCATTTTGTTAGAACCAGTTCAGCTTAATGACTGCCATTTCAGAATGTTTTTTGTTGTTGCAAGTGTTGCTATCTGAATCTCTTTTGAATCTGAAATATATATGTTTATAAAGTTAGCAACATTTTTTTCATTTATTTCAGAGTTGCTGATGGAAATGAGTATCTCTTCCAAGCCAAAGAAGAAGTAAGTCGGCTTCCTTTAACATTTTGTGTAATCGTGTTAAAGATTGTTTCAGTAGGCCAAAACAAAACAGTGGGTATACTATAAAACAAATGAACAACAACTTTTGAATAGAGGCCCTGGTCCTGACTACCCAACCTAATTCTTGGGCTAGTTGCTTAACTGGCCTCCACAACCTTGCATGCACCTAATCTTCTAGGGTGAGTTTCCCCAAAATTCCCTAGCTAATGTGGCACTTTATATCTCATGATGACCCAGACTCAGTCCACTTGTAGAAAAGAAAAGTACTTATTTGGAAAATGTCATTTACTTATAAACATAGATCTTTACAATTGCCATTCTTTTTTTGAGACAGAGAAAGCACAAAATTAGCTAAAAAGTACTTAGGAAACTGACCTTTCAATGGCCCCTTACAGGAGGAGATGAGCACATGGATCCAGGCCATTCTGAATGCGGGGACACCTGACAAGGTATCGATTACGCCCAGCAACCAGAGCACTCCAGCGTCGAGCCGAGCCCAGACCCTGCCCGCCACCGTCACCCTCACCACCGAATCCAGCCCGGGCAAGCGGGAGAAAGACAAGGAAAAGGACAAGGAAAAGCGATTCAGCCTCTTTGGCAAGAAAAAACTATAAAGTTTCTCAGCAATGAAGACATTCTGTTTTTTTATTAGTGCAGTATTGTTTTTTTCTTTACTTCTTTTTCCTTTTTGTCTGCCCAGCCACAATGATATTCCTGCTCAAATACAACACATGCTGTGCCTAATGTTCCTTGAATTGGGTAAAACGATTGATGAGACTTGAAATACAAATGTAAAAGAAACATTTGAACTTTGTTAGTGGCAGGTTCCATCATGAAATAGATTTGGTAATATCATGAGGACCATTTTATTTTTTAACGTAATTACTTACTTGTAAAAATGTGTTTTGTGTGTTTTTGTGCTTTTTCCTTGTCATTGTGTTTTGTTAAAATGGGTCTGAGTATTTAAACATTTCCTCAATTGTGTGAGGGTGTCTTCAAGAGGCAGGCCTACATTCTCTTTTTGCTGTTGAAAAGGGAGACAACATTACTTCAAAATAATTCCTTTTTGTGACTGGACATGCACATATTGAATAAAAAATGTAATGACATTTTAACATAATTTACTATGATTCCTACTTGAGTTTAAATTGAAAACAAACAACCTCGAGAAAATATCAGGCTCCAAAAGGGCATAGCTCGCCAGTATTATTATATTATTATTATCAATAAGCGCATTTCCTTTTAGGTCAAGATAAGCCTAATAATACACCTGTAACTGAAACAAGATGAATATCTTAAAATTATTCCCTCATGGAGTAATGTTTTATATATATGATGGACCAGTAATTTTTTTCCTTTGTTTGTTTACTTTTGTCCCTCTTGAGTTGCATCATAATATATGTTTCCAAATAATAATAGTTGGCTACAGATTATAAAATCAGTAGGTATAACAAACACTTCAAAGCATTGATATTAAATGGAAATGTGGAAATTCAGCATTTACTGCAAAAAAAAGTTGCTTGCTTGTTGGCTCTAGCACTGCACATTATAATTTTTGCTATGTTATCCTGCTATTTGATACATAGTGTGCATTTCTTTGTCACTGTATCTATTGTATTGAGAGAAAAAAAAACATCTTACTGCACAATCAGAAATTATGTAATAGGAATGAAATGCTTTGCAATGCCTGGGTCTTTGGGCAATAATAGAACATTGACCCGGCTTTCTGATGTATGAAACTGCACCTGTAGACTTTTTTCTCTCTCTCTCTCTCAAATATGTGTGATGTCATTAAAATGCTATTAAACATTATAGTTTGTGTGTTATCTATGGTTTTGGAAAAGTGGAGCTTGTCTGCTTGAAAATGTTGAACCTTGCTGTAATCTAATGAGTACTTTAAGTCTACTCTGTCTGCTCTGTGCAATCAATGTAACTGTAAATACACATTCAAAGTTCAAATGCCCTAGTCTATAACTTCAGTACAGAGCACCTTATACACTTGTGATGTGCGGGTCATATTTTTGTTAACCCGCAACAGCCCGCAATTCCTAATAACCCATCTGCAACTGCCCTACTATATGTGATAAAGTGAAAATCTGAGGCCCACACCGCACCCTAACCCACAAACACAGAAAATGCACTGTAGAGATGCTGAAAAAATGTTTTGACGGGGTGCCGGATATTTTTTTTTACCGCCACTAGGCCTATGTTTCTTATAATTTCCAACATTTTGATAGGCTATTTGTTTGTCAACTTGTCTATAATTAGCCACATGCAGCTTATCTTCTGTCATACAGTGCCTTCAGAAAGTCTTCGTACCTGTCACGTCCTGACCAGCAGAGGGAGTAGTTGTTTAGTATTGTGGTCAGGACATGGCAGAAGTACTGGGTATGTGTTTGTCTAGTATGTCTGTTTCTATGTTTGTCTGCGTGGCTCCCGATCAGGGACAGCTGGTTATCGTTGTTCCTGATTGGGAGTCATATATTAGGAGTGTGTTTGTCACCTGGTTTTTGTGGGTTGTTTTATTTCGCACTGCTGTATGTAAGTACATAGCCTGTGAAACTGTCTAGTTGTTCATGTTTATTGGTTTCCCGTGTATGCTTTATTCTTAAGTAATTAAAATATGAGCATTCATATCCCGGCTGTGATTTGGTCTATTCAACACGGCTACACCTGTGACAGAACAAGCCACCTAAACAAGACCAAGCAGCGGAAAAAGGAGAAGAACGCTGAGTACATGGACTACGGCTAGAAATGGACCTGGGAGGAGATCTTGAAGGGAAAAGGCTCCTACACTTGGGAGGAGATCCAGGCTGGAATGGATCGCCTTCCATGGGAACAGGTGGAAAGAGAGAGGGAGGAACGGGGAAAGGCTGGTGAGGACCGGGAACGCTACCGGGGTACACGACTGGCGAGGAAGCCGGAGAGGCACCCCCAATTTTTTTGGGGGGGGGGGCACACAGGTAGTTTGGCTAGGCCAAGGAAGAGCCATAAGCCAGCTACCCATGATTATATGGAGGAGCGTATGAGGTGGAGGGCGCCATGTTTCGCACTATCTCGCCCATACGCACGCACAGTCCGGTGCGCACCATTCCAGCCCCTCGCAGATGCCGTGCTAGAGTGGGCATCCAGCCTGGTAGGAGGATGCCTGCGCAGCGCATCTGGTCGCCGGTATCCTAGGACCAGGCTACCCTACTCCTGCTCTACGCACGGTAACCATCAAGCCCCTGCACAGCCCAGTTCGCCCTGTACTAGCACCCCGCTCGTACAGGGCTGCTTGTTCCATCCAGCCAGGACGGGTTGTGCAGGAGGTGCGGTCAAGGCCACCTGTGCACCTCCATGGCCCAGTCTTTCCGGTTCCCGCCTCTCGTGCTGACTGGAAGTGAGTACCTCCAGTCTGGCGCGACCAGTACCAGCACCACGGATCAAGCTTCCCATGAGTCAGCCTAGTCCTATTCAGCCTGTTCCCGCTCCTCGCACTAGCCATGGGGTGCATGGTTTAAAACTGGCAGTTCCAGTAACAGCACCACGCATTAGGCTTATAGTGCATAATAGTAGTTTCTCTCGGCTGGTTCCTGCTTCCCGCACTAGCCCTAGGGTGCGTGTATCCAGCCTGGTACCTCCTCTACCAGCCCCACGCATCAGGCTTCCAGTGCGTCAGCCCAGCCTCGAGTGTCCGGCACCAGTGTGCAGTCCAGAGTGTCCGGCACCAGTGTGCAGTCCAGAGTGTCCGGCACCAGTGTGCAGTCCAGAGTGTCCGGCACCAGTGTGCAGTCCAGAGTGTCCGGCACCAGTGTGCAGTCCAGAGTGTCCGGCAACAGTGTCCAGTCCGGAACCGAGGGGGTCTGCCTGCGACCCGGAACCGAAGGGGTCTGTATGGGATCCGGAACTGAATAAGTGTTTGATTAACTGAACTAAATGAGTCTGCCTACAGCATTAAATGGAATGAGTCTGCCTACGACCTGGAACGGAATGAGTCTGCCTACGACCTGGAACTGAGTGAGTCTGCCTACGGTCCGAAGCCAAGCAAGTCTGTCTACAGTCTGGAGGGCAGTAGGCCTGAACCAGAGCCACCTCCAGGATGGGTGGGTTGGGGAGGGGGGGTGTAGCATAAGTGCCGTCGTTGACGGCAGCCACCCTCCCTTCCCTCCCTTTTTGTTTAGGGGGGGTATTTGGTTTTGTTTTTTGTTGTGGTATTGGGGATATTTATTTTATTTTTTGGTTAGGTGCATTCGGGGTATGCACCTTTAGGGGGCGTACTGTCACGTCCTGAGCAGCAGAGGGAGTAGTTGTTTAGTATTGTGGTCAGGACATGGCAGAGGTACTGGGTATGTGTTTGTCTAGTATTTATGTTTCTGTTGGTCTGCGTGGCTCCCAATCAGGGACAGCTGGTTATTGTTGTTCCTGATTGGGAGTCATATATTAGGAGTGTGTTTGTCACCTGGTTTTTGTGGGTTGTTTTATTTCGCACTGCTGTATGTAAGTACATAGCCTGTGAAACTGTCTAGTCGTTTATTGTTTTCCCGTGTAAGCTTTATTCTAAAGTAATTAAAAGATGAGCATTCATATCCCGGCTGCGATTTGGTCTGTTCAACACGGCTACACCTGTGACAGTACCCTTTGACTTTTTCCACTTTTTGTTGTCTTACAAAGTGGGATTCAAGTGGATGTAATTGTCATTCTTTTGTTAAAGTCTACACAAAATACTATAATGTCAAAGTGAAAGACACTTATTTTTATTATGGAAAATAAAATGCTATTATATCTTGATTAGATAAGTACTCAATATTTTTTGTAAATATTAATACAAATTAAGTAACTGAAATATAGTTGATGCATAAGTATTCAGCTCTCTGATTCAATACATGTTAGAATCACTTTTGGCAGCAACTAAGCTGTGAGTCTTTCTGGGTTTGTCTCTAAGAACTTTGCACACCTGGATTGTACAATGTTTTCCAATTATACTTTTTTTTAAATGTCAAGCTCTGTCAAGTTGGTTGTTGATCATTACTGGTCATTTTCAAGTCTTGCCATATACAGTTGAAGCCGGAAGTTTACATGCACCTTAGTCAAATGCATATCAATTCAAAATTCATGACATTTAATCCGAGTAAAAATTAGGATCACCACTTTTATTTTAAGAATGTGAAATGTCAGAATAATAGTAGAGAATGATTTATTTTTCATCACATTCCCAGTGGGTCAGAAGTACACTCAATTAGTATTTGGTAGCATTGCCTTTAAATTGTTTAACTTGGGTCAAACATTTCGGGTAGCCTTCCACAAGCTTCCCGCAATAAGTTGGGTGAATTTTGGCCCATTCCTCCTGACAGCTAGTGTAACTGAGTCAGGTTTGTAGGCCTCCTTGCTCGCACATGCTTTTTCAGGTCTGCCCCAAATGTTCTATAGGATTGAGGTCAGGGCTTTGTGATGGCCACTCCAATACCTTGACTATGTTGTCCTTGAGCCATTTTTACCACAACTTTGGAAGTATGCTTCGGGTCATTGTCCATTTGGAAGACCCATTTGTGACCAAGCTTTAACTTCCTGAGTGATGTCTTGAGATGTTGCTTCAATATATCCACATAATTTTCCTCCCTCATGAAGCCATCTATTTTGTGAAGTGCACCAGTCCCTCCTGCAGCAAAGCACCCCCACAACATGATGCTGGGTCATTGTCCACGTGCTTCACAGTTGGGATGGTGTTCTTCGGCTTGCAAGTCTCCCCCTTTTTCCTCCAAACATATCGATGGTCATTATGGCCAAACAGTTCTATTTTTGTTTCATCAGACCAGAGAATATTTATCCAAAAAGCACAATCTTTGTCCCCATGTGCAGTTGCAAACTGTACTCTGGCTTTTTTATTCCTGTTTTGGAGCAGTGGCTTCTTCCTTGCTGAGCGGCCTTTCAGGTTATGTTGATATAGGACTCGTTTTACTGTGGATATAGATACTTTTGTACCTGTATCCTCCAGCATCTTCACAAGGTCCTTTGCTGTTGTTCTGGAATTGATTTGCACTTTTTGCACCAAAGTACGTTCATCTCTAGGAGACAGAACGCGTCTCCTTCCTGAGCGGTATGACGGCTGCTTGGTCCCATGGTGTTTATATTTGCGTACTATTGTTTGTACAACGTGGTACCTTCTGGCGTATGGAAATTGCTCCCAAGGATGAACCAGACCAGACTACAATTTTGTCTGAGATCTTGGCTGATTTCTTTTGATTTCCCCATGATGTCAAGCAAAGAGGCACTGAGTTTGAAGGTAGGCCTTGAAATACATCCACAGGTACACCTCCAATTGACTCAAATGGTGTCAATTAGCCTATCAGAAGCTTCTAAAGCCATGACATCATTTTCTGGAATTTTCCAAGCTGTTTAAAGGCACAGTCAACTTAGTGTATGTAAACTTCTAACCCACTGGAATTGTGATACAGTGAGTGATAAGTTAAATAATCTGTCTGTAAACAATTGTTGGAACAATTACTTGTGTCATGCACAAAGTAGATGTCCTAACTGACTTTCCAAAACTATAATTTGTTAACAACAAATTTGTGGAGTGGTTGGAAAACGAGTTTTAATGACTACAACCTAAGTGTATGTAAACCTCCGACTTAAACTGTATTTTCAAGACGATTTAAGTCAACTGTAAATAGCTCACTTTAGTGCCTTAAGCAACTTGCCTGTGCTTAGCTCTGTGCTTAGCTTTGTATCCTAAAAAACTCCATAGTCCTTGCCAATGACAAGCATACCCATAACATGATGCAACCACCACCATGTTTGAAAATATGAAGAGTGGTACTCTGAGGTGTTGTGTTGGATTATCCCCAAACATAACACTTTGTATTCAGGACAAAAAGCTTATTTCTTTGCCACATTTGACAGTATTACTTTAGTGCCTTATTCCAAACAGTATGCATGATTTAGAATAGCTTTATTCTGTACAGACTTCCTTCGTTTCACTCTGTCATTTATGTTAATATTGTGGAGTAACTACAATGTTGTTGATCCATCCTCAGTTGTCTTCTATTACGGCCATTAAACTCTGTAACTGTTAAAATCACTAATGGCCTCCTGGTGAAATCCCTGAGCGGTTTCCTTCCTCACCGGCAACTGAGTTAGGAAGGGCGCCTGTATCTTTGTAGTGACTGGGTGTATTGATACACCATCCAAAGAGTAATTATGAACTGCACCATGCTCAAAGGGATATTGAATGTTAGCTTCCCCCCCCCCCCCTTCTTTGCGAACCATTGGAAAACATCTCTGGTTTTTGTGGTTGAATCTGTGCTTGAAATTCACTACTCGACTGAGGGACCTTACAATTATGTGTATGTGTGGGGCACAGAGATGGGGTAATCATTTACAAATCATGTTAAACACTAGTATTGCACACATAGTGAGTCCATGCAACTTATGTGACTTGTTAAGCAAGTTTTTAGGCTTGCCATAACAAATGGGTTGAATACTTATTGACTCAATACATTTCAGCTTTAAATGTTTTATTGAATTGAAACATTTCTAAAAACATAATTCCATTTTGACATTGTGGGATATTGTGTGTAGATCGGTGACACAAAATCTAAATGTAATACATTTTTTATTCAGGCTGTAAAACAACACATTTTTAAAAAAGTAAAGAGATGTGAATACTTTCTGAATGCTTCAATCTTGTTGACATCGGTAAAGTTCTCTCTCTTATCTCTGCTTCTCTCCTGCAGCAAAGGCGTTTAGGGATCGGGGAGAAACTGCAATAAACAAAAAACACGGAAAGATTTTTTTGTGCAAAATCTCCAAATGACATCAGTTTTACGGGAATTAAAAGCTGTGAAAATGACCCAACATTTTTCTGACAAGCTTTCAGTTCGGCTTGTATGCATATTTTATGTGGTTGAAATAATATCAGCTTTTATCATGCTGATAAAGATAGGGACCATCTGTAAATGTGCTAACTATGGATTCATTCTTCAAAGATGCTGAATGAAATAAATAATATTTCTCCACTCCTGTTCCCGAGTCAAAATGTACATCTGGTGTATCATTTTACTGCAAGAACTGCTTAATTCTGCAGGAATTCATATAATATTTAAGGAAAAATCCACCCAAAACCTTTCAGTCCTTTAATTTACAGTGTTAAATAAAACTAATATGTGAGAACAATATTCTTTGTGAACAAATGTTTCTTTTGGCATTAAAATAAGGTTGGTAGTGACATAGAAAATCACTGAGGAAATATGTTGCAGCTCAAGTCGACTACAAAATCAACAATGCAAATCTAGCTACACACAATAATACCAAAGACAATATCAGCACGTAAAGTAGCTAGTTAGTGCAGCTTGTTTAGTTGATTTTACAGCTATCTCACCATGTTCAACCTGCAAATTGATGTGCCTCACAGAATGTATTCTGACATTCGCAACGGCAGATATACTTCTGAGGAGATGGGAAACCTTGCCCATGCTACGTCAATGGGCCGTGCGGTGCATTCTGGGCTATTCTGGGACAGGGAGTGCTCTCCTTCAAGGTGTGAATGGGAGTCTATTGGGCGCTAGCTCAAAAAAACAACATTAGCCTCTTGGGGCTAGGTGGGACGCTAGCGTGCCACCCGTGGTGCACTCCATCAACAGCAGGTGCATTTCAAGAGCGGCAAATTTGAATCCAAATAAATGTCAAAATTCAAATTTTTCAAAAATACAACTATGTTACACCATTTGAAAGATAAACATCTCCTTAATCTAACCACGTTTTACGATTTCAAAAAGGTTTTACGGCGAAAGCATAAATTTAGAGTATGTTAGGACAGTACATTTACAAGAGTTGTGTGTAATGTTTTGTCAAGTCAAAGACAGAGTCACCAAAACCATAAAACCAGCTAAAATGATGCACTAACCTTTTACAATCTCCATCAGATGACACTCCTAGGACATTGTTAGACAATGCATGCATTTTTAGTTCTATCAAGTTCATATTTATATCCAAAAACAGCGTTTTACTATGGCATTGATGTTGAGGAAATCGTTTCCCTCCAATAACCGGCAGTCAAGTCAGCGTCACAAATTAAATAATTAAAATTAGAAAACATTGGTAAAATATTATATTGTCATTTAAAGAATTATAGATTTACATCTTTTGAACGCAATCAACTTGCCAGATTTAAAAATAACCTTACTGGGAAATCACACTTTGCAATAATCTGAGCACTGCGCCCAGAAAAATACGCGTTGCGATACAGACTAGACGTCATGTTGGGGAGATCTAAAATCGAAAATACTATGTAAATAATCCATTACCTTTGATTCTCTTCATCAGATGTCACTTCCAGGTATCACAGGTCCATAACGAATGTAGTTTTGTTCAAAAAAGCTCATCATTTATGTCCAAAAATCTCCGTCTCGTTAGCACATGATGTAAGCCAGCCGGACTTCTCGTCATGAACGAGGGGAAAAAATATATTTCCGTTCGTTCAAACATGTCAAACGTTGTATAGCATAAATCATTAGGGCCTTTTTTAACCAGAACATGAATAATATTCAAGGTGGACGAATGCATACTCTTTTATAACGTATTGGAACGAGGGTACCCAACATCAACTCGCGCGCAAGGTGTCTAATGGGCCATCATCGTTCCATGGCTCTTGTTCGGTCAGATCTCCCTCCAGAAGACTCAAAACACTTTGTAAAGGCTGGTGACATCTAGTGGAAGCAATAGGAAGTGCCAAAATATTCCTAAACCCCTGTGTTTTTCAATGGGATAGGTTTAAAGTCAATACAACACATCAGGTATCCACTTCCTGTCAGAAAATGTCTCAGGGTTTTGCCTGCCAAATGAGTTCTGTTATACTCACAGACACCATTCAAACAGTTTTGGAAACTTTAGAGTGTTTTCTATCCATATATAATAAGTATATGCATATTCTAGTTACTGGGTAGGATTAGTAACCAGATTAAATCGGGTACATTTTTTTTATCCAGACGTGCAAATGCTGCCCCCTAGACCCAACAGGTTAGCACGGATTTTGTCAGAAAGAAGTATAACATTACCAATATTTTCCTGATTTGTGAGATAATGAACTTGCTATCTGTAATATCGTATAGCTTTAGAATCGTGGAATTACGTACTTTCGAGGAAAATAGGTATGTTTCTTGATGTGTACACTGACTTTGTGATGATTAGAATAGCAACCATGTGACGCAGCATGACAATGTCAAATCAAATCAAATTGTATTAGTCACATGCGCCGAATACAACAGGTGTAGACCCTACAGCTTACTTACAAGCCCCTAACCAACAATGCAGTTTAAAAAAATACGGATAAGAAAAGTAAAAGTAACAAGTAATTAAAGAGCAGCAGTAAAAAAATGAAAATAACAATATATACAGGGGGTGCCGGTAGAGAGTCAATGTGTGGGGGCACCGGTTAGTTGAGGTAGTATGTACATGTAGATAGAGTTAATAAAAGTGACTATGCATAGATGACAACAGCGAGTGGCAGTGGTGTGGAGGGGGGTGGGGTAGCCATTTGATTAGATGTTCAGGAGTCTTATGGCTTGGGGGTAGAAGCTGTTTAGAAGCCTCTTGGACCTAGACTTGGCGCTCCGGTACCGCTTGCCGTGTGGTTAGAGAGAGAACAGTCTATGACTAGGGTGGCTGGAGTCTTTGACAATTTTTAGGGCCTTCCTCTGACACCGCCTGGTATAGAAGTCCTGGATGGTAGGAAGCTTGGCCCCAGTGATGTACTGGGCCGTTAGCACTGCCTTGCAGTCGGAGGCCGAGCAGTTGCCATATCAGGCAGTGATGCAACCAGTCAGGATGCTCTCGATGGTGCAGCTGTAGAACCTTTTAAGGATCTTAGGACCCATGCCAAATCTTTTCATTCTCCTGAGGGGGAATAGGTTTTGTCGTGCCCTCTTAATGACTGTCATGGTGTGCTTGGACCATGTTAGTTTGTTGGTGATGTGGACACCAAGGAACTTGAAGCTCTCAACCTGCTCCACTGCAGCCCCGTCGTGCTCGGTCCTCTTTTTCCTGTAGTCCACAATCCTCTCCTTTGTCTTGATCACGTTGTTCTAATTTCTTGAGGTAGGAATATCACAAGAGAAGATATCCTCCCAAGTTATGACATGGCTATTACGACATGGCTATGACTATTGAAATCAGACATGTAGAATAGACGTTTTCGTGATCTAAATGTTATTTTCCAGTGTAGTGAGAGCAACTTTATCACAGTGCTACGTCATACCGGCCAGATGTCTGCCTGCTTAAATGCCAACAACTCAGCTACACATGAAAACATGAAATGACCCAGGGAGCCAGAGATGCACTCAGAGACGCACAAAAACTATATAACATTCAAAACGGGTAAACCTTTCCTTTAAGTGTGTGAATTGGACCATTGTCTTGTCCTGCTAAGTACTTTTGGGTGTCAGGGCAAATGTACGGAGTAAAACGTACATTATTTTCTATAGGAATGTAGTGAAGTAAAAGATAAAGTT
Organism: Salmo salar; assembly: GCF_965601325.2. Lineage (NCBI taxonomy): Eukaryota > Metazoa > Chordata > Actinopteri > Salmoniformes > Salmonidae > Salmo > Salmo salar. The sequence continues at coordinate 49,468,201 of NC_138292.1, read as the reverse complement.
AAATATAAATAGTTAATTCCCGTCGGGGAATTGAATTTCGGTCTCCCGCAAACTTCTATTTTATAAGAGACAGTTGAGAATTCTACCATGACCAGACATTTCTGGGGAGCCTGCAAATTAAACACTGACTTCTACCTCTGGGGTTTGCATACTTTTCAAAAATGTTCGAAAAATGCAGCATTAGACGGGAATCAAATCTGGGCCTCACGCATTAGAGTCCAGAATTCTACCACTGAATAACCAATGCCTTGTGAGACGGAAATTACCTCACAGGCTGGAAATCGCATCAAAAACTATTCGCTTGAATTCCAAGTGTATTTTCTGTTATGTGGATGTTGCGACATTGTACAAACTAGAAACGCCTTATAAAAAAGTCCTTCCTCCCAGTTGGAGAAATCAACTCTGGTCTTCCGCAAACTTGGAATTACAAGAGGAAGTTGAGAATTCTACCATGACCAGAGATTTCTGGAAAGTCTGCAAATCAAACACTGATTTCTATCTCTGGGGTTTGCATACTTATCGAAAATCCATGTTCGAAAAATGCTGCATTAGACGGGAATGAAACCTGGGCCACAGGCATGGCAGGCGAGAATTCTACCATTGAACAACCAATGCCTTGCAACACTGAAAATACCTCACAGGCTGGAAATCGTATCAGAAAGCTTTAGCTTGAATTCCAAGCATATTTTCTGCTATGGGGACTTAGCGACATCGTACAGTCTAGAAACGCCTTAAAAAAGAGCCCTTCTTCCGCATTGGGGAATTGAATTTCGGTCTCCCGCAAACTTTTACTTTATAAGAGACAGATGAGAATTCTACCATGACCAGAGATTTCTGGAAAGTCTGCAAATCAAACACTGATTTCTACCTCTGGGGTTTGCATACTTATCAAAAATCCATGTTTGAAAAATGCTGCATTTTTTTATTTATTTTTTATTTCACCTTTATTTAACCAGGTAGGCTAGTTGAGAACAAGTTCTCATTTACAACTGCGACCTGGCCAAGATAAAGCAAAGCAATGTGACACAGACAACAACACAGAGTTACACATGGAGTAAACAATAAACAAGCCAATAACACAATAAACAAGCGCATGCCACAGTAGAAAAAAATAAAGTCTATATACAGTATGTGCAAAAGGCATGAGGAGGTAGGCAATAAATAGGCCATAGGAGCGAATAATTACAATTTAGCAGATTAACATTGGAGTGATAAATGAGCATATGATGATGTGCAAGTAGAGATACTGGTGTGCAAAAGAGCAGAAAAGTAAATACACTGCTCAAAAAAATAAAGGGAACACTTAAACAACACAGTGTAACTCCAAGTCAATCACACTTCTGTGAAATCAAACTGTCCACTTAGGAAGCAACACTGATTGACAATAAATGTCACATGCTGTTGTGCAAATGGAATAGACAACAGGTGGAAATTATAGGCAATTAGCAAGACACCCCCAATAAAGGAGTGGTTCTGCAGGTGGTGACCACAGACCACTTCTCAGTTCCTATGCCTCCTGGCTGATGTTTTGGTCACTTTTGAATGCTGGCGGTGCTTTCACTCTAGTGGTAGCATGATACGGAGTCTACAACCCACACAAGTGGCTGAGGTAGTGCAGCTCATCCAGGATGGCACATCAATGCGAGCTGTGGCAAGAAGGTTTGCTGTGTCTGTCAGCGTAGTGTCCAGAGCATGGAGGCACTACCAGGAGACAGGCCAGTACATCAGGAGACGTGGAGGAGGCTGTAGGAGGGCAACAACCCAGCAGCAGGACCGCTACCTCCGCCTTTGTGCAAGGAGGAGCAGGAGGAGCACTGCCAGAGCCCTGCAAAATGACCTCCAGCAGGCCACAAATGTGCATGTCTCTGCTCAAACAGTCAGAAACAGACTCCATGAGGGTGGTATGAGGGCCCAACGTCCACAGGTGGGGGTTGTGCTTACAGCCCAACACCGTGCAGGACGTTTGGCATTTGCCAGAGAACACCAAGATTGGCAAATTTGCCACTGGCGTCCTGTGCTCTTCACAGATGAAAGCAGGTTCACACTGAGCACATGTGACAGACGTGACAGAGTCTGGAGACGCCGTGGAGAACGTTCTGCTGCCTGCAACATCCTCCAGCATGACCGGTTTGGCGGTGGGTCAGTCATGGTGTGGGGTGGCATTTCTTTGGGGGGCCGCACAGCCCTCCATGTGCTCGCCAGAGGTAGCCTAACTGCCATTAGGTACCGAGATGAGATCCTCAGGCCCCTTGTGAGACCATATGCTGGTGCGGTTGGCCCTGGGTTCCTCCTAATGCAAGACAATGCTAGACCTCATGTGGCTGGAGTGTGTCAGCAGTTCCTGCAAGAGGAAGGCATTGATGCTATGGACTGACCCGCCCGTTCCCCAGACCTGAATCCAATTGAGCACATCTGGGACATCATGTCTAGCTCCATCCACCAATGCCACGTTGCCCCACAGACTGTCCAGGAGTTGGCGGATGCTTTAGTCCAGGTCTGGGAGGAGATCCCTCAGGAGACCATCTGCCACCTCATCAGGAGCATGCCCAGGCATTGTAGGGAGGTCATACAGGCACGTGGAGGCCACACACACTACTGAGCCTCATTTTGACTTGTTTTAAGGACATTACATCAAAGTTGGATCAGCCTGTAGTGTGGTTTTCCACTTTAATTTTGAGTGTGACTCCAAATCCAGACCTCCATGCGTTGATAAATTGGATTTCCATTGATTATTTTTGTGTGATTTTGTTGTCAGCACATTCAACTATGTAAAGAAAAAAGTATTTAATAAGATTATTTCATTCATTCAGATCTAGGATGTGTTATTTTAGTGTTCCCTTTATTTTTTTTGAGCAGTGTAAAATAAAAACAGTATGGGGATGAGGTAGGTAGATTGGGTGGGCAATTTACAGATGGACTATGTACAGCTGCAGCGATCAGTTAGCTGCTCAGATAGCTGATGTTTAAAGTTGGTGAGGGAAATAAAAGTCTCCAACTTCAGCGATTTTTGCAATTCATTCCAGTCACTGGCAGCAGAGAACTGGAAGGAAAGGCGGCCAAATGAGGTGTTGGCTTTGGGGATGATCAGTGAGATATACCTGCTGGAACGTGTGCTACAGGTGAGTGTTGTTATCATGACCAGTGAACTGAGATAAGGCGGAGCTTTACCTAGCATAGACTTATAGATGACCTGGAGCCAGTGGGTCTGGCGATGAATATGTAGCGAGGGCCAGCCGACTAGAGCATACAGGTCGCAGTGGTGGGTGGTGTAAGGGGCTTTGGTAACAAAATGGATGGCACTGTGATAGACTGCATCCAGTTTGCTGAGTAGAGTATTGGAAGCTATTTTGTAGATGACATCGCCGAAGTCGAGGATCGGTAGGATAGTCAGTTTTACTAGGGTAAATTTGGCGGCGTGAGTGAAGGAGGCTTTGTTGCGAAATAGAAAGCCGATTCTAGATTTGATTTTGGATTGGAGATGTTTAAAATGAGTCCGGTAGGAGCGTTTACAGTCTAACCAGACACCTAGGTATTTATAGTTGTCCACATATTCTAGGTCGGAACCGTCCAGGGTGGTGATGCTAGTCAGGCGGGCGGGTGCGGGCAGCAAACGGTTGAAAAGCATGCATTTGGTTCTACTAGCGTTTAAGAGCAGTTGGAGGCCACGGAAGGAGAAGAGGTATCATTTCATATTTTTAAATGTAAGGTTGTCTAACTATACAAATACTTTTTGAGATCAACTGAAACTAACCAAAGAGTTTATCAAATTGAACAACTCCTGTTTGTAGTATGTATGCACAAAAATCTAAATAACCAGCTAGACCAAAATTATGTTAATTTAAGGCCTAATGGAGTCAACAAATTACAGGACTAACAGATATAGATCATTGACTTTGATTGACTGGGGGGGGGGTGTTCTGGGGGGGTATGGCATTGAGGCTCATTTGGAGGTTAGTTAGCACAGTGTCCAAGGAAGGGCCAGAAGTATACAGAATGGTGTCGTCTGCGTAGAGGTGATTCAGGGAATCACCCGCAGCAAGAGCGACATCATTGATATGTACAGAGAAAAGAGTCGGGCCGAGGTTTGAACCCTTTGGTACCCCAATAGAGACTGCCAGAGGTCCGGACAACATGCCCTCCGATTTGCCACACTGAACTCTGTCTGCAAAGTAGTTGGTGAACTAGGCGAGGCAGTCATTAGAAAAACCAAGGCTGTTGAGTCTGCCGATAAGAATACGGTGATTGACAGAATCGAAAGCCTTGGCCAGGTCGATGAAGACGGTACTGTCTTTTATCGATGGCGGTTATGATATCGTTTAGTACCTTGAGCGTGGCTGAGGTGCACCCGTGACCAGCTTGGGAAACTGGATTGCACAGCAGAGAAGGTACGGTGGGATTCGAAATGGTCAGTGATCTGTTTATTAACTTTGCTTTCGAAGACTTTAGATAGGCAGGGCAGGATGGAAATAGGTCTGTAAAAGTTTGGGTCTAGGGTGTCACCCCCTTTGAAGAGAGGGATGACCGCGGCAGCTTTCCAATCTTTAGGGATCTTGGACGATACGAAAGAGAGGTTGAACAGGCTGGTAATAGGGGTTGCAACAATGGCGGCGGATAGTTTTAGAAAGAGAGGTTCCAGATTGTCTAGCCCAGCTGATTTGTACGGGTCCAGATTTTGCAGCTCTTTCAGAACATATGCTATCTGGATTTGGGTGAAGGAGAAGCTGGGGAGGCTTGGGCGAGAAGCTGCGGGGGGGGGGGGGGGGGGTGAGGAGCTGTTGGCTGGGGTTGGAGTAGCCAGGAGGAAGGCATGGCCAGTCGTTGAGAAATGCTTATTGAAATTTTCGATTATCATGGATTTATCGGTGGTGAACATGTTACCTAGCCTCAGTGCAGTGGGCAGCTTGGAGGAGGTGTTCTTGTTCTCCATGGACTTTACAAGTGTCCCAAAACTTTTTGGAGTTAGAGCTACAGGATGCAAATTTCTGCTTGAAAACACTAGCATTTGCTTTCCTGACTGACTGCGTGTATTGGTTCCTGACTTCCCTGAACAGTTGCATATCGCGGGGACTAATCGATGCTATTGCAGTCCGCCACAGGTCTGGAGTGAACCAAGGGCTATATCTGTTCTTAGTTCTGCATTTTTTGAACTGGCATGCTTATCTAAGATGTTGAGGAAATTACTTTTAAAGAATGACCAGGCATCCTTGGCTGACGGGATGAGGTCAATAGCCTTCCAGGATACCCGGGCCAGGTTGATTAGAAAGGCCTGCTCGCAGAAGTGTTTTAGGGAGCATTTGACAGTGATGAGGGGTGGTCGTTTGACCGCGGACCCATAGCGGATACAGGCAATGAGGCAATGATCGCTGAGATCCTGATTGAAAACAGCAGAGTTGTATTTGGAGGGCAAGTTGGTCAGGATAATGTCTATGAGGGTGCCCATGTTTACGCATTTAGGGTTGTACCTGGTGGGTTCCTTGTTGATTTGTGTGAGATTGAGGGCATCTAGCTTAGATTGTAGGACTGTCAGGGTGTTAACCTCTAGACGGGCACATCCAGCGAAAAATCCTATCGCCATTTGCATAACAAATTTTAATATATATATTTTTTCAAATATAGGACTATTTTATATCGTTTTATAGATACACCTCTCCTGAATCGAACCACATTGTCCGATTTCAAAAAGGCTTTACAGCAAAAGCAAAACATTAGATTATGTTAGAGGAGTATATCGTAAAAGTAGCCACATAGCCATTTTCCGACCAACCACATGCATCACAAATAACCAAAAAACAGCTAAATGCAGCACTAACCTTTGACAATCTTCATCAGATGACACTCCTAGGACATCATGTTACACAATACATGCATTCTTTTGTTCGATAAAGTTCCTATTTATATATAAAAACAGCATTTTACATCGGCGCATGACGTTGACTAACTATTTTCCCTCAAATGCGTCCGGTGAAACAGCGCTACAATTTACTAAATTACTATTTGAAAACATTTTTTAAATGTAATATTGTCATTCTAAGATTTATAGATGAAGATCTCTTGAAAGCACCTGTCATACCAGATTTAAAAATAACTTTACTGGGTAATCACACTTAGCGATAAAAGGGGATGCGATACTCAGAAAATGAGCAATTAAATACAGCTCGGCGCCATCTTGGAACAATCGCATGTCACATTAATGTTGTATAATATTGTCAATAATCCCTTACCTTTAGTTGTCTTCATCAGAAAGCACTTCCAGGAATCCCAGGTCCACAACAGATGTATTTTCGGTCGAAAAAGTCCATCCTTTATGTTCAATTAGCTTGCTGATGTTAGTGCGTCCGAAGGGCATATCCAACTAATCTGCCTTGCGCGCCACAGTGGTTTCGAAATAGTACTTTTTTTTCACATTTAGGTTCGTTCAAACATGTCAAACGTTGTATAACATAAATCTTCAGAGCCTGTTTCAACAAGAGAGCCAATAAGAAATCGAGGGGGATGATTTCAATGTGTTTCAAAACGTTTCCAAAGGTGGGGGTAGACAGGGCCGCCGGCGTCATAATGGTGATGGCCCTCCCGCTGTGACCAATTTCCAACGCGTCTCATTCACTGAGTTTCGACAGTAGAAGGATCAAAACACTTTGTAAAGACTGGCGACATCTTGTGGAAGCAATAGGAAGTGCTCAATAAACGATATCTCATGGTGTGAATTATAGGCGACGACGTGAAGTTGAGTCCACAATTCAGAATTCCACTTCCTGGTTCAATCGGTCTCGGGGTTTTGACTGCCATATGAGTTCTGTTATACACAGACACCATTCAAACAGTTTTAGAAACTTTAGGGTGTTTTCTATCCACAGGTATTAATTATATCCATATCCTAGCTTCTGTGTCTGATTAGTAGGCCGTTGAAAATGGGCACGAATTTTTTCAAAAATGCGCTGTGGCGCCCCCTATCCTAGGGTAACGTCAAGAGGTTTTAATCAGGATGATAGGAACACTGTTGACACTTTTCAGTAAGTTGCAATCATGTAATACAGAAATAAACAGTTTTTCAAAAACAAAGTCTAAGTCATGTTTGCGTCAATAAGTACCATTTTGCTGTACTGCTTAATCAGGATGATAGGAACACTGTTGACACTTTTCAGCAAGTTGCAATCATGAAATATAGAAATAAACAGTTTTTCAAAACAAGGTCTAAATCATGTTTGATGCACTCTGTAAGTACCTTTTGTGCTGTACTGCTTAATCAGGATGATAGGAACACTGTTGACACTTTTCAGCAAGTTGCAATCATGTAATACAGAAATAAACCGTTTTTCAAAAACAAGGTCTAAGTCATGTTTGATTCACTCTGTTAGTACAATTTTGCTGTACTGCTTAATCAGGATGATAGGAACACTGTTGACACTTTTCAGCAAGTTGCAATCATGTAATACAGAAATAAACAGTTTTTCAAAACAAGGTCTAAATCATGTTTGATGCACTCTGTAAGTACCTTTTGTGCTGTACTGCTTAATCAGGATGATAGGAACACTGTTGACACTTTTCAGCAAGTTGCAATCATGTAATACAGAAATAAACCGTTTTTCAAAAACAAGGTCTAAGTCATGTTTGATTCACTCTGTTAGTACAATTTTGCTGTACTGCTTAATCAGGATGATAGGAACACTGTTGACACTTTTCAGCAAGTTGCAATCATGTAATACAGAAATAAACAGTTTTTCAAAAACAAGGTCTAAGTCATGTTTGAGTCACTCTGTTAGTACCATTTTGCTGTATTGCTTAAGAATTATAGATACAGAACTCCTTTATGCAATCGCTATGTCCGATTTTAAAATAGCTTTTCGGTGAAAACACATTTTGCAATATTCTGAGTAGATAGCCCGGCCATCATGGCTAGCTATTTTGACACCCACCAAGTTTGGCACTCACCAAACTCAGATTTACTATAAGAAAAATTGGATTACCTTTGCTGTTCTTCGTCAGAATGCACTCCCAGGACTTCTACTTCAACAACAAATGTTGGTTTGGTTCCAAATAATCCATAGTTATATCCAAATAGCTGCGTTTGTTCTTGCGTTCAAGACACTATCCGAAGGGTGACGCGCCGGCGCATATCGTGACAAAATTTTTTAAAATATTCCATTACCGTACTTCGAAGCATGTCAAACGCTGTTTAAAATACATTTTTATGCGAATTTTCTCGTAAAATAGCGATAATATTCCAACCGGGCGACGTTGTTTTCGTTCAAAGACTGACAATGTAAAATGGACTCTTCACGTGCACGCGCGCACCGTTTCATTGTTCTCAGATCGTCCACTATCCAAATGCGCTACTGTTTTTCAGCCAGGGACTGCAGAGTCATCATTCAACGTTCTGCGCCTTCTGAGAGCCTATGGGAGTCTTAGAAAATGTCACGTTACAGCAGAGATCCTCTGTTTTCGATAAAGAGGCTATAGAATGCCAAGAAATGGTCAGAGAGGGCACTTCCTGTTTAGAATCTTCTCAGGTTTTGGCCTGCCATATGAGTTCTGTTATACTCACAGACACCATTCAAACAGTTTTAGAAACTTTAGGGTGTTTTCTATCCAAATCAAACAATTATATGCATATTCTAGTTTCTGGGCAGGAGTAATAACCAGATTAAATCGGGTACGTTTTTTATCCGGCCGTGAAAATACTGCCCCCTATCCTAAACAGGTTAAGTAATGACTGAGAGATGCCACCATTGTCTTGGTATACCTGTAATCTAATATTTATTTTGAAATGTTCCAGAATGGGTTCGTGGAGTTCTTTCCAGTAGCAGAACCTGAGTCCAGATGTAGGAACATCATCATGACCCTTTTCGGATTGGCTGGTATTGGGACAACAATGACCTTCTTGGTTATGTGACTTTCAGAAGAGTCCATTACCTGTTACCACTTTGTGCTTGATGCTTCTCACCATAGTAGAGATTGAGTATGATGTTAGGAATATGTACCGTAAAGGCTAATAAAGTAGTGAACCGCATTTGTGTTTGGTGTCTATCGTGATCCTGTGTCAGTTGTACAAAATAACATATGACTGCAGTACACAACTACTACACAAGACAAGTACATCAAGGTATAGAATTTATTTGCAATGGTTTACGACAACAGTGGAGTTACATAGATGTTTACAATGGTATAATACAACAGTGGATATATGGATATGTACAATGGTGTAATACAACAGTGTGGATGTGTACAATGGTATAATACAACAGTGGAGTTACAGACAGAGTGCAGTCATATGCAGTACATCAGTGGTATACTTGGGTATAGGCCAGGTACTGTCCTGTTCACAATAGTCCTGTTGGAAACCAAATACTGTTTCAGGGTTACTGTCAGTCCTCATCTAACCATAATAAGGACTCTAGTAGACTGTCTGTGTTGGTCCAATCAACCCTGCCCTCAGGAATGTTCATCAGGATGCCCTGAGTATCAAAGGTGTCAGTTGTCAGGTCCTCAGTGTCTATACACAACACTTGGCTTGTGTGAGAGTCTCTCAGCATGCCCTTGTACCCGTGAAACGCATTGTTGATGTCTATACACTGCACTTCACCATTGGTACAGTCTTTCTGTGTACCGTTCCACTCCATCGGGAGGCACTCTGGCTCTAATACGGAATTGGTCTCTAAGATATAGGACTCGGATATCACGGCATCATTGTCGACATAAAGCAACTGGTATTCAGTGGAGTCAATCTGGATGATCTGGGTGTCAGAACCAATGGCATTAGCGTCAATGCACATACCCTCTGGTACATTATTTTCCAGGACCTGGACTTCAGAGGAATCACCCCATATCCTTTCCAGAGTCCGTTTCCATTGGGAGTCCGAACACACCGAATGTGGCGCAGATGTGTAGCATCCTACCTTCCTTTTTATCACAACACCAATTACGTTCAGCACCCGGAAAATATCATACATCCTACGTGGTGGAATATCAAATGTCTTGACCAAGTCCAGCAAGGTGAACATCCCTGGGTGATTGCGCACATGCCGGTAAACAGTTCCAATGTGTTTCTTCATACTAGGTTTGCTAAATACCAGCAACTGATACCTTTGTCGTTTGCATGTGTATACCTTCCTATCTTTACTCAGAAGTCCAATACCTTCCAGGGCACAGAGTACGTCGTATAGTCTGCGGCTGCCATTGGTGTCTAGACTCAATAACTGTACGAGAGACATGTAGGTGAAAGTGTTCAATGTCTCCATTAGATGTAGGGTCTGTTTTGTAAGTGTGTCCAGATGGGCGTCCTCAGGTACTGGTGACTGAGACATGGTTACTACTACTCTGACACAGGGTAAGGTAGTACAGTGTCTTTGGGTGGATGTACCCTATGCTGCCTAGTAGAGAGACTCAGTGTGTGGTGTTACAGTCTGGCCAACAATGGCTTTAAAGGGGTTTCCAGTAGTCCATTCATCCAACACCAACAATGTGTATCAGCCTTGCCTATAGTGACTTGTCAGACCAGGGCTATAGTATCCAACAACACCCCTTGTCCAACCAAAGCTGATCCCTCCACACATGGCTAAATGGCAACTACAACTCCTATCCGCTTAAGACTTGTATATCCAACCCAGACTGACTCCACTAGCCATGCCTAATTCAGGACTGCTTAATTTTTACACCCTGTCCAACCATGAGTTTCAGACCGTGCCTATAGTGACCCCTCCAACCGAGGCTATGGTATCCAACAACACCCCTTGTCCAACCAACGCTGACTCCTCCAAACATGGCTACATACACGCTTGTCCAACCAAAGCTGACTCCTCTAACCATGGCTACATTGCAACTAGGGCTCGTATCTGCTTAAGACTTGTACAGCCAAGCAAGAGTGATCCCTCCAAACAAGGCTGACACCTCGAACCATGGCTAATTCATGCAACCAAGGCTGAATATGTCAACCCTGGATAGTTTCCAAGGACTGCTTAGTTGTTCAGTAGCATAATCAATGGACCTTGCTCTTGCACTGATCACAGCCAGCCCGGTCTACATAGTCCCTTTGTAATCATTGTGAACCTTAAGCAACACTACTGTGTCTTTGGCCGTTGCTAATAGGAGCCACTACGTTACTTTGTCTTCTGTAGATGTTGTATCTAATGGTGTACAATAGAACCCATGGACACAGAATAACTCTGGTATCATTGTTTATTTCGATGGCAATTACAACAGATATGGGGCACAATCATTTCACGACACAAGCAAAGTCTATCAGAATATGCACAATCTGGCAATTAACAAGGTGCCTGAGACTTTAACCTCTTGGGGCTAGGTGGGACGCTAGCGTGCCACCCGTGGTGTACTCCATCAACAGCAGGTGCATTTCAAGAGCGGCAAATTTGAATCCAAATAAATGTCAAAATTCAAATTTTTCAAAAATACAACTATGTTACACCATTTGAAAGATAAACATCTCCTTAATCTAACCACGTTTTACGATTTCAAAAAGGTTTTACGGCGAAAGCATAAATTTAGAGTATGTTAGGACAGTACATTTACAAGAGTTGTGTGTAATGTTTTGTCAAGTCAAAGACAGGGTCACCAAAACCATAAAACCAGCTAAAATGATGCACTAACCTTTTACAATCTCCATCAGATGACACTCCTAGGACATTATGTTAGACAATGCATGCATTTTTAGTTCTATCAAGTTCATATTTATATCCAAAAACAGCGTTTTACTATGGCATTGATGTTGAGGAAATCGTTTCCCTCCAATAACCGGCAGTCAAGTCAGCGTCACAAATTAAATAATTAAAATTAGAAAACATTGGTAAAATATTATATTGTCATTTAAAGAATTATAGATTTACATCTTTTGAACGCAATCAACTTGCCAGATTTAAAAATAACCTTACTGGGAAATCACACTTTGCAATAATCTGAGCACTGCGCCCAGAAAAATACGCGTTGCGATACAGACTAGACGTCATGTTGGGGAGATCTAAAATCGAAAATACTATGTAAATAATCCATTACCTTTGATTCTCTTCATCAGATGTCACTTCCAGGTATCACAGGTCCATAACGAATGTAGTTTTGTTCAAAAAAGCTCATCATTTATGTCCAAAAATCTCCGTCTCGTTAGCACATGATGTAAGCCAGCCGGACTTCTCGTCATGAACGAGGGGAAAAAATATATTTCCGTTCGTTCAAACATGTCAAACGTTGTATAGCATAAATCATTAGGGCCTTTTTTAACCAGAACATGAATAATATTCAAGGTGGACGAATGCATACTCTTTTATAACGTATTGGAACGAGGGTACCCAACATGAACTAGCGCGCCAGGTGTCTAATGGGACATCAACGTTCCATGGCTCTTGTTCGGTCAGATCTCCCTCCAGAAGACTCAAAACACTTTGTAAAGGCTGGTGACATCTAGTGGAAGCAATAGGAAGTGCCAAAATATTCCTAAACCCCTGTGTTTTTCAATGGGATAGGTTTAAAGTCAATACAACACATCAGGTATCCACTTCCTGTCAGAAAATGTCTCAGGGTTTTGCCTGCCAAATGAGTTCTGTTATACTCACAGACACCATTCAAACAGTTTTGGAAACTTTAGAGTGTTTTCTATCCATATATAATAAGTATATGCATATTCTAGTTACTGGGTAGGATTAGTAACCAGATTAAATCGGGTACATTTTTTTTATCCAGACGTGCAAATGCTGCCCCCTAGACCCAACAGGTTAAACAACGGTATGTGTCATAAAAATAATCAAACTCTCTATTCGACTGGAGATGTGAACATGAATAAAGATGTCCCCAGTGTTCGATCTTGTCAAGCATCTGACAGCCGTCATTCCGCAAGTAGCTGTAGACAGTGTACCCTTCTGGGTAAACATGGACACGTCTCACCCCATTACACTTGTTGAATATGTGGTCGCCGGTGCAGAACAGGAGGCCTTGAGTGGTACATTCGTGATGCTTTTCTACCTTGTACAAGGTACACAGGATCCCGACCAGCTTCTCGACCTCATCGAGTGTCATAGGCATCCTAGTCTCGAAGTAGCCACGGATTGTAGTCTGCTGACAGTGACACTCGGTTAGGCCCATAACATGACATTCGCATAACAGGTCCAGACCCTGGTCTCTGCCAGACGGGTACACCCAGATGTGTATGTAACTGCAGGTGAGGTTGTTCAGTCTGGCACCTAGAGCCTCTAAGGCAGACCGGAGGTACGGGTCCACGAGAATACGCCACTTGGTGGAACACGTCCTCCGGGAAGACCTGGTAACAACACCATTCGGCTTCGATTGAGGCTTAGATTGCCTCAACATGGTTTCTCCTTCCATTGTCAAACTCGCTATACCTTGCATTACTGCTGTATGGTCACACTCCATTGATCCAGTATACATAGAGCACAACCCCCTTCTTGGTATAGAGGTTGAATACAATTGTGAGTACACAGCTAGAATCAGACTGTATATAGTTGAGTCTGGTCAACGGACCCCTTGTACAGTGACACTACCTTCTCCATACCCACACTGAAACATCCAGCGTTGGATACGTCCTCCCCCTAAACACAGTGTCAGTTGGCTATATGAACCCTAGCTTGACATGTCCTACTGTCATATCTGTACTTTATTACTACTCTCCACTCTATAACTAAACCCTGGCCAGGTAATCCAACCTCTCATAGCTGTGTCTCACATCTTCTAGGCTATCATGTTTCCTATAAAAGCTAGTGGTGTGGTACTAGTGGTACTCTTTCAGCAGTAGCTTCTGAAATGGCATCGAACCCAGGCTTCAATTGCAAATCCACACAGGAGCCTTCAATGTTACCACTGGGATACCAAGGTAGCAATCGCTTCCTGATTTTAACTGACGAAAGCAGCCCCTGGACTCGGGCTGAGACGAGTGATACAGCCGATATGAACGATGCAGAGACTGATATGTTCAACCGTATGCTCCAGTTTGCTACATCAGGCCCTCCTTTCACATTAACTTTCAAAGTGATGATGTCAGGCTACCACAGAGTCAATACGTCGATCTCTGTGAGGGGCAACAGAAGAATGATGGCCCTTCTGCGGGATATACACGAGTGCCCGAATAGGCACACCACCTATCACATCTATCTGTATAGGGCTCACATGGAATGTGAATCATTTCTAAGAGCTGTATGTGCTGCTGCTGCCAAGGCTCCAGGAACGTCTTCTTCGGTGTCAAACGGCGCCAGCGACGTCAAACGACCAACCGAAGACGACTTTGATGTTTGCCTTACCCTGGAGATTGATCAAACTCTACAGCATCAGACTAGGATTGAAACTGGTCCTATGTGTCCCAAGAACATGATACTCATCTTGAACAAGGCACCGGTTTATAACATGGAAGACATCTGGTGCGCAATGAAGAATGTGGTGTGTCGAGTGTTGCTCTCTACCTACCTGCCACTATGTGGAATAGATGGAATGGGGAGAAATATTAGCAAGATGATGGAAGGAGCAAGTGTGGAAGGGGCAAGAGGGGAAGGAGCAGGTGTGGATATAGGACAACCTGTAGCTGCCACTGATGAAGAGTCCAGTGTGGACATTGGACACCCTGCAGTGGGTGACATTTAGCAAACAGCCCAATATGTATTGCCAGGATATGGGAAATTATGGTCTAAGCCTAGGGTAGAGCAAGCTTGCTTTTATTATGTATCACTTCTATTGTTGAGAATATAACCATGTCTATGTACAATTGTGTCTGTATCCATTGCAAATGAACAATAATAAACTAATGAAATGCTACAGCAGTGTGTGTGTGTGTGTGTGTGTGTGTGTGTGTGTGTGTGTGTGTGTGTGTGTGTGTGTGTGTGTGTGTGTGTGTGTGTGTGTGTGTGTGTGTGTGTGTGTGTGTGTGTGTGTGTGTGTGTGTGTGTGTGTGTGTGTGTAATAAAACTCACGGACACAGAGTGCATCTGGTAACATCATGTATTTCATGGACAACTACAGCAGAAAGTGTTCACAAGCATTTATTGTGTCATCTGGAGCCATGTGTTCAACTCTGGTTAACAAGTGTGTGGCACAGGTACAAGTTACAGCCTGGATCCCATAGCCATCTTAGTCTCGACTTAGCGGTCGATTGTAGTGGCGGGTGGAGAGTGGCACTGAGTGGTTATCACATCATGCGGAGCACTTTATATATGCATCATGTCCAACCCAGTACATATTGACAGGGGAGTAAAATAGAACAGTGTTGCCATTTCCAAAGCAGTCAAAGCCTTGCCTTCTTCACGACCAAAACACATTTTACCCTCTGTGTAAGTAGACAGACCCAGACATGCTATGCTCCCGAACGGGGAGTCAGTGAGATCCCTCACTGCAATATATCCACTCAGGCGGAATGCAAGTGGACCTCGGTTATCCTGTGGTATTTGAACCTTGGGGGAATAAGGAGCCAGAATCCAAGTGTTAAACAAGCTTACTACCTTACTCTTGTCCATGCAACACAGTGACAGTGACAGTGTATGACTTACAGCGCAATCAAGGTATTTCCTAATGCGCATCTTAACCTCTATGGGACCGGCGGGACGAATTCGTCCCACCTACGTAACAGCCAGTTGAATCCTGTGGCGCGATTTTCAAAACCTTTGAAATGCTATTACTTCAATTTCTCAAACATATGACTATTTTACAGCATTTAAAGACAAGACTCTCATTAATCTAACCACACTGTTCGATTTCAAAAAGGCTTTACAACGAAAGCAAAACATTAGATTATGTCAGCAGAGTACACAGCCAGAAATAATCAGACACCCATTTTTCAAGCTAGCATATAATGTCACAAAAACCCAGAAGACAGCTAAATGCAGCACTAACCTTTGATGATCTTCATCAGATGACACACCTAGGACATTATGTTATACAAAACATGCATTTTCTGTTCAATCAAGTTCATATTTATATCAAAAACCAGCTTTTTACATTAGCATGTGACGTTCGGAAAAAGCATACCCCCCGCAAACTTCCGGGGAATTTACTAACAATTTACTAAATTACTCACGATAAACGTTCACAAAAAGCATAACAATTATTTTAAGAATTATAGATACATTACTCCTCTATGCACTCGATATGTCCGATTTTAAAATAGCTTTTCGGATGAAGCACATTTTGCAATATTCTGAGTAGATATCCAACCAGCTCAGCTAATGACATATGCTTTGTTTCCTTATTCCTTACAGTTCTGTTTCCAGTACGGAATATGTCTCATGGTCTACATCAACATAGAAAGATACATGAAGGTGGTACACAACAGAACAACACTGAAGTGCCTGGTGAACAGACGTGCGTCAAGCAGAAGGAGAATCATGGCTCGATTGTGTGCCTGTGTACCCATGCTCTCGGCTCTGTTGGACATATGCTATTACACTGTTCGTCCCATATCTGAGACTAGCATGATCTGTTTCAACCCTATGCATCCCACTCTCCGGCTTACAGTCTTCTGGGTCAGGATGATCATTTGTTTCATCATACCTATTCTCGTTCTCGTGTACTGCAACAGCATGATAGTGTACAGTGTCAGACAGCACGTGAAACGGAATTCGTTTGGACATACAATGAAAAGGGCACAGGTTTTCACATTTCTCACTGCGACGTGCTTTATGTGCTGCTGGATACCCTGGATCGCAAGCACTATCTACTACCGCTCCCATGTCCAGTGTGAGGAGGTGAAGTACGTGGTGCTCAATGTCTGCATAGCTATAGGGAACATGCACTGTATCACCAGTCCCACTTTGTATATAATTATGAAGTCTCGCAGTTGTACCCAAGGAGCCTTTAGTCACCAAAGCACAGATACTCCTCAGTCTCAGCGAAAGGGCACTGATGCAAACACAGCCTGCTAGTCCGAACGATCCGCAAGGTGTATCTGTAATGGCTAGGTGTAATCCGGACTAAAGGGGACATTGCTATGTATGTAACCAGCACAGCTACTGTACGCCACAATGAACTGGGATCTAAGCACAGCAGGCTAGAGGCTGGATGGCTCGATGCTGTTGAAGTGGATACCAATGATAAATTACCTTGAGTCAACCATGATAATCAATATCACTGTTACATGTGGTCATTTGTTGTGTACCATTTATGTGAAAGAAGTGTCGAAACTAAATGTATACTGTGTATCATTCTGAATAAAACATGACAAACCCACTTTCACTTAATGTTAGACATGTGCAGTTTATTATCCTCTCTGGGCTAGGCGGGACGAATTCGTCCCACCTACGTAACAGCCACTTGCAGCCTGTGGCGCGATTTTCAAAACCTTAAAAATCCTATTACTTCAATTTCTCAAACATATGACTATTTTACAGCTATTTAAAGACAAGACTCTCGTTAATCTAACCACACTGTCCGATTTCAAAAAGGCTTTACAACGAAAGCAAAACATTAGATTATGTCAGCAGAGTACCAAGCCAGAAATAATCAGACACCCATTTTTCAAGCCAGCATATAATGTCACCAAAACCCAGAAGACAGCTAAATGCAGCACTCACCTTTGATGATCTTCATCAGATGACAACCCTAGGACATTATGTTATACAATACATGCATGTTTATGTCCCTGGCTACTTGTTCAATCAAGTTCATATTTATATCAAAAACCAGCTTTTTACATTAGCATGTGACGTTCAGAACTAGCATACCCCCCCGCAAACTTCCGGGGAATTCGCTAACATTTTACTAATTTACTCACGATAAACGTTCACAAAAAGCATAACAATTATTTTAAGAATTATAGATACAGACCTCCTCTATGCACTCGATATGTCCGATTTTAAAATAGCTTTTTGGTGAAAGCACATTTTGCAATATTCTAAGTACATAGCCCAGGCATCACGGGCTCGCTATTTAGACACCCGGCAAGTTTAGCACTCACCATAATCATATTTACTATTATAAAAGTTTGATCACATGCGGCCTTTTGTTGTCTTCGTCAGAATGCACTCCCAGGACTGCTACTTCAATAACAAATGTTGGTTTGGTCCAAAATAATCCATCGTTATATCCGAATAGCGGCGTTTTGTTCGTGCGTTCCAGACACTATCCGAAATGGTAAAGAAGGGTCGCGCGCATGGCGCAATTCGTGACAATAAAATTCTAAATATTCCATTACCGTACTTCGAAGCATGTCAACCGCTGTTTAAAATCAATTTTTACGCCATTTTTCTCGTAGAAAAGCGATAATATTCCGACAGGGAATCTCCTTTTCGGCAAACAGAGGAAAAAATCACAAAGGCGGGGGCGTTCGGGTCACGCGCATAAGCCCAGAGTCCCTTGATCGGCCACTTGAGAAAGGCGATAATGTGTTTCAGCCTGGGGCTGGGATGACGACATTCTGTTTTTTCCCGGGCTCTGAGCGCCTATGGACGACGTAGGAAGTGTCACGTTAGAGCAGAGATCCTTAGTAAAAGATAGAGATGGAAAAGAAGTTCAAGAAATGGTCAGACAGGCCAATTCCTGTAAAGGAATCTCTCAGGTTTTGACCTGCCATTTGAGTTCTGTTATACTCACAGACACCATTCAAACAGTTTTAGAAACTTTAGGGTGTTTTCTATCCATATGTAATAAGTATATGCATATTCTAGTTACTGGGTAGGAGTGGTAACCAGATTAAATCGGGTATGTTTTTTATCCAGCCGTGTCAATACTGCCCCCTAGCCCTAACAAGATAACATAGGTGAAATCACTGGACATCTCTCAATCACCATACTCTATGGAACAACACTCTGGGACATATACACAAAACTCATCCATGGGCTGAGGCTTTCGGAGGGGTGTGAGGAAGAAGATATTGACAGTATTGCTACTGTCACACAGTTAATCACCGAGGTGTTGCTCAGGAGAACCCAGTTGAAGTTTATGTTGAATAACCATATGCCTTTAAAGGATTGGTATAGCTTTTTCTATGGTTCGACATGTGTATAGGTTAACAGCAATTGTGTGATATGTACAGGTGGACTATGTTATACAGTAATGTTTCACAAATATATTGAATAAAGGCACAAGACACATCTCCCTGACTGATCATTCATTTGGTTTATTCATGTGAAGACAAACTGAATGCTAGCTGGAATGGCATTATACAATAATTATACAATAGCTTACACAGAGTATGTTATGAAAAGAGTTCACTATTCATATCTATAGCCTTGTGCTGAGCACATCAGACCCTCTTGTGTCCTTTGATCATAGTCCATCCTTGTCATTGTCTCCACTCACTTTAAGGGGAAGGTCGTGGCACAAAAAGTACATTCTTAGCCCTTGTCATGTAGTCCATCATCTCGTATATTGGAGAAGTGTAGATTGGCCCCACATCGAAACCCAGACCTGTCGAACATCACTTTGTATCCCTTTCCTTTCCCTGTTACAATGTCAAAGAGATATCCAGAGCAGTGTTCATCCATGTAACATATTGCTGCAGCAGGATTGCTTTTTTCCATTTGCATACTTTTTAGGTTGTTTAACAAGGCAGTGTGCTCACATGACCCTGAGGACCTTCCATTTGGTGACTGCCCAAAAGACAGTCCCCACCATGCACTCTTTAGTGACTGTATCATGGTATGCATCTCTTCCACTACACGTATGCAAGGGAACTCACTTTGACCACCAGGTATGGATCTCGGTCTAGCCATCAGGTACCCCCCTGGGTATTTTGCAATCATGTCGTCTATAATGTTTGCAGGTTGACTGTATTCCCATTTTAGGAAGTCGGTACATTTGTAACGGCCTCCTATGACATATATGGTGAATGAGATAATAACATAATCATCTGTCTTCATCATACATGAACACACTCCTCCGGGCACCGCTCCACAGTATTCCGATATGGCAAAAGCTCCAGCATTCACATCATATTCAGGAAAGATGTAATTTGTTGCTCAGACACAGAACCAGTTGTCACCCAGTGACTCTACAAATGAAAGCCATGATCTATCCAATAGAGGCCAGTTTCCATATGTCACTTCCATTCCAGCCATTTCCAATAGACACTTGCTGTTCTTCCCAGTGCTGAGATAGGCTAAGTGTGTTAATATCCTAGGAACAGACCTTGCTATTTAACTGATTTCCTGTGATAGTTGGTTGGGTAAACACCCGGGGGTTGGGTAGACAGGCTTGCTTGGATGAATACCCCAGAGCTGGATCACAAGAAGAGAGCCACCTTATGCTAAGTGGTAAATGGGTTGCTAAGCACCCCTAGGTTGAATACACACGAGCGGTTGAGTAACAGGCCACAGATGAATAACCAAGATATTGTGCCATGAAGGGACTCGTGATAGATAATACAGACATGGTTGAATGAGCAGGCACATGCCATAATCACTTTCTGAATGAGCAGGGCAGAGTTGATAACACGACCTCGGAAAAGGAAAAGGGGGAGAAGGAAAATGCTTGCTTTGTTTTTTCTATCTTTTTATCTCGTGTGAAGTATTTGGCTTTCCTTATGTGTGGGTATGAAGTTCCACACCCAGCGGAAAGGGGGATTGTTGGGATATATTTAATTAAACTAGGTGTGTTGCATAGCTTATGAATACATTCATGTTATTAAAGATAACAGGTTTGTATTGTATTGACATAGATTGAGCAACCTATAATAGACCTGACTAACTGGAGGGTTGGTCATAGGGGCTAGTCTGTATGGACCGTTTGAGACTGGGTTGATCGCCCCTTGTCTCCACTGGTCTCCTCCTTCTCCCTCTTGTTACATCCATCGTGCTCATGCACAGGTCCTGTGCTGTAGGAAAGGGTCTTGGTACAAAGGACACTTTTACAACCGTTGTCATATGGTCCAGCAAACTTGTCATTGAGTTAAAGTGTATATCTGTATCAAGCACAAACCCCAAATGATCAAACGTGACCTTGTATGGTTGTCCTTTTGCTGTTACAATTCGAAGAGGCATCCACATTCCTCTTCATCCATATAACAGATTGCTGCAGCTGGCTTGGGGTATTCCATCTTTTTTAGGTCCTGTACAACTTCAATGTGCTTTGATGACCTTGGGGAACTGCCTGTTGAAAGACCCCCACCATGCACCCTGTAGTAGCTGAATCATTTCAAGCATCCCTTCCACTACACATTTACCAGACCAATTGTTCTGTTCATCAGGTATGTCTCTTGGTCTAGCAATCAAGTAACCGCTTGGGACTGCTTTAACCTGTTAGGGCTAGGGGGCAGCATTAGATCAAGACGGAGATTTTTGGACATAAATGATGAGCTTTTTTGAACAAAACTACATTCGTTATGGACCTGTGATACCTGGAAGTGACATCTGATGAAGAGAATCAAAGGTAATGGATTATTTACATAGTATTTTCGATTTTAGATCTCCCCAACATGGCGGCTAGTCTGTATCGCAACGCGTATTTTTCTGGGCGCAGTGCTCAGATTATTGCAAAGTGTGATTTCCCAGTAAGGTTATTTTTAAATCTGGCAAGTTGATTGCGTTCAAGAGATGTAAATCTATAATTCTTTAAATGACAATATAATATTTTACCAATGTTTTCTCATTTTAATTATTTAATTTGTGGTGCTGACTTGCACTGCCGGTTATTGGAGGGAAACGATTTCCTGAACATCAACGCCACAGTAAAACGCTGTTTTTGGATATAAATATGAACTTGATAGAACTAAAAATGCATGCATTGTCTAACACAATGTCCTAGGAGTGTCATCTGTTGGAGATTGTAAAAGGTTAGTGCATAATTTTAGCTGATTTTATGGTTTTGGTGACGCCTGTCTTTGAATTGGCACAACATTACACACAACTCTTGTAAATGTACTGTCCTAACATACTCTAAATTTATGCTTTCGCCGTAAAACCTTTTTGAAATCGTGTTTATCTTTCAAAGGGTGTAAAATAGTTGTATGTTTGAAAAATTTGAATTTTGACATTTATTTGGATTCAAATTTGCCGCTCTTGAAATGCACCTGCTGTTGATGGAGTGCACCACGAGGTTAAATAGCTGTAAAATAGTCATATGTTTGAGAAATTGAAGTAATAGGATTTTTAAGGTTTTGAAAATCGCGCCACAGGCTTCAAGTGGCTGTTACGTAGGTGGGACGAATTCGTCCCGCCTAGCCCATAGAGGTTAGTACCATTTGTGCTGTACTGCTTAATCAGGATGATAGGAACACTGTTGACACTTTTCAGCAAGTTGCAATCATGAAATACAGAAATAAACAGTTTTTCAAAACAAGGTCTAAATCATGTTTGATGCACTCTGTAAGTACCTTTTGTGCTGTACTGCTTAATCAGGATGAAAGGAACATTGTTGACACATTTCAGCAAGTTGCAATCATGAAATGCAGAAATAAACCGTTTTTCAAAAACAAGGTCTAAGTCATGTTTGAGTTAATCTGTTAGTACCATTTTGCTGTACTGCTTAATCAGGATGATAGGAACACTGTTGACACTTTTCAGCAAGTTGCAATCATGAAATACAGAAATAAAAAGTTTTTCAAATCAAGGTCTAAATCATGTTTGATGCACTCTGTAAGTACCATTTGTGCTGTACTGCTTAATCAGGATGATAGGAACACTGTTGACACTTTTCAGCAAGTTGCAATCATGTAATACAGAAATAACCCGTTTTTCAAAAACAAGATCTAAGTCATATTTGAGTCACTCAGTACCATTTTGCTGTTCTGCTTAATCAGGATGATAGGAACACTGTTGACACTTTTCAGCAAGTTGCAATCATGAAATACAGAAATAAACAGTTTTTCAAAAACACGGTCTAAGTCATGTTTGAGTCACTCAGTACCATTTGTGCTGTACTGCTTAATCAGGATGATAGGAACACTGTTGCCACTTTTCAGCAAGTTGCAATCATGTAATACAGAAATAAACCGTTTTTCAAAAACAAGGTCTAAGTCATGTTTGAGTCACTCTGTAAGTACCATTTTGCTCTACTGTTTAAACTCGATGAAAGGAACATTGTTGACACTTTTCAGCAAGTTGCAATCATGAAATACAGAAATAAACAGTTTTTCAAAAACACGGTCTAAGTCATGTTTGAGTCACTCTGTAAGTACCATTTTGCTGTACTGCTTAATCAGGATGATAGGAACACTGTTGACACTTTTCAGCAAGTTGCAATCATGAAATACAGAAATAAACAGTTTTTCAAAACAAGGTCTAAGTCATGTTTGAGTCACTCTGTAAGTACCATTTTGCTGTACTGCTTAATCAGGATGATAGGAACACTGTTGACACTTTTCAGCAAGTTGCAATCATGTAATACAGAAATAAACAGTTTTTCAAAACAAGGTCTAAATCATGTTTGATGCACTCTGTAAGTACCATTTGTGCTGTACTGCTTAATCAGGATGATAGGAACACTGTTGACACTTTTCAGCAAGTTGCAATCATGTAATACAGAAATAAACAGTTTTTCAAAAACACGGTCTAAGTCATGTTTGAGTCACTCTGTAAGTACCATTTTGCTGTACTGCTTAATCAGGATGATAGGAACACTGTAGACACTTTTCAGCAAGTTGCAATCATGTAATACAGAAATATAAAGTTTTTCAAAACAAGGTCTAAATCATGTTTGATGCACTCTGTAAGTACCATTTGTGCTGTACTGCTTAATCAGGATGATAGGAACACTGTTGACACTTTTCAGCAAGTTGCAATCATGTAATACAGAAATAAACAGTTTTTCAAAAACACGGTCTAAGTCATGTTTGAGTCACTCAGTACCATTTGTGCTGTACTGCTTAATCAGGATGATAGGAACACTGTTGACACTTTTCAGCAAGTTGCAATCATGAAATACAGAAAAAAAAAGTTTTTCAAATCAAGGTCTAAATCATGTTTGATGCACTCTGTAAGTACCATTTGTGCTGTACTGCTTAATCAGGATGATAGGAACACTGTTGACACTTTTCAGCAAGTTGCAATCATGAAATACAGAAATAAAACGTTTTTCAAATCAAGGTCTAAATCATGTTTGATGCACTCTGTAAGTACCATTTGTGCTGTACTGCTTAATCAGGATGATAGGAACACTGTTGACACTTTTCAGCAAGTTGCAATCATGTAATACAGAAATAAACCGTTTTTCAAAAACAAGGTCTAAGTCATGTTTGAGTCACTCTGTAAGTACCATTTTGCTCTACTGTTTAAACTCGATGAAAGGAACATTGTTGACACTTTTCAGCAAGTTGCAATCATGTAATACAGAAATAAACAGTTTTTCAAAAACAAGGTCTAAGTCATGTTTGAGTCACTCTGTTAGTACCATTTTGCTGTACTGCTTAATCAGGATGATAGGAACACTGTTGACACTTTTCAGCAAGTTGCAATCATGTAATACAGAAATAAACAGTTTTTCAAAAACACGGTCTAAGTCATGTTTGAGTCACTCTGTAAGTACCATTTTGCTGTACTGCTTAATCAGGATGATAGGAACACTGTTGACACTTTTCAGCAAGTTGCAATCATGAAATACAGAAATAAACAGTTTTTCAAAACAAGGTCTAAATCATGTTTGAGTCACTCTGTAAGTACCATTTTGCTGTACTGCTTAATCAGGATGATAGGAACACTGTTGACACTTTTCAGCAAGTTGCAATCATGAAATACAGAAATAAACAGTTTTTCAAAACAAGGTCTAAGTCATGTTTGAGTGCACTCTGTAAGTACCATTTGTGCTGTACTGCTTAATCAGGATGATAGGAACACTGTTGACACTTTTCAGCAAGTTGCAATCATGTAATACAGAAATAAACAGTTTTTCAAAAACACGGTCTAAGTCATGTTTGAGTCACTCAGTACCATTTGTGCTGTACTGCTTAATCAGGATGATAGGAACACTGTTGACACTTTTCAGCAAGTTGCAATCATGAAATACAGAAATAAAAAGTTTTTCAAATCAAGGTCTAAATCATGTTTGATGCACTCTGTAAGTACCATTTGTGCTGTACTGCTTAATCAGGATGATAGGAACACTGTTGACACTTTTCAGCAAGTTGCAATCATGTAATACAGAAATAAACAGTTTTTCAAAAACAAGGTCTAAGTCATGTTTGAGTCACTCAGTACCATTTGTGCTGTACTGCTTAATCAGGATGATAGGAACACTGTTGACACTTTTCAGCAAGTTGCAATCATGTAATACAGAAATAAACAGTTTTTCAAAAACACGGTCTAAGTCATGTTTGAGTTAATCTGTTAGTACAATTTTGCTGTACTGCTTAATCAGGATGATAGGAACACTGTTGACACTTTTCAGCAAGTTGCAATCATGTAATACAGAAATAAACAGTTTTTCAAAACAAGGTCTAAATCATGTTTGATGCACTCTGTAAGTACCATTTTGCTCTACTGCTTAAACTCAGGATGAAAGGAACACTGTTGACACTTTTCAGCAAGTTGCAATCATGTAATACAGAAATAAACAGTTTTTCAAAAACACGGTCTAAGTCATGTTTGAGTCACTCTGTAAGTACCATTTTGCTGTACTGCTTAATCAGGATGATAGGAACACTGTAGACACTTTTCAGCAAGTTGCAATCATGTAATACAGAAATAAACAGTTTTTCAAAACAAGGTCTAAATCATGTTTGATGCACTCTGTAAGTACCATTTGTGCTGTACTGCTTAATCAGGATGATAGGAACACTGTTGACACTTTTCAGCAAGTTGCAATCATGTAATACAGAAATAAACCGTTTTTCAAAAACACGGTCTAAGTCATGTTTGAGTCACTCAGTACCATTTGTGCTGTACTGCTTTAATCAGGATGATAGGAACACTGTTGACACTTTTCAGCAAGTTGCAATCATGAAATACAGAAAAAAAAAGTTTTTCAAATCAAGGTCTAAATCATGTTTGATGCACTCTGTAAGTACCATTTGTGCTGTACTGCTTAATCAGGATGATAGGAACACTGTTGACACTTTTCAGCAAGTTGCAATCATGTAATACAGAAATAAACAGTTTTTCAAAAACAAGGTCTTAGTCATATTTGAGTCACTCAGTACCATTTTGCTGTACTGCTTAATCAGGATGATAGGAACACTGTTGACACTTTTCAGCAAGTTGCAATCATGAAATACAGAAATAAAACGTTTTTCAAATCAAGGTCTAAATCATGTTTGATGCACTCTGTAAGTACCATTTGTGCTGTACTGCTTAATCAGGATGATAGGAACACTGTTGACACTTTTCAGCAAGTTGCAATCATGTAATACAGAAATAAACCGTTTTTCAAAACAAGGTCTAAGTCATGTTTGAGTCACTCTGTAAGTACAATTTTGCTCTACTGTTTAAACTCGATGAAAGGAACATTGTTGACACTTTTCAGCAAGTTGCAATCATGTAATACAGAAATAAACAGTTTTTCATAAACAAGGTCTAAATCATGTTTGAGTTAATCTGTTAGTACAATTTTGCTGTACTGCTTAATCAGGATGATAGGAACACTGTTGACACTTTTCAGCAAGTTGCAATCATGTAATACAGAAATAAACAGTTTTTCAAAAACACGGTCTAAGTCATGTTTGAGTCACTCTGTAAGTACCATTTTGCTGTACTGCTTAATCAGGATGATAGGAACACTGTTGACACTTTTCAGCAAGTTGCAATCATGAAATACAGAAATAAACAGTTTTTCAAAACAAGGTCTAAATCATGTTTGATGCACTCTGTAAGTACCATTTGTGCTGTACTGCTTAATCAGGATGATAGGAACACTGTTGACACTTTTCAGCAAGTTGCAATCATGTAATACAGAAATAAACCGTTTTTCAAAAACAAGGTCTAAGTCATGTTTGAGTCACTCTGTTAGTACCATTTTGCTGTACTGCTTAATCAGGATGATAGGAACACTGTTGACACTTTTCAGCAAGTTGCAATCATGTAATACAGAAATAAACAGTTTTTCAAAAACACGGTCTAAGTCATGTTTGAGTCACTCAGTACCATTTGTGCTGTACTGCTTAATCAGGATGATAGGAACACTGTTGACACTTTTCAGCAAGTTGCAATCATGAAATACAGAAATAAACAGTTTTTCAAAACAAGGTCTAAATCATGTTTGATGCACTCTGTAAGTACCATTTGTGCTGTACTGCTTAATCAGGATGATAGGAACACTGTTGACACTTTTCAGCAAGTTGCAATCATGTAATACAGAAATAAACAGTTTTTCAAAAACACGGTCTAAGTCATGTTTGAGTCACTCTGTAGTACCATTTTGCTGTACTGCTTAATCAGGATGATAGGAACACTGTTGACACTTTTCAGCAAGTTGCAATCATGAAATACAGAAATAAACAGTTTTTCAAAACAAGGTCTAAATCATGTTTGATGCACTCTGTAAGTACCATTTGTGCTGTACTGCTTAATCAGGATGATAGGAACACTGTTGACACTTTTCAGCAAGTTGCAATCATGTAATACAGAAATAAACAGTTTTTCAAAAACAAGGTCTAAGTCATGTTTGAGTCACTCTGTTAGTACCATTTTGCTGTACTGCTTAATCAGGATGATAGGAACACTGTTGACACTTTTCAGCAAGTTGCAATCATGAAATACAGAAATAAACAGTTTTTCAAATCAAGGTCTAAATCATGTTTGATGCACTCTGTAAGTACCATTTGTGCTGTACTGCTTAATCAGGATGATAGGAACACTGTTGACACTTTTCAGCAAGTTGCAATCATGTAATACAGAAATAAACAGTTTTTCAAAAACAAGGTCTTAGTCATATTTGAGTCACTCAGTACCATTTTGCTGTACTGCTTAATCAGGATGATAGGAACACTGTTGACACTTTTCAGCAAGTTGCAATCATGAAATACAGAAATAAAACGTTTTTCAAATCAAGGTCTAAATCATGTTTGATGCACTCTGTAAGTACCATTTGTGCTGTACTGCTTAATCAGGATGATAGGAACACTGTTGACACTTTTCAGCAAGTTGCAATCATGTAATACAGAAATAAACCGTTTTTCAAAAACAAGGTCTAAGTCATGTTTGAGTCACTCTGTAAGTACCATTTTGCTGTACTGCTTAATCAGGATGATAGGAACACTGTTGACACTTTTCAGCAAGTTGCAATCATGTAATACAGAAATAAACAGTTTTTCAAAACAAGGTCTAAATCATGTTTGATGCACTCTGTAAGTACCATTTGTGCTGTACTGCTTAATCAGGATGATAGGAACACTGTTGACACTTTTCAGCAAGTTGCAATCATGTAATACAGAAATAAACAGTTTTTCAAAAACACGGTCTAAGTCATGTTTGAGTCACTCTGTAAGTACCATTTTGCTGTACTGCTTAATCAGGATGATAGGAACACTGTTGACACTTTTCAGCAAGTTGCAATCATGTAATACAGAAATAAACAGTTTTTCAAAAACACGGTCTAAGTCATGTTTGAGTCACTCAGTACCATTTGTGCTGTACTGCTTAATCAGGATGATAGGAACACTGTTGACACTTTTCAGCAAGTTGCAATCATGAAATACAGAAATAAACAGTTTTTCAAAACAAGGTCTAAATCATGTTTGATGTCACTCTGTAAGTACCATTTTGCTGTACTGCTTAATCAGGATGATAGGAACACTGTTGACACTTTTCAGCAAGTTGCAATCATGTAATACAGAAATAAACAGTTTTTCAAAAACAAGGTCTAAGTCATGTTTGAGTCACTCAGTACCATTTTGCTGTACTGCTTAATCAGGATGATAGGAACACTGTTGACACTTTTCAGCAAGTTGCAATCATGAAATACAGAAATAAAAAGTTTTTCAAATCAAGGTCTAAATCATGTTTGATGCACTCTGTAAGTACCATTTGTGCTGTACTGCTTAATCAGGATGATAGGAACACTGTTGACACTTTTCAGCAAGTTGCAATCATGTAATACAGAAATAAACAGTTTTTCAAAAACAAGGTCTAAGTCATGTTTGAGTCACTCTGTAAGTACCATTTTGCTGTACTGCTTAATCAGGATGATAGGAACACTGTTGACACTTTTCAGCAAGTTGCAATCATGTAATACAGAAATAAACAGTTTTTCAAAAACACGGTCTAAGTCATGTTTGAGTCACTCAGTACCATTTGTGCTGTACTGCTTAATCAGGATGATAGGAACACTGTTGACACTTTTCAGCAAGTTGCAATCATGAAATACAGAAATAAAAAGTTTTTCAAATCAAGGTCTAAATCATGTTTGATGCACTCTGTAAGTACCATTTGTGCTGTACTGCTTAATCAGGATGATAGGAACACTGTTGACACTTTTCAGCAAGTTGCAATCATGTAATACAGAAATAAACCGTTTTTCAAAAACAAGGTCTAAGTCATGTTTGAGTCACTCAGTACCATTTTGCTGTACTGCTTAATCAGGATGATAGGAACACTGTTGACACTTTTCAGCAAGTTGCAATCATGAAATACAGAAATAAAACGTTTTTCAAATCAAGGTCTAAATCATGTTTGATGCACTCTGTAAGTACCATTTGTGCTGTACTGCTTAATCAGGATGATAGGAACACTGTTGACACTTTTCAGCAAGTTGCAATCATGTAATACAGAAATAAACCGTTTTTCAAAAACAAGGTCTAAGTCATGTTTGAGTCACTCTGTAAGTACCATTTTGCTGTACTGCTTAATCAGGATGATAGGAACACTGTTGACACTTTTCAGCAAGTTGCAATCATGAAATACAGAAATAAACAGTTTTTCAAAACAAGGTCTAAATCATGTTTGATGCACTCTGTAAGTACCATTTGTGCTGTACTGCTTAATCAGGATGATAGGAACACTGTTGACACTTTTCAGCAAGTTGCAATCATGTAATACAGAAATAAACAGTTTTTCAAAAACACGGTCTAAGTCATGTTTGAGTCACTCTGTAAGTACCATTTTGCTCTACTGTTTAAACTCGATGAAAGGAACATTGTTGACACTTTTCAGCAAGTTGCAATCATGAAATACAGAAATAAACAGTTTTTCAAAAACAAGGTCTAAGTCATGTTTGAGTCACTCAGTACCATTTTGCTGTACTGCTTAATCAGGATGATAGGAACACTGTTGACACTTTTCAGCAAGTTGCAATCATGAAATACAGAAATAAACAGTTTTTCAAAACAAGGTCTAAATCATGTTTGATGCACTCTGTAAGTACCATTTGTGCTGTACTGCTTAATCAGGATGATAGGAACACTGTTGACACTTTTCAGCAAGTTGCAATCATGTAATACAGAAATAAACAGTTTTTCAAAAACAAGGTCTAAGTCATGTTTGAGTCACTCTGTAGTACCATTTTGCTGTACTGCTTAATCAGGATGATAGGAACACTGTTGACACTTTTCAGCAAGTTGCAATCATGAAATACAGAAATAAAAAGTTTTTCAAATCAAGGTCTAAATCATGTTTGATGCACTCTGTAAGTACCATTTGTGCTGTACTGCTTAATCAGGATGATAGGAACACTGTTGACACTTTTCAGCAAGTTGCAATCATGTAATACAGAAATAAACAGTTTTTCAAAAACAAGGTCTAAGTCATGTTTGAGTCACTCTGTAGTACCATTTTGCTGTACTGCTTAATCAGGATGATAGGAACACTGTTGACACTTTTCAGCAAGTTGCAATCATGTAATACAGAAATAAACAGTTTTTCAAAAACACGGTCTAAGTCATGTTTGAGTCACTCAGTACCATTTGTGCTGTACTGCTTAATCAGGATGATAGGAACACTGTTGACACTTTTCAGCAAGTTGCAATCATGAAATACAGAAATAAAACGTTTTTCAAATCAAGGTCTAAATCATGTTTGATGCACTCTGTAAGTACCATTTGTGCTGTACTGCTTAATCAGGATGATAGGAACACTGTTGACACTTTTCAGCAAGTTGCAATCATGTAATACAGAAATAAACCGTTTTTCAAAAACAAGGTCTAAGTCATGTTTGAGTCACTCTGTAAGTACCATTTTGCTCTACTGTTTAAACTCGATGAAAGGAACATTGTTGACACTTTTCAGCAAGTTGCAATCATGTAATACAGAAATAAACAGTTTTTCAAAAACAAGGTCTAAGTCATGTTTGAGTCACTCTGTTAGTACAATTTTGCTGTACTGCTTAATCAGGATGATAGGAACACTGTTGACACTTTTCAGCAAGTTGCAATCATGTAATACAGAAATAAACAGTTTTTCAAAAACACGGTCTAAGTCATGTTTGAGTCACTCTGTAAGTACCATTTTGCTGTACTGCTTAATCAGGATGATAGGAACACTGTTGACACTTTTCAGCAAGTTGCAATCATGAAATACAGAAATAAACAGTTTTTCAAAAACAAGGTCTAAGTCATGTTTGAGTCACTCTGTAAGTACCATTTTGCTGTACTGCTTAATCAGGATGATAGGAACACTGTTGACACTTTTCAGCAAGTTGCAATCATGAAATACAGAAATAAACAGTTTTTCAAAACAAGGTCTAAGTCATGTTTGAGTCACTCTGTAAGTACCATTTTGCTGTACTGCTTAATCAGGATGATAGGAACACTGTTGACACTTTTCAGCAAGTTGCAATCATGTAATACAGAAATAAACAGTTTTTCAAAACAAGGTCTAAATCATGTTTGATGCACTCTGTAAGTACCATTTGTGCTGTACTGCTTAATCAGGATGATAGGAACACTGTTGACACTTTTCAGCAAGTTGCAATCATGTAATACAGAAATAAACAGTTTTTCAAAAACACGGTCTAAGTCATGTTTGAGTCACTCAGTACCATTTTGCTGTACTGCTTAATCAGGATGATAGGAACACTGTTGACACTTTTCAGCAAGTTGCAATCATGAAATACAGAAATAAAAAGTTTTTCAAATCAAGGTCTAAATCATGTTTGATGCACTCTGTAAGTACCATTTGTGCTGTACTGCTTAATCAGGATGATAGGAACACTGTTGACACTTTTCAGCAAGTTGCAATCATGTAATACAGAAATAAACAGTTTTTCAAAAACAAGGTCTAAGTCATGTTTGAGTCACTCAGTACCATTTGTGCTGTACTGCTTAATCAGGATGATAGGAACACTGTTGACACTTTTCAGCAAGTTGCAATCATGAAATACAGAAATAAAAAGTTTTTCAAATCAAGGTCTAAATCATGTTTGATGCACTCTGTAAGTACCATTTGTGCTGTACTGCTTAATCAGGATGATAGGAACACTGTTGACACTTTTCAGCAAGTTGCAATCATGTAATACAGAAATAAACAGTTTTTCAAAAACAAGGTCTAAGTCATGTTTGAGTCACTCTGTAAGTACCATTTTGCTCTACTGTTTAAACTCGATGAAAGGAACATTGTTGACACTTTTCAGCAAGTTGCAATCATGAAATACAGAAATAAACAGTTTTTCAAAACAAGGTCTAAATCATGTTTGATGCACTCTGTAAGTACCATTTGTGCTGTACTGCTTAATCAGGATGATAGGAACACTGTTGACACTTTTCAGCAAGTTGCAATCATGTAATACAGAAATAAACAGTTTTTCAAAAACACGGTCTAAGTCATGTTTGAGTCACTCAGTACCATTTTGCTGTACTGCTTAATCAGGATGATAGGAACACTGTTGACACTTTTCAGCAAGTTGCAATCATGTAATACAGAAATAAACCGTTTTTCAAAAACAAGGTCTAAGTCATGTTTGAGTCACTCTGTAAGTACCATTTTGCTCTACTGTTTAAACTCGATGAAAGGAACATTGTTGACACTTTTCAGCAAGTTGCAATCATGAAATACAGAAATAAACAGTTTTTCAAAAACAAGGTCTAAGTCATGTTTGAGTCACTCAGTACCATTTTGCTGTACTGCTTAATCAGGATGATAGGAACACTGTTGACACTTTTCAGCAAGTTGCAATCATGAAATACAGAAATAAACAGTTTTTCAAAACAAGGTCTAAATCATGTTTGATGCACTCTGTAAGTACCATTTGTGCTGTACTGCTTAATCAGGATGATAGGAACACTGTTGACACTTTTCAGCAAGTTGCAATCATGTAATACAGAAATAAACAGTTTTTCAAAAACAAGGTCTAAGTCATGTTTGAGTCACTCAGTACCATTTGTGCTGTACTGCTTTAATCAGGATGATAGGAACACTGTTGACACTTTTCAGCAAGTTGCAATCATGAAATACAGAAATAAAAAGTTTTTCAAATCAAGGTCTAAATCATGTTTGATGCACTCTGTAAGTACCATTTGTGCTGTACTGCTTAATCAGGATGATAGGAACACTGTTGACACTTTTCAGCAAGTTGCAATCATGTAATACAGAAATAAACAGTTTTTCAAAAACAAGGTCTAAGTCATGTTTGAGTCACTCAGTACCATTTTGCTGTACTGCTTAATCAGGATGATAGGAACACTGTTGACACTTTTCAGCAAGTTGCAATCATGAAATACAGAAATAAAATGTTTTTCAAATCAAGGTCTAAATCATGTTTGATGCACTCTGTAAGTACCATTTGTGCTGTACTGCTTAATCAGGATGATAGGAACACTGTTGACACTTTTCAGCAAGTTGCAATCATGTAATACAGAAATAAACCGTTTTTCAAAAACAAGGTCTAAGTCATGTTTGAGTCACTCTGTAAGTACCATTTTGCTGTACTGCTTAATCAGGATGATAGGAACACTGTTGACACTTTTCAGCAAGTTGCAATCATGTAATACAGAAATAAACAGTTTTTCAAAAACACGGTCTAAGTCATGTTTGAGTCACTCAGTACCATTTTGCTGTACTGCTTAATCAGGATGATAGGAACACTGTTGACACTTTTCAGCAAGTTGCAATCATGAAATACAGAAATAAACAGTTTTTCAAAACAAGGTCTAAATCATGTTTGATGCACTCTGTAAGTACCATTTGTGCTCTACTGCTTAAACTCAGGATGATAGGAACATTGTTGACACTTTTCAGCAAGTTGCAATCATGAAATACAGAAATAAACAGTTTTTCAAAAACAAGGTCTAAGTCATGTTTGAGTTAATCTGTTAGTACCATTTTGCTGTACTGCTTAATCAGGATGATAGGAACACTGTTGACACTTTTCAGCAAGTTGCAATCATGTAATACAGAAATAAACCGTTTTTCAAAAACAAGGTCTAAGTCATGTTTGAGTCACTCAGTACCATTTTGCTGTACTGCTTAATCAGGATGATAGGAACACTGTTGACACTTTTCAGCAAGTTGCAATCATGTAATACAGAAATAAACCGTTTTTCAAATCAAGGTCTAAATCATGTTTGATGCACTCTGTAAGTACCATTTGTGCTGTACTGCTTAATCAGGATGATAGGAACACTGTTGACACTTTTCAGCAAGTTGCAATCATGTAATACAGAAATAAACCGTTTTTCAAAAACAAGGTCTAAGTCATGTTTGAGTCACTCTGTAAGTACCATTTTGCTGTACTGCTTAATCAGGATGATAGGAACACTGTTGACACTTTTCAGCAAGTTGCAATCATGTAATACAGAAATAAACCGTTTTTCAAAAACACGGTCTAAGTCATGTTTGAGTCACTCTGTAAGTACCATTTTGCTGTACTGCTTAATCAGGATGATAGGAACACTGTTGACACTTTTCAGCAAGTTGCAATCATGTAATACAGAAATAAACCGTTTTTCAAAAACAAGGTCTAAGTCATGTTTGAGTATCTCTGTAAGTACCATTTTGCTGTACTGCTTAATCAGGATGATAGGAACACTGTTGACACTTTTCAGCAAGTTGCAATCATGAAATACAGAAATAAAAAGTTTTTCAAATCAAGGTCTAAATCATGTTTGATGCACTCTGTAAGTACCATTTGTGCTGTACTGCTTAATCAGGATGATAGGAACACTGTTGACACTTTTCAGCAAGTTGCAATCATGTAATACAGAAATAAACAGTTTTTCAAAAACACGGTCTAAGTCATGTTTGAGTCACTCAGTACCATTTTGCTGTACTGCTTAATCAGGATGATAGGAACACTGTTGACACTTTTCAGCAAGTTGCAATCATGAAATACAGAAATAAACAGTTTTTCAAAAACAAGGTCTAAGTCATGTTTGAGTCACTCAGTACCATTTTGCTGTACTGCTTAACCTCTATGGGCTAGGTGGGACGCTAGCGTGCCACCCGTGGTGCACTCCATCAACAGCAGGTGCATTTCAAGAGCGGCAAATTTGAATCCAAATAAATGTCAAAATTCAAATTTTTCAAACATACAACTATTTTACACCCTTTGAAAGATAAACATCTCCTTAATCTAACCACGTTTTACGATTTCAAAAAGGTTTTACGGCGAAAGCATAAATTTAGAGTATGTTAGGACAGTACATTTACAAGAGT
Source organism: Salmo salar (assembly GCF_965601325.2). NCBI lineage: Eukaryota > Metazoa > Chordata > Actinopteri > Salmoniformes > Salmonidae > Salmo > Salmo salar. Next base: position 49,432,820 of record NC_138292.1, on the reverse strand, counting down.
TGTGTGTAATGTTTTGTCAAGTCAAAGACAGGGTCACCAAAACCATAAAACCAGCTAAAATGATGCACTAACCTTTTACAATCTCCATCAGATGACACTCCTAGGACATTATGTTAGACAATGCATGCATTTTTAGTTCTATCAAGTTCATATTTATATCCAAAAACAGCGTTTTACTATGGCATTGATGTTGAGGAAATCGTTTCCCTCCAATAACCGGCAGTCGAGTCAGCGTCACAAATTAAATAATTAAAATTAGAAAACATTGGTAAAATATTATATTGTCATTTAAAGAATTATAGATTTACATCTCTTGAACGCAATCAACTTGCCAGATTTAAAAATAACCTTACTGGGAAATCACACTTTGCAATAATCTGAGCACTGCGCCCAGAAAAATACGCGTTGCGATACAGACTAGACGTCATGTTGGGGAGATCTAAAATCGAAAATACTATGTAAATAATCCATTACCTTTGATTCTCTTCATCAGATGTCACTTCCAGGTATCACAGGTCCATAACGAATGTAGTTTTGTTCAAAAAAGCTCATCATTTATGTCCAAAAATCTCCGTCTCGTTAGCACATGATGTAAGCCAGCCGGACTTCTCGTCATGAACGAGGGGAAAAAATATATTTCCGTTCGTTCAAACATGTCAAACGTTGTATAGCATAAATCATTAGGGCCTTTTTTAACCAGAACATGAATAATATTCAAGGTGGACGAATGCATACTCTTTTATAACGTATTGGAACGAGGGTACCCAACATGAACTCGCGCGCCAGGTGTCTAATGGGACATCATCGTTCCATGGCTCTTGTTCGGTCAGATCTCCCTCCAGAAGACTCAAAACACTTTGTAAAGGCTGGTGACATCTAGTGGAAGCAATAGGAAGTGCCAAAATATTCCTCAGCCCCTGTGCTTTTCAATGGGATAGGTTTAAAGGTAATACAACACATCAGGTATCCACTTCCTGTCAGAAAATGTCTCAGGGTTTTGCCTGCCAAATGAGTTCTGTTATACTCACAGACACCATTCAAACAGTTTTAGAAACTTTAGAGTGTTTTCTATCCATATATAATAAGTATATATATATTCTAGTTACTGGGTAGGATTAGTAACCAGATTAAATCGGGTACATTTTTTTTATCCAGACGTGCAAATGCTGCCCCCTAGCCCTAACAGGTTAATCAGGATGATAGGAACACTGTTGACACTTTTCAGCAAGTTGCAATCATGAAATACAGAAATAAACCGTTTTTCAAAAGAAGGTCTAAATCATGTTTGATGCACTCTGTAAGTACCATTTGTGCTGTACTGCTTAATCAGGATGATAGGAACACTGTTGACACTTTTCAGCAAGTTGCAAGTTGAACTCATTTGGCAGGCAAAAACCTGACAGGGTTTCAGGCAGGAAGTGGCCTGTCTGACAAGGTGTCGTTCTTCTTGTCTCTGTTTATTGAAGAGTGAGGATCTTAGCTGTCCCGTGACACTTCCTACGGCTGCCATAGGGTCTCAGAAGGCGGCAAAAAGCTGAATCGTGGCTTTGCAGGCTCTGGCTGAAAAAAAGTAGCGCGTTTGGGTAGTGGCTGGTTACAGTACTGTGAGACTCAGGCGCGTGCCCCCGTCGACCGAAAGCTTTGTTTACTTTCCTCAGTTTAGCTAAATGGACATTCCCGGTCGGAATATTATCGCTTTTCTACGAGAAAAATGGCATAAAAATGGATTTTAAACAGCGGTTGACATGCTTCGAAGTACGGTAATGAAATATTTAGATATTTTTTGTCACGAATTGCGCCATGCGCACGACCCTGATTTACCATTTCAGATAGTGTCTGGGACGCACGAACAAAACGCCGCTATTCGGATATAACGATGGATTATTTTGGACCAAACCAACATTTGTTATTGAAATAGCAGTCCTGGGAGTGCATTCTGACGAAGACAACAAAAGGTAATCAAACTTTTATAATAGTAAAGCTGATATTGGTGAGTGCTAAACTTGCCGGGTGTCTAAATAGCTAGCCCGTGATGCCTGGGCTATGTACTTAGAATATTGCAAAATGTGCTTTCACCAAAAAGCTATTTTAAAATCGGACATATCGAGTGCATAGAGGAGTTCTGTATCTATAATTCTTAAAATAATTGTTATGCTTTTTGTGAACGTTTATCGTGAGTAATTTAGTAAAATGTTAGCGAATTCCCCGGAAGTTTGCGGGGGGTATGCTAGTTCTGAACGTCACATGCTAATGTAAAAAGCTAGTTTTTGATATAAATATGAACTTGATTGAACAAAACATGCATGTATTGTATAACATAATATCCTAGGGTTGTCATCTGATGAAGATCATCAAAGGTGAGTGCTGCATTTAGCTGTCTTCTGGGTTTTTGTGACATTATATGCTAGCTTGAAAAATGGGTGTCTGATTATTTCTGGCTTGGTACTCTGCTGACAATAATCTAATGTTTTGCTTTCGTTGTAAAGCCTTTTTGAAATCGGACAGTGTGGTTAGATTAACCTGTTGGGGCTAGGGGGCAGTATTTTCACGGCTGGATAAAAAAATGTACCCGATTTAATCTGGTTACTAATCCTACCCAGTAACTAGAATATGCATAGACTTATTATATATGGATAGAAAACACCCTAAAGTTTCTAAAACTGTTTGAATGGTGTCTGTGAGTATAACAGAACTCATTTGGCAGGCAAAACCCTGAGACATTTTCTGACAGGAAGTGGATACCTGATGTGTTGAATTACCTTTAAGCCTATGCCATTGAAACACACAGGGGCTGATTAATGTTTTGGCACTTCCTATTGCTTCCACTAGATGTCACCAGCCTTTACAAAGTGTTTTGAATCTTCTACTATGAGATCTGACCGAACAAGAGCCTTGGAACGGTGATGGCCGATTAGACTCTGGCGCGCGAGGTCATGTTGGGTACCCTCGTTCCAAAACGTTTTAAAAGAGAATGCATTCGTCCACCTTGAATATTATTCATGTTCTGGTTAAAAAAGGCCCTAATGATTTATGCTATACAATGTTTGACATGTTTGAACGAACGTAAATATATTTTTTCCCCTCGTTCATGACGAGAAGTCCGGCTGGCTTAGATCATGTGCTAACAACACGGATCTTTTTGGATATAAATGATGAGCTTTTTTGAACAAAACTACATTCGTTATGGACCTGGGATCCCGGGAAGAGACATCTGATGAAGAGAATCAAAGGTAATGGATTATTTACATAGTATTTTCGATTTTAGATCTCTCCAACATGGCCGTTTGTCAGTATAGCAAAGCATATTTTTCTGGGCGCAGTGCTCAGATTATTGCAAAGTGTGATTTCCCAGTAAGGTTATTTTTAAATCTGGCAAGTTGATTGCGTTCAAGAGATGTAAATCTATAATTCTTTAAATGACAATATAATATTTTACCAATGTTTTCTAATTTTAATTATTTAATATGTGGTGCTGACTTGACTGCCGGTTATTGGAGGGAAACGATTTCCTCAACATCAATGCCATAGTAAAACGCTATTGTTGGATATAAATATGAACTTGATAGAACTAAAAATGCATGCATTGTCTAACATAATGTCCTAGGAGTGTCATCTGATGGAGATTGTAAAAGGTTAGTGCATCATTTTAGCTGGTTTTATGGTTTTGGTGACCCTGTCTTTGAATTGACAAAACATTACACACAGCTATTGTCAATGTACTCTCCTAACATAATCTAACTTTATGCTTTCTCCGTAAAACCTTTTTGAAATCGGACAACGTGGTTAGATTAAGGAGATGTTTATCTTTCAAAGGGTGTAAAATAGTTGTATGTTTGAAAAATTTGAATTTTGACATTTATTTGGTTTCAAATTTGCCGCTCTTGAAATGCACCTGCTGTTGATAGGGTGCACCACGGGTGGCACGCTAGCGTCCCACATAGCCCCAAGAAGTTAACGAGAGTCTTGTCTTTAAATAGCTGTAAAATAGTCATATGTTTGAGAAATTGAAGTAATAGGATTTTTAAGGTTTTGAAAATCGCGCCACAGGCTGCAAGTGGCTGTTACGTAGGTGGGACGAATTCGTCCCGCCTAGCCAATAGAGGTTAATCAGGATGATAGGAACACTGTTGACACTTTTCAGCAAGTTGCAATCATGTAATACAGAAATAAACAGTTTTTCAAAAACAAGGTCTAAGTCATGTTTGAGTCACTCAGTACCATTTTGCTGTACTGCTTAATCAGGATGATAGGAACACTGTTGACACTTTTCAGCAAGTTGCAATCATGTAATACAGAAATAAACAGTTTTTCAAAACAAGGTCTAAATCATGTTTGATGCACTCTGTAAGTAGCATTTGTGCTCTACTGCTTAATCAGTATGATAGGGACACTGTTGACACTTTTCAGCCAGTTGCAATCATGTAATACAGAAATAAACCGTTTTTCAAAAACAAGGTCTAAGTCATGTTTGAGTCACTCAGTACCATTTTGCTGTACTGCTTAATCAGGATGATAGGAACACTGTTGACACTTTTCAGCAAGTTGCAATCGTGTAATACAGAAATAAACCGTTTTTCAAAAACACGGTCTAAGTCATGTTTGAGTCACTCAGTACCATTTTTCTGTACTGCTTAATCAGGATGATAGGAACACTGTTGACACTTTTCAGCAAGTTGCAATCATGAAATACAGAAATAAACAGTTTTTCAAAACAAGGTCTAAATCATGGTTGATGCAGTCTGTAAGTACCATTTGTGCTGTACTGCTTTATCAGGATGATAGGAACACTGTTGACACTTTTCAGCAAGTTGCAATCATGTAATACAGAAATTAACAGTTTTTCAAAAACAAGGTCTAAGTCATGTTTGAGTATCTCTGTAAGTACCATTATGCTGTAATGCTTAATCAGGATGATAGGAACACTGTAGACAATTTTCAACAAGTTGCAATCATGAAATACAGAAATAAACAGTTTTTCAAAAACACGGTCTAAGTCATGTTTGAGTCACTCAGTACCATTTTGCTGTACTGCTTAATCAGGATCATAGGAACACTGTTGACACTTTTCAGCAAGTTGCAATCATGAAATACAGAAATAAACAGTTTTTCAAAACAAGGTCTAAATCATGGTTGATGCAGTCTGTAAGTAGCATTTGTGCTGTACTGCTTAATCAGGATGATAGGAACACTGTTGACACTTTTCAGCAAGTTGCAATCATGAAATTCAGAAATAAAATGTTTTTCAAATCAAGGTCTAAATCATGTTTGATGCACTCTGTAAGTACCATTTGTGCTGTACTGCTTAATCAGGATGATAGGAACACTGTTGACACTTTTCAGCAAGTTGCAATCATGTAATACAGAAATAAACAGTTTTTCAAAAACACGGTCTAAGTCATGTTTGAGTCACTCAGTACCATTTTGCTGTACTGCTTAATCAGGATGATAGGAACACTGTTGACACTTTTCAGCAAGTTGCAATCATGAAATACAGAAATAAACAGTTTTTCAAAACAAGGTCTAAATCATGGTTGATGCAGTCTGTAAGTACCATTTGTGCTGTACTGCTTAATCAGGATGATAGGAACACTGTTGACACTTTTCAGCAAGTTGCAATCATGAAATTCAGAAATAAAACGTTTTTCAAATCAAGGTCTAAATCATGTTTGATGCACTCTGTAAGTACCATTTGTGCTGTACTGCTTAATCAGGATGATAGGAACACTGTTGACACTTTTCAGCAAGTTGCAATCATGTAATACAGAAATAAACAGTTTTTCAAAAACACGGTCTAAGTCATGTTTGAGTCACTCAGTACCATTTTGCTGTACTGCTTAATCAGGATGAGAGGAACACTGTTGACACTTTTCAGCAAGTTGCAATCATGAAATACAGAAATAAACAGTTTTTCAAAACAAGGTCTAAATCATGGTTGATGCAGTCTGTAAGTACCATTTGTGCTGTACTGCTTAATCAGGATGATAGGAACACTGTTGACACTTTTCAGCAAGTTGCAATCATGAAATACAGAAATAAACAGTTTTTCAAAACAAGGTCTAAATCATGGTTGATGCAGTCTGTAAGTACCATTTGTGCTGTACTGCTTAATCAGGATGATAGGAACACTGTTGACACTTTTCAGCAAGTTGCAATCATGAAATTCAGAAATAAAACGTTTTTCAAATCAAGGTCTAAATCATGTTTGATGCACTCTGTAAGTACCATTTGTGCTGTACTGCTTAATCAGGATGATAGGAACACTGTTGACACTTTTCAGCAAGTTGCAATCATGTAATACAGAAATAAACAGTTTTTCAAAAACACGGTCTAAGTCATGTTTGAGTCACTCAGTACCATTTTGCTGTACTGCTTAATCAGGATGATAGGAACACTGTTGACACTTTTCAGCAAGTTGCAATCATGAAATACAGAAATAAACAGTTTTTCAAAACAAGGTCTAAATCATGGTTGATGCAGTCTGTAAGTACCATTTGTGCTGTACTGCTTAATCAGGATGATAGGAACACTGTTGACACTTTTCAGCAAGTTGCAATCATGAAATTCAGAAATATTTTTTTTTTCAAATCAAGGTCTAAGTCATGTTTGAGTATCTCTGTAAGTACCGTTTTGCTGTACTGCTTAATCAGGATGATAGGAACACTGTCGACAATTTTCAACAAGTTGCAATCATGAAATACAGAAATAAACAGTTTTTCAAAAACACGGTCTAAGTCATGTTTGAGTCACTCAGTACCATTTTGCTGTACTGCTTAATCAGGATGATAGGAACACTGTTGACACTTTTCAACAAGTTGCAATCATGAAATACAGAAATAAACAGTTTTTCAAATCAAGGTCTAAATCATGTTTGATGCACTCTGTAAGTACCATTTGTGCTGTACTGCTTAATCAGGATGATAGGAACACTGTTGACACTTTTCAGCAAGTTGCAATCATGTAATACAGAAATAAACCGTTTTTCAAAAACAAGGTCTAAGTCATGTTTGAGTCACTCTAAGTACCATTTGGCTCTACTGTTTAAACTCGATGAAAGGAACATTGTTGACACTTTTCAGCAAGTTGCAATCATGAAATAAAGAAATAAACAGTTTTTCAAAAACACGATCTAAGTCATGTTTGAGTCACTCAGTACCATTTTGCTGTACTGCTTAATCAGGATGATAGGAACACTGTTGACACTTTTCAGCAAGTTGCAATCATGAAATACAGAAATAAACAGTTTTTCAAAACAAGGTCTAAATCATGGTTGATGCAGTCTGTAAGTAGCATTTGTGCTGTACTGCTTAATCAGGATGATAGGAACACTGTTGACACTTTTCAGCAAGTTGCAATCATGAAATTCAGAAATAAAACTTTTTTCAAATCAAGGTCTAAATCATGTTTGATGCACTCTGTAAGTACCATTTGTGCTGTACTGCTTAATCAGGATGATAGGAACACTGTTGACACTTTTCAGCAAGTTGCAATCATGTAATACAGAAATAAACCGTTTTTCAAAAACAAGGTCTAAATCATGTTTGAGTTCATCTGTTAGTACCATTTTGCTGTACTGCTAAATCAAGATGATAGGAACACTGTTGACACTTTTCAACAAGTTGCAATCATGTAATACAGAAATAAACCGTTTTTCAAAAACAAGGTCTAAGTCATGTTTGAGTCACTCTGTAAGTACCATTTGGCTCTACTGTTTAAACTCGATGAAAGGAACATTGTTGACAGTTTTCAGCAAGTTGCAATCATGAAATACAGAAATAAACAGTTTTTCAAAAACACGGTCTAAGTCATGTTTGAGTCAGTCAGTACCATTTTGCTGTACTGGTTAATCAGTATGATAGGAACACTGTTGACACTTTTCAGCAACCTGCAATCATGAAATACAGAAATAAACAGTTTTTCAAAACAAGGTCTAAATCATGGTTGATGCAGTCTGTAAGTACCATTTGTGCTGTACTGCTTAATCAGGATGATAGGAACACTGTTGACACTTTTCAGCAAGTTGCAATCATGAAATTCAGACATAAAATTTTTTTCAAATCAAGGTCTAAGTCATGTTTGAGTATCTCTGTAAGTACCGTTTTGCTGTACTGCTTAATCAGGATGATAGGAACACTGTCGACAATTTTCAACAAGTTGCAATCATGAAATACAGAAATAAACAGTTTTTCAAAAACACGGTCTAAGTCATGTTTGCGTCAAACAGTACCATTTGTGCTGTACTGCTTAATCAGGATGATAGGAACACTTGACACTTTTCAGCAAGTTGCAATCATGTAATACAGAAATAAACCGTTTTTCAAAAACAAGGTCTAAGTCATGTTTGAGTATCTCTGTAAGTACCATTTTGCTGTAATGCTTAATCAGGATGATAGGAACACTGTAGACAATTTTCAACAAGTTGCAATCATGAAATACAGAAATGAACAGTTTTTCAAAAACACGGTCTAAGTCATGTTTGAGTCACTCAGTACCATTTTGCTGTACTGCTTAATCAGGATGATAGGAACACTGTTGACACTTTTCAGCAAGTTGCAATCATGAAATACAGAAATAAACAGTTTTTCAAAACAAGGTCTAAATCATGGTTGATGCAGTCTGTAAGTAGCATTTGTGCTGTACTGCTTAATCAGGATGATAGGAACACTGTTGACAATTTTCAGCAAGTTGCAATCATGAAATTCAGAAATAAAACGTTTTTCAAATCAAGGTCTAAATCATGTTTGATGCACTCTGTAAGTACCATTTGTGCTGTACTGCTTAATCAGGATGATAGGAACACTGTTGACACTTTTCAGCAAGTTGCAATCATGTAATACAGAAATAAACCGTTTTTCAAAAACAAGGTCTAAGTCATGTTTGAGTCACTCTAAGTACCATTTGGCTCTACTGTTTAAACTCGATGAAAGGAACATTGTTGACACTTTTCAGCAAGTTGCAATCATGAAATAAAGAAATAAACAGTTTTTCAAAAACACGGTCTAAGTCATGTTTGAGTCACTCAGTACCATTTTGCTGTACTGCTTAATCAGGATGATAGGAACACTGTTGACACTTTTCAGCAAGTTGCAATCATGAAATACAGAAATAAACAGTTTTTCAAAAACAAGGTCTAAGTCATGTTTGAGTCACTCACTACCATTTTGCTGTACTGCTTAATCAGGATGATAGGAACACTTTTGACACTTTTCAGCAAGTTGCAATCATGTAATACAGAAATAAACCGTTTTTCAAAAACAAGGTCGAAGTCATATTTGAGTCACTTAGTACCATTTTGCTGTACTGCTTAATCAGGATGATAGGAACACTGTTGACACTTTTCAGCAAGTTGCAATCATGTAATACAGAAATAAACCGTTTTTCAAAAACAAGGTCTAAATCATGTTTGAGTTACTCTGTTAGTACCATTTGTGCTGTACTTCTTAACCAGTTAGGGCTAGGGGGCAGTATTGACACGGCTGGATAAAAAACGTACCCGATTTAATCTGGTTACTACTCCTGTCCAGTAACTGGAATATGCATATAATTATTGGCTTTGGATAGAAAACACTCCAAAGTTTCTAAAACTGTTTGAATGGTGTCTGTGAGTATAACAGAACTCAAATGGCAGGTCAAAACCTGAGAAGATTCTGTACAGGAAGTACCCTGTCTGACCATTTCTTGGCCTTCTTTGCCATCTCTATCCATTACAAAGGATCTCTGCTGTTACGTGACACTTCCTACGGCTGCCATAGGCTCTCAGAAGGCGGCAAAAAGCTGAATCGTGGCTTTGCAGGCTCTGGCTGAAACAAAGTAGCGCGTTTGGGTAGTGGCTGGTTACAGTACTGTGAGACTCAGGCTCGTGCCCGCGTCGACCGAAAGCTTTGTTTTCTTTCCTCTGTATAGCTAAAAGGAGATTCCCGGTCGGAATATTATCGCTTTTTTACGAGAAAAATAGCATAAAAATGGATTTTAAACAGCGGTTGACATGCTTCGAAGTACGGTAATGGAATATTTAGATTTTTTTTGTCACGAATTGCGCCATGCTCGCGACGCTGATTTACCATTTCGGATAGTGTCTGGAACGCACGAACAAAACGCCGCTATTTGGATATAACGATGGATTATTTTGGACCAAACCAACATTTGTTATTGAATTAGCAGTCCTGGGAGTGCATTCTGACGAAGACAACAAAGGTAATCAAACTTTTGTAATAGTAAATCTGATTTTGGTGAAGGCTAAACTTGCTGGGTGTCTAAATAGCTAGCCCGTGATGGCTGGGCTATGTACTTAGAATATTGCAAAATGTGCTTTCACCAAAAAGCTATTTTAAAATCGGACATATCGAGTGCATAGAGGAGTTCTGTATCTATAATTCTTAAAATAATTGTTATGCTTTTTGTGAACGTTTATCGTGAGTAATTTAGTAAATTGTTAGTAAATTCCCCGGAAGTTTGCGGGGGGTATGCTAGTTCTGAACGTCACATGCTAATGTAAAAAGCTGTTTTTTGATATAAATATGAACTTGATTGAACAAAACATGCACGTATTGTATAACATAATGTCCTAGGGTTGTCATCTGATGAAGATCATCAAAGGTTAGTGCTGCATTTAGCTGTGGTTTGGTTTTTTGTGACATTATATGCTAGCTTGAAAAATGGGTGTCTGATTATTTCTGGCTGGGTACTCTGTTGACATAATCTAATGTTTTGCTTTCGTTGTAAAGCCTTTTTTGAAATCGGACAGTGTGGTTAGATTAACGAGAGTCTTGTCTTTAAAATGCTGTAAAATCGTCATATGTTTGAGAAATTGAAGTAATAGTATTTCTAAGGTATTTGAAAATCGCGCCACGGGATTCAACTGGCTGTTGCGTAGGTGGGATGAATTCGTCCCGCCTAGCCCCTCTTGGGGCTAGGTGGGACGCTAGCGTGCCACCCGTGGTGCACTCCATCAACAGCAGGTGCATTTCAAGAGCGGCAAATTTGAATCCAAATAAATGTCAAAATTCAAATTTTTCAAAAATACAACTATGTTACACCATTTGAAAGATAAACATCTCCTTAATCTAACCACGTTTTACGATTTCAAAAAGGTTTTACGGCGAAAGCATAAATTTAGAGTATGTTAGGACAGTACATTTACAAGAGTTGTGTGTAATGTTTTGTCAAGTCAAAGACAGGGTCACCAAAACCATAAAACCAGCTAAAATGATACACTAACCTTTTACAATCTCCATCAGATGACACTCCTAGGACATTATGTTAGACAATGCATGCATTTTTAGTTCTATCAAGTTGATATTTATATCCAAAAACAGCGTTTTACTATGGCATTGATGTTGAGGAAATCGTTTCCCTCCAATAACCGGCAGTCAAGTCAGCGTCACAAATTAAATAATTAAAATTAGAAAACATTGGTAAAATATTATATTGTCATTTAAAGAATTATAGATTTACATCTTTTGAACGCAATCAACTTGCCAGATTTAAAAATAACCTTACTGGGAAATCACACTTTGCAATAATCTGAGCACTGTGCCCAGAAAAATACGCGTTGCGATACAGACTAGACGTCATGTTGGGGAGATCTAAAATCGAAAATACTATGTAAATAATCCATTACCTTTGATTCTCTTCATCAGATGTCACTTCCAGGTATCACAGGTCCATAACGAATGTAGTTTTGTTCAAAAAAGCTCATCATTTATGTCCAAAAATCTCCGTCTCGTTAGCACATGATGTAAGCCAGCCGGACTTCTCGTCATGAACGAGGGGAAAAAATATATTTCCGTTCGTTCAAACATGTCAAACGTTGTATAGCATAAATCATTAGGGCCTTTTTTAACCAGAACATGAATAATATTCAAGGTGGACGAATGCATACTCTTTTATAACGTATTGGAACGAGGGTACCCAACATGAAGTAGCGCGCCAGGTGTCTAATGGGACATCACCGTTCCATGGCTCTTGTTCGGTCAGATCTCCCTCCAGAAGACTCAAAACACTTTGTAAAGGCTGGTGACATCTAGTGGAAGCAATAGGAAGTGCCAAAATATTCCTAAACCCCTGTGTTTTTCAATGGGATAGGTTTAAAGTCAATACAACACATCAGGTATCCACTTCCTGTCAGAAAATGTCTCAGGGTTTTGCCTGCCAAATGAGTTCTGTTATACTCACAGACACCATTCAAACAGTTTTGGAAACTTTAGAGTGTTTTCTATCCATATATAATAAGTATATGCATATTCTAGTTACTGGGTAGGATTAGTAACCAGATTAAATCGGGTACATTTTTTTTATCCAGACGTGCAAATGCTGCCCCCTAGACCCAACAGGTTAACTTTCAAAGTGATGATGTCAGGCTACCACAGAGTCAATACGTCAATCTCTGTGAGGGGCAACAGAAGAATGATGGCCCTTCTGCGGGATATACACGAGTGCCCGAATAGGCACACCACCTATCACATCTATCTGTATAGGGCTCGCATGGAATGTGAATCATTTCTAAGAGCTGTATGTGCTGCTGCTGCCAAGGCTCCAGGAACGTCTTCTTCGGTGTCAAACGGCGCCAGCGACTTCAAACGACCAACCGAAGACGACTTTGATCAATCTCCAGGGTAAGGCAAACATCAAACTCTACAGCATCAGACTAGAATTGAAACTGGTCCTATGTGTCCCAAGAACATGATACTCATCTTGAACAAGGCACCGGTTTATAACATGGAAGACATCTGGTGCGCAATGAAGAATGTGGTGTGTCGTGTGTTGCTCTCTACCTTCCTGCCACTATGTGGAATAGATTGAATGGGGAGAAATATTAGCAAGATGATGGAAGGAGCAAGTGTGGAAGGGGCAAGAGGGGAAGGAGCAGGTGTGGATATAGGACAACCTGTAGCTGCCACTGATGAAGAGTCCGGTGTGGACATTGGACACCCTGCAGTGGGTGACATTTAGCAAACAGCCCAATATGTATTGCCAGGATATGGGACATGATGGTCTAAGCCTAGGGTAGAGCAAGCTTGCTTTTATTATGTATCACTTCTATTGTTGAGAATATAACCATGTCAATGTACAATTGTGTCTGCATCCATTGCAAATGAACAATAATAAACGAATGAAATGCTACAGCAGTGTGTGTGTGTGTGTGTGTGTGTGTGTGTGTGTGTGTGTGTGTGTGTGTGTGTGTGTGTGTGTGTGTGTGTGTGTAATAAAACTCATGGACACAATGTGCATCTGGTAACATCATGTATTTCATGGACAACTACAGCAGAAAGTGTTCACAAGCATTTATTTTGTCATTTGGAGCCATGTGTTGTCATCTGGAGCCAACTCTGGTTAACCTCTTATGGCTAGGGGGCAGTATTTTCACGGCTGGATAAAAAACGTACCCGATTTAATCTGGTTACTAATCCTACCCAGTAACTAGAATATGCATATACTTATTATATATGGATAGAAAACACCCTAAAGTTTCTAAAACTGTTTGAATGGTGTCTGTGAGTATAACAGAACTCAAATGACAGGTCAAAACCTGAGAGATTCCTTTACAGGAAGTGGCCTGTCTGACCATTTCTGGAACTTCTTTGCCATCTCTATCTTTTACAAAGGATCTCTGCTCTAACGTGACACTTCCTACGTCGTCCATAGGCGCTCAGAGCCCGGGAAAAAACAGAATGTCGTCATCCCAGCCCCAGGCTGAAACACATTATCTCAAACATATGACTATTTTACAGCTATTTAAAGACAAGACTCTCGTTAATCTAACCACACTGTCCGATTTCAAAAAGGCTTTACAACGAAAGCAAAACATTAGATTATGTCAGCAGAGTACCAAGCCAGAAATAATCAGACACCCATTTTTCAAGCCAGCATATAATGTCACCAAAACCCAGAAGACAGCTAAATGCAGCACTCACCTTTGATGATCTTCATCAGATGACAACCCTAGGACATTATGTTATACAATACATGCATGTTTTGTTCAATCAAGTTCATATTTATATCAAAAACCAGCTTTTTACATTAGCATGTGAGGTTCAGAACTAGCATACCCCCCGCAAACTTCCGGGGAATTCGCTAACATTTTACTAAATTACTCACGATAAACGTTCACAAAAAGCATAACAATTATTTTAAGAATTATAGATACAGACCTCCTCTATGCACTCGATATGTCCGATTTTAAAATAGCTTTTTGGTGAAAGCACATTTTGCAATATTCTAAGTACATAGCCCAGGCATCACGGGCTAGCTATTTAGACACCTGGCAAGTTTAGCACTCACCAATATCAGATTTACTATTATAAAAGTTTGATTAACTTTTGTTGTCTTCGTCAGAATGCACTCCCAGGACTGCCACTTCAATAACAAATGTTGGGTTGGTCCAAAATAATCCATCGTTATATCCGAATAGCGACGTTTTGTTCGTGCGTCCCAGACACTATCCGAATGGTAAAGAAGGGTCGTGCGCATGGCGCAATTCGTGACAAAAAAATTCGAAATATTCCATTACCGTACTTCGAAGCATGTCAACCGCTGTTTAAAATCAATTTTTATGCCATTTTTCTCGTAGAAAAGCGATAATATTCCGACAGGGAATCTCCTTTTCGGCAAACAGAGGAAAAAAATCACAAAGACGGGGGCGGCCAGGTCACGCGCCTAAGCCCACAGTCCCTTGATCGGCCACTTGAGAAAGGCGATAATGTGTTTCAGCCTGGGGCTGGAATGACGACATTCTGTTTTTTCCCGGGCTCTGAGCGCCTATGGACGACGTGGGAAATGTCACGTTAGAGCAGAGATCCTTAGTAAAAGATAGAGATGGAAAAGAAGTTCCAGAAATGGTCAGACAGGCCACTTCCTGTAAAGGAATCTCTCAGGTTTTGACCTGCCATTTGAGTTCTGTTATACTCACAGACACCATTCAAACAGTTTTAGAAACTTTAGGGTGTTTTCTATCCATATGTAATAAGTATATGCATATTCTAGTTACTGGGTAGGAGTGGTAACCAGATTAAATCGGGTATGTTTTTTATCCAGCCGTGTCAATACTGCCCCCTAGCCCTAACAGGCTAAGTAACCGCGATTGTCACGGTTGACTCTCAGTATTATCTTTTCCTGGTGATACACAGTCCGTGTGTTGCAAAAGGAGCTAACGTTTTTCACGGGTACACCAGAGTACTCCGCTGAGTAAACGTTCAGTCTGGGTCCATGAAAGGTGCCTTTCGGGCCTAGTCTAGATTCTTTCAGGTGTCTTTTATCATAGGCTTCCTTAGGTGCATTCGGAGACATTGCCTTTCTGACAACCCCCCCGTAATACAAGGGAGCAGAGCACTGGAAAGTCTCCCCTCCCAGCACGCACTTGTTGAAAGTGAGTTAGTTTAGTGGTTCTATTGCTGCCGTGCCTTCCAGTATTACGGACCGCAGCGGGTCCTTGTTGAAGTCCAAGGTGAATATCAATCTTGGCATAGGTGGCTGATCTTCACTGCTTTCATTGGCAAACTGGCCGAAAGCATTCACATCCTCGAATTCTCCTTTCTCGTACGCCTCCACCATCGCTTCACCCAACTGATCCCAAAAGCCTGAGTGAGACCTTGGAGCGTATAGGGCAAGGATATCATATACCGCTTCAAGTGGAACTGTGACAGAACCTACTTTCTTGTAATGATTCGAGGCTCCTCTCCTGATATGCGGAGCGTTGTGGTTCGTGGCGTATCTGTACGTACACAGCTTGTAAGTCGTTATAGCAGGGTTCGTACCCTGCCGAGCCGGGACCTTGCATGTGGAGCACAGCAAAAGCATCCCGTTCGCAACCTCGTTGCCACCCTTGATCTCTTTATCAGAGAAAAACATAGCATCTATACCCGAAATGGACATGTGTCCATTTGACAAACTAGTCTTCAGCTGCTGCTCATGGATCTGGGTTAAGATGTACCCTAGCACCTTGCAGGCAAAGTGACCCTGTATGTCGACCGCACGGGGACATATGTCCGGAAGACAGGCCGAAGTGCACAGCTTGTAGACAGCGTTGGTCTCTAGGCAGATCTGTCCGAAGGAAAGCTGGTTCAGAGCTTTCAGCCTGTTCCCGTTCATCTGCTTCATGTAAGCCCTCAAGTGGGGATAATCCTTCTCATCTGGAATCTCTGTCCACGGAGGGATCCATATGTCAAAGACAAAGTGACACGCCAACTTCATGGCCTCAGCAAACACAAGCTGGTTGATACAGAACGAAACCCTCCGACTGATGACTCCAGTGCACACAATGTGACTCGCGTATAATGCTGCAAGGCATGCGTCCCTGCTAGTGTCGAACCTCACACCGAACTGCGTTATCTCGGACTCTGCAATCATGGTCGCTGACTGTATCAGGTTCTGCCTATACAGACACACTGCAGCTATACGGTCCATCTTGAGTTTGACTACTGTGTCCTGTATCTGATTGGTGCTACGTGTGCGAGTTACATGCTCGGGAAACTCAGATTCCATGATCAGACACCGGTCGGCCCATGCGTCGCTCACAAAGCCCATGGTGTTGGTGTTCCACACAAAGCCGCAGTTGTGGACAGCGTGGTACTTCACAGTGTCCACCTTGCCGCTGCTCACCCTCAGATTGCATGATCAGACACCGGTCGGCCCAAGCGTCGCTCACAAAGCCCATGGTGTTGGCGTTCCACACAAAGCCGCAGTTGTGGACAGCGTGGTACTTCACAGTGTCCACCTTGCCGCTGCTCATGTCTCTGGTTACCACATCGCTCTCCAGTACGCTGGTGTCTAACAGGTTCTTGAACGTATTGGGGATCACGTTGGACTCTTTGTCGACTGATTTCATGTTCTTCTCGTGGGTTATATCATGACTACACACGAGTTCCTCTTCTGCTTGTACTTGAAAGATTGCGGGGTGAAAGACGTCAGCGTCTCTATGCAGCCTTTTACTGTCCTGAACTGGTAGTTTAGAATGTTGTTTGCGTAACTCTTACCTTCGCCGGGACCCGTGACGTTTAAGAGCATAATCCGTTCGATGGTGTACCTGGGAGCGGTGTTGGTGATAATGTAATTGAACGTTGTAGACGCCTGAAACAACCTGCCCAATTGAAGGCTGTCACAGAACAAGTAGCGCACCAATGCTTGGTCATACACGTTCAACGGATTCAGAGGGTCCGAATGCTCCGGATATTCATCGGCGTCGCCAGGCGCCAGGTAAAACGACTCGTGTATCTCGGTGAGGTCGTGACCGAGAGACAAGCTCGAGATTCTCATTCTGTCGTCTATCACGTCTGTCAAACCTTGGTATAGTGACTCTTTCTCACTGAACTGGTGCCTGACAAGGATATTGAACACCATATCCGCTATGCTCTCAAACTGTCTGCGGCCTCTGTACCTGACTTTCATTTCCTTGCTGAGGCGCTCCAGTTTACCCAGATGAGGGTACAGGTGCGCAAAGTAGTAGCTGTGGTCGTCTTTACTCACAATGAAGGGGTGATGATCTGAGGCGTTGTAGAAACACGAATATGCGGTCTGACACTCTCCGCTACACGCTCCAATGCGGTCCTGGGTGAGCCTTGTCTTGCAATGACACTGTCCATTCTTCAGCAAAGACGCAATAGCTTTAGTCCTGCGTCTACTCTTTACGTCACATAACACCCTGGCAATGCGGCTCTTGGTGATGGCCATGTGCCTGTGGATCAGAGAGTTGACAAATAGGTCCGGGTTCTCCCTGTCAATGAGTTTCTCCACAGAGTACCTGAATACCAAGAGACCTCTGATGTCAACCTCCATGCCTCCCGAGGACCTGTTGAGATCGATCGTGAAACGTTTCAGTCTTTCCACAAATCTCATATCCTCTGGAATGGTCGAGTTGTAGCCCGTTTCAACAACCTTCTGTTTCAGCCATTGCACGCTCGTCAGTTTAGACATGATTGCTAGGAACAAGTTCTTGGATTCACCTTTGCTTGTACTGTCTGTGATTCTCCCTATGGAGGTCTCCAGAACATTGAGATTTAGGTCCATTATAGACTCTGGTAAGAAAAACACCTGCCTCCCTGACTGACAGGCTGGGGTGTACATGGAACCCTGTAGTTCCTTCACCTTCTTCCTATCCACCTTGGTAGCATTCAGTGTATCACTGCGGATATCCACCCAGTCGAACATGGAGCCTAGCTCTCTCTTGCTGTCTCTCATCACTATCATAGCATTGTTGATGGATGATGCCCTTTTCCTAACCAATTGCAGTCGCATGAAAGCGTTGAACGCCTCCTCAAAGGCTTCTGTCATATCAGTGTCAGTTGCTTGATGTGGGGACGTTTCGTCTCTGGTGTCAGACCTGGCGTCATCTCCTCTGAACACGTCCATGTTCACACTCATGTTCATGAGACTGAGCAACTGGGTACTGGACACATCCCCATCCGTATCACCAGAGGCGGCCAGTGTGCTTAACGGGGACTGTACATCGAGGCTAGACGACGGCATATTTGTTTCACATGGCTCCTCATTACTCATGTCTAGGACAAAACAGAATAGGCGCCCCTGAGCAAAATCCTCTCTGATAGGTGGTGACATACTGCAGAAATCTGTGTTCTCCAGAGTTACTTGGAGAACCTCGCCTTTGCAGCAATATGTCAGGTAAAGGAGAAAGTGGAACGTAGCTCTGTCCTTTGGTGGCAAAGCACCGAAAGACAGCTCATCGTGTAGTATGTCAGTGTCAACCGCTAAGAAGAAGGCTCTCCTGTTTGAAGGCACCTTCACTCTTTCTAACACAGCTGTATTTGCTTGTCTGTGAGGCAAGCCATTACAATTGACTGACACCGTTGGATTTTTCTTAGTGGCCATGCTTTGATAGTGTTGTCTTCTCTGGTCTAACACAATTGAGAGCTCTAGAGCTCTAGACCTAGGTGAGCCTACTTCCTAACCCCTTGGCATACATGTTACACTAAACCTAATGTACTTGACAGGGTAGCTTTTGAAGTTTCACAATGTCTCACACTTGGGTGAGTCATTAGTGGCATGCTATGTGAACCCTGGCTGGCTAGTTAATCTGTAACTGGATTCAGCTCTGCTAGGATGAGCCAGCTGTGCTTGGGCACCTCAGACTTGATCACAACTGGATAATTCAGCTCTGCTAGGATGAGCCAGCTGTGCTCGGGCACCACAGACTTGGTCACAAATGGGTAATTCAGCTCTGCTCGGATGAGCCAGCTGTGCTCGGGCACCTCAGACTTGGTCACAAATGGGTAATTCAGCTCTGCTCGGATGAGCCAGCCCTTGTTGTGTAGGTCTGTACTTGGTTTAGATTAAGATCTTTCATTCTTTGCTCTCCATATGCTCCTTAGTTGAACACCTTGATATCTTAGCATCAGTTGGATGCTTGATACTATACAAAGGATGTCCGGTTGTCACTGAACAGTAGTTCTATGAAAAGATGTGACTACACTCTGTAAAATAAAGTCCCCTAGGTCTCTTGAGTAACAATCATGAACAAAGCCGTGCCTTTCGTCGATTACTTTCCTGACATCTACCCTGAGCGTAAACCCTGACCTTGAGCCTAATCTGGTGGGGGTGATGATCAAGTCTGTCCTCTTTAACAGACAGGAGGAGGCGCTGTTATGCAGAGGGTTGGTGGTGCAGGCTCGAGATATCAACATCTACACTACGGTACACTTCAAAGTTACTGGTATAGCTCCTGTTGTGGGTTATGACCTAGACTTAGGTCTCGATCAGGATGGCAAGGAAGAGACCTGGGAGCTGGTTGGTAGAACTTGGTCTAAACACTTTGCTGCTGAGCCAGTGAACATCCACGTTCTCCATGATGACATTAAACGGCAAGTAAATGCTCTCGTTTTCCCGCTTAAATGTATATCCTTGGCCAAAAGGTATGTGGAATCTGTAAGGGGAGCACTCACTTTCGGAGACTTCTGCCCCGATAAGGGCTACTACATTGCTCGAGACGGTAACACGCCTGCCTTGTGCTCCGATGTCATGTTCGGTAGGGTCTATTTCATGTCTGCAAACAAGCTGAACCAGGTGCTCTCAGTGTCCGAACTCATCTATGATCACGACCTGTCTGAGGCTGAGACTAAGGTCTTTGACAGTAAACACGTGGCCTATTTCTACAAGGCAGCGTGTCTGGACATTGAGACCGTGTTTGACAAAGCATACCGAGATATGTCCCTAAGATGCGACTCATTCGCCTACAGGTTCCCCTACTGCACTGAGTGTACGGTCGAGGGCATGACAGAGTACAGGAGTAAGCTGGTTCACATGCTAAACACTGGCAGGTCACAATTGCCAAAATATAGTAAGCACGTCTCTATCCCTACTCTATCGCCTGACATGCCAGGTCAGCAGCACGAGATAACCTGCATCTCTCTCGTGATACTCAACTCCCACATACCCAAGACTTCACCTGACCACCACAGGAAGAAGCTGATAGTTGTCTATAATAAATGTAAGGTAACACACAACCGTCACCCAGAGGCTGACCACGAACTAGCCAGGGGTGCCGGTATAGACGATGTCACAAGGATTATGTTTTATCCGTGCTCCGGAGAACTCACAGTCCTGGAGAAGACGATCAAACTGTTGTACAAGTACGGCATAGAACTGCTGTACGTGTTCAACGCCGAATTCGATGTGAGAGTGATCGAGCAGCGTGTGCATTTTTACACTCAATCGAATTACACCAAGTTCCGAGACTCCGTTACCCAGGAACGAGGAACCTCGCTACTGCGAGCCTGGTACGGCCTCTTTGTCACCAAGGCCCTGGCCCATGACATGGTACCGTTCTTCCAGTTTGAAAACGTACGTTACCTTGATATGTACAAGGAGATGCTGAAGAACGTAGGCTCTGTGTTGCTCAATGGAACCTTGACCGAGTACAAGCTCCACCTGATATCTGTGCACATCCAAACGTTCAACAAAGAGAAGGCCAAGCTGGGCCACTTCAAGATGAACAGCTGCGGTATGAACATCATAGATCTGTACAGGATGGCAGGGACCAGAGATATAAAGTTTGCGTGTACCAGCATGAAGTTGAACGAGGTGGCACCCTTTGTCATCTCCAAGGTCAGGAAGCTACACAGAAAGGCCCCAAAGGACACCAGAAAGCTTTGCAAGCTAGCTGACGTGGGTTACTCTAGCATGGACGAGGTGATCAGACTCGGAGGTAGGAGTCTATTTGCTGTGCTCCTCTACAACTTGGTCGACTCACAGCTGTGCGCCAGGCTGGCTAAAGTTCTCAACCCAGTATCAGCTCTGTTTCATCGATGTAGGGCCACTCTCAATATAGACATGGTGGTACACGGAAGAGGGGATAACTTTTGCGGCTTTGTGCAGAGCATTCACTCGGTTCAGATCCCCCAGCTCAAGTTTACACTCGATACCCTCAGAGTGAAAGCGGGACCCCTGGGCATGGAATTGAACAGCCGCTTGCGATGGGATCCTAATCTCGCCTCAGACAATGGTGACAGTGACATGTGGAAGGGAGGATCTGTGTGTGACCCACTCACTGGCCTACACTACTCGGGGCCCGGCATGGGTCTGGAGCTGTCGTTTGACTTCTCCAGTATGTACCCCTCGATCATGTGCGCTCTCAACATCTCACCTGAGACCACTATCCCCTGGCCTCCCGTTGACTTTCCCCATGATCTATCAGGTTGGGTGTGTTACAACTGGGAGGCTGAAGGGTTTCAGTACGCATCGCTCATTCTCAAGTACGACCAGACCCAAGGCTGCTTTATCCGTGCCCCGGGCATATTCTCTTCCTCGGTAGAGTACTATCTCAAGAGGAAACTCAAGAGGAAACTCAAGAACCCTGACATCAGCGAGGCCGAGCAGGTCTACTACAAGCTGCAGGAGGGAGAGTGTAAAGTCCTAGCCAACTCCTTCTACGGAACTGCTCCTCGTCCCTGCGGGCCTCTCATATCTGGCCACGGCAGGCAACAGATTGCCATTGTAAAAAACTGTGTGTCTACGTTCTACCAGCACAGCTGCCCTGTTGTCTACGGTGACACTGACAGTGTCATGGTCTCAGTTGGATACGGTCCCAGGGACATTCCCGAAAGGGACGTGTCTGATGTAGTCGTGCACAGAACAGATACACCCCGGTCCGGGGACATTGACATCAAACTCCTCGAGAGCTTTGCCTGTAATGCCCGGACGGCTGTGGGTGACATGTTTAACCTGTTGGGTCTAGGGGGCAGCATTTGCACGTCTGGATAAAAAAAATGTACCCGATTTAATCTGGTTACTAATCCTACCCAGTAACTAGAATATGCATATACTTATTATATATGGATAGAAAACACTCTAAAGTTTCCAAAACTGTTTGAATGGTGTCTGTGAGTATAACAGAACTCATTTGGCAGGCAAAACCCTGAGACATTTTCTGACAGGAAGTGGATACCTGATGTGTTGTATTGACTTTAAACCTATCCCATTGAAAAACACAGGGGTTTAGGAATATTTTGGCACTTCCTATTGCTTCCACTAGATGTCACCAGCCTTTACAAAGTGTTTTGAGTCTTCTGGAGGGAGATCTGACCGAACAAGAGCCATGGAACGATGATGGCCCATTAGACACCTTGCGCGCGAGTTCATGTTGGGTACCCTCGTTCCAATACGTTATAAAAGAGTATGCATTCGTCCACCTTGAATATTATTCATGTTCTGGTTAAAAAAGGCCCTAATGATTTATGCTATACAACGTTTGACATGTTTGAACGAACGGAAATATATTTTTTCCCCTCGTTCATGACGAGAAGTCCGGCTGGCTTACATCATGTGCTAACGAGACGGAGATTTTTGGACATAAATGATGAGCTTTTTTGAACAAAACTACATTCGTTATGGACCTGTGATACCTGGAAGTGACATCTGATGAAGAGAATCAAAGGTAATGGATTATTTACATAGTATTTTCGATTTTAGATCTCCCCAACATGACGTCTAGTCTGTATCGCAACGCGTATTTTTCTGGGCGCAGTGCTCAGATTATTGCAAAGTGTGATTTCCCAGTAAGGTTATTTTTAAATCTGGCAAGTTGATTGCGTTCAAGAGATGTAAATCTATAATTCTTTAAATGACAATATAATATTTTACCAATGTTTTCTAATTTTAATTATTTAATTTGTTACGCTGACTTGACTGCCGGTTATTGAAGGGAAACGATTTCCTCAACATCAATGCCATAGTAAAACGCTGTTTTTGGATATAAATATGAACTTGATAGAACTAAAAATGCATGCATTGTCTAACATAATGTCCTAGGAGTGTCATCTGATGGAGATTGTAAAAGGTTAGTGCATCATTTTAGCTGGTTTTATGGTTTTGGTGACCCTGTCTTTGACTTGACAAAACATTACACACAACTCTTGTAAATGTACTGTCCTAACATACTCTAAATTTATGCTTTCGCCGTAAAACCTTTTTGAAATCGTAAAACGTGGTTAGATTAAGGAGATGTTTATCTTTCAAATGGTGTAAAATAGTTGTATTTTTGAAAAATTTGAATTTTGACATTTATTTGGATTCAAATTTGCCGCTCTTGAAATGCACCTGCTGTTGATGGAGTGCACCACGGGTGGCACGCTAGCGTCCCACCTAGCCCCAAGAGGTTAACCTGTTAGGGCTAGGGGTAGTATTTACACGGCCGGATAAAAAACGTAACCGATTTAATCTGGTTATTACTACTGCCCAGAAACTAGAATATGCATATAATTATTGGCTTTGGATAGAAAACACCCTAAAGTTTCTAAAACTGTTTGAATGGTGTCTGTGAGTATAACAGAACTCATATGGCAGGCTGAGAAGACCTGAGAAGATTCTGTACAGGAAGTACCCTCTCTGACCATTCCTTGGGCTTCTTGGCTCTGTTTATTGAACATTTAGGATCTTTGCTGTAACGTGACACTTCCTACGGCTCCCATAGGCTCTCAGAACCCGGGAAAAAGCTGAATGATGTAATTCCAGCCGCTGGCTGAAAAACGTCAGCGCCTTGGGTAAGTGGTCTATCAGAGGACCATCAGACTGAGGCTCGTGCACGAGGGGATCCCATGTTTTTATTTTCTCTCTCTTTGAACGTAAACACGCTTTCCCGGTCGGAATATTATCGCTTTTTTACGAGAAAAATGGCATAAAAATTGATTTTAAACAGCGGTTGACATGCTTCGAAGTACGCTAATGGAATATTTAGAATTTTTTTGTCACGAAACGCGTTGTGCGCGTCACCCTTCTTTACACTTCGGATAGTGTCTTGAACACACGAACAAAACGCCGCTATTTGGATATAACTATGGATTATTTGGGAC
Organism: Salmo salar; assembly: GCF_965601325.2. NCBI lineage: Eukaryota > Metazoa > Chordata > Actinopteri > Salmoniformes > Salmonidae > Salmo > Salmo salar. The sequence continues at coordinate 49,408,530 of NC_138292.1, read as the reverse complement.
CAAACCAACATTTGTTATTGAAGTAGAAGTCCTGGGAGTGCATTCTGACGAAGAACAGCAAAGGTAATAACATTTTTCTTATAGTAAATCTGACTTTGGTAAGGGCTAAACTTGCTGGGTGTCTAAATAGCTAACCCTGTGATGCCGGGCTATCTACTTAGAATATTGCAAAATGTGCTTTCACCGAAGAGCTATTTTAAAATCGGACATAGCGAGTGCATAGAGGAGTTCTGTATCTATAATTCTTAAAATAATTGTTGTGTTTTTTGTGAACGTTTATCGTGAGTAATTTAGTAAATTCACCGGAAGTTTGCGGGGGTATGCTAGTTCTGAACGTCACATGCTAATGTAAAAAGCTGGTTTTTGATATAAAAATGAACTTGATTGAACAAAACATTCATGTATAACATAATGTCCTAGGTGTGTCATCTGATGAAGATAATCAAAGGTTAGTGCTGCATTTAGCTGTGGTTTGGGTTTATGTGACATTATATGCTAGCTTGAAAAATGGGTGTCTGATTATTTCTGGCTGGGTACTCTGCTGACATAATCTAATGTTTTGCTTTCATTGTAAAGCCTTTTTGAAATGGGACAGTGTGGTTAGATTAACGAGAGTCTTGTCTTTAAAATGGTGTAAAATAGTCATATGTTTGAGAAATTGAAGTAATAGCATTTCTAAGGTATTTGAATAACGCGCCACAGGATTCCACTGGCTGTTACGTAGGTGGGACGATTTCATCCCACTGGCCCTAGAGAAGTTAAGCGGATAGGAGTCGTAGTTGCCATGTAGCCATGTGTGGAGGGATCAGCTTTGGTTGGACAAGGGGTGTTGTTGGATACTATAGCCCTGGTCTGACAAGTCACTATAGGCAAGGCTGATACACATTGTTGGAAACCCCTTTAAAGCCATTGTTGGCCAGACTGTAACACCACACACTGAGTCTCTCTACTAGGCAGCATAGGGTACATCCACCCAAAGACACTGTACTACCTTACCCTGTGTCAGAGTAGTAGTAACCATGTTTCAGTCACCAGTACCTGAGGATGCCCATCTGGACACACTTACAAAACAGACCCTACATCTAATGGAGACATTGAACACTTTCACCTACATGTCTCTCGTACAGTTATTGAGTCTAGACACCAATGGCAGCCGCAGACTATACGACGTACTCTGTGCCCTGGAAGGTATTGGACTTCTGAGTAAAGATAGGAAGGTATACACATGCAAACGACGAAGGTATCAGTTGCCGGTATTTAGCAAACCTAGTATGAAGAAACACATTGGAACTGTTTACCGGCATGTGCGCAATCACCCAGGGATGTTCACCTTGCTGGACTTGGTCAAGACATTTGATATTCCACCACGTAGGATGTGATATTTTCCGGGTGCTGAACGTAATTGGTGTTGTGATAGGATGCTACACATCTGCGCCACATTCGGTGTGTTCGGACTCCCAATGGAAACGGACTCTGGAAAGGATATGGGGTGATTCCTCTGAAGTCCAGGTCCTGGAAAATAATGTACCAGAGGGTATGTGCATTGACGCTAATGCCATTGGTTCTGACACCCAGATCATCCAGATTGACTTCTCCGAATACCAGTTGCTTTATGTCGACAATGATGCCGTGATATCCGAGTCCTATATCTTAGAGACCAATTCCGTATTAGAGCCAGAGTGCCTCCCGATGGAGTGGAACGGTACACAGAAAGACTGTACCAATGGTGAAGTGTATCAACAATGCGTTTCACGGGTACAAGGGCATGCTGAGAGACTCTCACACAAGCCAAGTGTTGTGTATAGACACTGAGCACCTGACAACTGACACCTTTGATACTCAGGACATCCTGATGAACATTCCTGGGGGCAGGGTTGATTGGACCAACACAGACAGTCTACTAGAGTCCTTATTATGGTTAGATGAGGACTGACAGTAACCCTGAAACAGTATTTGGTTTCCAACAGGACTATTGTGAACAGGACAGTACCTGGCCTATACCCAAGTCTACCACTGATGTACTGCATATGACTGCACTCTGTCTGTAACTCCACTGTTGTATTATACCATTGTACACATCCACACTGTTGTATTACACCATTGTACATATCCATATATCCACTGTTGTATTATACCATTGTAAACATCTATGTAACTCCACTGTTGTCGTAAACCATTGCAAATAAATTCTATACCTTGACGTACTTGTCTTGTGTAGTAGTTGTGTACTGCAGTCATATGTCATTTTGTACAACTGACACAGGATCACGATAGACACCAAACACAAATGCGGTTCACTACTTTATTAGCTTTTACGGTACATATTCCTAACATCATACTCAATCTCTACTATGGTGAGAAGCATCAAGCACAAAGTGGTAACAGGTAAAGGACTCTTCTGAAAGTCACATAACCAAGGTTATTGTTGCGCCAATACCGGCCAATCCGAAAAGGGACATGATGATGTTCCTACATCTGGACTCAGGTTCTGCTACTGGAAAGAACTCCACGAACCCATTCTGGAACATTTCAAAAGAAATATTAGATTACAGGTACACCAAGACAATGGTGGCATCTCTCAGTCATTACTGAACGTACCCAGGAGTTATGTTTGACTAGCCAGTCCGTGTGGTGAGTGGCCAGGTACTCTGCTATCTCTTCTCCCACCACATCAACACAGTCATCTCTCCCCTTGCCTCTCAAGTACTGGCACACCGCAGCCCCAAAAGACATCAGGCTGGCAACACGGCCCCAGTTGACGGTCCCGTCTTCAAAGATGATATGGGCTACTGAACTGAGGAACTTCACATCATCCACATAGAGTGTGTTGATCATACCTGTAAGGTCGATGGTGCAACAAATGTTAAATTACTTTGTCACTGGCTTGTGTTAGCTGTTGGTGTCATAACACAATACCTACCATTGTATGTGTATCTGTGCTTCTCCAGTAATTGCCCGATAACTCTACTCGTTGTTAACAGAGCTTTGCTTTCGTTCCACCTAGGTTTCAGAAGTCCCGTACATTGTCCTAGGACACATTTAATGAGTTGCCTGGTGTCTATGTCCAGGGCTCCGGTCTGGTGATGGTATGTTTCCTGATGTGATATCTTCATTCTGTGCATTTATGAGTCGCTGGTAGCCTATGGTACACCTATGACTGCAATGATAGTCTGCAGGCGTGTTGACACTTATATATACATGATGGGAGTTATTCACGCTAGCTCTAACACTGACAGAATGCAACTATTACACCAGGGGTAACATCGGCCTTGTGCAGTCGGCCAGGTCAAAGAGACAAGAGGATATCAAAGACGTACTTCATGTTACGTTTATTTAAATACAGCAACACTACAATCATTGTATCACCCATGCTCATAGAATGTCTTATGTTTGTTACAGTAGAAGGTAATGTGCAACAACAAAAGAAGAGTAACATGTCAAGGTATAAAAGTGAAGGTCTTCAGCCTCATCCGAAGTTCTTTGGTCATTTTATCACAGTGAGGGTGATGTCCCTGGGAGGGTAGGTACCTTCCCTGGATGGTGAGGGCGCTGCAGACAACGCAGCGGTTCAGGCCGCTGATTGAAGTGTACCCATAAGCCGAGTTGGTGATGATACTATCAGGGAATGCAATCTTTCCCCTCCTGTACCGTTCCTTCCCCAGTAAGAGCATTAGCTCGTCTTCTCGATTCGTGTACCTATCGGTAAGGTACTTACAGCGGCCGCTTGTGTTGTATACGTGATAGATGTGCTCACCCAGCAGGGTATCGATCTCAACAAAGTTCTTGATTTCGAGGTTACACATGAAACATTTGTGTGTGTCAACCGTATGTGGAAGGTGGTACATGTTGGCAGACTCTCCTAGTACCCCGAAGTGTGTGGTACCGTAAGCTAAGGAGCTATCCGTTTCGATGTCTCCCCATCTGTACTCATGTCCGGGTCCTCTCCTGATGAACAAAGGAGTGCTGTCGATAGACCCTGCCAGTTTCAGATGCTTCAACATTGTCTTGAGGCGGTTACCAATCTCTGGGCATGCCATGTAATGATCTTGGCCTGGTGGTGATGCACAGATAATGCAATGTTTTGTACCTGCGATTGTAACGTAGCCGTCATTGGAATACAGCATGAAGTCAGGGAATGCTAGCAGTCCGCTTTGGAACCTCAGCCTCCCTTGTAGGATGATAAGCTCCTTTTCACGCCCCCTGTACTGGAGCTTCACATCGCGACACTGTCCTTCCCCGTGCCGCACGTGTTCATTTAAACCAGGGTCACCTCTTTTGTATCCAGACAGTACTATGTTACAATCAGTGCACCTATATGTGTCGTACGTTCCATCCATGTGCGTCATGACATTAGGGTCTTCCAGTAAGTCATATGCATTCATCGAACCTTTGCAACAATGTTGGGGAGTGGTCTGTTGATGGGTTATAGTCTGGTTACTGTCCACCTCAAGTTGATGGTCGAAGACTGGCACGACCGTTGCAACCCTTTGAATTATCTGCACTTCTGGGACGCACTCCGGTGTAGCACTGCTGTAGTTTGGGTTCTGCATGGTTCACTAAGCTCCAACACTTGTTATACAAGGTATGAACTGGTTTCTGTAAAGTACACTGATAGCAAGGTGCAACATATGTTGGTCTTTTATACAACTAAACAAGGGCCATGTCCCCTGGTTGTATAAGGGGACAGGATTTGGGTGTATCGACTCTGGTTGGATATAACGACACTGGTGGATAAAGGGAATTGGGCAGAGAACAAGCACACTGATGAAACATGTGACTGGTAAAATACAACGTGTACCATATACAATGTGTGACATGTGTACTATTCGGCTTGCAGCTATAGTTTTCAACTGCATCACTCCAATTTCAAAAGCAGAACGTATAGCAGCTGTCTTCCGCATGAAGATCAAATTGGAGTTGAACTGGGTGTATTGTGGGTACTCGTACGGTGTGCGGTCGTAGAAATAACTCGGTTCCACAAACGAGAGCTGATTGGCTAGGGCTTCATCGGTACGCTTGGTTAAGGTTATCATTACAGCCTTCATGTCTGCACCTGAGCCAAGGTCCGTTTTATGATCATGCCCTAAAGGTTTGAAGCGAACATCGGGATCATGATAGACCAAGTGTTCAGCCTGATCGGCGTATGCAGTGAAAGCAACAAAACGCAGGACATCAGAAGCAGAGGTGTAGAACTTGTTACCTCTCAACTCTTGGTAAGCTTCATGTAGATTGTCGTACATCTCTACAATTGAATTGGTCTTGTCAGGCTCACTAATCATTGTCATCAGTTCTTTTGCTTTAGTGAACACATCCCTATCCAGTTCCATGACAACTCTACTGTCTTCCACAACGCCAGTCTTTTTCAGGTGATCTATTGTCCCAGCGTCCAAAACCAGTCTGTTCTTATGGAAGAAGTTTGCCTGTTCCTTGATAGCAGTCATGTGGGGCATTAGATTTTCCCAGTTACCTGTCCACGTAGTGAAGTATAACGTGTCTTGAGTTTGGGTCAGTCCCCTTGACACTAGGGCTAGAATCACAGTCAGTGCTACTGCAGAGCCTGAGACTGTGTATAGACCCATCTCTAGGTTGAGACCAAGTCGTAGTATCCTTTGTAGACTAAGTCATGGTATCCCTAAGTTACATTGTCTACAAGTGGCAATATGAGTTGCTTTTATACCTTACGGCTCTCAGTGAGGATGGGGGTGGAGATCACACAAAGCCAGAGGACTGAGATCGGAAAGTCCCCAATTTCAGTAAATCCGACGAGGAGCGCCGTATCCAGTCTAAGGCAAGCCAGAGGACTGAGATCGGAAAGTCCCCAATTTCAGTAAATCCGACGAGGAGCGCCGTATCCAGTCTAAGGCAAGCCATAGGACTGGGAATGGGACGTCGAAACTGGGAGTCAATATCACATTCAGGGTGGGAATCTCAATGAGCTATTTTATTCGAGCACACATAGGCAATGTATAACTCTACACAACTCTGCCAGGACCTAGGATCAAGGGAGATACTAAAGTGTTTTAGTACTATATCTCTTGCCTCAATGAAGAAAATAATCATGGCCTCCAAACCCTCAAGCTGCATACTGGACCCTATTCCAACTAAACTACTGAAAGAGCTGCTTCCTGTGCTTGGCCCTCCTATGTTGAACATAATAAACGGCTCTCTATCCACCGGATGTGTACCAAGCTCACTAAAAGTGGCAGTAATAAAGCCTCTCTTGAAAAAGCCGAATCTTGATCCAGAAATTATAAAAAACTATCGGCCTATATCGAATCTTCCATTCCTCTCAAAAATTTTAGAAAAAGCTGTTGCACAGCAACTCACTGCCTTCCTGAAGACAAACAATGTATACGAAACGCATGAGTCTGGTTTTACACCCCATCATAGCACTGAGACTGCACTTGTGAAGGTGGTAAATGACCTTTTAATGACGTCAGACCGAGGCTCTGCATCTGTCCTCGTGCTCCTAGATCTTAGTGCCGCTTTTGATAGCATCGATCACCACATTCTTTTGGAGAGATTGGAAACCCAAATTGGTCTACATGGACAAGTTCTGAACCTGGTTTAGATCTTATCTGTCGGAAAGATATCAGTTTGTCTCTGTGAATGGTTTGTCCTCTGACAAATCAATTGTAAATTTCGGTGTTCCTCAAGGTTCCGTTTTAGGACCACTATTGTTTTCACTATATATTTTACCCCTTGGGGATGTCATTCGAAAACATAATGTTAAATTTCACTGCTATGCGGACGACACACAGCTGTACATTTCAATGAAACATGGTGAAGCCCCAAAATTGCCCTCGCTAGAAGCCTGTGTTTCAGACATAAAGAAGTGGATGGCTGCAAACTTTCTACTTTTAAACTCGGACAAAACAGAGATGCTTGTTCTAGGTCCCAAGAAACAAAGAGATCTTCTGTTGAATCTGACAATTAATCTGGATGGTTGTACAGTCGTCTCAAATAAAACTGAAGGACCTCGGCGTTACTCTGGACCCTGATCTCTCTTTTGAAGAACATATCAAGACTGTTTCAAGGACAGCTTTTTTCCATCTACGTAACATTGCAAAAATCAGAAACTTTCTGTCCAAAAATGACGCAGAAAAATTAATCCATGCTTTTGTTACTTCTAGGCTGGACTACTACAATGCTCTACTTTCCGGCTACCCGGATAAAGCACTAAACAAACTTCAGTTAGTGCTAAATACGGCTGCTAGAATCCTGACTAGAACCAAAAAATTTGATCATATTACTCCAGTGCTAGCCTCCCTACACTGGCTTCCTGTTAAGGCAAGGGCTGATTTCAAGGTTTTACTGCTAACCTACAAAGCATTACATGGGCTTGCTCCTACCTATCTTTCCGATTTGGTCCTGCCGTACATACCTACACGTACGCTACGGTCACAAGACGCAGGCCTCCTAATTGTCCCTAGAATTTCTAAGCAAACGGCTGGAGGTAGGGCTTTCTCCTATAGAGCTCCATTTTTATGGAATGGTCTGCCTACCAATGTGAGAGACGCAGACTCAGTCTCAACCTTTAAGTCTTTACTGAAGACTTATCTCTTCAGTAGGTCCTATGATTAAGTATAGTCTGGCCCAGGAGTGTGAAGGTGAACGGAAAGGCTGGAGCAACGAACCGCCCTTGCTGTTTCTGCCTTGCCGGTTCCCCTCTTTCCACTGGGATTCTCTGCCTCTAACCCTTTTACAGGGGCTGAGTCACTGGCTTACTGGTGTTCTTCCATGCCGTCCATGGGAGGGGTGCGTCACTTGAGTGGGTTGAGTCACTGACGTGGTCTTCCTGTCTGGGTTGGCGCCCCCCCTTGGGTTGTGCCATGGCGGAGATCGTTGTGGGCTATACTCGGCCTTGTCTTAGGACGGTAAGTTGGTGGTTGGAGACATCCCTCTAGTGGTGTGGGGGCTGTGCTTTGGCAAAGTGGGTGGGGTTATATCCTGCCTGTTTGGCCCTGTCCGGGGGTATCATCGGATGGGGCCACAGTGTCTTCTGATCCCTCCTGTCTCAGCCTCCAGTATTTATGCTGCAGTAGTTTATGTGTCGGGGGGCTAGGGTCAGTCTGTTACATCTGGAGTATTTCTCTTGTCTTATCCGGTATCCTGTGTGAATTTAAATATGCTCTCTCTAATTCTCTCTTTCTCTCGGAGGACCTGAGCCCTAGGACCATGCCTCAGGACTACCTGGTATGATGACTCCTTGCTGTCCCCAGTCCACCTGGCCGTGCTGCTGCTCCAGTTTCAACTGTTCTGCCTGCGGCTATGGAACCCTGACCTGTTCACCGGATGTGCTTGTTGCACCCTCGACAACTACTATGATTATTATTATTTGACCATGCTGGTCATTTATGAACATTTTAACATCTTGACTATGTTCTGTTATAATATCCACCCTGCACAGCCAGAAGAAAACTGGCCACCCCTCATAGCCTGGTTCCTCTCTAGGTTTCTTCCTAGGTTTTTGGCCTTTCTAGGGAGTTTTTCCTAGGGAGTTTTTCCTAACCACCGTGCTTCTTTCACATGCTTTGCTTGCTGTTTGGTGTTTTAGGCTGGGTTTCTGTACAGCACTTTGAGATATCAGCTGATGTACGAAGGGCTATATAAATAAATTTGATTTGATTTGAATTTGATTTGATAAGTTGACAATGGTAACCCGGTCTGAGGGATGTCAGGGTGCAACATTCCTCTCTGTAGTTGTTGACACTATCTATATACATGTGATGTGACTGTATTGTACTTTGGGAATAATAAAACATTTTATTTGAAACATTGTTGATCTGTTATGACTTTATTTCATAGGCATATAGACATTGACATATATCATATATCATAGACATTGACATATATCATACGGGACGTGTGTTCTCGGACATGTTCCAGGATTAGATACTTGCACAGTATACTGATTATGTTTTCACTGTGTGCGGGGAAAACGGATCCTTTCAACTTGGTAATTATCCGCTTCTCGGCCTCTTCTATCCCTTGTACATCTGACAAGATGTACACGTTGAATCTTGGGTTATCTGTGTCTCTGGAAGATTCTGTAACACCTGCCTTGTTTACCCAGTCCCTGTGCTTGACAATTCCCTTAAGATTACATATTGTGTTCACACTATGCATCTTAATCGAGAGCGATAGGCATGCAGCTCGAATGTTAGAGATGTTTGTCAGCAGCTGATACAAGTCCTCTCCGAGGTCTACACAGGTGGTTATGTATCGGTCCATGACATTCACAGCCGGCATAAAGACAGAGTGGTGCTTCTGGGTGTAGATCATGTCGACCGGTATCATATTAGCAAACCAGCTAACGGCCGCTAACCGATGGTTCTGGTAGTCGGTGAAGGTACCATTGGTTAGCTCCTGTGGATTAGGGTGATCCACCCCTGTCTCGTTTGCAGTGTTTGTACTGTGCAGAGACAATTGGTCCACCAAGGCTCGCTCCAGTTCAACCTTACCCATCTCTGGCATACCAAAGTCCAATTTTGGAAATTTGAACACGTGGCGATCCAAAGGGGTGAACGGAGTGCAGTCTTGCTCGTCCCGGAACAGCATACGGGGGACAAGGTGCTGTTTCCTCCTGGACTTGATCTGAGTAACTGTTATTGTTGCAGTTACAGTACAAGACTGTGCTTGTTGACAATATCCATTAAGGGGTTCCATTTCAATATCATCAGACCAGGTGATGTTGAGTGTAAGATCTAGTTCGCATCCTCACCCTTTATAACCATTTTGGATATTTAATTTTAGCTAGCTCTTCCGACCTCGAGCTACACAGCCGACCAAGCTGTGGCAATAACCTCTAATATCTGGTTCAGATAGACTTGTGAATGTCTGAGGGACGATGTGTGTTGCCTCAGGACTTGGAATTGTCCTTGTACTCTGTTAGTGTGTCAGGGGCTGTGACATAGCAACTACGGCTATTCCCCAGTAGCAGTAGGAAATGAAATGATATGTACTCAATGGGACTACCAACACAGAAAGGAATAAAGACATGTCACAGGTCTACATTGAGTCACGATTTCTTTATTCATTGTATAAACTAACTTAAATTAAAGCATTGTATAAACTAACTTAAATGCATATACATGCCACAAATAACATAGGTGAACAGCATATCTGGTTCAATAAAGATTCAAAGGTTACACAGAACAAGTAAACAAATCATCTGTGAGGTTAGTTGTTAGTTACAAAACATGGTGCAAAATCAGGCCTGGTTAAAGGGTTTATCGGGCTCCCTTTTGTGATTGCAGCATTCCGTCATCGTCACACGGGACCATGGGATAGATTTTCCAATGATAGAGAATATGGAGCCCCTGAAGGTCTGCAGGGTTGTATAATCTGCGGCCGTGATATACATCCCGAGAGCCTCTATGATGTTCACGGCAAGGTCCTTATTCTGACCCTTAAACCTCTCGACATTGTACATGTCCAGCCAGGTTTTCACATTTGTGTGTGCCGTGCTTCTTTCGAATATACAGGCCAAGCCATCGACGATTGCTTCCACCAGGTTCATATCGTCCATTTTATCCTGATGAAAGTGCTCAGGGTGATGGGGGTTCTTCTCATAATGGTGCTTGAATCCAATGTTTGCCATGGCTGACATGTCATCCGTGTTGTCAATATACAGCTTCTCCAGTGAGCATGCTTGCACTTCTTCTTCGGTCTGGCTACCTCCGTAACGTTTGTTGAGCAGGATCCGTTTCTTCCTTGTCCATGTGTACGGCCATGATACCAGAGTACGCAGCTGCTTCAATTGCACTTGTCTTGCTAGAGTCGTGACACACAATGCTTCTCACATAGTAGCGATCGGCAAGCAGGTCCAGAGTGTCTTCACAAGTCCTGGTTGCTTAATCTAGAGCTCTGGCAACCACAGCGCCGATCATGGTCACAAACATGTTGTGTGAGAGGAAGGCTTTGTGGTGTTCTCTCAAGGGGAGACTATTCACCAAGGCCTTCTCACACTCAGGACTCCAGATGTTGGCATCTGAAGCGGCGCACAGGACATGCACCAGTTTGACAGTGCCGTACTTGGTCGTAGGGATCTCAATCTTCACCTTCTTGGCACGTGCTCTCGTTACGATGTCATGTACGAAGGAATTCATCGGGGCTGGCTTGTAGACATATTTGTTATCCTCGGGATCAAGGGTAGCGGGTTCGGTGATACACCAGTAACCTTAGCAGGGGCTCTGGTTCTGGCATTAGGAGGTTTAGCAGAAGCCATCCTGTCTCCCGAGTGGAGTCCTAACACGATGTAAATGTACAAGTCAGGGACGCAGGTGGTATCTTATGCAGGATACGGGAGTTGAAGCTAGCAAGGTTAATAAATAAATCAAATTCAAATCAAATGTATTTATATAGCCCTTCGTACATCAGCTGATATCTCAAAGTGCTGTACAGAAACCCAGCCTAAAACCCCAAACAGCAAGCAATGCATGTGAAAGAAGCACGGTGGCTAGGAAAAACTCCCTAGAAAAAACTCCCTAGAAAGGCCAAAAACCTAGGAAGAAACCTAGAGAGGAACCAGGCTATGAGGGGTGGCCAGTCCTCTTCTGGCTGTCCAGGGTGGATATTATAACAGAACATGGTCAAGATGTTAAAATGTTCATAAATGACCAGCATGGTCAAATAATAATAATCATAGTAGTTGTCGAGGGTGCAACAAGCACGTCCGGTGAACAGGTCAGGGTTCCATAGAGATGAACCACACTATAGGTCCTATAGCCAGTGGGAAACTGGCTGCTGTCAGACGTGGTGATGTGTTTACAGGGGCAAACACATTAACATGGGCAAAAACATTAACATGGGATCCAATGTGTACTTTCCTCGCAACGGTGCAATTTGAAACAGAGAAACTGTGCATTTCATTGGTGTAGCCCACTCTAGCCGACCTCTTACACTGGTAGGGTACAGTGTGGTTGCACGTGTCACCATATATCATTAGAGTGTCTTTACTTGTTACGTTATGGGTAACCTTCATCCCTGACTGTATATTGTACCAGTCCTTGTATTTGGAGACATGGCCCCGTTGCTCGATGCGATATAACCTGTACGTTATGTTCTCCTCTATCAAGATAAGCCAGCTAGTGGTCATAAAGTGGTGAGGATTCGAGTTTGGACATACAAGTTGCAGAAGTGTAGCAGTACGGTTAGGAAGAGCCTTAATCCTTGGGACTGAAGTGAAAGTAGTTGAAAGGGGCTCGGTGGTAACATCCTTGATCTTGGCCTCTGTGTGAGGTGTAAGGAAATTAAGGCCCATGGCCATATCACCACTGGCATCCACAGTCTCAGTTGTAGTGCCAACATTCCAAGGTCCGGTTGTAAAGGCTGCATGTTTGGTTACTGCCATACTAGGCCTAATTGCTAGATATCCATATGTGTTGGGTAATGAAGTAGCAGAGACTGGTAGCTGATCCTCTGCAGACAGGATCGTGGCAGTTGATAGGGTAACAAGTAGATAGCTCAAGGGTATAGCTGACAACGCCATGGTTGTAACAACCAACACTGGAGATGATGTGGATACCTCAGACCCGTAATAGGCGAAATATGGCAATACCCAATACCCCCCTAACTACTACTTTAGATATACAACCTAGTTTCTCTGACATATCAGTCTTTGGATGGAGCAATAACAAGATGGTCCGTTAATCATCTTACCGATTACACTTTGGATGGTTCTCGCCTACACCATTTGGCTTTTGTCACAGTGCAGCTTAGTGATTTCCCTCGCACCCGCACATCCACCCTACAGTCACAGGATTGGATCACGAATGCTCCTGTTTGTCCTCATCGGGACATCTTGAGTCTTTGTAACAACCATCACTTTTACAACTAAAATGATCAATAAGGGGCAGGTTAGAGCTGAGAGGATGACTGAAGCAGCAGCCATGAACCGACTGCTGCTTATCATGACTTCGCAGTCGAAATATGTTTCCCTGTGACTGCGATGCTGTATCGGCTCGCACTTTGTCAATGTATTTCTGAACAGTGGCATCCATGGCAATGATGTCCTTTAACACGGTCTGTCCTTGCTGGAGAGCAACAGAGTCGACTGAGCGGATCGATTCCGAATGCCAGCGATAGACTTGAGTATGTCTACATCGGAGAGAGAGTAGACCTTCGACAGTATCCTCGGACTCTTGGTCATCCAGACCACACTCACGTCGTTCACTGTGTTGGTATCAGGCTTTCCAGCTGATGGTGAACATGTCTGCTTTTGCCTTGTAGCAGATAGGTCCGAAGCACGGGTCGCCACACACCACGGGACATTCCAAGCCTATCTCGCCCTTGTAGTTCACTTCACAGGCGGATACAATATCATCCTGGTTCAGATCTTCACATACTCCCTTCGAGTCACACTGGGGCATCCTGTAGTTGTAGTTTGGGTCGTTTACCATGTGTCTGTCGAGCCAACAAGTCCTGTTGCCCCTTTAGGAATCTATGAAGGCCATGTACCATTGCGAGAGCACAACAGGTTTCCAAGTGGCCCTCCTGACTACCATCACTAGCCTAGAGGAGGACTGGGAACGGCTTGCAACTGGTATATCGGTATAAGATTCTGTGATGAAGCCCGGTTCGCACCCAGTCATATCTGACCGCAGTACACCTTGAGCGCACGAGAGTAAGCGCTGATGTGCTCCCTGGAGGGCGAACGCGATGGTATTGAGCTGTATGGCCAAGTTGAAGGCTCCACTCTTCCAGGTGTCAAGCAACCTATTCAACCTACTGGTATCATTGAACCCCCGGTGCGGCTGATTGTACAGGACATGATCTGCATTGAGGGGAGAGTATGATAAAGTGCTGGGGAAATCTTTAACTACATTTTCCAGGGCTCCTTCGATCAACGTCCTGTAGTATCGCATCACATCCACCACATGAGGGTTAGAAGTAAATCTCTCGGCCAGGTATGATAACAGTTTGGAAATGGAGTCGGACACGGCAACCTTGTGGTTGTTGCCGAAACGAGTGTCCATGAGAGCGGACAGATCGGTCAAGGCTGAGTTTAGCAATGTCATGGCCCATTTGTATTCCCTCGTGGCTGTTGACAGTGTCATAGTTGCATCGTGCCAGCTGCCAGAATAACACAATTGATCACAGCCTTTATGAGACTCAGGTAACCCTCTGCAGGCTACCTGGGAACACTTCGGGTAATTTACTTCTAGTTCGGTCCAGTTGAGGCCTATAAAGAAATGGTAGGCAGTGTAGGAGCTGCGCCTCTCTGGTGTGCGTATCTTCCATCTGCCTGGCCTGAGTATCACCCTGTGGTCGAGGGAGTCGGGAGACACTTTACCGTTTCCGATGAACCAGACAGGTCCTGAAGCTAGACCTTCCCCTCTGGGGGTCCCGGCCCCTGCGGTTGACGGTGATTCTTGATTAGAGACGAGGTGAACAATAGGAAGCAGAGCTGACAGTATCATATACATGGATCTGAGCGAGGGTGCATTGTGGTTCGTCATGTCCATGGTGTTGGGGTTCACAGCAGTTTCCTATAGCGTTGTTGGCTATAGAGCCTTCCTTGACACATACAGCAAAGCATTGTGAGTATGCTAATGTTGATTAGTACAGCTAGTACAGTGGAGCTCAGAGATAATGCAGAGGTGTGGGTTGACATAGACATTAACCTGTTATGGCTAGGGGGCAGTATTTTCACGGCTGGATAAAAAAAACATACCCGATTTAATCTGGTTACCACTCCTACCCAGTAACTAGAATATGCATATACTTATTACATATGGATAGAAAACACTCCAAAGTTTCTAAAACTGTTTGAATGGTGTCTGTGAGTATAACAGAACTCATTTGGCAGGCAAAACCCTGAGACATTTTCTGACAGGAAGTGGATACCTGATGTGTTGTATTACCTTTAAACCTATCCCAAGTATGCTAGTTCTGAACGTCACATGCTAATGTAAAAAGCTGGTTTTTGATATAAATATGAACTTGATTGAACAAAACATGCATGTATTGTATAACATAATGTCCTAGGGTTGTCATCTGATGAAGATCATCAAAGGTTAGTGTTGCATTTAGCTGTCTTCTAGGTTTTTGTGACATTATATGCTAGCTTGAAAAATGGGTGTCTGATTATTTCTGGCTTGGTACTCTGCTGACATAATCTAATGTTTTGCTTTCGTTGTAAAGCCTTTTTGAAATCGGACAGTGTGGTTAGATAAAGGAGAGTCTTATCTTTAAAATGCTGTGAAATAGTCATATGTTTGAAAAATGGAAGTTTTTGTATTTTAGAGGAGTTTGTATTTCGCGCCACGCCCATCATTGGATAATGGAGCAGGTGTTCCGCTAGCGGAACGTCTAGATGTAAGAGGTTAAGCGCTTCACTGTCTGCCCCGTAATCTTCTCATTCTCTTCGATCAAAGTACCGAGTTGAGAGAAGAAATCACTTCAAGTCTTGACAGAGTGGTTCATTGTATTCACGCAATCGTAGGTGTTCTGAAAGAACGCATCGGAGTACGATAAGTGGTCAGCCCGAATCAGGTGAATTTCAAGGCAATAGAGTAACGCCAGGGGTTGGACAATCTGTGTGGTGAACTGTTGTAATATACTTTTTCACCTTGGAGACGAGAGGCTCTTCTGTGTGCGTGTAGTAACCTGGCCTGGGCTGAGGCAAGGACATTTTATCCGATCCGAAGGAGAATGGTTCGAGTTCACATGGGATTGTAACGCGTTTCGCACCGTGATTAACATGGATTATCATTTTAATAAACATTTCCTCTGATGATTCCATATGGCTAGAGATTGCAATCGGATACCCGGTGCCCCCTTGTGGCCAATTGTTATCAACGTAGTTTCCCAGCTCCATGCAAGAACTGGAGCCTCTGATGCACTCGACCGTTTTCGATATCAAGTACATACTGTCAATGATTGCTGACAAGCCCTTGGAGCCTTGGTGAGAGGGCAGGGTGAAGCCTCTTGTCACTACTTGCTTGCTGTACAGCCAATCTTCTTCCTCTCTAGTCAGTGAAGGTGTTCCGAGCCAGCGGCTCCAGTCCACTATACTCTGGACAACAGCCTGTCTCAAATGTCTGGTGATGGGTAATGGTACCAATAGCCTAGCACGATGCTCAGCCCCGCTAATGTAGCTGTCGCAACCTTTTGTGAGGTTCTCCTGTGCTTCACTCTGTATACCAAATGAAGGGAACCGGATGCCATCGCTCCTTACAATGGTAGAATGTGAATGGATGCAAATCATGTCCCTATCCTGATCAACGAAGGCTACAGTATCCTTATAATTCAAGTTGATAGCCTGTGAGTCATAGGGTATAAACCTTAACCCTTTCAATAGCACTCTGGATGATGTGTTCACTAACGGGTAAAGGAGCGCCTACGTTCATGTCTGAGGACAAGCCCAATCTCAGGTCAGGCAAATCGGGAACCAGGACAAAGCTTTTACTGAGAGGTATCCCCTGGGTGGCGTGCTGGAAAAACATTTAACCTTCCAGTTTGTACACGCCATCCACCTGAGCGTAAGAGTATGCCCCGTCTCCGAACGTTGAGTTTCTGGTGTACCGGTAATGTAAAGTACGGAACTTGGTGGCTGTCGGGTTGATTATGTTTGAGAGCTCTGTGAAGGTTGGCAGGCCTTTGGTGTTACCAAAGGTGTAGTCAAGGTATCCCAGGGAGTATCTACACACACCCCACTTGGCCATACCCGCTATGATCCCAGCAAGGTCTCGCATAGAATAATGGACCCTATTGTGATCCAAGACAACATGGTCAGGGTTGGCATGTCTGTTGAGCAACATCGGCCACTTGTAGTCAACATTTGGGATGTAGTCACCCGATGGCACGGTCACCACTATCCCGGCACGGTTGTTCAATATCTTGCATAGTTCCTCAAATACCAATAGTCCTGTCCTCTCTGGGTACCCGTCCTCATGGGGTAACCTGATTGCGTAAGGGTCACCGGCTGCGTACTCTCCTAGGGTCCAGCGACCAGGTCTTACCCGCTCACACCCTGTCTTCCTCTGAGTGAATATGGATATAGTGTCCAGGTTCAGAAAGGCTCCATATGACGCCACGAGTAGACCCAATTGCTGTAGCTCAGTCTCTGCTTGCTCCTGCTCAGACTCGAAAGGGTATGATTGTGTGTAATTGCCATATTGATGACGGGGAGTGTACTGCTGAAATGGCAAACTACCCCCTTCTACATCCTCAATGTCTACTGGATGATTGACTTTGGGGCAGATGATAATTATGAATCTATCCCTACACACTATACAGTTCATGTTTGTTACTGGTGTGTCAAGACAGGCTGGAATGGGGTCATCCTCAGGGCTATTGTAGAGGACGTTGTTATCTTTGTCATATATGGTTATAGGTCCAGAGCATTTCTCCGTGTTACCGCATTTAAAGTAATTGTACGTAGTTGTGTAGTATCTTTTGGTCCTTATGACATCGGCAATCTGGTATGCTGAGATCCCAGGTATCAACTCTAACTTTCATCCGTATAGGTTGTTGATAATATCAAAGTCCGACGCCTTTACTGTCTCGACGTGAATGTCGATGACTATCACCCAAGGACCTCGGTTCAACTGGGACTGCAAGATTAATATCCAGTCAAGTACAGCAGCCAGCTCTTCCTGGTAGGGTTCGGGTCGGATGGAGTGTATGAAGCTAAGCTTCACACCTATCTTAGCCCCCCAGCCCTGACGGATGATAGTTTTCAGGGTATCCTTGGCCTCAAGTGGTATATACACCTGGGACGTTTCCACATTGTTGTACTTCGATAAGGATCGTACGTCTATGGGCAAGTACTGATCATTGAGACTCCGGGGAAGGTGTTCCATTATGACCTCGAGGTCGACATCACATCTCATCATGTCTAGAGGAGCGTACGGGTTGTCTCGTGTTGGTCCAGACAAGAGGGCAAACACATACATTGTGACTAGACAGAAGCGTTCCGTTTTAGGTGGGACCGAGCCATATACAACCCTGCCCTGGTTCTTGACCGAGACATCGGGCTCCTGGTGTGTAATTTCCAGCGTCCAGTCGTTGTTGCTGCCCTCGACTCCTTTTGACAGGTGTGCGAACGGGGTCGTGATGCACGTAGGCGGGCACAGACCATCGGAGTTTGCGTAGTGGAGCAGAGCATGGGTGCAATTGCAGGACTGGTGCAGCTTCGGTTTCCACAGGCAGTTGACATCGACATTCTTTTGTAACCCTAGCATGGTTTCCCGATGAGTGTCATAGATTTCGAGCTTGACGTGGAAGGTGTCCAATCGGCCGCAGGTGAAGTCTTCTATGAACAGGGAGATATAGATACGTGCACAAAGAAGCCAATTGATTTAATGATGGTCCAGTTCTGACCTCTAGGGATGTTGTATTGAGCCTGTCCGGAGACACGACCTGGCGTGTCTTCCCACACCACCCACTTACCCCAAGGCTTCCCCTGAACCAATATAGCACTTTAGGTATGTACCTTTTCTCCATGCCCAAGGGGATGGTGAGTCTGGTCTCTACAGCAAGCACGTCCTGTTCCCCTATCCACAAAGGATTGGTTAGAACGTGAATGGCTAACTCGGGGTTCACATCTTTCCCAGTAACAAATGGTTTCACCACGGTGTTATATAGTTGCTTTGTGGTGTCGTAAAAAGACAGCTTGTTCAGCCTGTAGTACAGTGATTCTGCTGGGAACCCCATGTCATGTAACATTTGTTCGAAATTGAACATACACCGGGTCAGTTCTGCATAACCGGTCATGTCTCTGCAAAGTTTCTCTACTATGCCGCTAGGTATGTCCCGCACCCAGCTCGTAGTCAGCTCCTTGAGCGTATCAATTAGGGGTTTCGACTGTATATTGGTGAAGAGGTCCTGCACCTTATAATGTTCAGGATTACCGCAAATCGTGTTATGCCAGAATGTGCCGGGTAGGATCACACTTTCATTTGTTGGGCAAGAGATGCTGTGACGTTCACAATACTCTTCACCTTGATACATTCCCAGGAAATAGCCTCTAGGACACACGGCTGCACATCGTCTTCCTCTTGTGACCTTGTAACGCAGGGTTGGTTGCCCCAGAGGACACCTGTAAAAACATAGTCCAACACCGATGTCCGTGCACCCAACAAGAGCAAATGGCGGGTCGTAGATGTCGGAGCAGTATTCTACATCATTACGGCAGTTGAGTAAATTGGTCTTTACCAATAAACGATTACGTCTCGTGCTACCCAGACAAGTCAAGAAACACAGAGCCGTTAGCAGATATGTTCGGATCAGCAGGGAACTGGCCATTGTTATCACATGTGGACATGTTGTCCGATTAACGAATCTGTTAATTTAAAAGAAAGTCACATACGACCCAGCCTGTGAGGTACCAATGGAAACGACCAAGCCGAAAACCCTCCTGAGTCTCTTCGACGGCACAGGCAGTATTTGCAGGCCATTCGTCGAAGCAGGATGGACTGTGCGAAGACTAGACATTGACGGTGGACACGGGGCTGATATCATTGTAGACATACTAAAGTGGGACCCCGTCACAGAGTGGCAAGGGCCAGCTCCCGACGTTATAGTCGCCGGACCACCTTCTGAAAACTACAGCATAGCAAGGACTAATGCCAATATGCCGAGGAACCTGACGATCGCAGATTCTCTGGTGGAAAAAACTATAGACATAATAGCACTTCCATACAATCAACCCTACCATGCAGTACTTTGTGGAAAACCCAGACTCCAGTCCGCTCTGGAAGAGATGGGTTTCGCACAGGCTTTACGAAGACATCGAGAATCACCTGTTGTCACAACGTCACCCAGGCCAAGAGCAAGGGATTCAAGATGTCTTGTAAAGACCCCAGGGCTGTCAGACTCGATTACTGTCAATACGGCTCAAAGTACAGAAAGAGGACTCGGTTCATGACCAACAACCCATTCAGAGGCAGGAAGTGCAGAAAGGACTGTGGCAGCATCATCAACGGGAAGCACATTGAGGTAGCTCAACGAGGCCCTAGGTCGTCATCGGATACAAAAGGAGTCACAGTAGGAAAGACTACACATACATTAGACGAGCTACATGCCTCTCCGGACGCTCTCACGACCAGAATATTTAATCACGTTGACAAAGCCGTCCCCCGTGAGAGACAGGGTCTTGGCCCCCTACGACCGGAGCCCACATTGACTCCACTTAGGACTTGATGGCGATGGTTACTGTTTGTTTTATATTGTTACACTCTGCCTTATTGAATGTCAGTGCTATCCATGCCATAGGTACTATAGTATGTTGTGATATACAGTGATGATATTGATATGTGAAATAAAAGACATAACGAAATTCTGGTTGGTATGGTTGTGTATTATTGGAAGAAAAGGCACATTGTATACATACACAATACATAGATACATGTCAGGTTACAAAACATTTGGGTTTCGTTTGCGTAGCAAACACCAGAGCGCCCAGCTTGGACTTTGAGTGTACTCGTTTGTGTATAGGACAAGGGTAGGTTGTAGACGTTTCAGTCGCCTGGACACAAAAGAGTCCAGATCCGGTCTTCCTGATAGTCACAGGGACACCCCACAGCAATGTTAGACTCCCAGCTTCACTTTCTACCCGGGTTTGATTCGGCACTCCCTCGGTCACGGACACTGGGAAGGGTTGACAGTATCCCCGATCTTTTAAGACACATCGAAAACGGCTCCCGATCGATGTTACGTCAGATAGTATGGGGTTAGAGGAAAGGCCAACTGAAAGGGACAGGGGGTCATCACAGCCCGGGTCTTCAATGTCTTGGGTGTTGAACGTATCCACGTACTTGAACCCAGAGTTATTTTTATAACAGTTAGGCAACCGAACAGACTTCCTAAACGAGTACGGGCCCTTGTCGATAGATGAACGTCTGTTGTCAAGATCACAGTTGAGCCTCAGATACCCGGACCCAGATGAGTTACAAGGTCCCTTTCTCATCGCATGTCCAAGGTTGCAGAGTCCGCACGAGTCTGCGTCTGCAGGTTAAGACAGCAGAATGTACTTCATGGAGACCCTCTCCATCTCGTCCAGTAAAGGTCTGTAGGCCTCTATACCATCAACACTGCACAGTTCTACCGGAAGATACCAGAGCATTCTGAGGCTCAGCTTGGCCTTGAAAGAGGACGCCCTGACATACACGGCGATCTTACCAACCACCTTTGCAAGCTCTCTGAGAGACGAATCGGTCTCCAATTCGATCATCTTTGCCTTCACAAGTCTCACCAGAGACTTGACTATGACCAAGATCAGACTCGTTGTTAAAGCAGCAGATACTTTACGCTTGGTGGAGCGATCGGCTTCTGTGGCGAATTTCTTGTTGCATGTCTGGCAACACTTGAGGTCCATGTCCAAGTTCAATCTGCTAACAGGCCTGCCGGGTAGAAAAACCTCATTGTAGCACAGGGGAGGGGTACTGTCTCGGTTCGCCACCGTGGTGCTCAAGTGTCCTCTGGATGTGACCGTATACCGGTGTACTGTGTTACCCGTCGCAGGGTCGACGGGGTCTTCCATGAGCAGCACGGGGTTGACGGATCCCCACTTCTCACGTGACGGTAGCATTGATGAGGGCTCTCGGGTGCGTGTTATACAGTAATTCACCGGTTGATCAAAAGTCAGATCGTGGCTCGTAAACACTGTGAAGGTATAAGGGAAAGCCCTAGGTCTATCTGTTAGAGTCCCCGGGAGGTTGTTGAAGGTCTCTAAAGTGGTGACGGCATACATCGCAGTCATTTCTTCCGTAGGGAAAGGTGAGACAGGGGAGAGTATCTCTCTGACACTTGGTTCACCTAGAGTTTGTCTTCCAGCTGAGTCGTCTACCTCATCGTAGCACTTTATTGTGTTATGGTCGACTTTCAACAAGACCTCATCTCCTAACCCTCCTTTTTCTCCAATGTGTAGCACTTTGCATTCCCAATCCTCTTCGACTCGAGCCTCTCTGTCTTCGGGGTATTTCCAGTGTGAAAATGAGATAAGATACGACCAAGGGGATCCCATGAAGGGACTGGTGATCCTCAGCACAGCGGTCCAATAGTCCCCCTGTAGCTAGCATTTGGCTAAATTCCGGGGGTTCCAAGCTAACCTTATCCGAGTAGTACAGACCAAGAGCACGGTTGTATAGAGGGTAGTGATGCATGACATCGTACCGCTTGCTGAGCATATCGCTTACGGTCTGGGAAAATAGACAGTGTAGCTTTTCACCGGGCTGAAGCTCCTCATCCTGTTGGTACTGTGTGTAGTGTTCTAGAAAGCTTGCGCATGTGACACCCTTCGACATACACATAGCCACAAAATCACCCTGGGTAGCTACAGATTGCAGGTCTGGGATTTGCTCCAAAGAGTCAAAATATATGTCTCTTCCCAGTAGGCAGGTTGTGTTACCCAATCCCCCGATGGTAACATCAGCTAGTACCCTGGTGAGGTGGCCCGTCATGTCATTAAAGTCTGAGGCTAATATGCAGGCACGCAACAGGTCTCCTCCTCGCAGGGTTAACCTGTTAGGGCTAGGGGGCAGTATTGACACGGCCGGATAAAAAACGTACCCGATTTAATCTGGTTACTACTCCTGCCCAGTAACTAGAATATGCATATAATTATTGGCTTTGGATAGAAAACACCCTAAAGTTTCTAAAACTGTTTGAATGGTGTCTGTGTATAACAGAACTCATATGGCAGGCAAAAACCTGAGAAGATTCTGAACAGGAAGTGGCCTGTCTGACAAGTTGTTGTTCATCTTGGCTCTTTTTATTGAAGACTGAGGATCTTTGCTGTAACGTGACACTTCCTACGGCTCCCATAGGCTCTCAGAGCCTGGGAAAAAGCTGAATGATATCGAGGCAGCCCCAGGCTGAAACACATTATCGCGTTTGGATAGTGGCTGGTCAGAGTACTCTGAGACTCAGGCACGTGCACGAGGGCACGAGATGTTTTTATTTTCTCTCTCTTTGTACGTATACACGCTTTCCCGGTCGGAATATTATCACTTTTTTACGAGAAAAATGGCATAAAAATTGACTTTAAACAGCGGTTGACATGCTTCGAAGTACGGTAATGGAATATTTAGAATTTTTTTGTCACGAAATGCGCCATGCTCGTCACCCTTATTTACCCTTTCAGATAGTGTCTTGAACGCACGAACAAAACGCCGCTATTTGGATATAACTATGGATTATTTGGGACCAAACCAACATTTGTTATTGAAGTAGAAGTCCTGGGAGTGCATTCTGACGAAGAACAGCAAAGGTAATAACATTTTTCTTATAGTAAATCTGACTTTGGTGAGTGCTAAACTTGCTGGGTGTCTAAATAGCTAGCCCTGTGATGCCGGGCTATCTACTTAGAATATTGCAAAATGTGCTTTCACCGACGAGCTATTTTAAAATCGGACATATCGAGTGCATAGAGGAGTTCTGTATCTATAATTCTTAAAATAATTGTTATGTTTTTTGTGAACGTTTATCGTGAGCAATTTAGTAAATTCACCAGAAGTGTTCGGTCGGAATGCTAGTCACATGCTAATGTAAAAAGCTGGTTTTTGATATAAATATGAACTTTATTTAACAAAACATGCATGTATTGTATAACATAATGTCCTAGGGTTGTCATCTGATGAAGATCATCAAAGGTTAGTGCTGCATTTAGCTGTGGTTTGGGTTTATGTGACATTATATGCTAGTTTGAAAAATGGGTGTCTGATTATTTCTGGCTGGGTACTCTGCTGACATAATCTAATGTTTTGCTTTCGTTGTAAAGCCTTTTTGAAATCGGACAGTGTGGTTAGATTAACGAGAGTCTTGTCTTTAAAATGGTGTAAAATAGTCATATGTTTGAAAAATTGAAGTTTTAGCATTTTTGAGGTATTTGAATATCGCGCCACGGGATTACACTGGCTGTTGAGTAGCAAGCGTCCCACCTAGCCCATAGAGGTTAAAGCACTAGGAGACGTGTTCCACATGTGCCACTGGCCAGTGCGGCACCCTAGGGTGAAGTAACAAGTCACCGGATGCTTTCCAGATGTGTTACTATCATTTAGGGTATATTGTCTCAGTTTCAGAACCTGTGCCTTCTTCACGTTAGACTGCATGATCCCCACACAAGAGACATATTAGATGGGAACAGACAATACATCGGCTTATATATGAGGGATTGCGTTGCTGTTCACATCATGGGCTATGTGATAGGGGTTGGATATACGCACTGTATGTTACACAGAGTAAAGCAATAACACATATCCATGTCAAAGGTGTCAGATTTTATTGGTACACACAATGGGACATTCGCCTGTTGTACATGGTAAATAAAGTATTGAGTGGTTGTGTGTAAACGATAACAACAAGGTCTATGTACATTCCAATTATACACCCAGTGGTTAGTGTTTCAGGACCAGTGTTTTATAGTTACACCTTTAGGTCGTACAGACTATCTTTAAGCTTGCTTATCAGCTGTGTCATTTTCATATAGCAATCAGGGGCATGAGCTCCGGACAAGTTTCCACACATGTAACACCAGTGCCGTTCAGCCAGTGTGACATATATTAGGAACTTCACTTCAACTGTAGGACGATTATAAGGGTCTGGGGCAGTAATCACGTGTGGGTGCGCTATGAACCCCCTGCGGAATCTCTCTTGTCCTATCTCAATCTTTAGCCGGTCAGGGTTGTAGTTTGCCTTTAGGTATGGACACTCTCCTTTGGTAAAGAATGCGTGTTGATTCAGGAACGTGTCACCTGGCACAAAGTCTGATATACCCACATTGCAACTGGAACACTGGTGACTGTCTCCCTTTCCGGTGTATTCCATGTTGGTTGGGTCTCCCAACCAGGCAAACCTCGATAGGTTGGATCTGCAGCCTACAACACTGCCGGATTCAGCGTTGGACGCTGATGTTACCATAGCCTCCTGTCTCGGAGGCAGCCCCATCATCATTGCTTCGCACGCAAAGAAAGACTTGTCACCAGGTTGCACGTTCTTCCCTCCGTTTGTTGCTGTCATCCATCTAATACGACCCGGCATGTTTGCATCCCAGTATAGGTCGATACCGGTTGCACGGTATTCTCCATTTCTGAAAACTATATCAGAGTGGATTGTGGGTTCTCCCAAAGGTACATGTTTTTTCGGGGGCCATTCCATTGTGGTATCTTTCTCTGCACGTTCACACTGTCTGTATTACAGAGTGCTACCTTACCATGACACTCTGTATAGTCAGTAAATATGGTAACACAAGGTTATAACAACTGGCAGATAGTTTGAGGGATTCATCTCCTTGCGTGATGTCCTCTTATTTGCGTAAAGTGAGCAATAGCCCCATTGGAGAGAGCTTTGGTTTTATACTCCGTGCACTTGAAACAACTTCATGGCTCATGTTTGCAAACTGAGTCGACCATTGAATATGATGTGTAGAAAGAATGGTTTCCAGGGTCCCCATAGTAGCGACTGAGATGTAATCAAAGGCACGTATAGATTGAGAACCCTGCCCTGTTGCACAAGGAGGACACAATTTACACAGTCCACTGAAGTGTGTATATGCACACATGCAAATGGCACTCGGTACATAAGCACACATCTGTCGATACCACATAAACCGATCCCAGAGAGGCCCGAGTCTACAGGCAATTTGCTGAGATACACTTAGCGCCTCCAGTCCTCACACACTCAGGGGGTAATATCAGTCCATTAGCCATACACACAAAAATAACCCCACGTTGGTTAGCCTCTCTAGGCTAGGCGGGACGAATTCGTCCCACCTACGTAACAGCCACTGCTATCCTGTGGCGCGATTTTCAAAACCTTAAAAATCCTATTACTTCAATTTCTCAAACATATGACTATTTTACAGCCATTTAAAGACAAGACTCTCGTTAATCTAACCACACTGTCCGATTTCAAAAAGGCTTTACAACGAAAGCAAAACATTAGATTATGTCAGCAGAGTACCAAGCCAGAAATAATCAGACACCCATTTTTCAAGCCAGCATATAATGTCACCAAAACCCAGAAGACAGCTAAATGCAGCACTCACCTTTGATGATCTTCATCAGATGACAACCCTAGGACATTATGTTATACAATACATGCATGTTTTGTTCAATCAAGTTCATATTTATATCAAAAATCAGCTTTTTACATTAGCATGTGACTAGCATGTGAGTAGCATTCCCACCGAACACTTCTGGTGAATTTACTAAATTACTCACGATAAACGTTCACAAAAAACATAATTATTTTAAGAATTATTGATACAGAACTCCTATATGCACTCGCTATGTCCGATTTTAAAATAGCTCTTCGGTGAAAGCACATTTTGCAATATTCTGAGTAGATAGCCCGGCATCACAGGGCTAGCTATTTAGACACCCAGCAAGTTTAGCACTCACCAAAGTCAGATTTACTATAAGAAAAATGTTATTACCTTTGCTGTTCTTCGTCAGAATGCACTCCCAGGACTTCTACTTCAATAACAAATGTTGGTTTGGTCCCAAATAATCCATAGTTATATCCAAATAGCGGCGTTTTGTTCGTGCGTTCAAGACACTATCCGAAGTGTAAATAAGGGTCACGCGCACGACGCATTTCGTGACAAAAGAATTCTAAATATTTCATTACCGTACTTCGAAGCATGTCAACCGCTGTTTAAAATCAATTTTTATGCAATTTTTCTCGTAAAAAAGCAATAATATTCCGACCGGGAGTGGTGGTTTTCGTTCAAAGAGAGAGAAAGTAAACATTGAGTCGACTCGGGCACGCGCGCCCCGTCCCATTGTCCTCAGATCGGCCACTTACAAAATGCGCTAATGTTTTTCAGCCATGGGCTTCAAAGCCACGATTCAGCTTTCTGGCGCCTTCTGAGAGCCTATGGGAGCGTTAGAAAATGTCACGTCATGCCAGAGATCCCCTGTTTTTGTTAGAGATGATCAATAAGGCCATGAAATGGTCAGAGAGAGCGCTTCCTGTTTGGAATCTTCTCAGGTTTTGGCCTGCCAAATGAGTTC
Source organism: Salmo salar (assembly GCF_965601325.2). Lineage (NCBI taxonomy): Eukaryota > Metazoa > Chordata > Actinopteri > Salmoniformes > Salmonidae > Salmo > Salmo salar. The sequence continues at coordinate 49,381,567 of NC_138292.1, read as the reverse complement.
TGTTATACTCACAGACACCATTCAAACAGTTTTAGAAACTTTAGGGGGTTTTCTATCCAAATCAAACAATTATATGCATATTCTAGTTACTGGGCAGGAGTAGTAACCAGATTAAATCGGGTACGTTTTTTATCCGGCCGTGCAAATACTGCCCCCTATCCCCAACAGGTTTTAAGGAGAACTGTTTATCTTTGTATTTCATGGTTGCAACTTGCTGAAAATTGTCCACATTGTTCCTATCACCTCGTCTACCCAGTAGAGCAAACATTTTTCTTACAGAGTGCATCATAAATGATTTAGACCTTGTTTATGGAAAACTGTATATATTTGTATTTCATGGTTACAACTTGGATGAAAATTGTCCACAGTGTTCCTATCATGTCGTCTACCCAGTACTGGGCTCATTTTTCAAAGTGCATCAAACCGTTTTTAGACCTTGTTTATGGAAAACTGTATATATTTGTATTTCATGGTTACAACTTGGATGAAAATTGTCCACAGTGTTCCTATCATGTCGTCTACCCAGTACTGGGCTCATTTTTCAAAGTGCATCAAACCGTTTTTAGACCTTGTTTATGGAAAACTGTTTATAACTGTATATCATGGTTGCAACTTGTTGAAAATTTTCCACAGTGTTCCTATCATCTCGTCTACCCAGTACTGGGCACATTTTTACTTACAAAGTGCATCAAACATGATTTAGACCTTGTTTATGGATACTGTTTATAACTGTATTTCATGGTTGCAACTTGCAGAAAATTGTCCACAGTGTTTCTATCATCTCCACTACCCAGTAGAGCAAACACAGTTTTACATACAGAGTGCATCAAACATGATTTAGACCTTGTTTATGGAAAACTTTTTATAACTGTATTTCATGGTTGCAACCTGCTGAAAATTGTCCACATTTTTCCTATCATCTCGACTACCCAGTACTGCACACATTTTAACTTCTTACATCTATGCGTTCCGCCAGCGGAACCCCTAGCCAACAGCCAAAGGGATCGCAGGGCGCAAAATACAAAAACAACTAAAATACCACAATTCAATTTTCTCAAACTTACGACTATTTTACACCATTTGAAAGATAAACCTCTCCTGAATCCAACCACGTTGTCCGATTTCAAGAAGGCTTTACAGCGAAAGCAAAACATTAGATTGTTAGGATACCACCACAGCAAAAAAACAACAGAGCCATTTTCCAAGCAAGGGTAGCCGTCCAAAAGCACAAAACCAGCTAAAATTATGCACTAACCTTTGACGATCTTCATCAGATGACACTCCTAGGACATTATGTTAGACAATACATGCATTTTTTGTTCCAACAAGTTCATATTTATATCAAAAAACCCATTTTACATTGGCGCGTGGCATTCAGAAAATGTATTCCCCCCAAAATTTCCGATGAATGGGCACCATATTTTACAGAAATACTCATCATAAACGTTGACAAAATCTATAACAATTAATTAAAGTAGTATAGATTAACTATTCGTTTATGCAACCGCTTTGTCAGATTTCAAAATAACTTTACGGAGAAAGCACATTGTTCAATATTCTGAGTACTGAGCCCCAAGCGATTCAGTTAGCCGTCCAGCCACGACATCCATAACACGCTGAAAAATGTTAAAAATATTATCTTACTTTTGCTGATCTTCGACTGAATGCACTCGGAAGGTCTCCCACTTCCACGAGAAATGTTCATTTGTTTGATAAATTAAGGACTTTATGTCGAAATAAATCCGTTTTGAGGGCGAGCCCAGATCACCATTCCAAAATGCATCTATCCACCGTCGACGAAAAGTTATAAAGTTCCCTCAGCGTTTGTAGAAACATGTCAGACCATGTTCACAATCAATCTTTAGGGTGTTTTTAACGTAGAATTTCGATAATATTCCAACCGGACAATAGCAGATTCATTACAGAAGAAAAATAATAATGGCTAGCCCTACGTGAGTGTGCAGGAGGTAAGTCAATGACACCAGGTCGACCACTTACTGTTCCGGGTATTATTCAATCAAATTGCATTGTAGAAGCCTCAAACAGGTTCTAATGACTGTTGACATCTAGTGGAAGCCTTAGGAAGTGCAATATGTCATCACAGACACTGTAGTTTAGATAGAACATCATTTGAAATGACTACAACCATGTGAGGTCAAACTTTCTGGTTGGATTTTTCTCAGGTTTTTGCCTGCCATATGAGTTCTGTTATACTCACAGACATCATTCAAACAGTTTAAGAAACTTTAGAGTGTTTTCTATCCAAATATACTAATAATATGCATATCCTACCTTCTGAGTCTGAGTAGGAGGCAGTTTAATTTGGATACGTTTTTAATCCGGCCGTGAAAATACTGCCCCCAATACTCAACAGGTTTAACTTACAAAGTGCATCAAACATGTTTTAGACCTTGTTTATGGATACTGTTTATAACTGTATTTCATGGTTGCAACTTGCAGAAAATTGTCCACAGTGTTCCTATCATCTCAACTACCCAGTACTGCACACATTTTTACTAACAGAGTGCATCAAACATGTTTTAGACCTTGTTTATGTAAAACTGTTCATAACTGTATTTCATGGTTGCAACTTGCTGAAAATTGCCCACATTGTAAGTAAAAATGTGTGCAGTACTGGGTAGTTGAGATGATATAAACAATGTGGGCAATTTTCAGCAAGTTGCAACCATGAAATACAGTTATGAACAGTATCCATAAACAAGGTCTAAAACATGTTTGATGCACTCTGCTAGTAAAAATGTGTGCAGTACTGGGTAGTTGAGATGATATAAACAAAGTGCATCAAACCGTTTTTAGACCTTGTTTATGGAGAACTTTTTATAACTGTATTTCATGGTTGCAACTTGCTGAAAAATTGTCAAGTGTTCCTATCATCTCGACAACCCAGTACAGCAAACATGTTTACTTAAAGTGCATAAAAACATTATTTAGACCTTCTATATGGAAAACTGTTTAAAACTGTATTTCATGGTTGCAACTTGCTGACAATTGTCCACATTGTTCCTATCATCTCGACTAACCAGTACAGCACACATTTTTACTTAAAAAGTGCATCAAACATGATTTAGACTTTGTTTATGGAGAACTGTTTATAACTGTATTTCATGGTTGCAACTAACTGAAAAATTGTCCAGTGTTCCTATCATCTCGAACACCCAGTACAGCAAACACATTTTTACTGTCATGATGTTGCCCTCTCTCTGGGTACAGAGAACACAGTTGACCCCCTCCCACCATCCCCCTACCTACCTCTCCCTACCCAGGCCCTGTGAAGGCGGTCGTAAAATTCTAAAGGAGAATGTCCTGCCGCATGGCCCAGTTGAGACAGAGAGGGGTTTCATAGAGAGACAAAGGAAATTCTTCCAACTCACAGAATTGGGGAACCGAACGACATTGATGTTCTGGAGAAGGTATAAAAGATCGGTGAAGAATCCAGCTACGAACTGGTCCGCTTGGTACAATTTTGTGAAGCTCATTAGAAACAATATTGCTATATTACCATACTAAGGTTTATATAATAGCCTCAGCTATGGGACTTGCATCTAAATGGTTGTATACAATGATTTAATAAGATTAAAGCTATTTGGAATATGTTGAGATGCTGGTAAGATGTTAATGTGAGAGAATTGTATTTTCTGTTTAAAGTTTTACCAAGTCATCGGCACGCCCCCATGAACAGACGAGACCTGGCGTCATGAGCCAGCCTTTTTCTGTCATTCCGAATAAAAACCCCACCCAGGGTTTCTATCTTCAGACCAGGCCTCCAACTCCATTACGAGTTGGCCAATAGGTTTGACCCTGCATCCCTCTACTTAACTTTAACCATACCACGTGGTTAAACTTTTAGACTATCGATACCGACAGAATAATAACAAGTCTTTGATATTAATTAATAATCTGCAGCTAGAAATTATAATTGAACGCGAAGACCGACGAAACATCCATTCTATAACAACATTAACATTAACTCTCCAACAGGGATCCCGACGACACACTGAGCGTAAATATATATTGATTGCAATTGATCCCGAATGAGTGAGCGTTCATGTGCAAAGGATTAGCATATCAATTGTTAATATTTATCAACTCTGTAGTGTCTTCTCAGCTGCCCTTTATGACCCTTTGTTTTAACAAGACACCAGCCATGCCGGTTTAGCCCACTAGGGCACATTACTCTACCAATTCTTTGTGACGATAATTACTGTTTGTATACTTTCTGTGAATTACTTTGTTTAGTAAATAAATGATTTTAAGACAGTTGATGTATGGATGACCTTTAGTAAAGACTGGGTTCGTGCAGATACAACAATTTACGACGTTTGGAATGAGACGGACACGAGGTAAAACACACCATTTAAACCAGAAGATAAATCGGCCTATACTATAATATAACATATAATGTTATAATATAGGAAAGTTATATTAGGAAAATTATAACTTTGTAATCTGAATATTTTCCTTGGTGCCCCGATCTCCTAGTTAATTACAGTTAAACGATTAATCAGTTTAATTGCGTAATAATAATAACAACAGGGAGTTATTTTGATAAACATGTCTTCAGTTAATGGTGCCCAAAGACAAGACATTACTTACAAAGTGCATCAAACATGATTTAGACCTTGTTTATGGGAAACTGTTTATAACTGTATTTCATGGTTGCAACTTGCTGAAAATTGTCCACGTTGTTCCTATCATCTCAACTACCCAGTACAGCAAAGACATTTTTACTTACAAAGTGCATCAAACATGATTTAGACCTTGTTTATGGAAAACTGTTTATAACTGTATTTCATGGTTGCAACTTGATGAAAAATTGTCGTGTTCCTATCATCTCAACTAACCAGTACTGCACACATGTTTACTTACAGAGTGGATCAAACATGTTTTAGACCTTGTTTATGGAAAACTGTTTATATTTCTATTACATGGTTGCAACATGCTGAAAATTGTCCACAATGTTCCTATCATCTCGACTACCCAGTAGAGCAAACACATTTTTACTTACAGAGTGCATCAAACATGATTTAGACCTTGTTTATGGAAAACTGTTTATAACTGTTTTTCACGGTTGCAACTTGCTGAAAATTGTCCAGTGTTCCTATCATCTCGACTACTCAGTACTGCACACATTTTTACTTTCAAAGTGCATCAAACCGTTTTTAGACCTTGTTTATGGAAAACTGTTTAACTGTATATCATGGTTGCAATTGTTCACAGTGTCCCTATCATCTCGACTACCCAGTACTGCAAACATTTTTATTACAGAGTGCATCAAACATGATTTAGAACTTGTTTATGGAAAACTGTTTATAACTGTATTTCATGGTTGCAACTTGCTGAAAATTGTCCACAATGTTCCTGTCATCTTGACTATTCAAAGCTAGTGCAGTACGCCACAGGGTGTTTTTGTCTTGGTCAAGGGCTGTCAAGTCTGCTTTCTTAGGGGATCGGCCTGTAAGTAAGCATTTCACTGTTAGTCTACACCTGTTGTTTATGAAGCATGTTACAATACAATTCGTTTTGACTATAGCCAGAACACACAGCTAGCAATTTTAGGTAGTCTAACATGCTTCATCGATGCAGTAGATGGCGCTACTACGTTTCATTTTGAATGGTTTTATATTTTCCTTTGTTGCTGACACTGCCTGTCGTCTTCTTGATCACTTCCGTAATGACGTTGAGGTCGACAACAAATAAACAAATATGGCTGAATCCAGCTCGGCTATGTACTTTGCTGTTAGCAATATACCTGCTGCCTTTCGATCTGCTAACCTTCGAAACTTTTTTAGCCAATTCATAGAAAGCAATGGTTTCTTGTGTTTCCATTACCGACATCGACCGGAGGTTTTGAAGGAGTCCGAGGGCACCCAAGTCAACATGTCAGACCATACAAGAAGAGACACGCCGACAACAGAAATGCCATCCACAGATGTCGAGGAGGAGAGTGGTTCTTCGCCGAATAGTATAAAAACATGTTGTTGCGTGGTATCGGTACCTTCAAATGAGGCGGCCAGATTGGTCAAAATGTACGCGGGGAATCAATGGATCGACTCGAAGGGTAACTGGCTTGCGAGGCGTTGTGTAATAAGAAAAGTAAAAGTATCACCTCCCACAGGTTAGTATGTATTTGGAGTCATTAACACTAGAAAAGCTGGGCTTCGAGGGACTCCCTTTAAGCCACATTCTAACGGTCCAATAAATAGATGTCCTATGATATCGGGAAAATTATGTTTTGGTTGTGTTTATGAAGTTGTCTAACGTCAGAATACGAAATATATACACATGTTTAAAGACAATATAATGTATTAGTTTGTTAGTGTAGGCCAGGGATCAACTAGATTCAGCCGCGGGCAGACTTTTTCTTGAATAGATGGTCACGGTAGCCCAGGCCGGCAGATGGCGATATTGATCTGGTATTGATGGTTTCATCTTACCGTCCAAAAGCATGGACTTTGTATCCAACCGGCAATACACCCCGTGGACCGGTTTGTACGTAAAACATTTTTACATTCAGGCTGCAAATGGGTCGATTTCCTCATTAACTATATTTAAATGGTGAGAAGGATGGAAAATGGAGTTCCATAAAGAAAGCATGCATATTTTACGTTTTTTCTTTCTTTCACCACGTTAGTTCTAGGACCCGTGTGGCTCAGTTGGTAGAGCATGGTGTTTGCAACGCCAGGGTTGTGGGTTCGATTCCCACGGGGGACCAGTATGGAGGGGGGGAAAAAATGTAGGAAATGTATGCACTCGCTACTGTAAGTCGATCTGGATAAGAGCATCTGCTAAATGACTAAAATGTAAATGTGTTCAGCCAGGGGTAGACTGCTACATGTTGACATGCCATGACACACCATGCTCTACCAACTGAGCCACAGGGAAATTGCGTCACCTGCTGACCCATTGGTGCCAAATATCATTCCCCCATTTGACATTTCCAATACGCAGTATCTGTTGAACAGGCATGAGTTTCTTGAATTAAATAAGTATGCACTTTTCCCCTCTTTCCTTGCTCTCTCAATCATCGGCCACAGACTATTCCGAGCTTCTTTGTCAACTGCTGTCATGAACCTCAGGTTGTTGTTCTTTAAATAGTCATTTTTCTTTGCACTTTTCCATGTCAGATCCCTCGCTGTCCTGGAGATGAATCTCATGATCACTGGTCGTGGTGGCTGGTTCTCCCCATCTCTCAGCCTACCCAGGTGCTGCACTACATCCAGAGAACCTGCAACAACATTTTGCTCGTCCTCCGGGACTATTGCCCTGCAAATGTCCTTCACTTTTGTTTTGATGTTCTCGTCAGATCTTTCTGCGATTCCATAAATTCGAAGATTCCGACTATACCAGTCAGTCTTGTTTACCTTTGACTCCATTTCAGTGAGTTTCTTCTCCTGATTTGCAACCTGAGTTTTCAATGTTGCGTTCTGCTGCTTCAGAGTATTTACTTCCTCAGCATTGAAATCAATCGCTTTCTCCAGGTTAACGATGCTGATGGTGTTCTTTTTCCACCAAGTCCATGATGTCATCTGCACTCTTTGATTTTAGCCGCGAGGATGCGGATGATGTTGTCCTGTAGCTGGCTCAGTGATGGTTCACTTCTCAACTTCTTTGGAAGTTACTCCTTGGTTGGGGTATTTGGGTATGAATCACATTCACCCCCCTTTTTTACACTGCAAGCATATGAATGAGTTTCAGCAATGCCTCTTTTCTCCTTGGACGTTTCAACATCCATTATCTCAGCAACAGTTTGGTTATGTCCTGACTCCATGCTGCTAGCTATGAAGATTTTAGCTAGCTAACATTAGCTAAACACGCTGAAACTTTGATAGCTAGCTTGTTCGTTGGAAATCGTCCCCAAAAAAATTCCAATGGCTTGATTAATTACAAAATGTATCAAAATAGCTACATATCATTTTTTTACATTTTGCAACTACAGCCTAAAATTAGAAACTTTGATAACCCTAAAATTGTTCCTCAGCTAGAAATGTTACGTCCTCTCATGCCGCCATCTTCAGTGCCCCACTCAGGCCTCTTGCTAAAGCTCCAACCTGAAGATCACTGACGTCATGATTTTACCTATTTCCCCATTAGAGGTAAAATAGATATCGATTTTGAGACTTGGCCTGTAGTATTTTCATGTTTTAGTATACACTGTTCATATTAATGTGAAGTTTGTTCTTTTTCGAAAACTTTTTACAAAAACAAGCGTATCTTTGTGAAATACCAACGGAGCACTGAGCGTACCCCAAACTTTTTACATTTAATTCAGTTATACATGCTAATATTGCTATTTACGACCGGCGGAAACCAAATGGAAGACGACGACCACAAAATGTAAAATCCTATAAAGGATGTCAACAGAGCTTGGTGCTTATCGGTTGTATTAGGTTAGGAAATCCGACTTTTTGGATATAATTTTTATGAAATGTTAGATACTGAACATGAAGAATCATATTTGTCTTGGTAAAAATGTATTTTATAATATAAGGAAGTGAAATTCATCACTAAAGTGTGTCACCCTAAGGGCCTGAACATAATTACAAATAATTTGTAGACTGAAAATTGACCGCAAGAAGCCCAAACATACTGTATATAATATTTTACTAAAACATAATCATTTCAAACCTTACTTACATTTGTATACCATCACATGGGCTATATACAGTACCAGTCAAAAGTTTGGACTCACCTACTCATTCAAGGGTTTTTCGTTATTTTTACTATTTTCTACATTGAAGAATCTACAAAGTAGCCACCCTTTGCCTTGGCAGCTTTGCACACTCTTGGCATTCTCTCAACCAGCTTCATGAGGTAGTCACCTGGAATATGCATTTAAATTAACAGGTGTGCCTTGTTAAAAGTACATTTGTAGAATTGCGTTCCTTCTTAATGCGTTTGAGCCAAATCAGTTGTTGTGACAAGGTAGGGGTGGTATACAGAATATAGCCCTATTTGGTAAAATACCAAGTCCATATAATGGCAAGAACAGTTCAAATAAGCAAAGAGAAATGACAGTCAATATGGAAAATTTCAAGAACTTTGACAGTTTCTTCAAGTGCAGTTGCAAAAACCATCAAGTGCTATGATGAAACTGGCTCTCATGAGGACCGCCACAGGAAAGGAAGACCCAGAGTTACCTCTGCTGCAGAGGATAAGCTCAGTAGTTACCAGCCTCAGAAATTACAGCCCAAATAAATTATTCTCATCTCAACATCACCTGTTCAGAGGAGACTGCGTGAATCAGGCCTTCATGTTTGAATTGCTGCAAAGAAACCACTACTAAAGGACACCAATAATAAGAAGAGACTTGCTTGGGCCAAGAAACACGAGCAATGGACATTCGACCGGTGGAAATCTGTCCTTTGGTCTGAGTTCAAATTTGAGATTTTTGGTTCCAACTGCCGTGTCTTGGTGAGACGATGAGCAAGTGAACAGATGATCTCCGCATGTGTGGTTCCCACCATGAAATATGGAGGAGGTATGATGGTGCTTTACTGGTGACACTGTCTGATTTATTTAGAATTCAAGGCCTACTTAACCAGCATGGCTACCACAGCATTCTGCAGCGATACCCCATCCCATCTGGTTTGAGCTTAGTGAGACTATCATTTGTTTTTCAACAGGACAATGACACACCTCCAGGCTGTGTAAGGGCTATTTGACCAAGGATTTTCTACATTGTAGATTCTTCAAAGTAGCCTCCCTACTTTTGGAAAGTAGGGTGGCTACTTTGCTGCATGAGAGGACCGGGCCTGCATGAGATGACCTGGCCTCCACAATCACCTGACCTCAACCCAATAGAGATGGTTTGGGATGAGTTGGACCGCAGAGTGAAGGAAAAGCAGCCAACAAGTGCTAAGCATGTGGAAACTCCTTCAAGACTGTTGGAAACGCATTCCAGGTGAAGCTAGTTGAGAGAATGCCAAGAATGTGCAAAGCTGTCAAAGGGTGGCTACTTTGAAGAATCTCAAACACATTTAACATTTATTTTAGATTTATCACTTTCTTGGTTACGGCATGATTCATGTGTGTTATTTCATAGTTTTGATGTCTTCACTATTATTCTACAATGTAGAAAATAGTAAAAATAACAAAAAACCCTTGAATGAGTAGGTGTGTCCAAACTTTTGACTGGTACTGTATATCAACAAGAAAAAAAGAAAAAAAATCTAGTTTTGTGAGGAAATCACCCAAAAGTAACTCCAAATAGTTTCTGAAGGATTCAAATTAGGCCACAGTGCCTTCAGAAAGTGGTCACAACCCTTGACTTTTTCCACATTTTGTTGTTACAGTTTGAATTTATAATGGATTAAATTGAGATTGTGTCACTGACCTAGACACAATACCCCATAATTTCAAAGTAGAATTATGTTTTTCAACATTTTTCAAATTAATACAAATAAAAAGCTGAGATGTCTTGCATCAACCCCTTTTGTTATGGCAAGTAAGTTCAGGAGTAAATTGCATGGACTCCCTGTGTGCTAATAGTTAACATGATTTTTGAATGAGTACCTCATCTCTGTACCCTACACATAAGATCCCTCAGTCGAGCAGTGAATTTCAAACACAGATTCTACCACAAAGACCAGAGAGATTTTCCAATGCCTCGCAAAGGGCACCTATTAGTAGATGGGTAAAAAAAAAAAGCTGACATTTGAATATCCTTTTGAGCATGGTGACGGTACAGTATTAATTAAACTTTGAAGGGTGTATCAATATACCCAGCCACTACAAAGATCCAGGAGTTGTTCCTAACTGATAGGAGAAAACTGAGGATGCATCAACAAAATTGTAGTTACTCCGCAATGCTAACCTAAATGACAGTGGCAAGAAGGAAGCCTGTACAGAATACAAAATATTCCAAAACATGCATCCACTAAAGCACTAAAGTAAAACTGCAAATGTGTCAACAACAAAAAAATCTTTGTCCTGAATACAAAGCTTTATGTTTGGGGCAAATCCAACGCAACACATCACAGAGTTGCTTACCAAGATGACATTGAATGTTCCTTAGTGGCCTAGTTACAGTTTTGACAAAAATTGTCTTGAATATCTATGGCGAGACTTGAACATGGCTGTCTAGCAATGATCAACAACCAACTTGAGAGCTTTAAGATAAAAAAAAAAAAAAAGTATAATATGCAAGTATTGTACAATCCAGGTGTGTAAGGCTTTTGTAGAGACTTACCCAGAAAGACTCACAGCTGTAATCGCTGCCAAAGGTGATTCTAGCATGTATTGGCTCGGGGGGTTGAATACTTATGTAATTTTCAATTTCAATCCCACCTTGTAACACAACAAAATGTGGAAAAAGTCAGGGAGGGTGTATCTTGTCATGGGTTGTCTTGCACATCAGACAATAGCCTGGGGATGAGGTCAGACATAAAACCATAAAATCTGCCTCTGTGTGCTATACATAAAATGTAATGAATCTACATTTTTATTTCAGATGAGGATGAATTCCCCTACAAGACAAAGTCTGGGCACAGGCGCCACGTGGCACTAACAGAACGCTTCACAGAGGTGGACCTAAAGGGCTTGCCAGAGCTGAACCCGCCTTCTCTTATGCCGGCTGGTAATGTGGGTACAACCGTAAAGGTATTCTTACAGCTTATTCAGTCATGCCGCCTACCCCCACGCCTCATACGCAAGCTGGGCCTCGCCTTCCCCAAGACAAGCTGCAATCGGCGCTATGGTAATGTGCCCTTCCAGTACCATAACACCAGCTTAGCACCATCTACTGAGGAGAGTGTCTTCACAGCTGGTGGGCATGAAATATCAGGTCCTGGTTGTGTGGTCCCTCCCTCAGGAACCCAGGGGCCCACTGACCCCTCAGGGGACCCTGAAATACCAGAGGAAGACGAGGATGCCCAGTCAAATGCAGATGATGTGAGTCTACATTTGTTACTGTGTATACTGTAAATATCCTATAACCTGTGAGTTACAGCACTTGCTGTGTTAAGTTCATAAGGGAATCATGTTGAAAAGTGGAAGGGCTTAAAATGGTAAAAAGCCTGAGTAAAGAAAAATACATCAAGGTAGAAACATCTTAGTAGCCTACATAACAATGGCTGGGTAATATGAGAGTATTCTTGTTGCTGTGAACTCTGGCTTTACAGATGCATTTGTCATTTCTTGTATTGCATATGATCCCTGTGTTCTTCTGTGCTGTAGGACGATGACCGCTGTGAGGAGTGGGAGCGCCATGAGGCCCTACATGAGGACGTGACGAGCCAGGAACGCAGCAAGGAGCGGCTCTACGAGGAGGAGATAGAGCTGAAGTGGGAGAAGGGAGGCTCGGGCCTGGTCTTCTACACAGATGCCCAGTACTGGCAAGAGGAGGAAGGAGGTATGACAGGGGCTCCACTAGCCCTCTTAAAGATCTGCCCTTCTGATTTAATATTTCTGTCTTGTAAAATTCATAATTATACATTTCCCTCTAGTCAAATAGTGATTATTGTTTTCTCTCCACCTAGATTTTGATGAGCAAACTGCAGATGATTGGGATGTGGACATGAGCGTTTACTATGACAAAGGTAACCTGACTTAGCATGTTTTCCTTCATTATTCAGGATCTATAGCTAGGCTTCCATCCAATTTGCAACAGATTTTCATGTGAGTATTCTAAAATCTGCATAAAGAAAATATGCTTGTGTTACCACCAAACTGACTTGTTGCGAATTCAAATCAGTGCGTGATTACGTAGTGCACACATTTACTTTTTCACTTAAGTTTTCATGTACTAAATAAAACATTGAATGTTTAATGTCTTTCCATCGCATAGTTTTGTCATAAATTGTTGCGTTTAAATAGCAAATGTGCCTACTCTGGTCTTGGCACAAGCCAACAGATACAGTATGGTTAGGCTAGTCTAAATGATGAGAATGTTTTGATTCGTTACAACGGCAGTCAAGCATCGATCATCATGTCACCGGAATAAGACCCTAAATATGTATTGGACCAGAGCATCAAGCTCAAGCACTTTCACCACCTTGTGAAGTTCATAAATTATTTTAATCTGTAGCCTAATTTAAACTTCATGGTTTCGAGCCGTAGTGGGAGGACCACACACCATGTCCTTGTGTGACTCCAAGTGTAATTCAATATTTGCGCATAAAGGCATTTCCACTGCCATTTCTAGCATAATTCATTTTACCAACACAAAAAGATCTCAAAGTCGAACGAACAAATTTATATTTTGGCATTTTATGAATTTATACCAAAGGTTCCTGTTTCCATCAAAGCTGTCGAGACTTTTCTGGCATAACTGGATGGAAACGTGGTTGACTGATTTGAAATCCTAGTGGACTAGGTAGGCATGCTGTCTTAAGACATTTGAAGGAACATTTAACCTTTTATTTAACTTTGCGAGTCAATTAAGAACAAGTTCTTATTTACAATGATGGCCTACCAAGATGTAAAAGGCCTGCGGGGATGGGGGCTGCGATTCAAAATTTAGGACGACACACACAAATACGTGAGAACACGACATAAAGAGACCTAAAACGACAACACATGGCAGCTACACATGACAACACAGCATGGTTGCAAAACATGGCAGCGGCACAAACATGGTACAGACGTTATTAGGCACAGACAACAGCACAAAGTGCAAAAAGGCAGTAATGGTGTACATAGAGAATGAATCTCGTGGGGGCCACTCTCTCCACACAGACGGGGGTGACATGGACTCCCGTGACTGTGTCCGCATGCGGTATGAGAAGAGGCTGAGGGAGGGGCTGGAGGACCGGTCTGGAGGACAAGATCAGCCAATCGGCAACTTTGAGAAGTTCACAAAGGTAGGGAAGTCCTTGTGCCAATCCACTTAATAAAGCATTTATAATGGATTAGTAAATTGTTTATTTATTAATGATTACTCTATAAGATGTTTAATGTAGGTTTACTAATCATTAGTTAAGTCTTTTTGTGTGGCCTTATCTAAAGTGTGGGCAATTTATACTTTAAATGTTTTGAGTGAACAGTAATTTCTCACACAAAAAATGGACATGCCATTGGAAGATATTCCAACAGTACTGGATGCTCCTTACCTTAAGGTCTCAAAATAGCCTAGAGCATATCAATGGTAAAACACAGGATGTTAAAGAACTACACTACATAATCAAAAGTATGTGGACACCCCCCCTTGCTGCTATAACAGCCTCCACTCTTCTGGGAAGGCTTTCCACTAGATGTTGGAACATTGTTGCGGGGACTTGCTTCCATTCAGCCACAAGAGCGAGGCCGGGCACTGAAGTTTGTCGATTAGACCTGGCTCGCAGTCTGCATTCCAATTCATCCCAAAGGTGTTCATTGAGGTCAAGGCTTTGTGCAGGCCAGTCAAGCTCTTCCACACTGATCTCGACAAACCATTTCTGTATGGACCTTGCTTTGTGCACGGGGGCATTGTAATGCTGAAACAGGAAAAGGCCTTCCCCAAACTTGCCACAAAGTTGGAAGCACAGAATAGTCTAGAATGTCATTGTAGGCTGTAGCGTTAATATTTCCTTTCACTGGAAGTAAGGGGCTTGAAGCATGAACAACAGCCCCAGACCATTATTCCTCTTCCACCAAACTTTAAAGTTGGCACTATGCATTGGGGCAGATGGTGAAGCGTGATTCATCACTCCATATAACGCTTTTCCACTGCTCTAGAGTCCAATGGCGGCGAGATTTACACCACTCCAGCCGACGCTTGGCATTGCGCATGGTGATCTTAGGCTTGTGTGCGGCTGCTCTGCCATGGAAACCCATTTCATGAAGCTCCCGACGAACAGTTCTTGTGCTGATGTTGCTTCCAGAGGCAGTTTGGATCTCAGTAGTGAGTGTTGCAACTGACAGAATTTAAATGCGCTTCAAGACTCGGCGGTCTCGTTCTGTGAGCTTGTGTGGCCTACCACTTCGTGGGTGAGCTGTTGTTGCTCCTAGATGTTTTGACTTCTAAATAACAGCACTTAGTTTACCGGGGCTGCTCTGGCAGGGAAGAAATTTGACAAACTGACTTTCTGGGCAGACCAAGATTAGACTGCTCTTAGGAGTGACTGCAATCCATGCTTTGGTTTGGTAGAAAAGTCACTGCCGAGAAAAGCTTATGCTAGCATTTTCAGCCTGAAAACATTTTTACTCAGCATATAGTGTGTCTGAAGCATAGGTGAAATTGCCAATGGGGATTGGGGGGAATATGTCCAATTTTCAGGGGGGAGGGGGCTTTCCACCTATACAGTGTTTTCAAAATACCTCTCCGTATACTCATCAAGACATAAGTCATGTCAAACTGTGTAGAACTGCAGGAGATGCGTTTTAAAATGTAAAAAAAAAAATCTGCTTATCGTTTAACCATTATGTTCTAGGGGTCATTTGGAGACCTAAAGGTACTGTTGGAATGTCTACCAATACCTAGTACTCTTCTCATTTAGTGGGCAGAATGTAACTGGTGTGGTTTGAATTTCTCAAAAGCAGGAATGGCTTTTTCCACTCTCTGGTACCTGGTACTAGGACTAGTTAGTACTGATCTTTTTATGTTGTCTAGGGTGTTGGTCGACGGGTGATGGAGAAGCAGGGCTGGAAGGAGGGAAAGGGCCTGGGTAACAGTCAGGCGGGGATTCCAGAAGCCCTGGAGAATGAAGGACAGCATCCCAAATGCAAGAGGGGCTTTGGGTGAGTGCAACATTTACTATCACAATAATTACAATGACGATTAAATCTATGGCCTTTGTAACTTGGATATGTACAGGAAGGTAACGGAAAGTTGAAGGATATTACAAGTTATTCTTGTTGACATCCAGGCAAATAAAAACCCTGATTTACAATATGCTGTTTTGTGCAGGTACCATGGAGAGAAGCTGAGCACCTTTGTGAAAAAGGCCAAACCAGACTTGTTCATATCCACGGTGTATGATAAACCCAAAGACATAGACCAAGGAGACCCCTTATTGCGACGCAATCCCAAAACCAGCATGAAGTACAGAGGCTGGCAGCCAGGTGGCAGCATTGGGCCAAAAAGATGACAACACTGTATTTACATAATTTGTTATTACCTCTTTCCACATTAGAATTCATGCTTTGTTTATATTAAAGCATTTATCATACAAGGAATTTGTTTAAATTATTTTGTCTCATCTCCTAAATGAATTAAACATTTGTAAATTTGACCATAGTATGATTGAAACAGAAGTAATTATTTTAGGCAGTAGTAGTTGGCATGACCTGCCTTCCGCCTGCAAGAATAAGGTCGTGACTCTGGCGATTTTCCTTCAAAATAAAAGTCCCGCAATGACGGTAAAATGTTTTATACCAATGGTCGAAATTTGTAACATTTTGGGGAAATGTTGGTAGACTTAGAATTTTGTTTAACAATATGAAAGAAGGAATAAGGGTAATCATCTTTTATAGCACATATTATAGCAATGATTGTTAACAGTATTAATTACTAGATATCATAGTAACAAGACATAATGCTATTAATAATATTATAATCAACTTTAGAAAACACTTCAATCCTATTGTTAATTAACTTATTCAATTTGCACGATGTTCAGTACGTTTTCCATATTGGACATACTGCACCATAGTACACAATTTCTTGTACATTGTGTCGCAGTAATCAGGAGCACTTCTAGTTTCCAAATTCATAGTGTACAACCCAAGGAGTATCACTGCTCAATCTGCGGCCCTTAAAGTGGCCTATCACCTTAAATGCAATACGTTTTTCATATTGGACATGCAGTATCAGTCAACATTTGGACACACCTACTCATTCCAGGTTTTTTTTATTTGTGCTATTTTCTTTATTTTGGAATAATAGTGAAGACATCAAATCTACGAAATAACACAGAATCATGTCGTAACCAAAAGTTTTTAAAAATAATCTACATATGAGATTCTTCAAAGTAGCCACCCTTTGCCTTGATGACAGCTTTGCACACTCTTGGTGTTCTCTCAACCAGCTTCATGAGGTAGTCACCAGGAATGCATTTAAATGAACAGGTGTGTTGTTAATTTATGGAATTTCTTTCCTTAATGCGTTTGAGCTAATCAGTTGTGTTGTGACAAGGTATACAGAAGAGCTCTATTTGGTAAAAGACCAAATCCATATTATGACAAGAACAGCTCAAATAAGCAAAGAAAAACAACAGTCCATCATTACTTTCAGACATGGTCAGTCAATATGGAAAATTTCAAGAACTTTGAAAGTTTCAAGTGCAGTTGCAAAAACCATGAAGCTCTATGATGAAGCTGGCTCTCATGAGGACCGCCACAGGAAAAGTAGACCCAGACTTACATCTGCTGCTGAGGATAAGTTCATTAGAGTTACCAGCCTCAGAAATTGCAGCCCAAATAAATGCTTTAGCGTTCAAGTAACAGACACATCTCAACATCAACTGTTCAGAGGAGACTGCGTGAATCAGGCCTTCATGTTTGAGTTGCTGGAAAGAAACCACTACTAAAGGACACCAATAAGAAGAAGAGACTTGTTTGGGCCAAGAAACACAAGCAATGGCCATTAGACCGGTGGAAATCTGTCCTTTAGGTCTGAGTCCAAATTAGAGATTTTTGGTTCCAACTGCCATGTCTTTGTGAGACGCAGAGTAGGTGAATGGATGATCTCTGCATGTGCGGTTCCCATCGTGAAGCATGGAGGAGGTGTGATGGTGCGTTGCTAGTGACACTGTCAGTGACTAATTTAGAATTCAAGGCACTCTGCAGCAACACACCATCCCATCTGGTTTGCGCTTAGTGGGACTATCATTTGTTTTTCAACAGGGCAATGACCCAAAACACACCTTCAGGTTGTGTAAGGACTATTTGACCAAGGAGAGTGAAGGAGTGCTGCATCAGATGACCTGGCCTCCACCATCCCCCGACCTCAACCAAATTGAGATGGTTTGGGATGAGTTGGACTGCAGAGTGAAGGAAAAGCAGCCAACAAGCGCTCAGCATATGTGGTAACTCCTTTAAGACTGTTGGAAAAGCATTCATCATGAAGCTGGTTGAGAGAATGCCAAGAGTGTGCAAACCTGTCATCAAGGCAAAAGATGGCTACTTTGAAGCATCTCAAATATAAAATATATTTTGATTTGTTGAAAACTTTTTGGGTTACTGTATGATTCCATGTGTTATTTAATAGTTTGTCTTCACCATTGTTCTACAATGTAGAAAATAGTACAAATAAAGAAAAACCCTTGAAAGAGTAGGTGTGTCCAAACTATTGACTTGTACTGTGTGTGTGTGTCTATCCATCTATCTATGGTCCCAGTGTTGCTCAGTTGGTAGAGCATGGTGTTTGCAACGCCAGGGTTGTGGGTTCGATTCCCACGGGGGACCAGTACGGGGGGGAAAAAAATGTATGAATTCACTACTGTAAGTCGCTTTGGATAAGAGCGTCTGCTAAATGACTAAAATATATATATACACACACACACACACACACACACACACATACGTTTTTCTCACAAAGGTAGCACACTGGGCCTTTGCCTGTCCTGTATTAGTGGACAGATATAGCATGGGCCAAAAACTGTGCAGCACCCCCACCCACAAACATCTTCCCGTGGCTATGGATGCACTTGATATTGTGTGCCCAGCAGAGAATCAGAGATGAAGGGCGGCATCAGGCACACATCGATATATAGCCTAATAAGCAACTAATTCTAAAACACTGAAGTATAGAAATTTCATCAATTCCAAATGACTGTGCATTTGGAAAGTATTCAGACCCCTTGACTTTTTCCACTTTGATACTTTCAGGCTTATTTTAAAATGGATTAAATGTATTTTCTTCCTCAATCTAAACAATACCCAATAATGACAAAGTTTTTTTGAATGTTTAGCTAATTTATTAAAAATATTTTTGCTTTTACCTAAGTATTCTGACCCTTTGCTAAGAGACTCGAATTTGAGCTCAGGTGCATCCTGTTTCCAATGATCATCCTTGATGTTTCTACAACTTCATTGGAGTCCACCTGTGGTAAAATTACATTGATTTGATATGATTTGAAAAGGCGCATCCTGTCAATATAAGGTCCCACAGTTGACAGTGCATGTCAGAGCAAAACAAAGCCATGAGGTCGAAGGAATTGTCCGTAGAGCTCCCGAGATAGGATTGTGTCGAGGCACAGATCTGGGGAAGGGTACCAAAATATTTTTGCAGCATTGAAGGTCCCCAAGAACACAGTGGCCTTCATAATTCTTAAATGGAAGAAGTTTGGAACCACCAAGACACTTCCTAGAGATCAATCGGGGGAGAAGGGCCTTAGTCAGGGAGATGACCAAGAACCCGATGGTCACTCTGACAGAGCTCCTCTGTGGAGATGGGAGAACCTTCCAGAAGGACAACCATCTCTGCAGCACTCCACCAATCAGGCCTTTATGGTAGAGTGGCCAGACGGAAGCCACTCCTCAGTAAACGGCACTACGGCCCTCTAGGAGTTTGCCAAAAGGCACCTAAAGACTCAGACCATGAGAAACAAGATTCTCTGGTCTGATGAAACCAAGATTTAACTTTTTGGCCTGAATGCCGGGACAAGTCTCTGAATGTCCTTGAATCGCCCAGCCAGAGCCCGGACTTGAAACCGATCGAACATCTCTGGAGAGAACTGAAAATAGCTGTGGGCAAACGTACAAAATCAGCAGGGGATCAAATATTTTTTTCCCCTCACTTTATATACTGTATTCTTTACCATCTACTGCATCTTTATTTCATTATTTATTGAATATTCGAAACATACAATATACTTGCAGTGAAGCCGCTCAATAACTACATCATACCAGTCATCCAACAGATTCCCATTCAGAGCGACACACTGCTCAAGGGCATGTTGACCGATCTACCACCAGGCCAAAAAAGATGAACCCGAACCCTCCAAGATCCCCCCCACCGTTTCCCAATAGCTGTCACTCAACCATTCGAGACCCCTCCCACAGACCCCCCCAGGGAGAAAAAAATTCAAATACAATTCATTCCATTCCCCACCCCCAAGAACCCCCCAATGCACTAACAGCCAAGAGAATGAATTAAAGAGAAAAAAGGAAAAGACAAAAGAAACCAGCAAACAACAATGCAAAAAATTGTTACAAATTAAAATAAATGTAAAACAAAGGATAACTAAATCAAGGACAACTAAAATCATAACAGCAATGCCAACTGTATATGTTTGTGTGCATGTCTGGCACTATTACATGTATGTTGTTGTATGTGTTCATTTGAATGAGTGAGTGCATATGCATGTGTACATACACCTGCACGACATCAGCCTCAGGCAACCGGCATTAGTTGTAAAAACACTGCCACTTAGTGTCATTCAAATGTACTTTTTATTATGATTTATTTTGACTTTTATCTTTGACCATCATTCTCTCTCACACACAGCAACTCCACTCCCACTTGTCTCCAATTCCACATACCAACCCTCAGCCCATCCCATCCATCTCTGCTGACCACCCACTTCGGGTTTCTACACAACACATATCTTTCAACTATACTGTGATATTTAATGTACAATTTCAATCTATCTAATCGAATAGAATCCACAGATTGCGAGTTGAAGATAAATACTTTTACTAAGAGTATTAGTAATTGACTGACCCGGTCTCTCCAGATCCCCTAACAGTACTATTTCTAGGGTCAATTTTAGATCAATGCTATGCATTTTCAGCCATTCCTGAACCTGAAACCAGAAACAGGCAGACGGAAGGGACGTAGCCAGCGGTCAAGGATGAGTTGATGTGCGAGGTGAGGTAGGGGAGAAGGTCTCCGGACTCCGGATTTCACAGAAGTGTGATTGACTTGGAGTTACATTGTGTTGTTTAAGTGTTCCCTTTATTTTTTTGAGCAGTGTAGATAGGCACGTTTTATTTTGTCTGGTTTAGCGTCCCAGATAAAGCGAAATATTTTTTGCTCATATAATTTGAAAAATGAATCATCAGGAGTAGGCAACGCAATAAGTAAGTGCGTAAACTGAGATATGACTAAGGAGTTAAATCAGGGAAATTTTTCCATAAATAGACAGGTATTTATCTCTCCATGGTTGCAGGATCTTGTCTATTTTTACAAGTTTTCTATTGAAATTCATTGTGGAGAGCTTATTTATATATTTTGTGATATGAATACAGAGTATGTCTACTTCACCATCAGCCCATTTTATAGGTAAACTGCAGGGTAATGTAAAAGTTGTATTTTTTAAGGATCCAATACGTAATATTGTACACTTATCATAATTAGGTTTTAGTCCAGAGAGTACAGAAAAGTTATCTTGATCTTTAATGAGACATTGCAAGGATCTAGCTTGCGGACTTAATATAAAACTTGAGTTATCGGCATACATGGACACCTTTTAAGCCTTGGATTTCTAATCCTCTAATGTTGTTATTGGATCTGATTTTAATAGCTAGCATTTCGATGGCCATAACGAATAGATATGGTGACAGCGGACACCCTTGTTTAACTCCTTTTGACAATTCAAAACTTTCTGAGAAGTAGCCATTATTTACTATTTTACACCTGGGGTTGCTATAAAAATCCAGGCATTTATAAATAAAATCCAGTCTTACTTTATCAAATGCCTTTTCAAAATCTGCTATAAATACCATCCTGGCTTCTTATATGTTTCATGATGTTCTATCATTTCTAGTAGTTGTCGTATATTATCTCCAATGTATCATCCATGTAAAAACCCTGTCTGATCAGGATGAACAATACCTGGTAAAACCCTTTTAATTCTGAGTGCTATGCATTTTGCTAGTATTTTTGCATCACAACATTGAAGTGTAAGGGGCCTCTAGTTTTCTTAGATAGGGTCTTTATATTTGCCATCTGGGTCTTGTTTTAATAATAGAGAAATCAGACCTTCCTGCTGAGTACCTGACAGATTACCATTTATATAGGAGTAGTTAAAACTATCAAAAAAATACTTGATATACCTCTACCGGTATGCCATCAAGCCCTGGGGTTTTTCCAGACTGAAAGGATTTAATAGCCTCAAAAAGTTCTTCCTCTGTAATTTCGCCTTCGCACTGGTCTTTCTGTACATTTAATTTTCCATTTTTTATATTATTTGGAAAGAATTCCTTACCATAATCTTCATTCAGTGGGAAAGGATGAGACGAAAAAGAGAACATCTGCCTAAAATAATTAGCTTCCTCTTTTAAAATATAATTCGGAGAATCATAGATGACTCCATCTTCAGTAACGAGATTCTGCAAATGATTTTTGTTAGCATTCCTGTATTAGAGATTCAGGAAGAATTTGGTGCATTTTTCTCCATATTCCATCCAGGTTGCTTTATTTTTGCAATGGATTACATAGTTCTTGAATAAGTTCCTCAAGTTCTTTTTGTTTTTACTCTAACTTATTTTGTATCTCTGTAGTATCATTTTTATTGCCATCTACCTGTACTATTAGTTCATGGATTTCCCTTGTTAGTCTTGTCTCTTTAGCCAGAAACTGCTTTTTTATTATTGATGAATATTGAATTGAATGACCCCTGAAGGTACATTTGAAGTTATCCCAAACAATAAGGGGATTCGCTGAACCTATATTATACTGGAAAAATTCAGTTATAAATTATTTTGTCTTAGTTAAAAATAAGCTGTCCTCCAATAAACTTTGGTCTAAGTCCACGTGGGAAATCTAAAATCTATAAGAGTTATGGGAATGCCAATTAGATGATGATTCGATCGCATTCTGTCTCCTATTAAAACTTTTTAAACCTTTGATGCAAGAGAGAAAGAGACAAGAAAGTAGTCAAGACGACTAGCTTGATTAAGTCTCCTCCATGTATATCTCACTAGGTCGGGGTTTTTTAGTCTCCAAATATCCACTATTTCTAATGTGTCCATAATATTTGTGATTTCCTTAAGGGCACGGTGATGATAGTTAGTAGAGTGATTACCTTTACGGTCCATTGAGGTACTTAACACTGTGTTATAGTCTCCTACCATAATGATTAGATCATTTGTTGCCTGTAGGTTCAATAAATTGGTATAAATGTTTTCGAAGAAGTGCGGATCGTCCTGATTTGGACAATATAAATTAATGAGCCAAATCACTTTTCGTACACTTTCATATTCAAAAGGATCCACCTTCCTTGCGAATCATTCCTGACTCTTTGTACATTCAGATCGAAATGTTTGAGTTCCTTTATCCATGACAGGAAATGATTTCACCACCCCATTCCTTTTCCCACGCAAATTCATCTAAGGATGTAGAGTGAGTTTCCTTTAAACAGTATATGTTATATTCATTTTCTTTTAGCCATGTAAAGACTGATCTTTTTTTATAAATCTGCTAAACCACTACAATTATAACTGGCTATACTTATTTCATCCCTTACCATAACTAGATACTATTCTCAGTCTAAATTGACCATAATTAGTGCTTGTAAAGTTACTGCCATCAGAGGTATTATGAAGGCCAAAACTAGAGCTTTCAAATGTCTGATATTTAGAATTCAAGAAATAGGTTCTAGCAATATTTGTTTTATTCCCTTGCCTGTTTGCCTGGGAGCCAATGCCACAGATGTTAGAAAATTGAGACAAGATATGTGTGTAGCAAATCTGAGCAGGTTGATGTGTATGCTATTGGATGTGATATAGTGAGAGTGGGTACAATGTCTGTATAAGAGTAAGACTATAATCTGTGATGTCCAAATAAATAATAATTCTGCCAATTTGCATGGTTGAGTGTCTATGTGTGTAACATGTAGTGCGTATATCCTTGATATTCATGATGATAATTGTAATCCATATCGTATCACCATCATAGTTGCATCATAATTATCTTTTACATAATTGAAAAACACATCCCAGCATTTCCATAGCAATTGACGTTTCACATGATCATGAAAGAGACCTTGCATTACTCTAGAGACGGCTTCACTACAGTACAAATGTATTCCATACAATATGTTATTATTCCCCAATGCCCCTATTCTGATATCTTCCCCTTGCTTGTTGTAAACATATATAAACTTGTAGACAAATACATAAAAAAAGATAGACAAACAATAAACACATTAAATGATAAAACAGTTCGACAATAGAGAGAGAGGGAGAGAAGAGAAAAGAGAGAAAGAAAGAGTGAGAGAGGAGAGTGAGATCAGGTGTGTGTGTGTGTATGTATAAGTCC
The DNA here is from genome assembly GCF_965601325.2 of Salmo salar. Classification (NCBI taxonomy): domain Eukaryota; kingdom Metazoa; phylum Chordata; class Actinopteri; order Salmoniformes; family Salmonidae; genus Salmo; species Salmo salar. The sequence goes on along the minus strand of NC_138292.1, from coordinate 49,357,425 downwards.
GTATGTGTAAGCAAGCATGTAATTGAGTTCATGTGTTCATATCCACTTCATAATGCCCAGATCATTTTCCAGTTCCCATAACTTCTTTTTTTCCCCCCATAACCTGAAGTCCCTGTAGAATTTAGTACAGTCACGGTGTTATGGAGCGGTCTCAGAATAGCTGTCCACCTATAAAGAGTTTGTCCACAATGATGAAGGCATGCCTACCATCCTTCGTTGTCTTTGTACCGGATACAGTCTCTTACGACGTTCGTTTATCTCCCTTGGAAATTGGTCATTGAGACCAAATGTGGTCCCTTTAAGCTCCCTTTCTCTGCTTTTGATCAGCTCCTTTTGTTGGTAGTGTTGGGTTTGACATTTTGAACATTGAGATATTAAATAAATGATAGAGAAGAAGCATAGAATCAAAGGAGAAAGTTAAGGGTTCTCTGTAGAAATCCAGAAGGCTTTGGAATGTGTTTGATGGAGGAGAGGAGAGCGACGTGTTGATATAAGGAAGACAGATGGATATCTGTGGATTAGGTGAAGGAGGGGTTGAGGTCAGAAAATGAGGGGTGAGGTCAGTTCCCCTTAAAGGAGTAATCAGGGTAGTATCTGGTTACCTTCTTCCTGTTGGGGCATAAACTGTATGGATTGGAGAGAGGGAGTGTCTTAAGTGGGATATAAATATCTGGATGGGACAAATGTTGGGTTGTCTGATTACAGCTGTACAGAACCTTTGGGCAGAATTAAACTTGGTTAAAGCTTCTCTAGTGTCCGTGGGTTATTTACTCTGAAAAATAAGAACCTAACAGTAGTGTTCAAATTTTGCGATGATCGGTCGGGGACCCTTGGTCTTGTCGCTCCAAGTCTGTGTACTCGGTGGAAAGCCACCTTGTTTACAGTCTCTATAGGAAGTTTCAAGGCGGATTGCATGAATTCTCTGATCGCGCCCTCTGGATTATTGGATGCATCCTCAGGAATCCCATAAAAAAAAAATGTTTTAAAAAAAATCACGCATACTACGACTTTGTATGTCTAGTAGCGACTCCATCACCCTGTTTTCCCTGAGTAGACAATCCATGTTGGAATCGTGGATTTTTACTTTGGTTGTGAGTGTCTTGTTTTGTTTTCTCTTAGGAGCGTGAGAATTTCACTCTGGCTGAACTCCAAACTCCCCCTCAGCCATGCTACCTCCTCACACAACTTTTCCAGTGTTGCATGGATTCCAGCCAGAGCACTAGCCTCTACCTCAATGGTAAGTAAATCACCTGTGTCTGTAGATTAATCTGTTTTTTTCTTTTTTTTGTCAGGTTAAAGTTATTTTGTGAGGTGGTCGGATCTTTCCATGAAGGAGTATGTTGTTCCTCCATAGCGTAAAGCTGTTGGTTCTCGTCGATTTCCCTCAGGATCTCCTTAGTATCCAGATTGGCTCTTTACTGCAACCAGTTGTTTTACAAAAAGATAACAATGAGTCTTTCCTACGACGACGACAGGTGTCTGTAGTACAGCCAGCTAGCACTCGTGGGATCACGCAAAAAAAGGTCCATCTACTGCATCTTGCCTATGCCGCACGCCATCGCTCATCCATATATTTATATGTACATATTCTATTCTTCCCTTTACATTTGTGTGTATAAGGTAGTTGTGAATTTGTTATCGGCAGGTAAGGGTGCTCGAGCGGCTAGATGCTCTTTACCATTCGGCCATCAGATTTGCCACCAATGCTCCTTATCAAATCAAATATTATTGGTCACATACACATGGTTAGCAGATGTTAATGCAAGTGTAGCGAAATGCTTGTGCTTCTAGTTCCGACTATGCAGTAACATCTAACATCTGACCCAGATGTTTTTTGGGGGTCAAGTTTAAGGAGCTCCTTTAGCATATCGGACTCAGTGAACGCCTGCAGGGAGAACCTTTGTAGTGGGGCAGGGGAAAAAAAGAGGGAGGAGCATCGGGGCTAGTCACATGAGAAGGGGTAGGAGATGAGGAAATGTTGGACGGGCAAGGAGGCATGGCTGTGTGAAATAGGAATCCTGACTTAATGAAGTGGTGTTTAAAGAGCTCAGCCATGTGGTCCTTGTCAGTAACAACCATGGGCAGCTGTGAGGAGGAGGGTTTATTCTCCAGGTCTTTAACCGTTTTCCAGAACTTCTTAGGGTTAGACCCACAAAGAGAAAACTGCTTCTTAAAGTAACTAACTTTAGCCTTCCGGATAGCTTGAGTGCACTTATTTTGAATTTGCCTGAACGAAAGCCAGTCAGCTTAAGAATGCGTGTGCCGAGCATTTCGCCAAATGGAATTGTTGAGGTGGCGTAACTTTGCAAGATCACGGTCAAACCAGGGGCTGAACCTGTTTTTAATTCTCATTGTCTTTATGGGGCATGTTTGTTAACAATACCACTGAAAATATAAAAAAGAAGGTCCAAGTGTCTTCGACAGAAGGGATCAAGCTGATTCTATACCATTTTACAGAGGCCAGGTCACAAAGGAAGGCTTGCTCATTCAAGATTTTTAGCAAAAGTCTATGACAAATCAGGACAGGTCGTTTCACTGAGCAGCCATTACGAACACAGGCTGTAAAATAGTGATCACTAAGGTCATTACAGAAAACACCAGACTGATACCCATAAGGATTATTTGTGAGGATAACATCAAGGAGAGTAGCCTTTTCTGGGTGTTTGGAGTCATACCTTGTGGGATTGGTGATAATCTGAGAAAGATTTAGGGAGTCCCATTGCTTTAGGACTTGGTCAGGTGGTTAAAGCATGTCTCAGTTTAGGTCACCTAACAGGACAAATTCAGACTTAGTGTAAGAGGCCAGGAGAGGGCTTAGGGAATTTAGGGTACAGGCCGGTGCTGTTAGTGGACGATAACACCCAGCAACAGTCAACAAAGAGCTATTTGAAAGTTTAATGCTTAAAACCAGCAAATCAAACTGTTTGGGGACAGACTTGGTCGAGACAACCAAGCACTGAAGGTGTTCCTTGGTAAAGATTGCCACTCCACCAGCTTTGGGAGATCTGTCTTACTGAAAAAGGTTATAACCAGAAAGGTTCAAAAAACTATTTCTTAACCACGTCTCAGTAATGACCAACACATCTGGATTGGAGCTGTGAACCCACACTTTCAATTGATCCATTTTAAGCTTCTAGTGTTAATGTGCAGAAAACCCAGGCTTTTACGAGAGCAGAAATCAGTGAAGCAGATATCAGAGCACAAGTTATAATTGGGGCTAGCAACAGTAGATGGGCCAGGGTGTACATGCACATTTCCAGATATCATCAGCAGTAATACAATCAGGGCACTGCAGAGGACAGGGAGAGATTTATGACATTTGAATGTGCATTAGATGGCAACAAGATCATATTGTACAGCAACATTTTATCAGGTAATATGAATAAAAAGCCGGCAAGAGGTGGTTAGAATAGAGAGTCAGAGTCTCGAGTGTGGGAACAAACAGTCTGTCCCACAGTTGGGTAAACAAGCAAGTTAACAAAGCACGCAGGAGTCATGAGGCAAAAAGCATAGAGCACAAGAAAAAAATATAGTGACTTGGTACTAGCCATTGTAAGTTCAGAGTTACTTAAGTTAAGCTACTTTTTAAAGTTGAAATTAATGTGTACACACACGAAAAACATTGTTGACCATTTAGGCTTTAACATTTTATGACATAATATACGTAGTTCTTTGTAGGATAAGAAGTGAAAGATATCAATAATTGTGCTCATTTTGGACCTAATTATTCCTTTACTAAGTATACAGGACAGAACTTTTATTCTGAAGGATTCCAAAAACCGTGACCCGGAAGTAGTAAGTTATTCTTACCTGTTTCACAGCAGTGTTGTTTTGGGAAGCTTCTCCAATAACCAAATTTAACGGCGGCAACTGGCGCTGGTTAGTACATTTCACTCGTATCGTAATGTAATATTAACAACACTTATTTGTTCTTATAACATGTATTTTGGGGAGCATTTTGCTAGCTACTTGTGATACATTTGCTACGCTGCTAATTAGCAAGCTTGCTGCAATATGACAAACTAGCGCATCATCACTTCGCATGACATTGTGCATCGAATGCTCTTCTAACCAGTGGCGTAAAGTACTTAAGTTAAATTACTTTAAAGTACTACTTAAATCGTTTTGGCTGGTATCTGTACTTTTTAGATTTGACACATTTTACGTCCTTACATTACAAAAAAAAAAAAACTTTTTTACTCGATACATTTTCCCTGACACCCATTCCTTACATTTTGAATGCTTAGTAGGACAGAGAAATTGTCAAATTCAAGAGCGCATACCTGGTTATCTCTACTGCCTCTGATCTTGCGGACTCACTAAATACATGCTTCGTTTGGAAATGACGTCGGAGTGTGTCCCTGGCTATCCGTAAATTAAAACAATGTGCTATCTGATTGGTTTATTAAAGGGAACTTGAAATTATTACTTTTGATACTTAAGTATATTTTAGCAATTACATTTACTTTTGATAAGTATATTTAACCAAATACTTCGTTTTTTACTCAGGTAGTATGTTCCTTTAGTCATTTTCTATTAAAGTATCTTTTATTAAAGTATGACAATTGTGTTCCTTTTCCACAACTGGTACTAACTAGCAAACTATAAAATGTGCATGTTAATTGAAAGATGTTAGTCAGTAAACCATGTTTTACACGTTTCTGCGCTAACCTGGCTAGTTTCCTAAATTCAGGCCACCTTGGGATTGCAGGTTTTGTTTTTTGCCTTAACACTACACAGCTGATACAACGCCTGATGATTAGTTTATTATTTGAATCAGTTGTGTTGTGGTACTCCTTGGGGTCCCGAGGACCGAGTTTGGGAAACCCTGCGCTAGACCCATAATAGCTGATGAACGCTCAACTCCGTTCTCTTAAGTCGAGGTGAATGTTTGCTAGTAATATTTATCAAAACTCAACTCCGCCTCGATAAGAGAACGGAGTTGAGCGTTCCTCAGCTAGCCCAATAGTATACTATTTAACACACCGACAGCGTCATTGCGCAAAATAGTATGCTGCATCATCTGCATATGTATGTAACAAAAGTTCAACATTCACCTTCTACCATTTCTGTCAAGCCGTCCACGCATACGTTCGATAAATCCAACGTATGCACCACACCGAACGCACTGCCTCTGCAACGCAAACGCAGTGTTTCATTGGAAATGAGTGTAATTCTGGTGTACCAAAATGCAATGATGCTGTCAGTGTGTTCGAAGCGTAACCCTATAAAGGTGCGTACAAATTTAACCTTTCATTTTTTTATTATTATTTATTGCTGATATATAACGTACGTACCTTACGTTTCCAAAACCGTACCGTAAATGATGCATGTTAACGTTCAGAACGAGCGTCAGGGCACCTAACGAAACTCCCCTGGCCAGAAGTTAATAGGCGCTAAATATAGTTAGCTTCTATGAATGGGCTAACCTGAGGCAAGGACCATATGTGGTGGTTAGTGGCTCAGGACAGGGGTCAGTGATGGGTATGTACCATTTGTTTTCTCCTCAGATGGGAATCTAACAAGTCAGAGCTTTGGAGAAGTAATCATGGCCACCCAGCCCTCGCAGCCTCCATCCTTACGCTTTGGCCAGGTGGTCATAGGACCTCCTGGCTCAGGTAAAACCACATACTGCCGGGGGATGCAGGAGTTCTTGAGTCACTTGGGACGGAAGGTAGTTGTGGTGAACATGGACCCTGCAAATGAAGGGCTCCCATACCCCTGTGCCGTGGATATTTCAGAGCTGGTCACCCTAGATGATGTGATGGAGGGTTTGAAGCTGGGGCCCAATGGTGGACTCCTGTACTGCATGGAGTACCTGGAGGCCAATCTGGATTGGCTGGAAACCAAGTTAGAGGAACATAGCGACTGTTACTTCCTGTTTGACTGTCCTGGTCAGGTGGAGCTGTACACCCACCAGAACTCAGTGAAAAACATCTTTGCTCAGCTGGCCAAGTGGAACTTCAGGGTGAGATGCTTCAGGATTCTAAGATGTTTGTGCCCATTGGTGCTGGAATGTTGTGATTCCTAGTATGAACGATTCCCCAAAATAAACACTCAGTGTGGTATGTCAATCCATGCATGACACATTCAGTATCATTTAGGCTAACTTAAGAAATGTATTGTTCGCCACATTGATGGAGAATTTGGGGCTTTGACAAAACAAATGCAATCACCTTTCACCCTGTGCAAACTCGCCCCACCGGGATAACCTGGGCCAGTTAGTTGAATCCCTGCACTGTCTCACTAACACTCCCTCTTTAAACACTCTCAGCTGACTGCAGTGCACCTTGTGGACTCTCATTACTGCGCTGACCCAGCTAAGTTCATCTCAGTGCTGTGCACCTCCCTGTCCACCATGCTGCATGTGGAGCTACCCCACGTCAACGTCCTCTCCAAGATGGACCTCATCGAGCAGTACGGCAAACTGGGTGAGATTAAACATCCTGGGTGACGATGAATATGGGCTTTGTATGGCTATATTCCCTCAGTTTCCCTCAAGTGTTTGATTTGACAGTTTGTCTTTAGCTGCGGGACTTGTTTCATTTTTTCACTTTCTCTGTCTCTGGGATAGCCTTCAACCTAGACTTCTACACAGATGTTATGGACTTGACATATCTGCTGGATCACTTGGCTGCTGACCCTTTCTTTAGGAAGTTCCTCAAACTAAATGAGAAACTTGCAGGGGTCATACAAGACTATGGCCTTGTCTCTTTTGTGCCTCTCAATGTGCAGGTGAGACTTTGCTGCTACTTTTAGAAGTTCACTGGTTCTTGGGCATCTGCTGTTTCTGGGTCATATTTATTATAAGACATGAAGTTCAGTACCTCCCTGTTTCAGATATTTTTCTTCTGCTTCGTGCATACCAGTGAACACAACCACAATACTTTGTCTAAACTCATAATAAATACTGGTCCATTTTAGGTGGGTTAAGGTTAAAACACTGTAGTCTCAACCTAAAGGATGAAGCTTGCCGTTAAAATGTTTGCCACTTAACCACTGACATCCTGCACTCTGCTCTATCTCCAGGACAGGGAGAGCATGACGCAGGTCCTGCGGACTGTGGACAAGGCCAACGGCTACTGCTTCGGCAACCTGGAGGAGAGGAACCTGCAAGCAATGATGTCAGCCGCTGTGGGAGCAGACTTCCAGTTCACCTCGTATCCTTTACTCACAGCTGCTATATTGATTTATGTGTTTGTTATTAAACCAGTCTATTCCACATGCTCAACCTATGAAACAAAGCAATTTTAAATGTAAAAAGTGTTAAAGGCCAGGCTCAGTCCAAAACTAGATTTTCCTGTGTATTATTTATAAATATATATACAGTACCAGTCAAAAGTTTGGACACCTACTCATTCAAGGGTTTTTCTTAATTTTTTACTATTTTCTGCATTGTAGAATAATAGTGACGACATCAAAACTATGAAATAACACCATATGGAATCATGTAGTAACCAAAAAAGTGTTAAACAAATCAATATGTTTTATATTTGAGATTCTTCAAAGTAGCCACCATTTGCCTTGATGACAGCTTTGCACACTCTTGGCATGCTCTCAACTAGCTTCACCTGGAATACTTTCCCAACAGTCTTGATGGAGTTCCCACATATGCTGAGCACTTTTTGGCTGATTTTCCTTCACTCTGCGGTCCAACCAGCTTCATGAGGTAGTCCCCTGTAATGCATTTCAATTAACAGGTGTGCCTTGTTAAAAGTACATTTTTGGAATGTCTTTCCTCAATGTGTCTGAGCCAATCAGTTGTGTTGTGACAAGGTAGGGGTGGTATACAGAAGATAGCCCTATTTGGTAAAAGACCAAGTCCATATTATGGTAAGAACTGCTCAAGTAAGCAAAGAGAAACGACAGTCTACCATTACTTTAACACATGAAGGTCAGTCAATCCGGAAAATTCATGAACTTCGAAAGTTTCTTCAAGTGCAGTATTAAAAACCATCAAGCGCTATGATGAAACAGGCACTCATGAGGACTGCCACAGGAAAGGATGACCCAGAGTTACCTCTGCTACAGATGATACGTTCATTAGAGTTAACTGCACCTCAGACTGCAGCCCAAATAAATGCTTCCGAGTTCAAGTAACCGACACATCTCAAAATCAACAGTTCAGAGGAGACTGCGTAAATCAGGCCTTCATGGTCGAATTGCTGCAAAGACACCAATAAGAAGAAACTTGTTTGGGCCAAGAAACACAAGCAATGGACATTGGACCGGTGGAAATCTGTCCTTTGGTCTGATGAGTCCAAATTTGAGATTTTGGTTCCAACTGCCGTGTCTTTGTGAGACGCAGAGTAGGTGAACAGATGGTTCCCACGTGAAGCATGGAAGAGGAGGTGTGGGGGTGCTTTGCTGGTGACACTGTCAGTGATTTATTTACAATTCAAGGCGCACTTAACCAGCATGGCTAGCATAGCATTCTGCAGCGATATGCCATCCCATCTGGTTTGCGCTTAGTGGGACTATCATATGTTTTTCAACAGGACAATGACCCAAAACACACCTCCAGGCTGTGTAAGGACTATTTGATCAAGAAGGAGAGTGATGGAGTGTTACACCAGATGACCTGGCCTCCACAATCACCTGACCTCAACCCAATTGAGATGGTTTGGGATGAGTTGGACCGCAGAGTGAAGGAAAAGCAGCCAACAAGTGCTCCTTATATGTGGGAACTCCTTCAACACTGTTGGAAAAGCATTTCCCGAGAAGCTGGTTGAGAGAATGCTAAGACTGTGCAAAGGGTGGCTACGTTAAATATTTTGATTTAACACTTTTTTGGTTACTACATGATTCCATATGTGTTATTTCATAGTTTTGATGTCTTCACTATTATTCTACAATGTAGAAAATAGTTAAAATAAAGAAAAACCCTTGTAGGTGTGTCCAAACTTTTGACTGGTACTGTGTCGTGTCTTTGGCATCATTAAAGGTGAAGACTTATTTTATTAAATCAATTCTCAGTAATTATTATTACCTGATTAAACTAATCTTGTAAATTTTATTAACTAGGAAGTCGGTGCACCACGGAAAATCTTCAGATTACAAAGTTATAATTTTCCGACTAACTCTTCAGATATTTTAATATCTGATCAATTAGTCTTTAATTAATTATTCTTTACCTCACGTGAGTCTCATTCCAATCATCGTGAATTGTTGGTTATCTGCACGAACCCAGCCTAATCCATGAATCATCCATACACCAGTTGGCTTAATCATTTATTTATTAACTAACTAAATAATCACAGAAATGCATAAACTAACAGTAGACATTGGTTACTAACAAGGATAGGAAAGTCCCCTATTGGGCTAAGCAAAAACAGTTTGGTTATAACACGATAGATTCAGAGAAGAGAAGGGGTTTTGGGAAGGAAGGTTAAGAACATTGGTCTTTATCAGACCTGGGAAGCTATTCTCACATAAATACATATGCCACTAACGATCGCTCATTCGGAAAAGCAATGCATTGTATTTACATGAAGCTGGTTATGTGAGGCTCTGGTTTGTTCTGTCCTTTGTGGAATCTTCTGTGTCGTTGTGTGGTCTGAGAGGTTCATCTCACTCTGGAGATTCGTCCACGTCGGTCAGTGTTCTCGTACTAGATTTGCGCATTTTTTCAGCTGCAGTCTGATAGTTTAGTATGCTCTTCTTCTTTAGGTGATCAATAATTCAGAGTTCAAACCATTTCATGTGTGGGGCAAGCTCTCACGTTTCCTGGCCTGTAGGGTTGAAATTAGAATGAGCCCTTTTTAAACATGAGGACAAATCCTCCTGTTATTTGGAGCTCAGGTTACTTTGGGTAATGGGGGCTTTTATAGAAATGTAGAAAAGGGGTTGGTTCATAATTTCCACCAATGCTTATTCACTTGGGCGTGGCTCCTGACTTAGTTAACTTTAAAGGGAAGATGATTTTCTCATTTTAAAAGTTAACATCATATTACATCATTTCGCAAATAGTTTAATCTTTACTCATTCATTTTATAGAATAATTAGATGCAAACCTCAACTGAGCCACCTGTATAAACAGAGTTAAGGTAATGTGGCTATCTTGCCCTTCATGAGGTCACAAACATGAAACGGACCGGGTTGTAGCTGGCTTCACTGACCGTTTACACATTCACCAAAATATGGATATTGTTCAGTTCTCAAATTCTGTGATGTTGTAGAAGTTCCTTTGTTCTACTGTAAAACTCTCTCCATACTGCATGGCCAGGGAGAGTCTCTATACGGAATTTAATTCCGTGGGGGTTAAGTTGTAAAACTCCCCCTCCCCTCCTAACAGGAGGGGGGTTATTCACATCTCTGCTAGCCAATTCACTGAAAGGGCTAGCATCATGACAACTGTATTTCAATAAAATAGTTCTGGTCCATTTAAAGGTGCAAGATACTCCACATATTTCCACACTGAGGTTGGATGTAAGAGCTTTTTTTTGAAAAGACCAAAAGAAGACCGCTTGTTTTGATGAGTTGGAGTGTTGGCCTGCCTGGTGACATCACCAGGTGGTTAATTAGTTATTATACAACGGGTGGTTCTAATCCTGGACACTGATTGGTTAAAACTGCATTCCAGTCGGTGTCTATTCCACAAGTTACCACTGGCTAAAGCTATGCTGTTGAAATGCCTATTTACTCTGTTCCTTCTCACTGCGCAATCCAGTGTCTCATCAGCACAGCCAGACAAGTTATAAACTTGATCTCCAATGTAGAAAGCATCTAGACAATATCTCCCATTACTTTTAGACTAGCAATTGGTTTTCAATAATGGAGATTTGCTGTCTGTCTGGCATTTGCAACATTGTTTCAATATTGAAATGATCTCCAGCTGTCCTGTAGTAATGAACGTTTAGGGCTCAGGATGAGACAGGCAGGCAGCTTTTCTCATCCATCATTTATATGGACGTATTCAAAGAAATGTCAATAGAAAATAGGTGAAATGAAATGCAGCTAGTTTGCGGTCTATTCACCTTCAGTTTGAAGTGATTGTTTTTTTTGTTTAACCTTTATTTAACTAGGCAAGTCAGTTAAGAACAAATTCTTATTTACAATGACGGCCTACCCCGGCCAAACCCTAACCCGGACGACGCATTAGGCTAGCTCCTCTTGAACATCAGTGTCCTGACGGGAGCAAATTTTCTATGCCAGGCGAAATCGCGCATCATTAGATCATTCTCATGAATGTATCCAAATAAATGTCACAAAACTGCTTAAGCAAATGCAGCTACATGGCTGTTATTATGGCTGCACTGTTTGACGTGACAGTTAGTTTGCTGTAGTTGGCTAACTAGCAAGGGATAAGAACATTGCTAGCCAGTATGGCATTAGAACGACTGGGTCGCGTCCATAGATACCGAACAAAGACTTAACGACTTGGGGAGCAAACCCTAGATTTGTGTTAGGACTATATCTAGTGGAAGGATGAAATGGTATGAATAAATGAATCCCCCCCCCAAAATAATGAAAATATATCAATCATTATTTGAATATGTTGGTAACCCGTTGTATAAAAGTGATAATGCCCTTGAAGGTGGTGTTTGGAGGATATATTAGCACGGTTTGCCGACTTCGTCTCGGGCCTAACAATATACTCTCCAAATCAAATTGTATTTGTCACATGCGCCGAATACAACAGGTGTAGACCTTACGGTGAAATGCTTACTTACAAGCCCTTAACCAACAATGCAGTTAAGAAAAATAAGTGATAAGTAAAAAAAATAGATAAATAAAAGTAACGAATAGAGAGCAGCAGTAAAATAACAATAGCGAGGCTATATACAGGGAGTACCGGTCCAGAGTCAATGTGCTCGGGCACCGGTTAGTTGAGTTAATATATACATGTAGGTGGAGTTATTAAAGTGACTATGCAAGGATAACAAACAGAGTAGGAACAGTGTAAAGGGGGGGGGGGCGGGGCAATGCGAATAGTCTGGGTAGGCATTTGATTAGCTGTTCAGGGATCTTATGGCTTGGGGGTAGAAGTTGTTAAGAAGTCTTTTGGGCCTAGACTTGGCGCTCCGGTACTGCTTGCCATGCGGTAGCAGAGACAAGTCTATGACTAGGGTGGCTGGAGTCTGACAATTTTTAGAACATTCCTCTGACACCGCCTGGTATTAGAGGTCCTGGATGGCAGGAAGCTTGGCCCCAGTGATGTACTGGGCCGTACGCACTACCCTCTGTAGTGCCTTGCGGTCGGAGGCCGAGCAATTATTTTTTTACCTTTATTTAACTAGGCAAGTCGGTTAAGAACAAATTCTTATTTTCAATGACGGCCTAGGAACAGTGGGTTAACTGCCTTGATCTGGGGCAGAACGACAGATTTTTACCTTTGTCGACTCTGGATTTGATCTTGCAACCTTTCGGTTACTAGTCCAATGCTCTAACCACAAGGCTCCCTGCCGCCATACCAGGCAGTGATGCAACCAGTCAGGATGCCTCTCGATGGTGCAGCTGTATAACTTGAGGATCTGAGGACCCATGCCAAATATTTTCAGTCTCCTGAGGGGGAATAGGCTTTATCGTGCCCTCTGTACGATTGTCTTGGTGTGTTTGGACCATGATAGTTTGTTGATGTGGACACCAAGGAACTTGAAGCTCTCAACCTGCTCCACTACAGCTCCTTCGATGAGAATGGGGGCATGCTCTGTCCTCCTTTTCCTGTTGTCCACAATCATCATCTTTGTCTTAATCACATTGAGGGAGAGGTTGTTATCCTGGCACCACACGGCCAGGTCTCATCCTATAGGGAGGCGGTCAGTCTCATCGTTGTCGGTGATTAGGCCTACTGTTGTGTCATCAGCAAACTTAATGATGGTGTTGGAGTCGTGCCTGGCCAAGCAGTCATGAGTGGACAGGGAGTACAGGAGGGGACTGAGCACGCACCCCTGAGGGGCCCTTGTGTTGAGGATAAGCGTGGCGGATGTGTTGTTACCTACCCTTACCACCTGGGGGCGACCTGTCAGGGATCCAGTTGCAGAGGGAGGTGTTTAGTCCCAGGGTCTTTAGCTTAGTGATGAGCTTTGGTGTTGAACGCTGAGCTGTAGTCAATGAATAGCATTCTCACATACAGTGGCAAGAAAAAGTATGTGAACCCTATGGAAATACATGGATTTCTGCATAAATTGGTCATCAAATTTGATCTGATCTTCATCTAGGTCACAACAATAGACAAACAGTCTGCTTAAACTAATAACACACAAACAATTATACGTTTTCATGTCTTTATTGAACACACCGTGTAAACATTCACAGTGCAAGGTGGATAAAGTATGTGAACACTTGGATTTAATAACTGGTTGACCCTCCTTTGGCAGCAATAACCTCAACCAAACGTCTTCTGTAGTTGCGGATCAGACCTGCACAATGGTCAGGAGGAATTTTGGACCATTCCTCTTTACAAGACTGTTTCAGTTCAGCAATATTCTTGGGATGTCTGGTGTGAACTGCTCTCTTGAGGTCATGCCAGAGCATCTCAATCGGGTTGAGGTCAGGACTCTGCCTGGGCCACTCCAGAAGTCGTATTTTCTTCTGTTGAAGCCATTTTGTTGTTGATTTACTTCTGTGTTTTGGGTTGTTGTCCTGTTGCATCACTTCTGTTGAGCGTCAATTGGCGGACAGATAGCCTAACAGTCTCCTGCAAAATGTCTTGATAAACTTGGGAATTCATTTTTCTGTCGACGATAGCAAGCTGTCCAGGCACTCAGGCAGCAAAGCAGCCCCAAACCATGATGCTCCCTCCACCATACTTTACAGTTGGGATGAGGTTTTGATGTTGGTGTGCTGTGCCTTTTTTTCTACACACATAGTGTTGTGTGTTTCTTCCAAACAACTCAACTTTAGTTTCATCTGTCCACAGAATATTGAACACCATTCTTGTTTAGCGTTTCACATATCGTAGACTCGTCAACAGAGATTTTAGCATGTTTCTGTAAGTCTTTAGCTGACACTCTAGGATTCTTCTTAACCTCATTGAGTGTTCTGCGCTGTGCTCTTGCAGTCATCTTTTCAGGGCGGCCACTCCTAGGGAGAGTAGCAACAGTGCTGAACTTTCTCAATTTATAGACAATTTGTCTTACCTTGGACTGATGAACATCAAGGCTTTTAGAGATAATTTTCTAACCCTTTCCAGGTTTATGCAAGTCAACAATTCTTAATCTTAAGTCTTCTCTTTTGTTCGAGGCATGTTTCACATCACGCAATGCTTCTTGTGAATAGCAAACTCAAATTTTGTGAGTTTTTTTTATAGGGCAGGGCAGCTCTAACCAACATCTCCAATCTCGTCTCATTGATTGGATTCCAGATTAGCTGCCTCCTGACTCCAATTAGCTTTTGGAGAATCCTTCGCCTAGGGGTTCACATACTTTTTCCAACCTACACTGTGAATGTTTAAATTATGTATTCAATATAGACAACAAAAATACAATAATTTGTGTGTTATTAGTTTAAGCACACTGAGTTTGTCTATTGATGTGACTTAGATGAAGATCAGATTAAATTTGATGACCAATTTATGTGGAAATCCAGGTAATTCCAAAGGGTTCACATACTTTTTCTTGCCACTAGGTGTTCCTTTTGTCCAGGTGGGAAAGGGCAGTGTGGAGTGCAATAGAGACTGCATCATCTGTGGATCTGTTGGGGTGGTATGCAAATTGGAGTGGGTCTAGGGTTTCTGGGATAATGGTGAGCCGTGACCAGCCTTTCAAAGCACTTCATGGCTACAGATGTGAGTGCTACGAGTCATTTAGGCAGGTTACCTTAGTGTTCTTGGGCACAGGGACTATGGTGGTCTGCTTGAAACATGTTGGTATTACAGACTCAATCAGGGACAGGTTGAAAATGTCAGTGAAGACACTTGCCAGTTGGTCAGCGCATGCTCGGAGTACACGTTCTGGTAATCTGTCTTGCCCTGAGGCCTTGTGAATGTTGAGCTGGTTAAAGGTCTTACTCACATCAGCTACGGAGAGCGTGATCACACGGTCGTCTGGAACAGCTGAATCTCTCATACATGTTTGTGTTACTTGCCTCGAAGCAAGCATAGAAGTAATTTAGCTTGTCTGGTATCGTCGTGTGACTGGGCAGCTCGCAGCTGTGCTTCCCTTTTGAAGTATGTAATAGTTTGCAAGCCCTGCCACATAAGACGAGCGTTGGAGCCGATTACGATTCAATCTTAGTCCTGTATTGATGCTTTGCCTGTTTGACCGTTTGTCGGAGGGCATAGCGGTATTTCTTATAAGCTTCCGGGTTAGACCCGCTCCTTGAAAGCGGCAGCTCTACCCTTTAGCTCATTGTGGATGTTGTCTGTAATCCATGGCTTCTGGTTGGGGTATGTACGTATAGTTACGTTGGGGATGACGTCATCGATGCACTTATTGATGAAGCCAGTGACTGATGTGGTGTACTTCTCAATGCCATCGAAACTATCCTGGAACATATTTCAGTCTGTGCTAGCAAAACAGTCCTGTAGCTTAGCATCTGCTTCATCTGACCACTTTTTTTATTGACTGCATCACTAGTGCTTTCTGCTTTAGTTTTTGCTTGTAAGCAGGAGGATAGAATTATGGTCAGATTTGCCAAATGGAGGGCGAGGGAGAGCTTTGTACGCGTCTCTCTGTGTGGAGTAAAGGTGGTCCAGAGTTATTTTCCCTCTGGTTGCACATTTAACCTGCTGATAGAAATTAGGTAAAACGGATTTAAATTTCCCTGGATTAAAGTCCCCGGCTACTAGGAGCGCCAGCTGCGCGTAAAACCCGCCAGTTGTATGTTCATGTCGTCGTTCAGCCACGACTCGGTGAAACATAAGATATTAAAGTTTTTAATGTCCCATTGGTAGGATATACGTGCTCGTAGTTTTTCTATTTTATTATCCAATGATTGTACGTTGGCTAATAGGACAGATTACCCACTCGCCGTCAGATCCTTCCAAAGCACCCAGACCTACATCCCAGATATTTCTCTCTTTCTCCTGCAAATGACAGGGATGAGGGCCTTGTCGGATGTCTGGAGTAAATCCTTCGCGTTTGACTCGTTAAAAAAAATCTTCTAGTACGGGGTGAGTAATCGCTGTCCTGATATCTGGAAGCTCTTTTCAGTCATAAGAGACTGTGGTAGAAACATTATGTACAAAATAAGTTATAAATAACGTGAAAAAACAAAATTGGTTAGGGGACTGAGAATTGTTTAGGGGACCGAGAATTATCACTTAAATAGACCAATAAGAGTTCCAAACCCCTCTGCCAATAACAGCTAGTTTTCCGTTTTCCCCTCCCCACTCAGACCACTCCCAGACAGTCCTAGCAAAATTCTTGCTTGAGAAATTGATCTTTGCTAAGAAGCTATTTTTGTTTGTTTTTATTTCAAATGGTCAAAAAGAATCTGTAAGGTACTTAGTTGTTACCCAAAAATTATTTGATATTGAGATAAAAACTGCTGCATTTCGACCTTTTTTTTTAAAGCAGTCTCAGCAAGTGATGACAATTATTTGAGTTTGAATAGTGTGTTCTGCAGTAAGCAGATCTGCCTGTAGAGTGCTGCTTAACATAGATGACTGGTCAACACTCCTAAGCATTTCACTGTTGGTCTACACCTGTTGTTTATGGTGCATGTGACGAGTAGCATTTTGATTAGATTTTCTTAAATTTTACCCCTAGAACTCTAGGAGTGCAAGAGAGGTATGTTGAAGATGGTGAAAAGACCGTGGAGGAGGTGGTGATGGATCTGTAAATCAACAGACACCCATCAATGGATGCTGCTGACCCCGATGTTGCTTGCACTGGACCATCAAAGGACCAACAGTACAACATTTGTCCAGTGGAATTGGAGTGTCAAACGCAGCAAATGCTATTCTTCTTTCACTCTTTGACTGAATACGTAAATAACTTTTTTTATCTTGATATGTCTGCCTTTGGTTATATAGAGGAGAGAAGGGTGGAGAAAGGGTTAGAAGCATCAGTCTGCAAATAGAATCCAAATCAACTGCTTCTTACCCCACAATCCAAGAATTGGATCAATCTGGGTTAAGAGTTTGAAAAGATAAATATCCTTGGCTTTGTGGCTGGGTTATAATGCTAGTGTTAGTACAGACTACTGTGTGTTGTTTAGTTGGATGCAAATGTTGATCTCTTATTCTGCCAGTGAAAAAGATGGACAAATCCAGGAG
Organism: Salmo salar; assembly: GCF_965601325.2. Classification (NCBI taxonomy): domain Eukaryota; kingdom Metazoa; phylum Chordata; class Actinopteri; order Salmoniformes; family Salmonidae; genus Salmo; species Salmo salar. Next base: position 49,340,264 of record NC_138292.1, on the reverse strand, counting down.
CTCTGGACTACAGATAATTATTTACATATTGTAATGAGAAATACCCTGGTGTGTGTGGCAATTTGGTCAGCCCTTCAGTCTATAAGGTGTGTACATTGGGTATGCATCCCTTTGCAGATCAGCAAAATCAACTGTTTAATGTGTTTTTTACATTTCATGAATAAAGTTTGTGAAGAGTTGGTCTTACATGCATGTACAGATGTGCCCTCTTGTGTTTGTGTGGACCTATAGTGTATTAGGTGCAGACCAGGAGAGGGTGAGGTGGACTATCTCAAACTGAGCATCATCATCTCCCTATCTACCCCAGACCTGTGACACATTTAGATTAGGAAGAGGCAGAGAGGGAGAATTCAGAGTGCCGCTTTAGTCAGATCAGCAGCATAGGTACTGGTCCCCTGATGCAACTGTTCCCTTCATTTCGCTCCAGAATTTATTCAGGTAACTTTTGTTCTCCATAGGTGGCAGCTGATAGCCAACAGAAAGAAGCTCGCAGGCAGATTAAAACAATAGACGTGTGCAAAATAGTAGGCAAGATTCTTAACCAAACCTGATTTGGATGCTCGCTTTAAGGATGTAAAATGATACACAGAGGTTTAAAATATACACTTATAACGACCTTGGTGTTTAATCTTTGTAGGCGTAGGCCAGATTTTATGGAACAAACATGATAACCTTCAGAAGCATTGGCATAACTGAGTCAGTAATTCACCTAGCTCATAGAGTAGAGCTGTTTTCAAAACATGGAATGGAGTTCTAGCTCCAAAGTATTGGTCACACTTCAAGTCCTGTCCTCAGTTGTCTGCCAACCTTTCAAAGATGTAGCTTAAATGGAACTAATGCTGCTGTACATCTAGAAGGGTAGAAGTAATCTTGACTTTCATATGCTCAGAAAAGTTCATACCAGCAGTCTCCAGAGGCTTGTTGGGAAACCAATAAATAGATGAATGTGGATATGTTTTATCTGTGGATAATTGCTTTCTTGTAAACTGTTATTCCATGTAAAAACAACATTGGCAGTATATTGGCAGTCAAAACTAACCCTACTTAAAGAATCATCAATAAGTGCATCGATGACGTCTTCCCCACAGTGACCGTACATACATACCCCAACCAGAAGCCTTGGATTATAGGCAACATCCGCACTGAGCTAAAGGGTAGAGCTGCCGCTTTCAATGAGTGGGACTCTAACCCGGACTCTTATAAGAAATCCCGCTATGCCCTCCGACGAACCATCAAACAGGCAAAGCATCAATATAGGACTAAGATTGAATCGTACTACACCGGTTCTGACGCTCATCGGATGTGTCAGGGCTTGCAAACTATTACGGACTATAAAGGGAAGCACAGCTGCGAGCTGCCCAGTGACAAAAGCCTGCCAGACAAGCTAAATAACTTCTGTGCTCGCTTTGAGGCAAGCAACACTGAAGCATGCATGAGAGCATTAGCTGTTCCGGATGACTGTGATCACATTCTGTAGCCGATGTAAGACCTTTAAACAGGTCAACATTCACAAGGCCCCAGGGCCAGACAGATCACCATGGTGTGTACTGATCAACTGGCAAGTGTCTTGACTGACATTTTCAACTTGTCCCTGATTGAGTCTGTAATACCAACATGTTTCAAGCAGACCACTATAGTCCCTGTGCCCAAGAGCTTCTAACCACAAGCCATAAGACTCCTGAAAAGCTAATCAAATGGTTACCCGGACTATGTGCATTGTCCCTACCCACCCCCTATTTTTATGCTGCTGCTACTCTGTTTATTGTCCTTGCATAGTCACTTTACCTATATGTACATATTACCTTGACTAACCGATGCCCCCGCACATTGACATTGATTCTGTACCGGTACCCTCTGTATATAGCCTCGCTACTGTTATATTATTGTTGCTCCTTAATAGTTTTTTTTGTTTAGACTTCAGTTTATTTTTGTAAATTCTAAAACACTTTTTCTTAGCTGCATTCTTGGTTAAGGGTGTGTAAGACTGGGCCAAGCATAACTGGTCTAATGTGACATATTGTATTATGTATATTTACAGTATTATGTATACTGAACAAACAATTTCAAAGATTTTAATGAGTTACAATTCATATATGGAAATCAGTCAATTCAAATAAATCCATTAGGCACTAATCTATGGATTTCACATGACTGGGCAGGGGCGCAGCCATGGGTGGGCCTGCCCACACACTTGGGAGCCAGGCCCACCCACTGGGAAGCCAGGCTTAGGCAATCAGAATGTGTTTTTTTTCCCCCACAAAGGGGCTTTATTACAGACATAAATACTCCTCAGTTGCATCAGCTCTCCGGGTGGCTGGTCTCAGACGATCCCCGTAGGTGAAGAAGCTGGATGTGGAGGACCTGGGTTGGCGTGGTTACACGTGGTCTGCGGTTGTGATGCCGGTTTAACGTACTGCCAAATTCTCTAAAACGATGTTGGAGGCGGCTTATGGTAGAGAACTGAACATTAAATTCTCTGGCAACAGCTCTGGTGGATATTCCTGCAGTCAGCATGCCAATTGCACGCTCCTTCAAAACTTGAGACATCTGTGGCATTGTGTTGTGACAACTGCACATTTTAGAGTGGCCTTTAATTGTCCTCAGCACAAAGTGCTCCCGTGTAATGACCATGCTGTTTAATCAGCTTCTTGATAGGCCACACCTGTGAAGTGGTGGATTATCTTGGCAAGGGAGAAATGTTAACAGGGATGTAACCAAATTTCTGCACAACATTTGAGAGAAATAAGCTTTTTGTGCGTATGGAAAAATTCTGGGATCATTTATTTCATCTCATGAAACCAACACTTTAAATGTTGCATTTATATTTTTGTTCAGTATAAATACAGTATAAATAGGACATCTAGGCTACTGTATTTGTTTTTAAGTTCCTTTCTGGCCAGGAGATGGCACCAGTGTATCCAAATCCCCTTCCCTAGATCCCTTAAAAAATTATACTCCAGCTTTTACAGGTGGCCAAAAAAAACAAAGTTAGGAGGGGTGAGGAAGCAATATTAAATCTGTGTTTCTGCACAACTGGCCCTGTGTCTGTTCTCTGGGATGGGAAGGCCCTGCATGTCTTCCAAAGCGACAAAAACTCCTGCGTCTTCCCTTATGTATATACAGTATAGTGGCTTTGAGAGGACAGGGACAATTCTTTCCATCTCTCCTCCGAGACCTTTTGTCCTTAGTGAAAGGTCAAAATCCTTCCAGGTTTTTCTGCTATAGTTCCCTGATATTAAAAATGGCCGTTTAAGATTGATATTTAGTATGGACCTCCTAGATAGATGCCTCTTCTCATATCAATTGGGGATGTAGGCACAGACACAGATGGTGCTAACATTGGAAAAATAATGGCAGACTGTACGTATCCCGACTGCCATTATAATCAAATCAAATGTTATTTGTCACATGCGTCGAATACAAGCCCTTAACCATCAATGCAGTTTTAAGAAAAATACAACAAAAAGAGAAATAAAAGTAACAAATAATTAAAGAGCAGCAGTAAAATAACAATAGCGAGGTTATATAGAGGGGGTACCGGTACAGAGTCAATGTGCGGGGGAACCGGTTAGTCGAGGTAATATGTACATGTAGGTAGAGTTGTTAAAGTGACTATACATAGATGATAACAGAGAGTAGCAGCAGCGTAAAGGAGGGGGGCAGTGTAAATAGTCTGGTTAGCCATTTGATTAGATGTTTAGGAATCTTATGGCTTGGGGGTAGAAGCTGTTTAGAAGCCTCTTGGACCTAGACTTGGCGCTCCGGTACCACTTGCTGTGAGGTAGCAGAGAGAACAGTCTATGACTAGGTTGGCTGGAGTCTTTGACAATTTTTACGGCCTTCCTCTGACACCGCCTGGTATAGAGGTCCTGGATGGCAGGATGATTGGTCCCAGTGATGTACTGGGCCGTAAGCACTATCCTGTGTAGTGCCTTGTGGTCGGAGGCCGAGCAGTTGCCATACCCGGCAGTGATGCAACCCGTCAGGATGCTCTCGATGGTGCAGCTGTAGAACCTTTTGAGGATCTGAGGACCCATGCCAAATCTTTTCAGTCTCCTGGGGGAATAGGTTTGGTCGTGCCCTCTTCACGACTGTCTTGGTGTGCTTGGACCATGTTAGTTTGTTGGTGATGTGGACGCCAAGGAACTTGAAGCTCTCACCCTGCTCCACTACAGCCCCGTCGATGACAATGGGGGTGTTCTCCTTTTCCTGTAGTCCGCAATCATCTCTTTTGTCTTGATCACGTTGAGGGAGAGGTTGCTGTCGTTGCATCACACGGTCAGGTCTCTGACCTCCTCCCTATAGGCTGTATTGTCGTTGTCGGTGATCAGGCCTACCACTGTTGTGTCATCAGCAACCTTAATGATGGTGTTGGAGTCGTGCCAGGCCATGCAGTCAAATCTACAGCAGTCAAATCTACAGGAGGGGACTGAGCACGCACCCCTGAGGGGCCCCCGTGTTGAGGATCAGCGTGGCGGATGTGTTGTTTCCTACCCTTACCACCTGGGGAGGGCCCGTCAGGAAGTCCAGGATCCAGTTGCAGAGGGAGGTGTTTAGTCCCAAGGTCCTTAGCTTAGTGATGAGCTTTGAGGGCACTATGGTGTTGAACGCTGAGCTGTAGTCAATTAATAGTGTTATCACATACATGTTCCTTTTGTCCAGGTGTGAAAGGGCAGTGTGGAGTGCAATAGAGATTTCATCATCTGTGGATCTGTTGGGGCGGTATGCAAATTGGAGTGGGTCTAGGATTTCTGGGATAATGGTGTTGATGTGAGCCATGACCAGCCTTTCAAAACATTTCATGGCTACAGACGTGAGCCTACAGGTCAGTAATCATTTAGGCAGGTTACCTTAGTGTTCTTGGGCACAGGGACTATGGTGGTCTGCTTGAAACATGTTGGTATTACAGACGCAGTCAGGGACAGGTTGAAAATGTCAGTGAAATCACTTGCCAGTTGGTCAGCGCATGCTCGGAGTACACATCCTGGTAATCCATCTGGCCATGCGGCCTTGTGAATGTTGACCTGTTTATAGGTCTTACTCACATCGGCTACGGAGAGTGTGATCACTGTCGTCCGGAACAGCTGATGCTCTCATGCATATTTCAGTGTTACTTACCTCAAGTGAGCATAGAAGTGATTTAGCTCGTCTGGTATACAAATCTAGAAGATGTTTTATTGTCACATTCACTGAATAGGTGCAGTGAAATGTGTTGTTTTACAGGATCAGCCACAGTAGTATGCCAACCCTGGAGCAAATTAGGGTTAAGTGCCTTGCTCAAGGGCACATTGACAGATTTAGGTTTAGAGTACTGGGCAAAGTACCATCATTCATGAAGAGTGTGTTGTCGATGTGCTCTTGTCTGTGAAAGGGTTACTGTTAAATTCCACACACCTCAAAAAGGCTCATTGCTCCCCGTCCTCTGTCATCTCAGTGAGAGGAATTAGTCGGGCGACTGGCCGGATATATGTCCGGTTCTTTACCTGGATCTCCACTGATCTAACATGACCATCGGTCTCAGGCATGATCTTAGTGATACGGCCCACCGGCCAGAAGGCTTGTGGCAGCTGAGGGTCCACAATCATTACTACTTGGCCAGTTTCCAGACTGGCCATTTCTCTCCACCATTTCCCTCTGTGCTGTAGGCTTGGTAGGTAATCCCGAATGAATCAGGCCCAGAAATGGTCAGCCAAGATCTGGCTGTGTCGCCACCGGCGTCTGCCAATGAGGTTGGTATCAGCATACATGACTTGAGGAAGTGATGCATCTCGGCGTCCCATCAAGAGCATATTCGGTGTAACCGGATCGGGGTCAGCGATGTCTGTAGAGAGATATCCCAAGGGTTTGAAGTTCAGTATCTCTTCCACCTCTATCAGGACGGTCCGCAAGACCGTTTCAGTGACAGTTTGGTCCCCCAGGACGACTCGTAAGGCCGTCTTTACAGATTTGATCTCTTGCTCCCATGTTCCTCCAAAATGAGGAGCTCCTGGAGGGTTACATTTGAATGAGATTTGTTGGTCCATCAGCTGATCCTGGAGGCATGGCTTGGAAGGCTTCCTCCAACCTGGTTTCTCCTGCCTTGAAGTTTGTGCCCCTGTCAGCCAGGATCTCGTAGAGTTTCCCCCGTCGGGAGATAATCCGCCGCAGGGCCATGAGGAAGGCTTCAGTATCCAAACTCTCCAGTAGCTCCAGGTGGACACATCTAGTTGTCAAACACTTGAATAGAATGCCCCAGCGCTTTTCCACTCGACGACTTAGCTTGATCGTCAAGGGGCCAAAGCAATCTACTCCTGTTGACCAGAAGGGTGGTTTGAGGAGGCGCAAGCGAGCAGGGGGTAAATCTGCCATTTTGGGCACATTGGCTCCGGCCCGCCATCTCTGCCATTCCACACAGGCATATTGATGCTTACGAATGGCTCCTCGTCCTCCAAGTATCCAGTACTTAGGCTGAGGCTACTAGCAGTTTCATAATGTTGGCTCCCTCTTCTGGTTGCATGAAGGATAAACCTGGGACTGCTGATGAGCTCACTGTGGCCTCATTGGGCCTGTCCCCTACTGTCCCAGACCCTCCATTGGTGGCAGCCACAATTGGATGAGAGCCTTCCCACCTGATGTTTGATGACTGGCCTGGCCCAGGCCATGGATGAGAGGAACGATTTGCCATGGTTGGTAATTGGCGGAAAGGCGAAGGAGTGATGCTTTGTCTAGATGAAGGAGGAATGCTAACTTGTGTCACTGGCATAGAGGGCGTTGGCGGAGCGGCCTGGGCTCCGTGTTGACCTTGGAGCCTCCGCGGACTGTGTGCCATGCTATACCAGAGGAGCAGATTGGGAAAGAAAGGCAAACAGGTCAGGTCCATGTGGAGGGGTGGTCAGGTCAACTCCCTGTTCATTCCTCTCCAGGAAGGATGAGACCATTCGTGCCTCCTCCAATTCCCTTCTTGCTTGGCGGTGCCGTTGCTGCTGTGCCAGGTCCTTGGCAATGAATTCCCGTTTCTGTAGAGCTCTACGGGCCTGCACATCCAATAGGTGACATCGTTCATCAGCCTGTCGTTCCTCCTCAATCTGACGCTCAATTTCCTCCAAAGCTAGTAGTTTCATCCTCTCTCGTAGGACAGCGGTCTGTGAATCGCTGAGGGCTAGTGAATGGCGGCTACCATGGCCACTTCCAAAGGGGTATCCACTGGTCAAACTCTCACTCTGTCTAGAGTGCCTTGACGATTTCCCTTTAGTTAAGGGGTGAGCGGAGCCTGCTTCAGGAAGCTGGTCGACCAGTGCGGTTGGAGTTACCTCCTCCATAGGTTCTTCCTGTAGACCACTATCCCGTCCCAAAGCAGTTTCCGGTCCTTGGCTCGGAGGGGATGGTTGATGGCTGAAATGTACAGTTGATCCATCCCCACTTTGAGCTCTGGTGGGCTTGCCCTTTGGTGTGGGGAAACTCGACCACATAATCCTTAAAATAACCTGGTGCTGCTGGTGGTTGAGGATGAAACCTTCTTTGTTGCTTTAGTCTTAGCTCCTGGATCTTTTATTTGTTCCAATACCTTTCCCTCAGCTGCTCTTTCCTCCGCTCTTCTTCCTTCCAGTGGAGACAATTCTTCCTTCTCCATTTCCTTTTCACCTGTCTTTGGTTCAGTCATCATCCGGCTCGAAGGACCATTGAAAGATTAGTGGAATCTGTGTGGGTAGCTGGACAGGTAGGATGACTGACAGTGAAGGTGAACAGGTGAACACGGGTCAGGTGACAGAGGAATGGGTGAGACTGAGGCAGGAATTCATTTAATCATAAAGTGGTATATTTACTGAGTAGTCTGTGCTGCATAACAAAGGAAACAGAATAACAGGTATCCAATCAAATTCATAACATGTATCCAATCAAATTCATAATCACAAAGATCAAATCATAACAATCATTCATTATTAACATAATTAGGGAATTCAGCAATCCAGTTCATTAAGAAGTCAATAGGAATCATCCTTGAGTCACTTAGGCTCGTAACTATTTATCATAATCATGAGAAGAATAATACAAACAGTGATCGGTTATTCAATCTATAATCCCCATTAGTTTGATATCAGAATCGATCAGTTCAGCAAACAATGACGTTTCATATTTCACCCTTTCAAGTGTCTTCATATGTACATGTAATTTCATTACATATTAACCATATATCGGTGGCATAATTGGCCTGTGATGATCCGTAGGGCCTTGATCATTGCCCATTCACATTACACAATAGGTTTGAAGCGTGCTCTCCAAGCCACTCTCCGCGGTAATAACTATAAACAATAGCTGGCCCACTCTCTCGATCGCAAACAGATAGTTCAGATGAAAGGTAACATATTCGGAGACTTACGTGGATTCATGGACACACAGAACTTCTGGATTAGATGGAGTTAAGGGAGAGAAAGCAGCGAGATCGGGCGATGGCGATTTCCTCCTTTTACGGAGTTGAGATCTGTCGGACATTTCGACCTGACCTAATTAAAGCGCCCCTGGCCCAGCTGAGCAAGTGGCCATGAATTAAAGGATTCTTCCACCAACTCCATGGGCTTTTTCTACAGTTACAGAGTAGCACTTCTGTCGAGCATTCCCTAGTGTGTGTATGTGTCATAGAGTGGCACCTCCTTCCTCAGCACACTCCAGACAATGTGTGTGTTTATGTGTGTATGTGATGGTCTGGGACTGATCATCACTCTCAGGCTATGAGAATGCCAGGGAGAATGTGAGGTTGAGTTGTGAATGTTTATACATGTGAGTGTGCACTTACTGCCTTTTTCCTTAGCGCCCCCTGTACAACTGTGTTTGTGTATGGGGGGGACGAATGTAGATTAACCTCACATTGATCAGAATATGGCATAAATGCAACAACCCAATTAACCCCCCCCCCCCCCTTAAGAAATTGTGGTACACTCAAAGTACACGATTCAAAATGTTAATAATCAGGGCAAGGTCAGGGTTGGCCAGCGTAGTTCAATGTTGGCGGCTGAGAAAGCTGTATTCACTGCCCATCCCCCACACTCACAAGAGGAGTGTTTCTGCTGCCGTTAGGAAAGAGAGACAGACCGAGAGGGGGTGGGTAGCGAATTAGTGTGAGGGTGCATTAGTAGTCTCGTTCTGGCAAAGTTTTCCCTATAAAATTCAGAGCTAATATCAATTTTAGGTCCCAACTGGGTTTTGATATTTAGAACATGCTAACATGACCAGATTGTAGCTGATTTGTGTGACTACCTTATTTTTCTGTTTCACTTCCTCATTCATTCTGGCGACCTCATCACATAGTATGCACTCCGCACCCGATGACACATCGACACTGGTGAAATGCTACCCCTTCAGTCCTGGCCCAGAGCAGGAGTCTTTCAACCAAACTATATTCATTGAATGTGGATACATCATAATGAAACAATGTATCTAATAGTTATTATTCACACTTCTAAATCATGAAACATGACCACTCAATCATCAGGTGCCTGCTTACAGGCCTGTCGCATGTTGAATTGTTCAAAAACAGTCGATAGAATGGAACAAAGCAACGATTCATGTTTTAAGAATCGTTGCATTTAAAACCCAAACATCACTATGAATGCAACCACTTTTGTGCCCTTATGCAATGTAAAAATGAACGAATCCACTCCGGGTTCCCACCTAGCTCCAATCCGTACTTTACTTCTGTCTGTACGGCTTAGTAAAATGGCTGTATCTCGCGGAGCCTCGTGCTGGTTCGCTCCGTTCCTTGCCTCAATTCTCGCTCACTAATAGAACCCCCGGAATATATGTCTGTTTATGCATCCTTGAGGTTTATTATTACGTGTCCAATTATTTTCACATCGGAATCAGGAGACAAAACCGGATTCGGTCCGGTGAAAGGGGTGGGAATGAGTTGGGACAAGGATAAATTGTTATAAACAATTATTTATATTCAATGCTAGCGTTTGATTGTGACTGACTCGCCGAGAGAGGGGGGTATTATGGCCGCTCAGGTCGCCAGCGCCGCCACTCTCAACACAAGCCCGCCTTCCGAACTAAAGAAACCGGATCGAGACCCAAATGAGGATTCTATACTGGGGGAAAAGCAGCAGGAAAACAAGCAGCCGGGATTAGAGCGCGGATCTCCGGGCCGGGGGGATCTGCAGGACGGGGCCGATGTTGGAAATGCAGGGGGAGGAGGGGAACCTGAGATGAAGAACGGGAACGGGAACCCTTCCAGGACTAATAATAATCAGAATGATTCCATCGGATCCGAGGGGAATAACCATCCCGGGATGGTACACCACCATGGGTCCGGTTTTCCTCCACCTTCTTATGGATACAGTCAACACTACGGCCGGGCCCCTTTTCATCAACATGGCGGACAACAAAGCCCTGGCATGGCAGCTGCTGCAGGTCCAGCCGTGCAGTCGAGTAATATGATGGACCCATATCAACCCAATTCGCACGACCATGGCTTTTCTAACCACCAGTTTAACAATTACAATCCATTCCCGAACAGAACTCCCTATTCTGGCCAAGGATACGGCATGAACCCCTCACGTAATACCCAGGCTCCAGCAGCTGGGGGACAGCCAGCTAACGTTAAGCAGCAACCAGCAGGAGGACCCACAGCAATGGCTGCATCTTACAACAACCAGAGATATAATATGGGGAATCCACAGCCAACGTCTACCCCAACCCTCAACCAGCTCCTAACATCTCCAAGCTCCACGCGTATATATCCAAATTACCCATCTAGTGAATATAGTAATCAGGAAGGCGCTAGTAAGGGACCAACAGACACGGGCAGTAGCGGTCAGTATGGAGGGGGGAATCCGGGTTGGCAACAAAGGACCCATCATCCGCCGCCTATGAGCCCTGGAAGTACAGGGCAACCCCTAGGTAGAAGCCAGGTAAAGGCCCATGTTCCACCGAATCTTTATTGCTGTACATTTGGTGTAATCTTATGTATGTAGTTCATAAAAGTAGCAGGCCAGCCATTGTTGCTAGCCAGTTCGCTTGCGAAGACACTCTAAAATGGCTGCCTCTCGTTTTTCCAACACCACCTCATTAAACAGTATTTATTTAGTTGGTATGAAATGTATCACTTGCAGGCAGCTGTTCTTCGGTAATCCTCCTTATGAAATCGAACTTCGAACGTTCAGAGAATGGAGCCCCGAATCTGGAAAGAGGTGAAAAAGCACTAAAGGCCTATATTCATTACTCTGACTTGTTTCTCGGCAGGGCGGTATATACGTAATTAAACAGTTATTCCATAATATGGGTATTTCTTAGAGTTTGTACTGGTAACGTCAGTCGTTTTGGAGTACAATGTAATGCTTATGAGTAGACTATACATTTTTATGTCGGCAACTCTGTTTGATCATTATGGAAATTGTGAAGGAAATGCACAACACTTGCAAGCCCAGAACACTGATGTTGCCTAGACTCAAGTGTTCGTGTGTGTTTGAAAGTGATTTGAAGTGGACTGCACAAGTAAATAAATGATGTAAAATGCTACATTTTAATCAACACACACTGGCCTATGTATTTATAAAACAGTGTCAATTGGCGCCTCTGTTGCCAGGAACTGCTTCCCCCACCGCATTCTGCTTGTAAACATTGGCCTAGTGATTTGTGTGACTGACTGCAGATTGCTTTTCTCTGGGATTTGAATTGTGGAGGTAAAAATCCTGCTGTCAAACCCGGTTGACAGTTGGTCTTGGTTTGACATGCTAGCTGAGATCTGATTGGCTCCTCACCCTGTGCTCTTGGCCATTTATAATTGCATATGCTGTAAAGCAACAACAGTTCCTGTTAAGTGCACACCTCCACATTGCAGAAATCCATGATTGCTCATACTAAACACATTTTTGGCAATTTCTCTGAATTACTACTTTGCAATCATCTGTTTCCCACACCTATGACATGCCTGTTTGCACTATTCCACATGCATTCTATGATAAGGAGAGACGGTCAGAGTTTGTCCCATTGACCTTATTCACATTTAACCTTTGTCAATCCAGTTTGATATTGTGTGCCACAGTTTATTTATTTATTTACGTGGTATAGCCTAACCCATACCTGTTGAATTTCTATATTCATTAACAACCGCAACCAACATGGCAAATAGAAGAGTTTGCGGAACTCGGTAGCCTACATGTATAAGTACGGAACCGTATTTGCGCCATCCTATAAAGAAAGGCAGATGAAAATGGCTATAGTATCTTTACCCTCATTGTTAAGCACGCACGATCTCCTCTCATTTTGGATCAAAGTAAAATGACAAGGTAAATCACCCAAGTTAATAATTTATTATACTGTCATTTTAAATCGTTTTTGTATCTGCACCATGCATTTATAAGCTACAAATCTGAAACTAAGCAATTTTTCTTAGTGGTTGAGATGTGTACAGTCGATGCCAGATGAGCAATCCATCACAAACAATCCATATCACAAAAATGTGAACATTTATCACAATAACAATTTGAAGGACCAAAAGACCATGTGGGTCTGATATGAATTTGAAATAAAGACATTGCTAAATTAACATTATTTGGCAAGTTCAGGTTGCACAGACTCTATTTTGACAGGGTTTCTCATATTTTGAAGCAACTGAATTTGACCCATGTAGGCCAGGGTTTCCCAAACTCGGTCCTGGGGCACACCTGTGTGCATGTTTTAGCCCTTGCACTACACAGCTGATTTCAAATAATCAACTTGATGGTGAGTTGGTTATTTGAATCAGCTGTGTAGTGCTTGGGCAAAAACCAAAACGTCCATCCAGGGGGGGGGCCCTAGGACCAAGTTTGGAAAACCCTTATGTAGGCTACAACAAGAACTTGCTGCAGTACCTGAGAACACAATCTGGTGCAATCATATTTGGGCGTGACCACTGTAAATATCATGGAAAGCTGAAATCTGCTCTGACGACCTATCTACCCATGAATATCGCCCAGAACTAACCAACTGTCATGAAATGTATGTACATGCTTCGAGACTACAGTGTGGCCTATCTGATGTATGCACAGCTGTCTTTGCTTACATGCCATAGCTCACTAGCATATTAAATGTCCCGTGTGGCTCAGTTGGTAGAGCATGGTGTTTGCAACACCAGGGTTGTGGGTTTGTTTCCTACGGGGGACCAGTACGGAGAAAAAATTTATGAAATGTATGCATTCACTACTGTAAGACGCTCTGGATAAGAGCGTCTGCTAAATGACTAAAATGTAAATGTAAAGCAGTAATACTCATGCACCTTTACTTTTCCCTAACAAACTTCTACCTGACAATGTTTTGGTCATCAATAGGATCTTTATTAGGTTGGTGATTGTAATGCATGCCAATGTTAACGTGTTAGGGAGACATCATCCACTTTGTCCAATTTGATGGGTTCATCTATCAATGACATACAGATGTATTCCTGAGGCAAGGTTAGGTCTACATCCTGTGGCATTGCTGTGTGTTGACCCTGCATAGCGAGGTGAACATGAGCCGTGTGTGAGACATGAGTAGCTGCTGTATCTCATGTGCCACTCTGTCTCTCTGTGTGTGACTAAGAATTCCTTCTAACCCCCCTTGGCCAATCACAGAGACAGTCCAGCCGCCTCTCCCCCACCTAGGGAGTCTCCACTCTGTCTTATGCAGATTAGCCATGTGCTGCTTTTTATTTATTTCAATTAATTATCTGGAAGCTGGGAAATGTCAAGAAAGGCTTTTTGCCCTCCATTTCTAAAGGCCTTTGTTTAGCAGTGACGTGCCAGAGCTGTCTCAAGTCTCAGAGCAGTGTGCATTGACAAGGGTACAGATAAAGAAATAAAGCCCATAAGAATCCACTGTGGTAAATTAATGCTTATGTTTTCATTCGCTTGTCCATTTGTTGTTATTAACTTTATCGACATGGAATATTTTGACCACCCTTGTTTAGGTTATTTTGAGTTGAGCAAGTTAAACTGATATGCCTAAGGGTTAGCGGTTTACATAGTGAAATTATAATGTTGAGATGGAGGCCTAGAGATTTAAGAAAACTTTCTCCATTGAGTGGATACCTTACTCATAGTTAGTTGTGTTTACATCATAACACAGTATAGTGAGTAGGCTACTTCTCCTTCCATTTATGATGTCATTCATTCAGAGCCAGAATTGCCCCCCCGCCCAGAAGGGAAACCAGCTTGCAAGCCAAACAGGACCACAGCTGGGATGTGTTTAAGATTGGGCAGACTGCCCTCCATTTGAGATGAGATATATATATATGTGTATGTGTGTGTGTGACTTCCGTAAACATGGCACAAAAAAGGTAAAAGTCAGGTTAATGACCGTGGGAAATGTGAAGGGGGAAAAAAATCCTTGTTCCCTTTGCTCTAGTAGCTCTCACGTGGACTTCCCCTTTGTCATGTTTTTAGTTTTTGTGCCTATCTGGATGGGAAAATGTGTACCTATAGCTCTTGCTGTGTTGGGAAGCTTGAAATGTGTGAGTTGGCTTGCATGCGAGACCCCTGCTATATAATTAAAGTGCCTATAAACTATAGTATAGTCATCTGCCCGTATCCAAGTCTTTTGTGATCTATGGTACATCCGGTCAACCACACTTCTCAGTATTTTTTTTAATAGTGTTCATGTTATGAAGTGTTGTTCATGTATTTCATCTTTGTTTCTGCTCCACAGCCCCCAGGTGCAATGGATCCGATGGCTAAAATGAGAGGCCAGCAGTACGGAGGGGGCAGTCCATACTCCCAACAACCTGGGCAGGGGCCACCCCCAGGAGCCCAGCAGGGTCACGCATACCCGGGCCAAGGCTACGGTCCCCTTGGCTCCCAGAGATACCCGGTGGTCATGCAGGGCCGCACCCCTGGGGCTATGGGAGGCATGCAGTACGGGCAGCAGGTCAGTGGTGTCATAAAGCTGAATTATTCCTACATTCTCTCACACCGGAATCAGCCCTCCTATTCACGCACTACTATATGGCTTGCTTGTCATATGCCTACCTATTTTCTTATTTTCTAACATTCATCTGTATTTGTGTATAGATGCCGTCTTATGGGCAGCAGGGACCAGGAGGCTATGGGCCTCAGGGCCAAGGGCCCTACTACGGCCAACAGGGCCAGGCTTTACACCCAGGCCAGCAGCAAGGGCCCTACCCCCAGGCACCTCTCGGACAGCAGGGTGGTCAGACACCCTACCCTCAGCAGTCCCACCCTCCCCAGACGTCAGCCTCACATGCCCAGGGTGGGCCGCCCTATCCGCAGCCCCACATGCCCCCCCAGTCCCAGGGCCCGCAGCCAGGTCCATCCCAAGGGCCCCCACAGTCTCAGCCGCCCTACTCCCAGGGCCCAGCCCAGGCTCAGGCCCAGTCTGGTCAGCCTCCTTACCCCCAGCAGCAGGGGCCTCCCAGCCAGCCTCTACAGCAGGCCAGCTCCCAGGTCCCAGCAGTGTCGCAGCCCCAGCTTAGCTATCCACCCACGCAGGGCCCACAACAGCTCCCCACGCAGCAGCAGCAGCAACCCCAGATACCTTCTCAACCCCCTCAGCAACCACCAGGTCACAGCCAGCATCCACAGGGCCAGCCTGCATCCTACTCCCAGAATCCTCCACAGCAACAGCAATCACAGCAGTCACCTTACCAACGCTTCCCTCCTCCACCACAGCAGGTACAACTGAGTTTGGTGTGTATGTGTGCGCGCAATTTATGTATTATGATTGAGGTACCTTTGATATCGTCATTGAACGTGCAGTACCGGTTGCCATACTTGCTCACCAGATGGAAGGCATTGGTATTGTCACTGTGTATTCTCATGTGCGCATGTATGTGAATGCTCTTCAATACTGATTGTCTCATTCTCTCTCTCCCCCAGGAGATATCCCAGGACTCGTTCAGTTCCCAGTCTAGCGCCCCTCCCTCCAACCAGCCCAAAAGTGTCTCGGAGGACGTCAGCATGCAAGGCCAGCTGTCCAGCCTACCGGTGAGTCCTCACCCAACCTGTGCAAAGGTATACTATACATCTATAAATCAAATTATTACATTGTTCTAAAATCATAATGCATTGAAACATGTTTGCATGATTCCGTGTGACCCATTTTAGACTTAACATAGTAAAACCGTTGTGTATGCTGTTGTGGTTGTGTATGCTGTTGTGGTTAATTAATGCTACCCCTGTTTATTGTGTGTGTGTGTGTGTGTCTGTAGATGTCATTGGGCATGTGTAGCGTGTTTTGTGGACTTACAGAAATGTTGTCTGGGAGATGAATATTAGTAAATTTCAGCAGAGCTCCGGCCTGGATAAAACGAGAGCAAAAGCGACGGCGTACACGCCTAACGTGTGAGAGCGTGTATCAGATTCACATGGCAGGGTTACGGCGCGCTGAGTCGGCACACGTCCACCGTAACCATGACAACCCCTGCTCTAATATGCCCTCTCTTTTCCTCGACAAGATCAATAACGACAACTGTGTGTGTGTGTGTGTGTGTGTGTGTGTGTGTGTGTGTGTGTGTGTGGGGGGGGGGGGGGGGCACATGTCTCCAAACCTAATAGAAAGTGTGTTGTCATGCTTTCTAAAACTGAGGAGATTAAATTGTGCTTGCATCCTGTATGTGCTTCTGTTGTGCTAGTAGACAGAGCTACAGGAAATGCATGGAGTTGTTATCAAGATGTCTCACTGCTAACTGTACAGTCAGCTAATAGCTGTTGTGTCGATTCCATCAGGCCGGCGTTTTTCCACAGCGTCTCCTCATCATAGGCCCCGCTGTCTCCTGTCTTGTGTGTCTGCAGGATCTCTCAGGCTCCATCGATGACCTGCCCACGGGCACGGATGGCGCTCTGAGTCCTGGCGTGAGCACTTCAGGTGTGTCAAGCAGCCAGGGCGAGCAGAGCAACCTGGCCCAGTCGCCCTTCTCGCCCCACACCTCTCCCCACCTGCCAGGCATCCGAGGGCCCTCACCGTCACCCGCCGGCTCCCCCGCCAGTGCCACCACCTCCCGCACGGGGCCCCTCTCACCTGCCACAATGCCAGGTGAACACACGTACACAAGAGTGAATATGAATATAGATTGAAACAATGGAGATACTGCATGGTTTTAAAAGATGCTTGGCTGCAGTAGCTCCACTGTTTCAATCTATGGGCATTTTGTTGGATGAAAAATATTTAAGGGACACTTATGTTAACTAAGTAGTGACATTAGTGGCCTTGTTCCTACTTAGACTTGTTATTTACTTACTGAGATGACTCTTCTGTTGTTTAGGGACCCAGATGCCCCCTAGACCATCGAGTGTGCAGTCTGACGGGAGTCTGCACCCCGCTATGAGCCAGTCTCCCATGGCCCAGGAGAGAGGTGAGTTCACCCTGACTGAGAATCCCCTCACATAGTACTACCCATTCTGCAGGGACCACTGACAGTGTGCTGTTTTAAAGAAACTTTGGTTGCACTTTATTTTATGGTACCACTGGTATTTACCTGGTACTTAATTGAAAATTGTGTGGTAACAATGGGTACTTTCTGGTACTTCAAATAATATTACATGTAATTGCCATTTTACCATGTACTTTCTAAGTAAATACTGGGTAATTTCTGTACCAAAGCCCTCTGATGTGTTTCATGAGAGATTTCCAGTGTTTTGTTGGAGGATTAACATCTCTTTCACTCTCTTCTCTGACCCTGCCAGGGTTCATACAGAGAAACCCCCAGATGCCCCCATATGGTTCACCACAGTCTGCCTCTCCCATGTCACCCCGACAGTCCTCTGGAGGCCAGATGCACCCTGGGATGGGACCTTATCAGCAGCAGAACAACTCCATGGGGGGCTACGGACCTCAGGGTGGGCAGTATGGCCCACAAGGTGAGTTCTGTGGGTTACACTGTGCAACAAAGGCTGGTGGCAATTAGTTAAAGGATCCTTTGGTTTAGTTTTGCTTTTAATAGAAGTGAGTTCTATTTTATGTTAAAATGTCTAAATTTGGTACACTTGAAAAAGAACAACTCAGTTGATATACCAAATAGACTTTTAATCATTTTGATCTTTAACATTTTGGTTATCCTCTGACTGCCAATGTATAAATGCATCCCACTTAATTGTCTCACCATCCTGTGAAGTTGCTTCTTGTTTGTTCCCCCAGCCAAATCCATGGAATATGTATTTTTGCCTCAGGAATTCCATCCTATCAGCTCATCCCTCCCTCTTTGAGCCTAGTGCAGCTATTTTTAGCCATGGAGAACAGTCAGCTGACATAGCAGAGCCCCCCTGTCAGTAGAGCTGCCACTGTGATGGCAGGCTCATTAGCTCAGTGTGCACAGCTCCACTGCCAGCTCAGTATAGTGCCTTGCACAACTTAAACAGACATTAGCAGTCAAGTACACCTTTCACAATACAACCCCAAGTTGATTAAATATTTAGTTTGTTGTTTTGCGCTTATAGCTAGTCTTCCCAATGTCACCTGAGCAGTGTATTTTTTTTTTTACACACTGTTTTTGTTCATTCTATTACAGCTTACCCCCGGCAACCTGGATACAACAACATGCCCAATGCCAACTACCCTGGCCCTGGCATGGGCAACCCCATGAACTCTGGCCCTGGCATTGCCAACCCCATGTCTGGGCAAGGGGGGCTGCCATACGCAGGCATCCCCCCTGGTAGAATGCCTGCGGGCCAGATGGGAGTGCGTCCCTATGGCCCTAACATGGGGCCCAACATGCCACCCAATATGGGTAACATGCCACCTCAGGTGGGCTCAGGGATGTGCCCTCCCCCCGGCCTCAACCGGAAGGCCCAGGAGGCTGCAGCTGTAGTCATGCAACACGCTGCTACCAACTCCATACACAGCAGGTACACTATACTCTTTACTAACCCATATTACACATGTACGGTGCATTTGGAAAGTATTCAGACCCCTTGACTTTTTCCACATGTTGTTACATTACAGCCTTACATGCTGACCAGACCAGTTGTTGATTTTTCCACCCACACTAGACGCGATCAGCAGGTTGAAAATCAAAACAAACTCTGAACCAACAATATTAATTTGGAGACAGGTCGAAAGCATTAAACATTTAAGGCAATTTAGCTAGCTACCTTGCTCTTGCTTGCTAATTTGTCCTGGGATATAAACATTGGGTTGTTATTTTACCTGAAATGCACAATGTCCTCTACTCCGACAATTAATCCACAATAAAACGGTAAACCAAATCATTTTTTTCTAGTAATCTCTCCTCCTTCAGGCTTCTTCTTTGGACTTTATATGGCGGATGGCAACCAACTTTAAGGTGCATTACCACTCCCAACTGGACTGAAGTGTGGACCTCAGTTCATCTTTCAATCACCCATGTGGGTATATGCTCCTACAAACCAATGAGGAGATGGGAGAGACAGGGCGTCAAGCGTCACAAATAGAACTAAGTTCTATTTTAGCGTCTGGCTACGCGTATACTCGTTGACGCGCAATGGCGTGGATGCAATGATTGAATAACATGTATATGTGGGACAACCACAAAGGCGGCCCGCCTTTCCCATGTATATGCGACGCAGGTGGTGTGGTCAGCATGTTATTCTAAAATGTGTTAAATTGTTTTTTTCCCCCTCATCAATCTACACACAATACCCCATAATGACAAAGCAAAAACTGTTTTTTTTTTAATGTTTGCAAATTTATTACAAAACTGAAATATCACATTTACATAAGTATTCTGACCCTTTACTTAGTACTTTGTTGAAGCACCTTTGGCAGCGTTTACAGCCTCAAGTCTTCTTTGGTATGATGCTATGAGTTTGGCACACCTGTATTTGGGAAGTTTCTCCATTCTTCTCTGCAGATCCTCTCAAGCTCTGTCAAGTTTAATGGGGAGCGTCGCTGCACAGCTATTTTCAGGTTTCACCAGAGATGTTCGATCGGGTTCAAGTCCGGGCTCTGGCTGGGCCACTCAAGGACATTCAGAGACTTGTCCCGAAGCCACGCCTGCTTTGTCTTGGCTGTGTGCTTAGGGTCGTTGTCCTGTTGGAAGATGAACCTTTCTCTGAGGTCCTGAGCGCTCTGGAGAACGTTTTCATCAAGGATCTATCTGTACTTTGCTCCGTTCATCTTTCCCTCAATCCTGACTAGCCTCCCAGTCCCTGCCGCTGAAAAACGTCCCCACAGCATGATTCTGCCACTACCATGCTTCACCGTAGTGATGATGCAAGGTTTCCTCCGGACGTGGCGCTTGGCATTCAGGCCAAAGAGTTCAATCTTGGTTTCATCAGACCAGAGATTCTTTAGGTGCCTTTTGGCAAACTCCAAGAGGGCTCTTGTGCCTTTTACTGAGAAGTGTCTTCTGTCTGGCCACTGTACCATAAAGGCCTGATTGGTGGAGTGCTGCAGAGATGGTTGTCCTTCTGGAACTCTCAAGCCCTATCAGAGTGACCATTGGGTTCTTGGTCACCTCCCTGACCAAGGCCATTCTCCCCTGATTGTTCAGTTTGACCGGGCTGCAAGCTCTAGGAATAGTCTTGGTGGTCCCAAACTTCTTTAATTTAAGAATTATGGAGGCCACTGTGTTCTTGGGGACCTTCAATGCTGCAGACAGTTTTTGGTACCCTTCACGAGATCTGTGCCTCGACACAATCCTGTCTCAGAGCTCTACGGACAATTCCTTCGACCTCCTGGCTTGGTTTTTGCTTTGACATGCACTGTCAACTGTGGGACCTTATTAGACAGGTGTGTGCCTCCAGGCACAATATAATATTTTTTTTATCATTGTTAATGTGTTGCGTATGCCTTATCTGGTCCTAACTAGTAGATTTTCCTCTACGTTGAAGGTCCAGTGAAGGCGGTGAGAGGAGTGATTAGAGCAACAGGAAATAAACAAAGGAGAGAGCAGATGAGATGAGGACAGACTTACTGAGAGGTAGACAGGCAGAGGCAGACAAGATGTTATCCAGCCCCTGTCACTACGAGGAATACCTGGCTCTCACATTACATCCAAACATGAAATGCATTGGAGAATTCAGATGCAGGTTCAGCATATTTTCCCTCTCTTTAGTCTTCACAGGTGTACAAAGTCACTAGTCATTTTCATATCAAGAACTCATACAATTCCCCCTTGCAATGGCACTCATAACTCACTCTTTCTTATTTAGTGATATTGTTGCATAACTGATTGATTGTTTTTCAGCATAAGAGATTAATTTCTCAGCAGGAGAGGAATGTTTTTAACTCTGATATCATGCTACATGCTAAAAGTGTGGTTGTCCCTCATCGTTCAGGATGCCTGGCTACCCCAACATGTCCCCTGGCATGATGGGCTCTGGCGCCCCCTATGGCCCTTCCATGAACAACATGCCTGGCATGATGAACGCGCAGGGCGGCCCGCCTTTCCCTATGGGGCCCAACATGGCCAATAACTCCAGTGGTGAGTACTGTAGTCCAATACTGTTGCTCCATGGTGCCCGGGGTATTTCTGAAATGGCAGGATGACTTTGGTTGGGATGGTGGTCAGTGGCATAGGTTTGCATTGGGGTGGCTAGTAAGTAAGGCCTGATGCAATTTGTCTGCAGTGTTTTCACAATAGACCTTTTTTGCATCTGAAAGTTCTAGCATTGACGGATAGTGCGGTAGCTAAGTATGAGTTTTCCAAAACAAATATAGTTTTAGTGCAGTGGTTGTTAATCTAAGTTACACTTGAGGAAAGTTTTTGCATTGGTTTAACCAGAGCACTTCCTATCCTGTTTGAAGATAACGTTGGTCAATGAACAATGGCCGCGGTATGAATAAGTTCTATAGGGGAAACTTTGTTGTTAGTCTGTATTGCTCTGAAATTAGAATACAAAAAAATGTCAGCTGCCTCTGTTTGTTCAGCAGTTGTTTGGTATATGTCCTGATCCCGAGAATTGTTGTTCAAAAGCCATTGAACAGTGCTCAACCCCACAATGTACCCTTGTACCTAGGTTTGGCCCCCAGTCCAGAGTTTGGTATGGATGGGAAAATGAACCAGGGCCAAAAGATGAACAACAAAGTGGACGGAACACCGAAAGCAGAACCGACTAAATCCAAGGTGATAAGATAATGGCTTTGTCTGTCCACTTGGGACAATTTTATTTAAGGGCTTGTGTGTACGTTAAAAGAAACTACATTATAAACCATATTGTTTGTAAACTGTTACGTGTTACGATCATACTTTTGACTTTATTCCATGGTTATTACAGTTGCCAATGAGCTAGCTACTAAAGGGAAATAAGACCAATGGGTTTATAACCCAACCCTTTCCCTCATGACGGCTCTCTCTTGACGTCCTGTGTTCTCTTGACGCCTTACAGAAGTCAAGCTCTTCCACGACAACCAACGAGAAGATCACGCGTCTGTATGAGCTGGGCCCCGAGCTTGAGAGGAAGATGTGGGTGGACCGCTACCTGGGCTTTATCGAGGAGAAGGCCATGGGCATGACCAATCTGCCTGCTGTGGGCCGCAAGCCCCTAGACCTCTTCAGACTCTATGTCTCGGTCAAGGAGATTGGAGGCTTCGCACAGGTCAGTGTAGGTTTGTGCTGTACTATGCATGCATACACTGTAGTGTGTTTGATCTATGTGTTTCCCTATTGAGGTGCCCTCTTGGCCAGGTTTCCCTTATAAAAGAGGTCTTCTGACCTCAATGGGAATTCCTGGATAAATATTGGTTCAATAAATAAGTATAACACATGCACAAACACACCATGCACAATCTCTTGGTTCTTATTTGCTCATCCCCTTCTCTCTGGTCCCTGTTTTAATGTCCCTGTCTTCATGCTCTATGTCCAGGTGAACAAGAACAAGAAGTGGCGGGAGCTATCCACCAACCTGAACGTTGGCACGTCGAGCAGCGCCGCCAGCTCCCTGAAGAAGCAGTACATCCAATGTCTGTACGCCTTCGAGTGCAAGATCGAACGCGGGGAGGACCCCCCTCCTGAGATCATCACTGACAACAAGAAGGCCAACCAGGCCAAGGTCCAGCCACCCTCCCCAGGTCAGTGCCAGACGGTTATCCACACTATACAGGGTCGTAATTATTAGGCATCAAACGGAAGAAAACGGACAGAAACTGATTGGGACTACCTGGTCTTGTCCAATATGAAAAGCTCATTTTCGTTGCAAAACTTTAAATTTTTTGGGCTTTGATGATTTGAACAGGGAGTCCCATTGAGACCAAGATCTCTTTCACAAGGGAGACCTGCATACACATAATTTTACAAAATACAATATAAAAATATATATTTTTACAAAAAATTACAATCACATTCATCAGCAAAGAGGTCCCCAATCAACATTTTGAACTGCCTGAGAGGCACCAGAACATCCAGTTGTAGGGAACTCTGTTCCATACATGGGGTGCAAAGAAAATAAAAGCACATTTACCTAACTCTGAGGAGACTGAAGAGATTTCCAGAGTTAGCCATCCCTGAGACCCGGTATGGTAACTCATACTTATTATTTGTTATTAACAAAGTTAGGTACGGCGGGAGTTTTTGTTAGAGAACTTTATAAATAAAAAGAAAGCAATGAATCG
The DNA here is from genome assembly GCF_965601325.2 of Salmo salar. Classification (NCBI taxonomy): domain Eukaryota; kingdom Metazoa; phylum Chordata; class Actinopteri; order Salmoniformes; family Salmonidae; genus Salmo; species Salmo salar. The sequence goes on along the minus strand of NC_138292.1, from coordinate 49,316,795 downwards.
ACCTACTTGAATTCGAAGAGGGCCAGCTTACTTTCTGGTAAAGAATGAACCTGATGCCATAATAAAATGAAGTGCGCTATGTTAAATGCATCTGACTGCTTTAATGAATTGGCAGCTGTATTCATATAGATAATGTCGCCACAGTCTAGTATCGGTAGAAATGTCAATTGAATGACCTGTATAATTAAGCAATACGGCCCGAGAAGGTGTGGTATATGGCCAGTATACCACGGTCAAGTGTTATTCTTAGGCACGACGCAACGCGTAGCCTTATTATATTGGCCATATACCACAAACCCCCAAGGTGCCTTATTGATATTATAAACTGGTTACCAATGTTATTAGACCAGTAAATAGTAATCATTGTCATACCGGTGGTATGTGGTCTGATATACCACAGCTTTCAGACAATCAGCATTCAGGGCTCAAACCACCTGATGAAAGTCAACTCTCTCTAACTGAAATGTCCCTCTTTTGTTCCGGTAGCTGGGTCAGGTTCTCTCCAGGGCCCTCAGACCCCCCAGTCCACCAGCAGCTCCATGGCCGAGGGCAGCGACCTCAAGCCCCCCACACCCGCCTCCACCCCACACCCCACCCAGATACCACCCGGGGCCAGGTGAGTTGCAGCGCTTCAATCTCACCCTCTTTGAGTTATCAATTGCATTCAGGAGATTAAATTCTTCAATTGGAATTTTAATTTACTTATTGAATTTAAATGGAATTCACCCCAAGTTTGCGATCTGTTTTGATAAACCCCTATTTACTCCCTAAACGTCCCTCTATCTTTTAGGAGCAATGTGGCGCTGCAGGACCCATTTGCTGACGGTAGTGACCCTGCTTTCCCCAGAAGGAACTCTTTGACCCCTAACTCTGGCTACCAGTCTGGCATGAGCACCCCAGAGATGCCAGGTCGCATGGGTCCAGGGCCCTACGAGGGTCCAGGGCCTAACAAAGACCCCTTTGGGGCCATGCGGAAAGGTGGGTAGAAGCGGCTACAAGAAAGATCCCTAGAAACTGATGGTGCTGGGAAGCTGGGTCCCTTGCTGACGGAGTGTGTATTTCTTTCCAGTTGGGGAGCAATTCTTGCCTGCCAGTCAGGGTCCTAACAGTGGGATGGCTGAGCAGCAACAGTTTAACCGTGGGCCTCCTCCAGGTGCTATGGGGAACATGTCGATGGCTCAGAGACAACAGTACGGACCAGGACCTTACGGACAAGGCTACGAAAGGAGGTAAGACCCTACACACGCTTAGATCGTAGAAATATAATTACTATAAAGGACACCCACATTCAAGTCAATGTGTCTATGTTGGGTGGACTGGAGGCCATATTGAGTATAATTCTATTTCTATACAGACACCATCTTTGACTGCGAAGAAGTCTGCTCATTTCCTTTTTTTATGGAAATGATTTGTACTAAGTGTGGTCAACCAACCTTGTCCTGTATGGTGTTGTTTACCAGGCCAGAGCAGGGGATGGGCCCAGAGGGCAGCATGGGATCTGGTGCACCGCAGCCAAACCTGATGCCCGTCAACTCCGACACGGGGATGTACTCGCCAAACCGCTACCCACCACAGCAGCAGCCACGGTGAGTTCACCACCCAGCACCACTCTCTCAGGAGAGGTCTGACATAAACTTGTGCGGACAGACACCATGCACTGACTGTCTCAGCATTTATAGTCTTGCAATATTGTAAAGATTGGGTTGTTTTTCAGAGGGTTTATTGGCACACTAGCAGTATACTGTAGCAATATTAGGTACATAGGCACTCAGTTTATTTGGAATGTCTTGTTGATGTATTGTGGTTGTTTACAGGAATGATTCCTATGGTAATCAATATCCTGGCCATGGTACTCCCCCTGGTGGTTCCTATCCCAATCAACAGCCAGGAATGTACCCACAGCAACAACAGGTGATGGCTCCAACCCACTGTGTAAGCACTGGAAATCAAACTGTAATGTAGTAACCACTAGCCATGTGTTATTACCCCAAAAAGTAGTACTTACTGTATAGATGAGTAAAAGCCATCAACATTCATCTGATGCAATGTAATGACACCGCCTAACAAAGCGTATTTGCTCTATGCAGAACTACAAGCGTCCCGTGGAAGGGGGCTACCCACCAGCGAAGCGTCACGAGGGGGAGATGTACAGCGCACCCTTCAGTGCAGGGCTGCAGCAGCAGCAGCAGCAACAACAACCGCAGCAGCAGCCAGGGGTGGCCTCTGCACCCCCTGCTGGCCAGCCAGAGATGTACCAACCCCAGTACAGCAGCGGCTCCTTCACCGGCACTGACCGCCGCCTGCCTGGTCCCCAAGGCCAGTTCCCCTTCCCCTTCAACAGAGAGCGCATGCAGGCCGCCACGGGGCCCAACGCCCAGCCCTCCATGCCCCCTCAGATGATGCAGCCAAGCCCTGACGGACCCCCGGGTGGCGTGTGGCAAGGCCGCGGGGAGATGAACTATCCCGGCAACTACCCCAACCGGCAGGGTGTCCCCCCAGGGGGCCCAGCCCAGGGACCTGGCCACCCCGGCATGAACCGTGGTTCGGAGGAAATGTCATCAGAGCAGCGCATGAACCACGAGGGCCAATGGGGGCCAGGTCAGATGGGCCCTCGGCAGCCCCCCTACGGCCCTGGAGGGACGGGCCCGCCCATGACCCGCACCCTACAGTCCAACTACCAATCCGCTCAGGCCATGCAGAACCACATTCCACAGGTGTCCAGTCCCTCCCCCATGCCCCGCGGGGGCCCCATGGAGAGCCGGACGTCGCCCAGTAAATCTCCCTACATGCACAGTGGCATCAAGATGCAAAAGGCAGGGCCCCCGGTTCCTGCCTCTCACATAGTGCCCCAGTCTGTGCAGTCCCCTCTGATCCGTAGAGACATGCCCTTTCCCCCAGGCTCAGTGGAGGCCACCCACCCCATCCTAAAACCACGCCGATGCCTCACAACGAAAGATATCGGTATGGATATCACATCCCACAACTCCACCCACAATCAATGTTATTATACATGCATTATACAGTATTTAGGGATCACATTTGGACATTACACTGATAGGTTGCTTCGGCTCTCTATGAACGTGTTTGTATTGTGTGGTCCATCAGTACTGTGAAGGGTATCGGCTTGAGTTAAAATACTTTGTATCTCCATAGGGACCCCAGAGGCTTGGAGGGTGATGATGTCCCTAAAGTCTGGCCTGTTGGCTGAGAGCACGTGGGCCCTCGACACCATCAACATCCTCCTGTATGACGACAACAGCATCTCCACCTTCAACCTCAATTCGGTGAGCTAACAAGAAAGGTAGCCTAGCGGGTAGAGCTTTGGGCCAGTAACCAAAAGGTCGCTAGTTCGAATCCCGAGCCGACAAGGTGAAAAATCTGACGGTGCCCATGAATAAGGTGCTTAAACCTAATTTTGCCAGACCCTAGATGTGACCCCACTCTCTGAGGGTGTCTTGGGGAGAGTCTGCTATGCAAAACACATTAATGCACACTTGTACATGTGTAAATAGGACAAATATAATCACTCACTAAATTATTATTACTACACTGGCCACAATGTGGGATAGCGGTTTTAATAAAAACCCTACATGGTAAACCTATCCAATCAGAAATGTCATATTTTCTGATTTAGGGCTTTTTCTTTTGTTTTTACATTTATCCTTTCACAAATGTATTACATTTGACCTATTCCCAAACCCTTTTCCAGATTTTCTGTCATGCACATCATATCATACAATGTAAACTATTGATTTTCTCCTCAGCTGCCTGGCCTGCTGGAGCTGGTGGTGGAGTACTTCCGGCGCTGCCTCATCGAGATCTTTGGGATCCTGCGCGAGTACGAGGTGGGCGATCCCGGCCAGAGGACTCTACTGGACCCTGACGCCCTGAAAAGAGACTGGAGCTGCACGGAAGATGAGGAACCAGGGGTGGAGGACATGAAGGTAGAAGGAGAGGATGAGGAGGAGGAGGATGATGATGACGAGGAGGAGGAAGAAGAGGTGGTGGTGCAGCGTTCAAAACAGCCGGCCGGGACGACAATTGAGGGACAGGCTCGGGTGAAGCAAGAGGATGAGCAGGAGTCGTGCTCAGAACGGGGGACACTGAAAGAGAAGGATGCTGAAGATAAGGAGAAGAGCTTCTCTACCTTTGAGCAGCCCAGCTCTTCATCGGACCCCCCTGGCCTGGGCCCGGCTACCCCCCAGGAGAGACCCAAACAGGCTAGCAAGTTCGACAAGCTCCCCCTGAAGATGGTACGGAAGAAGGACCCGTTTCCGGCAGGCAGGGCAACCCAGAGAGGAAAAGTGCAGGAGTTTGACAGTGGGCTGCTCCACTGGAGTGCCGGCGGCGGAGACAGCACGGAACACATCCAGACCCACTTTGAAAGGAGGGAGGAATTCCTGGTCCCACGAGAACGAGTGCTGGTCATCCCCACAACCAAGCAGAAACGGCCAGAACCAGAGAACGTGGGGGACAAGGAAAATGCTACCCCCACAGAGAAAGACAAGCAGAAGGGGGGTAGGGATCAGAGGCCCTCCCAGCCATCATCCACAGAGAAGGCCTCAACAACAACCGACGGTAAGGAGGGGAAGTCCGAGCACTCGGACGCTGAGACAGAGGAAATGTCACAGGCGGAAGAGCCCCAGAGTCAGCAGGAGCACGACAAATCGAGCGGACCCCCTCGTCAGCAAGTCCCCCAGCGTGTGGTGGAGGACGAGCCTCACAGCAAGGACGAGGGCCCACTGGTTACACTGGCCAACTGGCAGGATGCTCTGGCCCGCCGCTGTGTTTGCGTCTCCAACATCGTGCGCAGCCTCTCCTTTGTGCCTGGCAACGACCAGGAGATGTCCAAACACCCTGGCCTCATGCTGCTGCTGGGTCGCCTAGTGCTGCTACACCACCGCCACCCTGAGAGGAAACGGGCCCCGCTCACCTACGAGAAGGAGGAGGAGTCTGATGACTGTCTTGGCCAGAGGGACGAATGGTGGTGGGACTGCCTGTCGCTGTTGAGGGAGAACTGCCTGGTCACTCTGGCCAACATCTCTGGCCAGCTGGACCTCTCCATCTACCCCGAGAGCATTTGCCTTCCGCTGCTGGACGGCCTCCTCCACTGGGCTGTGTGCCCCTCGGCTGAGGCCCAGGACCCCTTCCCCACGTTGGGGCCACACAGCGCAATGTCCCCCCAGAGACTGGTCTTGGAGACCCTCAGCAAGCTGAGCATCCAAGACAACAATGTGGACCTGGTTCTGGCCACGCCGCCGTTGGGTCGGTTAGAGAAGCTGTATGGGACCTTGGTGCGGCTGGTTGGGGAGAGAAAGGTGGCCGTCTGCAGGGAGATGTCGGTGGTGTTGTTGGCCAACCTGGCCCAGGGAGACAGCATGGCAGCGCGCGCCATTGCCGTGCAGAAGGGAAGCGTGGGTAATCTCCTAGGCTTCTTGGAGGACAGCCTGGCGGCCACCCAGCTACAGCAGAGCCAGAGCTCTCTGCTGCACCTGCAGGGGATGCACTTCGAGCCCACCAGTAATGACATGATGCGGCGGGCGGCCCGGGCCCTGCATGCCTTAGCCAAGGTGGAGGAGAACCACTCAGAGTTCACACTCTACGAGTCACGCCTCCTTGACCTCTCTGTGTCACCTCTCATGAACTCGGTGGTGTCTCACGTCATCTGCGATGTACTCTTTCTGATTGGCCAGTCATGACAGCTGTAGGGAGCTTTGGCTCCACCTCCTCTTGGTTTCGTCCCCCCCTCACCCCCTGGTTACAACCTGGCTTGTATGTGTGTAGGGGGCAGGGAAAGTTCAAGTGACTGTTTTTAATTTATGCAAACCCTTCATATTCCACTCTCTGAGCCCCCTTTCGCTGTTCTCACTCAAGGAGAAGGGACGTCACAAAGCTACAGTGGTGGATTTACAAACCAGAGACTCCACAAACTGTCACAACTTGTAACATTAATGCCAACTAGATGACAGAGTGGAGAACCTGGGTTTAGGAGTGTTCCTCACTGTTTTTTTTTTTTTTTGGGGGGGGGGGTGTATTTTTAATAAAGATAAATAAATAGCTGAAAAACAAACTGTAACCAAAGTTGCTGTCTCGTTTACAGGAAATTTGGGGATAATGTGTTCCCTTGTGTGCCCCTCGAGAGCACAGTGAGTGAGTCAGACTGGTTCATGTTTGGAGGTAAAGCAGACTGAGGAACAGCCTGTTCTGATGGCATAGTTGCTGTAATTTGGATGCTTACCAGTCAGCCTACCACTCAGTAGGCTGTTGAGACACCTTCGCTGGGGAGGCCTGTGCAGTAGATTGTAGGGCATTTTCTCTACCGTACTGCTCGAGTGTCAGGCATTCTGTAAAAAAGTTTCATACAGAAAAACCTTGCCAATGCAGCTCTACTAGAGTTAAGGTCATTTTAGTTTTGACGTTAAAAGCTAAAAGGCTTTCCCCAAAGTACCGAGAACCTACTACAACACCCTTACCTCCTCTCTTTAGCCCTTGATTGTATGAATTGACCCTTGTAAAATAAATCATCTCTTAGGATTGGTTTTCAACTTCAGATGCAGCTTTGCTCTGGTGTATATATATGATATTGTACATTACACTTCCTTTCTGTGTCTGTCTCTGTGTCACTATTCCCACACATTTTGTTGATGAGGAATGGAAGGTGACCCATGAGTTTGGTTCCTGTCATCCAGTCCCTGCTGATAGACCCTCCTCCGGCCTCTCACTCCACGGCTCCTTAGTACGGCAGACTCAGATCAAATCTGTTATCTCCTCCTGGTACAACAAAAAAACTCTAGATGAAGAAACACACTTGACAATTCATTTCTCCAGGATTCTGCATATTTGTATTTCAAACTATGTAGCTAAAAACATGTAAATTCCTCCTTTTCCTTTTTTTGGCTCAATGAATATCATTCAGTATGAAATCTTTATACTATATGTTCCACGTGGTAAGAATAAATGTACATTAAATCTTCATAAGATGTTTGGTTTTGTTCCGTTGGACTTGCAGTGTCTTTCTCAGATGTACAATTTATTAAAAAGCAGTTTATTTTTCTACAATCCCTGGCCCTGTGAAAGTACTGGGTGTGCATGTATTTATTTTTATTTTAGCCCAGTACTAGAACACTTGATTCAACTAATTGTCAAGCTTGATAAACTGAATCAGGTTATTATGTTAGAAATGGGCTGGGATAAAATCCCCTTTGTCTCAGCTTCCTTGGTTATGACTAGTTTCTAGGATTTGAATCAAGACAAACTAGTCGATTGTAGATACATGATAAATCTATCATTTATATGGTATTGTAATTAGTATATTTATGAAAGGTCATAAGTTATTGTAGTATTTCATTATGCAATAATGATAACTGATCATTCAAAGCAAATATCATTCCCTTCTAACAGCTAGAGACGATCTTTTTCACTCGAACTTTTATTTTGAAATAAAGAAAATTCCACCGGAAGTAAAATATTGCGAACCAACCAGTTCCAACAATAGAATATGAATGTTTCTGACCTTAATGTCTATGGTTCTGACCTGGGTTTTCTAATCAAAAGGTAAAGATATGTGTAACGTTAAAAAAATTTAAAGCAAGAAATAGACCGTGTGTAAATGAATGTAAACGTTTCGTCCCATTTGCCACCGTCTATTTCGAGTGTTTGTAGAGGCTGAAAATTGTGTTGCCTTCGTTCCATCCACACCAAGCTAGCTCGCGCTAGATATTGTTATGGGTAAGGCTGTTCATTGTAATGACAGATGGACGTGAAGACGGTTCTGCAATTCGCCGCCACCACAAGAGGCTTGTCACTACTAATACAGGTCAGTAATAATAATGTATTTATTTACAATAGTTGCTTGTTAACTACAACATGACGTCCACAGACTGAAGGACTTGGATGTTAATCAATTTGAAAAGTGTCATTGGTGTGTGCTTGTCATCTCATGTTTGCAATGCCTCCCTTTCAGGCTCTCCTAAATGCTGCAATCCCAGATCACGAAGCTGATGCATTCACTCCTCCACGTGCAGAGGAGCCTCGGCTTCTGGACCCTGCAGTGCAATGGTTTCTAGGGGGCCTCTCCCACTGGGATGCAGAGCATTTCCTCTTCATTGCTGAGAGGGGTTACCTGTATGAGCACAACTACGCCTTCTTCCCCCTGTTCCCAGTCATACTGCGGGGGCTTGCAGAGACTATACTACTGCCCCTCAGTGGCTGTCTTACACTGCGTGGACGCCTGCTACTGGCTGTTGCCTTGGGTAACAGCGCCCTCTTCCTGCTGAGTGTGGTAGCACTGTATGGACTCGGCCGTGTGGTGCTGCAGGACCGCCGTCTTGCTCTAGTCTCAAGTTTGCTCTACTGTCTCACCCCTGCCAATGTCTTCATGATGGCTGGTTACTCAGAGAGCCTGTTTGCTGCACTGACCTTCGGTGGCCTCTTTCTCCTTGAGAGAGGATACACCCTCAGAGCCTGCCTGGCTCTGAGTATAGCTACTGCTGCGAGAGCCAATGGACTTGTGAATGTAGGATTCTTGCTGTATCTGCCCCTGCAACAGGCCCTGTGCAAGATCTGGGGACTGCGTAAGGACAATAACAGGCACCACAAATGCCTCCACTACACCTGGATCGTCGCTCATCTCCTGTTCACGGCTGCATTGGGCACAGCAGTTATTGCGCTCCCCTTCTTGGTCTTCCAGTACTATGGTTACAGGGCGTTCTGTACACCCTCCCTCTCCTTGGAGCAGGTTTCTCCTGCCCTCATCCAGCTTGCTGAGGATAAAGGCTACAGGGTCCCTGATGAAAACGCACCCCCACCCCTCTGGTGCCTGCGACCCCTCCCCTTGCTCTACTCTCATATCCAGGATGTGTATTGGGATGTGGGCTTCCTGCGCTACTTCCAGCTTAAGCAGATACCCAACTTCCTGCTGGCGCTGCCCATGGCAACTCTTGGCATGGCGGCGGCCTACATGTACTATACGGCTAACCCAGCCAGGTGTCTGAGACTGGGGCTGTGGGACGGAGGGGCAAATAAATGGCCAGACAAACCCACACCTGGATTTTACAGCCCCAGGGTGTTTTTGTATGTGGTGCATGCTACAATGCTACTGGGATTTGGAACATTCTGCATGCATGTGCAGGTAAGGAACGAATCAGTGGAAAATGTTTATGTAAGGGGATTTTAACAGGTCTAGTGGGGGAACAACAGTCACTATGTTAAACACATTGCTGTGTTTGAAGATTTTTATGAAATACAGGCAGCTCGTCTAGTCCATTAATGTTATTGTCTTTTACTGATTTCTCCAGGTTTTGACCCGGTTTCTGTCTTCCTCCTCCCCTGTACCTTTCTGGATCAGTGCCCACCTGCTCTTACTCTACGAGCCTCTCCTTCAGCGAAGGTCACCACCCACATTCAATAAGGGGCAGCAGCGGGGGACACCTAGGACTGTCTTCTTGTACTTACCCCAAAACCCCATTGTTCATCTAATGTCCCGCTGGAAGACATGCTCTATTCCCACACGATGGATTCTAGGGTACTTCATCTCCTATTGGCTTATGGGCCTGGCACTGCACAGTAACTTCTTACCATGGACTTGACCTGACACTTTCTACTGAAGATCTGATGTGTGCACAAAATACTATTTGAGGGCAATAATAATAGCTCTGAAGCGTGTCATTTTCTGCCTGTTCCGTTTTAGATCGCAACTGGCTACTCCCCTCTGTTAGTGTTAGGCAATAAGGTTCATGCGTTTTATTTGCACTCATTTCATTTTCAGAAAATTGCATATTTTAATATTTCTTTAACAAGAAAAACATTGGATTGATTCGTAATCCAGCATTGATGCACTGATTATTCAATTCACTTAACAGTTCCATTATATCAAATTGTCTCTGAAAATGTACAGGGTGCAGTTTGTGCTTTAAGTGCATGTATTATTGTATTTTTTGTTAACTAAAGAGATACTGTATAATAAAGCATTGCTGTGTTTTAAGTTAACAATTAAAATAGTATGCATCACAAATAATTTGCGTTTTTTGTTGATAGATTCTGCTTGCAGCATTTCAACCATTGATTTGAGCACCTAGAAAGTTAAGATCTTAAGTAAATGAAGCTAGCTAGCGAACTTGCTGTATTTTATACAGACCATGCATGCTACTGTAGTTGACCTTCTGATAAAACTTGCATCATTACTCTAGAATATTACTAGCAAATGACATTGAAACTTGAAGGTGAGCAGTGCACATAATTATGGAGAGTCTAAAAACAGATGGTCTAAACTCAAAGGCGAGTGTGAATGTATTGTTTTGAATTATAAATGACCCAACCGAAGCAGTGCGGGCGGGTTGCCCACTTTGACGCCAAGCTCAATTAGAACGTGTCTATATTTGCGTTGGCGCTGTAGTCACAAAACAAATGTCATTCACTTTTTTCAAGCTCATTTGAATTGGAAGTGGTAGCTGTCTGATGAGTATGCAGGCCATAGAAGAAATGGGACATGGGGCCGTGCATTATCTTGCTGAAACATGAGGTGATGCCGGCGGATGAATGGCACAATAATGGGCCTCAGGATCTCGTCACGGTATCTCTGTGCCGTCAATAAAATGCAGTTGTATTCATTGTTCGTAGCTTAAGCCTTCCCATACCATAACCCCACTGCCACCATTGGGCACTCTGTTCACAACGTTGACATCAGCAAACTGCTTGCCCACACGATGCCATACTGGGATTCACCCGTGAAGAGCGCACTTCTCCAGCGTGCCAGTGGCCTTCGAAGGTGAGCATTTTCCCACTGAAGTCAGTTATGACGCCAAACTGGAGCCAGATCAAGACCCTGCTGAGGACGGCGAATATGCAGATGAGCTTCCCTGAGATGGTTTCTGACAGTTTGTGCAGAAATTGTTCGGTTGTGCAAACCCACACTTTCATCAGCTGTCTGGGTGGCTGGTCTCAGATGATCCCGCAGGAGAAGAAGCAGGATGTGGAGGTCCTGGGTTGGCATGGTTACATGTAGTCTGCGGTTGTGAGGCCGGTTAAGCGTCCTGCCAAATTCTCTAAAACGACGTTATGGTAGAGAAATTAATATTAAATTATCTGGCAACAGCTCTGGTGGACATTTCTGCAGTCATCATGACAATTGCACACTCCCTCAAAACCTGAGACATCTGTGGCGTTGTCAAAACTGCACATTTTAGTGGCCATTTATTGTCCCCAGCATAAGGTGCACCTGTGTAATGATCATGCTGTTTTTTTCCAGATTGGCGGCTACCACGATCACTGTAGCCTCGGAAGGTTTCATCCCATGTAGGAGCTGCACTTATTTTGCACAGTTCCGGGATAATATTGACCGGCCAAATTTCCAATGTGGAAACTCAGTTTATTGAGGAATGTCTGAGCTGGACATCCTGCTGACCAACCATTTCGCCCACCTGCATCCAGAGATTTCCTGCTCCTTCATCCTCTACCCTGTCTCCTGAGGGTCCAGCTCAGGGAGTTTCTACCACACGCCTCTACCCCCGGGCTCCCTCTTACATCAGGCCTCGAGGGTGTCTGAGGCTCCAGCATCCCACCCTGCTCGGAGAGTTTCTATTGATGATGTGGGTCCTCCGTCCCCCATCTCCCGTCAGTCCTCAAGGAGGCACAGAAAAGGCCAGACATCCACGGCCATTCCGCAATAAAACACATTTAGAATCAAGGCAGGTAAAATAGCAATAGTGGGATGGCGCTAAATACATTTCAGATTGGGACTAGGACTATGAGATGGAGTCTGTAGAATTAGGCTTCAAGCCCTGTTTAAAAAAAAGTTCAGATGGACAGGGAGAGTATTTCAAAGGCGAGGGTAAAAGGAGCAGAAGGCTCTGTTCTCCATTGTTCGGAGACATGTCTTGGGGACTTGAAGCAGTTAGGGATTGGCTGGAGTGGAGATTGCAAGGTGGCTCAATAAGGTGAGGTTAGTGATGTAGGTTGGGCTCAGTCCATTCAAGGCTTTAAATACAAGCAGGAGGATTTTGAAGTCAATCCTGTAGTTGACCGGTAGCCAGTGGAGTTGGACCAGGTTCGGGGTGATATGGTCTGACTTCTTGGTCCTGGTCCCTGGCAGCACTGTTCTTGATTAGTTAGTCATTCCGAGAGAAGATAAAGGCATGGATGAGTTTCTCTGCATCTGTCTAGGAGAGTGATGTATGACCCAGGCAATGTTTTTTAGAAGGAAAAATTATATATATATTTTTTTTAGGTGGGCATCAAATGACATAAAAGTGTCAAACTTGACTCCCAGGTTGGAGATGAGAGGACCGATAGATGGCCTGGCCGTTGATTGTAGGGAAGATGTTTCCAGCACTGGTGATCTGCTTGGGTGTCCCAATAAGCATAGCCTCAGTCTTGCTACTGTTCAACTGAAGAAAGTTCTCTCGCATCCATGCCCTAGGCAGCTGCTGAGTTTTACTGGAGCAGAGATGGTGTCCAGTTTGGTGTTAATGTAAACCTGGGTATCGTTAGCATAGCAGTTGATGTTAGTCTCTGAGGATTTGGCCCGAGAGGGAGCATGTAAATTAAAAACAGGATAGGCCCCAGCACTGACCCCTGTGGGATGCTGCATGTCTGAAGACTACTCTGATCTGGACTCTCCAATAGTGATGCATTGCTTCCTATTGGAGAGGAAGGGGAGGTTGGAGATGGGCCTGTAGTTGGATAGGATATCCTGGTCAAGGTTGGGTTTCTTCAGTAAGGGTGTGACTGCGGTTTTGAAGATTGATGGTGTCTCTCCGGTCAGCAGGGACTTGTTAATCAGGGTGGTGACAAACATAAGCAGGCTAGATGAGCAGGTTTTGAGTAGGGATGTGGGGTAGGGTTATGGGAGCAAGTGGTGGCCTTCATTTCAGAGATGATTGACTGCACAGCAGAGAAAATTAGTTGCTGAGGGGTGGGGCAGTCTTGGTTGGGGGTTCAGGAGGTGGGTTGCAGGTTGTCTTAGAGGCCATGATGTTTGTCCTGATGGTGTCAATCTGTCTTGAAAAAATCAGAGAAGTGATTGCACTGCTCAGATGAGGCTGCAGGAGAGCATGAGTTTGAAGGGTTAAAAAGGCAGTTGATGGTTGAGAACAGGGTTCTAGGGTTACCTGTGTTATTGCCAATCGTGGCAATAGTGCTGCTTTTAAGGCAGCAGAGTAGCTTGCCTAGTGGTCTTTATAGGTGGACAGTAAGGCCATCCTTTCTCCAATGTCTCAAGTTACGGCAATGAGTCTTCATTCTGCACAGTTCATCAGTGAATCAAGGAGATGAACATTGGAATGTTACTTCACATGTTTTTTCAGGGACAAGGATGTTCAGGGTATTACTCAGAGTGCTGTTATACAGATTGACCATGTCATCGAGGGCCAGCTCACTGCAGTCAGACTCAAAGGTGGGCTGGATGTGTTGATCGAGGGCCAGCTCACTGCAGTCAGACTCAAAAAGGGATGGGTTGAGTTTCCTTAGGTTGAGGAATTTAATGGCCCTCTTTGAGAGGTGGAGAGGAGTTGGAGGGGTCAGAGACTTGTGGTAAGAGACGCTCGATGACATCCAAGTCAGAGGCAGGGACATCACCAGTGATAATGTGTATGTCCACAGTTGTGGGTGGGAATATTTACATGTTAAAGAAGTCAGCAGCCACAGAGCACTTGGGTGAGTCAACATGGATGTTAAAGTCTCCCAAAATTACAATGTGGGAGAGGGTGGGGCATACAGACGTTACTAGTTCAGAAAACTCAAAGATTAGAGGTATTTGTCTTTGGGGTGGTAAACAAGAATAACAGTGAGAGGATTTGGTTATATACATTTAAACGCAAGGTACTCAAAAAACTGAAAATCAGCAACAGTCAGTGTGTTTAAAATAAAGCAGTCTCTGTATAAAATAGCAAGGCCTCTTGCGCCTTTTCAATGTATTTGTATTCAGGCGGAGGTTCTTCATTAAGATGGTGAAAGTCACTGTCTCTGTGCCATGTTTCAGTGAGACAGATGTCAAAGTCATTGTCAGAAAAACTCTTACAGAAGAAGAGACTTATTCGTTAAGGATTGTAGAGTGCAAAACGTGTGGACGTATTGGTGGAAACATATATTGCATTGTGGTTGGTCCACTGTGCTCTGTATGAACTGTATTAACTTGAAGTAGGTGATGTCAATTAACTGAGGGTTAGCCTGCAGAACTGGCAAGTGATCGTTATTGTCCAACTTCGGTGAACATGCTGTACTGTTCACATTGTGAGAGCACACAATAGACTTAAATTCCTCTTCGTCTGCGTGTTTTATGTAGGATCCCGTATTGCATAAGACTGTTCTTGAGCTCCTTGCACAGGGTTGTTTTAATCTATTCAACATTTCTGAGGAATCCTTGTAGTGGAGGAAAGATGCTGCCATTTCCTAGTCTTTGGTCCAGGAGATGAGAGGAAGATCTAGGCTAGTATTTGAATCCAAACAATTAGCTAGTTGATTGGAGAAGTATGCTACTATCTTGTCAAGTTTAAGGTCAGTTTAGATGACTAGATTTTTGTATTCAGTGTGTTACGAAACCGATTAACTTCCCTGTTAATATTGTTACACTCGCTAAGTCTAGGGGTCTTAGGCCTAGTTCACTGGTCTGTAACCTGATTTAAGATGTGCATCTATGTGAGAAATCAGTGCCTAGGTGTTGAAAGTGCATGTACCCAGGGAGACAGCAACCTTAACTTGGTCCAGGGGCAGCTCTGTCTCTCTTGACCTATTTTGGGTCGGGCTGAGCCCAAGCGGATTATTATGTTCAGATGGTGACGGAAACAGATACGTACGAAAAGGAAAACAACAAACAGGCATGCCTAAACTAAGGATTTAAAATCCAAACAAAAGGCCTCATGGCCACCAAATGAACCACCAGCCTCATGGCTCACAAGCGGGGACACTGACTGACGATCCTTAATTGGCAGCACCTGATGTGCTTATCAACCAGGCTCACCACCTAGATAAGGTTGCTGTTGCCCACTGAAGGAATGGAGTGTGAAAGTGGTAGTGAGCTGTAGTGTGCTGTCCTAACTACCTAACCTATTCCCTAACAAGTACTAGATTAGCTTTAAAAAAAGCTGATAATTGATAATAATGCACATAAAAAACACTTAAAACAAATTTGTCACTAAGCGCCATGGCAACGATGTAAAAAAAGTACTCATTAGAAAATGGGTTATTGGTCATTAAAAGTAGTCACTAGCAGAAAAATATTTTACTAAAATCAGCTAAATGCTCCCTTGTTATTGTTTCATAAACTTTGATTTGCTGTTATATTTCAGTGACGAGGAGCCAATAGAGGTGCATCAAAAGAGATGTGTAAATACGATTTATATTCTTTGCATATTTGGCATTTGAAGCCATTTTCATTGATTCATATAAAAATATATGCGCGTCAGAACTAACTTCCAGTTAGTATTAATACTTAAAGTTCTTGTACTCACACAGTCATAAGAGGCAGTTCGTTAATTTGCTCTCTAATATGTTTAATTTCTACACAGATTACTATGTACCCCATTCTCTGGAATATTGTGGCATTTTTTTGTATTTATTTGGAAGCCCCAAGGCAGCAGCTACTCTTTCTTGGGTCCAAACACATTAGGGCACTTACATTGCAAATAAAACAAAAGGTAAAACAGTACATCATATAACATTATTACACCACTACATATCTACAATACAAAATGTATAATACCACCATACAACAATATTACAATGTACGTGCGTGTCTGTACCTTTCTGTGTCTCTTCACAGTCCCCGCTGTTCCATAAGATATATTTTTATCTGTTTTTTAAAATCTGATTCTACTGCTCGCATCAGTAACCTGATGTGGAATAGAATTCCATGTAGTCATAGCTCTATGTAGCTCTGTGCGCCTCCCATAGTCTGTTCTGGACTTGGGGACTGTGAACTGGACTTGGGGACTCTTGCTCTTGTGGCACGTCTTGTGGAGTAAGAATGGGTGTTCGAGCTGTGTGCTAGTAGTTTAAACAGACAGCTCGGTGCATTCAGCTTGTCAACACTTCTTACAAAAACAAGTAGTGATGAAGTCAATCTCTCCTCCACTTTGAGCCATGAGAGATTGACATGCATATCATTAATTTTAGCTCCCCATTTTAATAGCCAGCCGTGTTGCCCTGTTCTGAGCCAATTGTAATTTTCCTAAGTCCCCCTTTGTGGCACCTGACCACATGACTGAACTGTTATCCAGGTGCAACAAAACTAGGACCTGTAGGACCTGTCTTGTTGATAGTGTTGTTAAGAAGGCAGAGCAGCGCTTTATTATGGACATACTTCTCCCCATCTTAGCTACTGTTGTATCAATATGTTTTGACCATGACAGTTTACAATCCAGGGTTACTCCAAGCAGTTTAGTCACCTCAACTTGCTCAATTTCGACATTATTCGTTACAAGATTTAGTTGAGGTTTAGTGAATGATTTGTCGCAAATACAATGCTTAGGTATTAGTGATGAAGGAAGTGAATAGGAATCCGATATCCACCATGCAGAGTTATGAGTGCAAGCATAGCACACCACCTAACACTACTTATTCTGGAGAAATGTCTATGCTGTATGACTTCAACTACTATGAAGACCCTGCCTCGTTTTGTGTTGGCCTACAGTACCCTCCCCATGTCCCATCACCTCCAATGCAGGATAAGCATTCTGGTAGTTTGGAACTCCTGTCTGGAGGGCAACATCTTAAATTAAATGCAATCAGGTTTTAGGTCTGGCCACAGCACTGTTTCAGCAACATTGAAGGTTTTAAATGACATCCATTGTGCTCTTGATAAGAAGTTACATTGTGTGTCTTTATTGATTTGTCGAAGGCTTTTGACACCATGGACCATGCTGTCTTAGTGCAAAGGTTAAAATGTTGTGGAATTACTGGTCATGCTCTAGATTGGTTTATAAATTATCTATCAAATTGTACACAATGTGTAATGGCAGATGGTTGTAAGTCCATAGAGATGTGCTCAGGTGTTCCGCAAGGTTCTATTTGGGCCCACTGTTGTTCATTTTGTATATCAACAACATTGGGGATCTTATTGAAACAGCGGATGTTCATTTTTATGCAGATGATACTGTTCTTTATTCAAGTGGTAGTAGTTTATCTTTAGCTTTTGAAAATGCCCAAAGAGCATTTAACATCATACAACAGAATCGGTATGATTTAAAGCTGGTTCTAAATTCAGGTAAAACAAAATGCATGGTATTTTCAAATGCCAGGCATGTTATTAATCATGTCATTGCTACATTGGCTGGACATACTATAGAGCAAGTTAAAGTGTACAAATATTTGGGTGTGTGGGTTGATGACAAGCTGAGCTTCACTGTGCATGTAGAGAACTTGATAAGGAAGCTCAAGCTGAGAATAGGTTTTTATTACCGGCATAAGGCTCGTTTTTCTTTTGAGGCCAGGAAGGAGCTGGTACGATTTACATTACTGGCGGTTTTAGATTTTAGTGTTGTTATATATATGCAGGCCCCAAACACTACCCTGAGAGCACTTGATTCAGTGTATCATGCAGCCCTCAGGTTCATTACAAATCAAAAACGTCTAACACATCATTGTGATCTCTACAGCGCTGTTGGCTGGTCGTCATTGACCTTGCGTAGGCTTAAACACTGGTATACACTGATTTATAAGGCCATATTGGGTAAAATGCCATTTTATCTCTGTTCTTTTTTAGTCAGGTCGGTAAATAAATATCAATTACAGTCCCATTCTCATTTGCTTCGAACAGTACCAAAAATTAGAACAGGTCATGGTAGAAATAGTTTTAGTTACTTAGCTCCATGGTCCTGGAATTCTCTCCTGAACATTTTAAAATTTGATGATCTAGTTTCGTTGGTGGAGTTTAAACACTTGATCGATGTATATATCACAGAAGAGTGTAATTGTCTTTAGAACAGCTGTTTTTAGTCAAGAGTTTCGTGTTTTTAAGGTAATATGTAATTGTTGTACTGTATGTGTGTTTTTATAGTTTTGTTTAATGTTGTGTTAGTGTATGTAAGTTGTTTTGTCTGAAACATTGTTCCCTCTGCTGCTATTGGACCAGGTCTCACTTGGAAAAGAGATGTTATCTCAATGAGAAAAACCTGTATAAATAAAGATAAAATAAAATAAAAATACAAAAATAAAATAAAATGAGAACAGTAGGACACAGATCTTCCACTAGCTCTTCCATGGAGTCACCAAAATCCAGTCTTCTGAAAAAAAGTCTGAGAGCATCGTTTGGGGGGTCATCTGGAGGGCAGTGAAGGATTTACAATTGAGTAATTTAGCAGACGCTTATCCTAAGCAATTAGGGTTAAATGCCTTGCCCAAGGGCACATCAGTTTTTTTGCGCTGGGATTCGAACCAGCAACCTTTCAGTTACTGACCCAATGCTCTAAACGCTAGGCTACCTGCCGCCCTATGATGTTACTAATATGTCAGAGGAGACAAAAAACAAAACAAAACATAACGTGAGTAGAGAGCCCAGGGATGTCAATGCTATTATGGAGCCTGGCCCTAAAGGCAACAATGCTGAGAACATAATTGATGTACATAGGGCACAAACAAAGACAGAGAATACATATGAAAGCGATCTTGACAGTTCTGATAGGGAGGCGAGCCCCAGCCAACATGTATGTCCCATAAGCATGTCCAGGACAAACTTGATGTCCAATGAGCTGGTAAACCATGCTGGAGAAGGTTAGCTCTATGATTGCCAAGGAGGGAATTGAGGTAATTTCTATGGCTGAGTTTGAGTATTCCATCCAGTCATCTAGCAGGTCATCCAGCCAATCATCCTGTTCCTTTGACCTCAGACGAGGCACTTTGTTGTGTGTCAGGTGGCCAGGCCTACCACAGACAAAACATAAGGACCCCAGCTCTAATTGCAAACTTCTGGGCAGACATTACATTTTTTTTTTACATTTTAGTCATTTAGCAGACGCTCTTATCCAGAGCGACTTACAGTAGTGATTTCATACATTTTTTTTTCTGTGCTGGCCCCCCGTGGGAATCGAACCCAGAACCCTGGTGTTGCAAACACCATGCTCTACCAACTGAGCTACAGGGAAGGACATTCCTCCAATATGACCTCTCCTACAACCCTACTGTTGAAAGAAGAACTGACACTCGGTGAGATTGAACCTTATGCTGATGAAATCATCAGTGTTATCTTGCAGAACATTGAGTAAAATACTGAGGACGAAGGTGTAAGTGAACTGAAGAATGAGCCTATGAAAATCATAGAAGTGACACCACACAGACATTGGTAGCGATCTTGTGTTGTCAGGTTTCCAAATACACCAGCATACAGTCAAGGTAGCTCACAGTACATTCCAGAAGATCAAAATGCCTCCTGGCAAGATAGATCAGGGCGATATCCAAACGGGGTGGACAGCAAAGAGCAGGTGGAGGGCATCCTTGTTCTAGAGATTGTTGAAACTGCATTGGAGAAGCTGGATGATCATGTGAGGAGGGATTCCTCTGAGACAGATGCTTCTAATAGGAGTCAAGGAATATCAGAGAACTTCAAACTAAAGATGAAAAGGATCTCAATTAAGCCAGTCAGGGCTGTCCTCGAAAAGGTTGTGGCAAAATTTGGCAGGTCCAGTGAAGACACCCCATCGCTGAACTTACCATCCAACCACTGCAGCCCAAAAGTTTCCCTGTGTTGTCACGTCCTGACCAGCAGATGGAGCTGTTGTTGTAGTTTTGGGGTCAGGACGTGGCAGTCTTGTGTGTGTGATTGTTCTGTGTTGGTCTTGTGACTCCTGATCAGGAACAGCTGGGGATCGTTGTTCCTGATTGGGAGTCATATATGTAGGAGTATGTTTGTCACTTGGTTTTGTGGGTAGTTGTTTTTGCACTGCGTGTTGTGTGCCTGCAAAACTGTTCCTGTCGTATATATTGTTTGAATTGTTAAGTGGATGCTCTACTCCTTTATTTTTATTAAAGATGAGTATTCACATACCTGCTGCGCCTTGGTCCATTTCTACAGAAGACAGCCGTTACATGTGTGCTGTAAGGAGTTGGAGAGTGCTCTCTTCTTTGGCTTCCGACATCATATCTGTGGTTCTGAATAAGCTCGTGGAGACCTCTGGTGGTAAAACAGCTGCTTGCTCAAGTCACATGGAGATCAAGAACCTTGTCTGAGCATTGTCTTCCAAAAACCCAGAATCTCTTCCGACAGACTTATCAGGGTCTCAAATTGAATTGGTGTCAGAGGAAATACTTCAAAACATTGTTGGAAAGCTAAAAAAGATAATCAGTCAGGAGTTTGAGTAATTCAAGGGAACAAACAGAGTTTGGTTTTCCATGTGAAGCTCAGGATTTTGTTGAAGAAATCTTGCAGACACTCAAAGGTCCAGGGTCAGACATTAGTCAGTATGGGCCCAAGGCTATTGACCATGTATCCTCCTCTATATCTTAGACCTTATTCAAACACACAAGTGAGACTCACCTCCATAAAGACAATGCAAAGATACCTAGTAAACATCGCGTCACCATTGGGAATGAGACCCTGGTCTCAATTGGGCTACCCTGAATAAATAAAAGTTTATAAATAAAACAGCTCACCTGCTCTCTAATTCCCTGCGTGACTAGCACAGAGCTGGCCAAGTTCCGGGACTCGCTCTCAAAGTCAGCTACATCTCTTCTGAAGGAGACATATGGTGAGCGATCCACAAACCTCAAGATGGAAAGGGAACTTCCAGCCTGCATCTCATATCAAAGATTTTAAAACCTGGTGATATAGCCTTAAATGTATGTAAAATATCCTAGTGATACAGCCTTATGTAAATAGCATAGACATCATTGTACAGAGAGTTACAGTAGAGGCGTTGTCCCCTATTGCACATGGACACACAAAGGAGTGTAACCAGGAAGCAAGACATCCTTTGTCTGAAGTCAAGACAATACCTCAAACAATGCAGTGGACCCTGAGAACAAACGGGCCTTGGCCCTTGACACTGATTGCAGTCGTACTACAGATACCTGTCAGCGAAACTACATACAAAGCTGCCAATATCCTCCATGTACTTACTCAAGTCCACAGTGGAGAAGTTTGTGAAGGTGATGGATCAGTGCAAGCTACCGGACATCCTCTCATGTCAGTCAGAGTAGGGAGTGCTTTGAGCGAAATGCAGCCTTCCTAGAGTGGTGACGCTGAGCTGCTGATCAGTCTGGACTTCAGGCATCAGGGGAGGTGCCTGTATGCTGGTGTAGATGAACACAAAGAGCTCAATGATTCATCACCTTCACTCTGTGATGTTGTGACCAAGTCTGTGATGATTTCTTTGCTGTGGGATAACTCTCCCCAGGCCTCAACAAGCAACACAGGTAAGTCCACAACTATCATCTTATTTAAAAGGTAAAAAGCTAGCGCCTCTCTATTGGCGAGGCACTTTTCTGACCAACCAAATTATATTATTACATAGGCCTACCACAGCTTCAGTTTTTGTAGAGCAAATGTATCCTTTATGCAGAGGGTTGGTGGGTGCTGATATTTTTCCTATTTCACACATGTACAAGTGTGTATTAATACGCATGTGTGAATTGGAAATTTGTTTTTTGCATATCCCTCGGAGAGTGGGTTCACGGTCTTGAGCGTATTTACTCACATTAACCTTTTACTAATTTACTAATAAGTACAGAATGAATTCCCTCAATATAAATTAGATATGTAAGTATGAGAATAAAATATCTATTAGCGCCTGTTCCATGTTAATAATTTGTAGTCTATGCTTTTATGATTCATGTTATGTAGGTGTTCAAATAGGCTGCTTTTATGGAATGGAAGTTAACTGAAAAACATCAAACGTTGTGAGCATTGAGCAGTAATTGATCACACAAAAAAACATGTGGGCATTGATCAGTAGTAATTACATTTTTATTAAATTAAGGCTACAATGTTATTTCCTATAAACTATTTGGTTAATCAAAAATATACTTAAAAAATGAAACTGGTAGTTTATTTGAAAGTGACCAAAGAGATTTGGATAAATACTGATGCATTATTACATCACGTGTACTGGTACCATAAAGATAGCGACTGTTACATCACTATTACATCATAGAAACGGTTTGTCAGTGTGGCATTATTATAACAGAGAGTGATGGTTATCAATAACTGGATCATTTTTTCCTGAGGGTAAGAGAAATGTATCCACTGAAGGCATTTTTCAAACAAAATAGAAATAGAAGCTATCGCAGCCGCAACATTGTCATGATCTGTACACTAGTCATGTTAAAGAAGATTATTGGCTTGGTGGTCATTCTTTGGCCAGTCACAGAGATACTCAATTGACAAAAATGACTGACTGGCCATTTGGTCACCATGTTGTATGACTTCAACACCACAGATTACGTTTCACTTACCCCTGTGTTTTTCAGATGTGAAAAGGATCATGTGGTCTAAATGCGTGAAACCTGAGCTTCCCTGGCACAGTAAGGCTGCCAGCAGTATGAGAAGGTCTATTAGGAAGACGTCACCAGTCAAGACCGCTGTGCACACTGAACAGGAGCCTCACATCAGAGCCACCCAGAATGAGGGAAAACCCAGCCAGTCACAGGCCAAACACTATGAGACACCCGTATGGGCCCAGAGAGCCAAGGAGCGAATTAAAAGTGCATTGAAGCCCCTGGAATCTCCAGCTAATAAGGAGCCAACCTTAACAACTGCCCCACAAACACCTGAGTGTAGCAACAAGGCAGGATGGTTTAATGTACTTGAGAACCAACCCAGGACAAAGTCAGCCCGGCAGAGTGTGAGGGTCCAACAGATGACACCAGATGACATCAGTCTATTTTATTTTCTTGAGAATCAACACGCTCAGCAAGTTGAAACAATTGAGGATATTGTGACCTGCTTAATAGGCGAAATCTATTATGATGAGACAGGTACCCAACCAGACACCCAGATTCCTGGCCTGAGTGAAACAGCTTTGGACCTCATTGATAATGTGGTGGATGAGCTAAAGAACACCCCAAGTGACCTGTTTGGTTTACATACCGATGAGTCTCTGGTCCTCCCATCTAGTTATAAACATCAGGTGGCCAAGAGTGTTCACAAAGAATTGCTTTCCTGCACTGGTTCCCAAGAAAGCTTGTGGAAGGCTGTATCCTTGGGCCACATGGTGAAAGAGATTGCCAGCTCAATCTCTCTGGAGGTGTCCAAAGTAACCAGCAAGATTGGGGCTGTCTATCACACTAGTGTCGATCACACTGATAGTCCAATCTCACCCGGCCCCAGAACGGACACAAATTCTACCTGGGTGTCCTGTGCAGACTCAGACATCTCTGAAGATCTTGTCCTCAGAATCCTAGACTTCATATCTTACTGTCGGTCACCAGACAGCACCTGGAATGGGCCACAGAGTCGATGCTCCACTGATATGACCGGAGATCTCATGGATGCAGTCATGGTGGAGCTCTTCACTAACACAGCCATGCTGACGATTCCAGTAGGTAAGCACCAGCAAAAATGGTGCAAACCCTCCCTTACAGATCTGGAGAAAGCTGCCAGATTAGTGTATAAGAAGATGGTAAAGGAAACTGGCTCAGCTGCAGCTTTGCAAGACGCTCTCAAGCTCAGAAGGAAGCTTGTAGTCACAGCACTGGCTGATGTAGTGGCAAAGCAAGTGTACAAGCACTTCTCAGAACAGGAGTCAGACTCCACATATCTCCCAGACCAAACCAGCCACAAAGATGACTGCCCTGTTACAAGCCACAGTAACAGACAACTCACACCTGAGCTTGCTGCTGCTCAATCTGCCAGTGAGTGCATAGTGAACTGCAAGGCTGTGTGGGAGATCATTTCCAGACTGCTGCAGGAGATTTGTCCTAACGTGCCCATGGAAGAGAAGCCCTACCTTTATGCTCAGGATCTTTTTCATAGTGCTATAAATAAGCTGTCTGAGTCTCCAGGGGTAACAGTATGTGCTGATGAGACTATCTGTGACGTCTGCCGCCATCCACAGGCCATTGAGTTAATCTGCGGCCGTGTTCTGGAGTGCCTGCAATTTCAGATTAACCTCATGGGCTACAATTTAAACTCTGCCCTGGATGCCCAAGACGAGGCTCTCAGCTACTTCATTGTTGCTCATCTTGTGCAAGAGACCCTGCTGTTGATCTCAAATCAGACCAATGGCAGCTCCCCTGAAGTAGACTCAGGTTCCCACCGTCAACCTGAGAGTCAAACACAACCATGTGTAGTGAGCAGCAAAGTAAATTATGAAGATTGGCCAACTTGTCAGTCAAACATCACTGTACCAAAGGGCCATTCCACCATTTCTGCAACCAAGGGCTTGTCACCTAGGGCTTGCCTTTCCACTGTGTTTGCAACCAAGGGCCTACCACAGATGCCAGGTCAAACATACACTGGCAGAAGAAGGCACACAGTCCTGAGTGTGAAAATAAAAAAGGTACAGTAGGTGCTTATGCAGTAACAGATTGGAAATCCCCCCAAACTATCAAATATAAATTCCACTGAAGTGACTTCATGTTTATTTGACTTAAAATGTCATACACTTTATTTTATGCAGTTTTGTAGACAGTCTTTCACAGCTGAAGGATTTAACCATGTGTGTGTATGTCAATACAGCACTCTCACAGAGGAATTCATATCACACCGTCAGAAAGGATAATTCGGTTGAAGGAAATGCAGAGGGAGTCATCTTCTGAGGTCTCATCAGGTTTGAACCATGCATTTGCTTTCAACAAGTTTATCTCTACTTCTTAAGGAATTATATTCTGGTAAATTGTTGTAGAAAGTATTGACTGTCTAATTATATTCTCAGTTTCAGTGGAGATGTTTTCTGAAAGCCATGGACAGAGAAGAGGGTGTTTTGGATGGCTCCTCTCTAAGGTGATGTGCACTGAAGACATCCACTGGTTCGAGTAATGTTTGAGTGTAACCAAACATTCAAACCTAAGCTGAATGACAAATACAAGTTGAAGGGTGGAGGAATGTAAATAAATCAAAGCAAGCCTACTTTGACCTATTATTGTGATTCAGTAACAGGTGATTCACCGTGGTTTTAGTAAGTCATAGAATTTCCATTATATGTATAGTCATTTCGGTTGCCAACCTTCCATAGCTAGCTAAGTATATGACGCAAAAATTATTTGCTGGTTTGAATGATGCCTGAACAGCATAGCCTATTATGAACACGGTGCCAGAAACATTCCATTTAATAATATTCAGTGCCTTCAGAAAGTATTCACACATTTCATTATATGTGTAGTCATTTTGGCTGCCGACCTTCCACAGCTAGCTAAGTATATGAAACAAAGATTATTTGTTGGTTTGAATGATGCCTGAACAACAGTATAGCCTATTATGAACACAGTGCCAGAAACATTCCATAAAAAAAATATACAGTGCGTTCAGAAAGTATTCTCACTATGACAATAACCTAAAATGCAAGGCCAAATCTACACCGTAGTTGCTTTCCAAGAAGACACTGAATATTCATGAGTGGCAGAGTTACAGTTTACACTTAAATCTGCTTGAAAATCTATGGCAATGATCAATAACCAATTTGACAGAGCTTGAAGAATTTTTGAAAAAAAAATGAAGAAATGTTGCACAATCCAGGTGTGGAAAGCTCTTAAGAGACTTACCCAGAAAGACTCACAGCTTTAATCGCTGCCAAAGGTGCTTCTACAAATATTTACGTATGCAAATGAGATATTTCTGTACTTCATTTTCATAAAATGTGCAAAAAAAATGTAAACATGTTTTCACTTTGTCATTATGGGGTATTTTGTGTAGAAAAAAAAATATTCAATCAATTTAGAATTCAGGTTGTAACACAACAAAATGTGAAATAAGTCAAGGGGTATGAATACTTTTGGAAGGCACTGTATATTTTGAAATGTTATAAAAGGAAGAACAATTAGTGTGACAGCAAAAATTATATATTTTTATTTGGGGATGGGGGAAGGTCTGTTAGAAGTTAGTAGAGCTCTTTTTAATTTTGTTAGTAGAGTTATATGGTGCGGTGGCTTATTGCTGCCACTCAAATTTGTTTTATGTCATTACGAGATAAGGTCATGTCACAAGTAGAGATGAAACAGTATGAAAATGTCATATCATGATTATAGTGACCAAAATTATCACGGTTATCAGATTTATCGCGGTATTGTTAAAATGTGCTGGAAATGTTAAAAAAAGTACTGATACACATACTGAAATCATTTCACCAAGTTTTATATTGAAAACCAACAAACAACAAATAAAATTAGCAGCACTATGCACTTTTTGAATTGTGCATAAACATTAAAACATTAAAAAAATATATACATATATAAAATGCATGAAATGAAATGTATGCATTCACTACTGTAAGTCGCTCTGGATAAGAGCGTCTGCTAAATGACTAAAATGTAAAATGTAAAGATGGCACCATGTGGCCATGAGAGGTAAAAGTTTCCCTAGTGCAGGTTTTAATGAACACAACCTTAAGTAAGCAAATCAAATGTGCATATAAAAGCAACACAAGTAAAGCAATGTGCATGTAAGAACAATACAACCATATGTAAACCAATCCAATGTGTAGGTGTTGACATTAAAATAACAACACAAAATATGTGAACAAATGAAATGAACAGCACTGATTGTATGTCTGTTCTCTCCTAAATAAAGAAATTAGGTGCTGCTGGCCTAACATCCTGTATGTATGCATCTTTGTTCACTTGAGATTGAAATGTAAAAATGTCAGCATATTTACTTTGTCTGGTTTAAGCAGTGACGTGTGAGGGGAGACAATGTGCCCGCTGGCACTGAACACTCTCTCTGATGGCACGTTGGTTGCTGGGATGCACAAAAGCTTCCTGGCAACCCTGGCAAGGTGAGAAAGCTCTGATGCATGGCCCCTCGTTGTTTCATTATAATTATTATTACACACACACACACACACACACACACACACACACACACACACACACACACACACACACCCCCCCGAGTCTATCTTCTGTTTTGCATTTGAGTAATTGCAATGTGCCCAACAATTGACATAAATAAGACTCCTTATTAGAGTCTTGTATAGGAGTCTACAGTGTTTCTCCTGTTGGAACACTTTTACAACCAAGTCCACGACTGCCGGATTTTAAATGAACAAAATATGTTAGTTGGGAGATTAAACTACATAACGTGTTATGTGTTAGAGCCTGCAGAAGCAGGTGTAAAATATACTTTATGTATTTCACCCAAAAAACTTAATTTATTTTAATTTATTATTTTAAAGTTATTTTGAGATGTATTAAACTACTTTCAAGAGTGAATTATTTTATTGTATTTATTTTCTAATTTCTGTTAATGCTGTGATGTCATCAACGGGAGCCATGATTTTACTCCTCAGTTTGCTCAGAGCGTGATAAGGAGAGGTATGTGTTAAGAATGCTCCGGTCTTTTGCATGCACATGTTCGCAAATGCACAAGAAAAGACAAGAAAAAGTTATATTGTCACTGATTTAGTGTTGCATTACTGTTTATAGTAATTTATATTTAGGTGAATGGGAATAATGTTCGAGTGCAACTTTGCAAGGCTAACCCAGCTATCGTTAGCTTTGTTGCGTGAGTGGGTCTCTTTCAGGTGCAGGCAACATGAGTTTTCTGATGATTTTCGTACAGGTATTCTGCACTGTCTTTTGTATTTTATCAGGCAAATATACTTATATTGGAGTCCAGACGGCAGCATTAACTTTTGCCTTGTATTTGTACCCATTCCATGCAGGTATGTTGTGAAATGTGACGATTTTGTATTTCATGTTTAATGTGCCTAGTTAGCTGTCGTTCATTTAAAAAATTGTGTTGCTTCTTCATTAGTATGCCTCAGGTATAATGGTACAATAGTACACTCTAAGAAATATTGAGCATTTAGTAGATTAGTTTATTGGTGTACAACATTTATAAAACGAAATGGGAGTCTTTTGAAAATATGAACATGAACATTTTGTACAATGTATTTTTTTGTTTATGCTTTTACTCCTGAGTTTGCTCACAGCGTGATGAGGACAGGCAAATATACTTGTAACGGAGTCCAGACGGCAGCATTAACTTTTGCCTTGTATATGTACCCATTCCATGCAGTCATTAAAAGAGAGACAACCTGCAGAATTGTGTCCAGAGCCTTATCTTCCACCTACACCTTACCAGAACACAACGCAGAAAGGTACCGGTACAGAGTCGGTTACATTGGTGCCATGACCCAGATCAACATGGATCATTGTGAATCGCTGTTGATCAACACCAGCTTGGTCGCCAGGAGTTGCTATGCTATAAATAGGTTGGAAGTGAAATATCTTACACACACAAGGGACTTTTTTTGTGTTTTGTTGGGTATATCTCTTAGATTAACTGATTCGTTTGAAATTGTTGATACATATATTTCATTTTATTTGTGTATAGTGAATGACTTTTATATTGTTGGAAAAGGAGACTGTTTTCAGTGATGAGCTTGTACTGGGTCTTGGGAGAGGGAGGTTTTTCAGGGAGTTGCCTCAGACCCCAGCTAGAACTATAGATGTTGTAGATTCACCATTTTTCCTCTACTCGGGTGCCTAACGACACACCCTCAGCTCCTATAATTATGCCTAGTGATACCCCCTCAGATAGTTAAGAGGTGGCCAATCCTGACTTTGGAAGTCTTATCACACAACTCGCTCATCAGTTAGGACAGTCTATATCAGCTCAGATTAGGAAGGAAGGAGGATAGAGACGCACATGCTCAGAGCACCAGTGCAGGCCAGACATTCACTGACACACCTTCCCTTAATTTATCTGGTATGAAGTTGGTCATGCAGTCTGACGTGAGAGAGCCCCCATGTTTCAGAGGGGATGGGTCTGACAAGTACTCAGTACATGAATGGGAGGAGCTCATGGATGTTTACCTGAGAAAAAGGAGTGTGCCGGTCATAGAACAGTCACAGGAGATCATGTCCAAGCTTATGGGGAGAGCTAGAGACATCGTAAAGATAACAATCCGCAGCAATACATCTGACACCTCACGAGAACCCTAAAGTGACAATAGATATACTGAAACAGCATTTTAGTGAGTTGACATACTCATCCATGCCTCTTGCCGAACACTTTGCCAGTATTAGGAGAAAATGCCATGGAGTACCGGATCTGTCTGAACAAGGCAGTAGATGTGGCCGATGAGTGTTTGAGGAGGCAGGGTCGGAGCATCGAGGACTCCAGCCGAGAGGTAACGATGATGTTTGTGAAACACTGCCCAGATCCTTCTTTCTGCGGTTTTAAAGTTCAAAACAGCTGATAGGTGGATGGCAGCTGAGATACAACATCTAGACGAGTATCAGTCTGAAATGATAGCTCAAATGCTGACCAGGTCAATGCGCCCTGCTGCTGTGAGACAGGTGACCACACATGTCCAGATGCCTGTACTTGATGATGAAGTGCCATCTTGTCCAGTGTCTCCTAGCCAGAGTGAAGTACTTGTCACACCCTCTAATCAAACTGAGGGAAACTGCATGCAAACCTTGATAAGCTTACTTGATCGTGCGCTAACGCAGAACACTCAGACAACAGTAAGACTGCTGCACCCACCTAACCAAGGGTACTCTTACAGGAAATATTGCATGGTGTGTAACGGTACAAACCACTCTATGCTTGCACACTGTAGAAGGGAGGGTCTGTGTTTGTCATGCTTTGAGTCAGGTCACTGGTAGAAAAACTGTCCGAAGTCTCGGTCTAGATATAGTGAGGAGCCCACACAAGCAACCTATGCAGCGGCGCCGTTAAACTAGCAGGCCCGCATTTGGAGGGGGGGATATTATTTTTTCTTTATTTATTTCACCTTTATTTAACCAGGTAGGCTAGTTGAGAACAAGTTCTCATTTGCAACTGCGACCTGGCCAAGATAAAGCAAAGCAGTTTGACACATACAACACAGTTACACATGGAGTAAACAAACATACAATCAATAATACAGTAGAAAAATCTATAGACAGCATGTGCAAATGAGGTAGGATAAGAGAGGTAAGGCAATAAATAGGCCATGGTGGCGAAGTAATTACAATATAGCAATTAAACACTGGAATGGTAGAATGTGCAGAAGATGAATGTGCAAGTAGAGATACTGGGGTGCAAAGGAGCAAAAAAATAACATGAGGTAGTTGGGTGGGCTATTTACAGATGGGCTATGTACAGGTGCAATGATCTGTAAGCTGCTCTGACAGCTGATGCTTAAAGTTAGAGAGGGAGATAGGAGTCTCCAGCTTCAGTGATTGTTGCAGTTCGTTCCAGTCATTGGCATCAGAGAACTGGAAGGAGAGGCGGCCGAAGGAAGAATTGGCTTTGGGGGTGACCAGTGAGATATACCTGCTGGAGCGCTTGCTACGGGTGGGTGCTGCTATGGTGACCAGTGAGCTGAGATAAGGCGGGGCTTTACCTAGCAGAGACTTGTAGATGACCTGGAGCCAGTGGGTTTGGCGACGAGTATGAAGCGAGGGCCAGCCAATGAGAGCGTACAGGTCGCAGTGGTGGGTAGTATATGGGGCTTTGGTGACAAAACGGATGGCACTGTGGTAGACTCGCACAAATGCGACCAGTTATTTTTTGTATTTGCATTTAATTTCTTTCACTACCAAATGTGAGTGAACTGCTGGCACTTTAGAGCCCACTGAATGTCCATCTTATGTTCGCTAATGTTAGCTTGAAACAATTAGTGTTTACCTTTCCACAACACACACAGTCGAAAAGGGTTTTGTCCATGTGTTTACGCACAGCTGACAGTCGGCAAACTCAGCATCACAACAAACAGGAGGAGGGCAGACAAAGGGTAGCTACGTCGAATAATGATGTATTAATTTCCATGTCCGTTGACACAAACTCCGTACATGTCTGTGTGTTGCAGCTCAAGAATCGGGATGTTAGATTTACTCAATGGATTAATTTTTTATTAAAATGTAATTAAAAAATATATATATTTAAAAAAATCAGGCCCTATTCAATTCTGCGTACTTTCAACTGCGTACCAAGGGCGTAACCAGACTTTTTTTGGGGGGGGGAACTTTTTGGGCCTAGAAAATTTGGATAGGCATTTTTTTTCTACTTATTTTATTTTGCGACGTATAGTGCATAGTACTTGGAGCAACCTCGTTACATATACAAATAATTACCTATCCCAGCATATTAAAATAAGACAGTACTTTACTACCAGTTGCCAACTTGCCAACAACATAAAACTCATCTTCAGATGCACTTTAATCTCGATGGGCAAACAAGCCTATATTTGATGTTACAATTTATACCACAGTGGGCAGTAGTACTATAAAATGGTACCTTACCTTTAGTAGACGTATCATAAAGCGTGACCACCTACATCACAAGGCGCAGATGGCTAGGCTTTAAGTTGAATATGGTGATGATTTCATCATAATCCAATGTATCTGTCAGTTCACGCTCAAAAGACAGCAAACTGAAGTGGTTCAGCCGGGTGCTTGTCATTGATGTGTGAAGACGATGTCATTGATGTCATTGATGTGTGAAGACGATGTCATTGATGTTCATTGATGTTTTTATCCTAGTTGTTGTTGAGAAAAGTCTCTCCACACTGCAGGATGTCATTGGAAGTGTGACAATGATCTTAACAGAGAGTTTATATTAGGGAAAATATAATCAGGGCAGCTGTTAAGTACACTCATTATGGAGGAAAAGTCACTCTTTCCCATGTTCATTTTGTGACTCAACTGCTGAATAAAAACAGTGAATTCAGCATCCTCAATTGATATTTCATAATGATCGCATGTGGTCTTCAGTTGCTCTTTAAGGCCGTAGGTTTGGGATTCTTTGGAAAAGGAGGCTGCCGCTTGCATGATCCCGTATGTGTCTTGAAATCTTGAGTTCAACTCAGTAATCTGTCTGTCTAGAATATTGTTCCAAAGTTGCCTTAGGTCACTGTCACTCTTGATTCTGGATGTTTTCCCTAATGAAGTTGTGACTACACTATCTGCCAATTTTACAGGCAGTTTTCACTGCTGTGATGCACTCACATCCCAATTACTAATATCATGCTTAATCATCATCTCTTCAGTTAGCTTGAGAACTTTATCAAAGTCTCCCCCTGAGTTTTCTCTGAGCGTAGAAAAGCTGCTATTGAGAATTTCACTTAAAACAATACAGTCCGTCACAGATAATGTAGAGCTTTGTAATCCCTTTGTAGCAAAATCACTAGTGTCAAACAATTTACTAAACATGACTAACAGGAATAAAAACTACTTGTTCTGGATTTGTTGTAAGAGGGCATCGGCTCCTAATTTAGTTTGTCCACAAGCCTCTGAAAACTCTGCAAGAACCTCTAAAATGACATCTAGCAGTAACAGCACTTTACTCACAGACCCTGATTTTGAACTCCAACGTACATCCGTGGATCTTTCTAGCTCGATACATGGTCTATCGGGATGCAACTCTTTCTGTACTTCTATGAATCGAGCATGTGTCGTGGACGAATCAGAATTAGTTGGGTAACATAGATAATTAAGATGTTTTATTAGTATAATATGCTTATTTGAGGTACTTGTCATTAGAAAGTGTCCATTGGACTCTGGTGTCTTTTCAGTTGCACGTCTACCTTAGCTGGGGCTCAGACACTTGGGGCCCAGAGAGGGGAGAGGTCAGATTTGTCTTCATATGTGAATGTGTCTTTACTTATTCTTAAACCATGTGAAGGGATGGCGTGATTAATGGGGAACCAATGACTTGTCTCCACAATGTCTGTGAGCAAGTCACTTCCTCCTTTTCTTTATTGTGGGGAGGTTTATGGCAGTAAATGGACCCTTGTATGTCCTCTCTTAGATCTCGCACTTATCCTGTGATAATATATGGCCTAGAGGCTCACTCCCCAGTGAGCCTGTCCAGGAGTAGGGTCAAGAGGGGGTTTGCTTGAGATGGGAGTATCTAGAGTTGACAATTGATATATGCCATTGGATGAAATGGTGTTTTTGTTCAATACCGTACCAGGGAGGGACAGTTCTAAGGGGACCAGATACTGGTCTATATAATGAACCCTGTTGACATAGCAGTTACTGTCTGATGTGTTTTATGGATATCTGTCATACAAAACTTAACCTTTGTGAACTGTTACTAAGTATCTGTGGTTTGTCAATGTTCGTTGAAGGGGGTGTATCGTTGCTATAAAAGATCCCTGTAGCCATTGAGTAATCACCTTCCTGGTTCATTCGAGAGAGTGCATTATTGAAGGTCAAGTACTTTTGCAAAAGTATCTTAAGTATTAAAGATGTAGTTTAACTCGGACTGTGTGTGTTTGTAACTCCTCATTTGGTAATGCGGAAATTAGCCACCACACATGTCTGTGGGATCCACTCATAAATGTTTGCAGCTGGTTTACTGTATCAAAAAAAGTACTGACATGTCCCGACACATTTGTCATGATGCATAGAACTAAATTCAAAACGGTGGGAGTAGCAATG
This sequence comes from Salmo salar, assembly GCF_965601325.2. Lineage (NCBI taxonomy): Eukaryota > Metazoa > Chordata > Actinopteri > Salmoniformes > Salmonidae > Salmo > Salmo salar. Next base: position 49,283,339 of record NC_138292.1, on the reverse strand, counting down.
CACATAGACCACTTGCTTAAATGTTTGCTTTAGTAGGACATGTACCCCTCCTCTGTTCCCTGACTGACGTGCCATCGTAACAAAAACCCACACACAGAGTGGGATCCAACTCCAGGGGTTGCAACACTTAACTTCTATGGGCTACGTGGGACGCTGTTCTGACGTCCCACCTGCGGGACACAGCCAGTAAAATATCAGGGCGGCAAATTCAAAAACAACAAAATGTCACAATTCAACTTTCTCACACATACAACTATTTTACACCATTTTAAAGATACACTTCTCCTTGATGTAACCACATTGTCTGATTTCAAAAAGGCTTTACAGCGAAAGCAAAACATTAGATTATGTTAGGAGAGTACATAGACAAAAATAATCACACAGCCATTTTCCAAGCAAGGACATGTGTCAATAAAACCCAAAACACAGCTAAATGAAGCACTAACCTTTGACAATCTTCATCAGATGACACTCCTAGGACATTATGTTACACAATACATGTATGTTTTGTTCGATAAAGTTCATATTTATATCCACTTATCCAAAGGCATAACGCGCGAGCTCGGAACCAGAGACGAAAAGTCAAAAATGTTCCATTACCGTACTTAGAAGCATGTCAAACGCTGTTTAAAATCAATCTTTATGGTATTTCTAACGTAAAATTGCGATAATATTCCAACCGGACAATAGCATATTCATTCAAGAAGAAAAAGAAGGAACGGCGCGCTCGTGTGACTGCACATATCCAATCCCTTTGTTGCCAGGCAGTCCACTTAGAAACTGAGCTCGATTTTGTATTTCCACTCGTTCAATTTGCCTAGAAAGGAATCTGTGAAAATGTCACCCTAAACATTGTTTCAACGAGTCAAATTACGTTCGTATGTATTCCTCAGAGATACTAGAACATAACAAGACTTCACTATATCATTAGGGGTGTAGTATATTCTATAGGACACCATATTTGGTCAGAGAGCGACGCCTTCATGGCACGACAATTAACTTTGTCAAATAAGCACCAATCGGGGTCAAACAAAGCTAGCTAGATAGCCAAAGAGCTGGGCTTTATGGGAGTATCCGGAAACCCTGTGTCTGTCGCAAAATGTAGGTGCTAACCGTTTGCGACAGCATACCTTTTCCTTTTGGACAAAAATTCTAAGAATATTCAGAGTTATGAAGTTATGAAAACTGGTTGTTTTGCAAATGTTGAACTTATAATATGGCTACTAATACTGGCTACTAATACTGGAAAAGCTAAATCAAAGTATACATATGTGATGATAGTCTTGCAGAAAAATGTAATATGAATGCAACTGTCTCCACGATTTGCCCATATGTAGCTGGGTGACTTCACCCTAAATGTCATGGAGAATGCTCATACTTCAAGTTATCCGTCTGAAACTTTGTACATACACTGCTTCCATCTTGTGGGCACCATCGGAATTACCAGAGGGCTGGCTTGAACTGGGTCCTTTCTCTTGCATTTCAAAGATGGTGGTAGAAAAAAACCAGTTGTTTTTTTCTTTGTATTTTCTTCTACCAGATCTATCGTGTTATATTCTCCTACATTCCACAAGCTTCAAAGTGTTTCCTTTCAAATGGTACCAAGAATATGCATATCCTTGCTTCATGAAGTTAGATTTGGTATGTCATTTTAGGCGAAAATTGAAAAAAGGGGGGCTATCCCTAAGAAGTTTTAATTAAAGGAACTATCTCCATACGTTAGGTTAGGACGCCGAGGATGAGAACACGTTGGTATTTCGGGTACTGGTTTCCTGCAGTTATGTTATTAACGACCGTGAGGGTATGTGTTCGGCAGGCAGATGCAGGAACGCCTCGAAATGCTGGCTGCAGTTGCACACCATTGCGTTTTTTTGGCGGAAGGCAAAGATGGCCACATCGCTTGTTGAGCATTTATCTAGCAAGAAAATAATATAAGCTTGTCGTTAATTGTGAAGCAAAGGACTAGTCTGGCAGTCGCATACAACGAACGATTTTATATACATATGTGTGTGAGACACAGTCAGAAGCTGTCTGTCTAGCTACATTTTGGTGGCGTGTCGATGGCTAGATAACTAACGTTAGTATGAATGGGAACGCGGTCGCTGTTTTGGCTGCAATGAGCTTGATACTTGGCTAAATAAATTGCTAGAAGAATAGTGATAGTTAGCTAACGTTAACTGGTTTGCTTGCATGGTCGCTTAATTATCTCGTAGCTAGCAGAAACATTCGATTAACGTTAGATAAATAACTAACGTTAGCCAGCCCCACCGGGCGTTAGTAAGCTAACGTAAACAGCTACTGTTGCTAGTTAACTAACTTAATTTGATCACCGGACCCTTTTACATTATGAAAAACTGTGAGTACCAGCAAATTGACCCACGGGGACTTTCAACACCCTCGTCAACGCAACCCTATACCGAAAATAATGTGCAGAGGCCTCGGAGAAAATGGGAAGTATTTCCAGGGAAAAATCGCTTTTATTGCGATGGACGGATTATTCTGGCCAGACAAAGTGGTATCCTGCCTCTGACACTCGGCCTTATCATTGTCACAAGTGGCCTTTTCTTTGCATTCGAGTAAGTGGCTATTCATCATAATATTGCTTCGCTTTTGTTTAACTTGACGTTACCAGTCTAGACAGCCATCTAACGTTAGTTGCATAGCTATCTAGGTAGTTAACATTACTTCGTTGAGTAGGCTTCCTCAGTTATTCATAGTTGCTGACTAGTTAACTAACAGTGACGCTCAGGGCCATACATACCTACCTAAAAATCTCTGTTTTTGCTTTTGTTTATTTTGTCTATTTGAATTGAGCTTGTCTCTGGTTCATGTAGATTTTAGAGTTGTACAGTAGGCCTATTAGAATGGGTGTCTCAACCACTCAAGGCCAGGGACAGACAAGCTCTCATATCCACTCTTGTCCTCTTGCAGTTGCCCATTCCTGGTGACTCACCTGACCGTCTGCATACCTGTGATTGGTGGAGTGTTGTTTGTGTTTGTGGTCACCTCCCTACTGCAGACCAGCTTTACAGACCCTGGAATCCTGCCTAGGACGCTGCCAGATGAGGCTGCAGACATTGAGAAGCAGATAGGTAAGATAGACTTAGGATATAGTGTAACAGACTGGGGTGATGGCTGGAGAGCTAGACCAGCTGGGGTATATCTGGGGTCAACTGTTTCAGTGGCGGTCATAGTACAGATAAATATCCTTCAGCAGCATGTGTATTCAGTTAAGATTTTCTTTCATATGTGATCTTGTTGATGTCAACAACATGATTGTATTGATGTCAAAGAATCGATCCCTCCCTCTAACCCTCCACTGATCCAAGACACCTCAGGTTCCTCCACGTACCACCCCCCTCCGCGCACCAAAGAAATCCTCATTAACCAGCAGGTGGTGAAGCTTAAGTATTGCTTCACCTGCAAGATGTTCCGCCCTCCTCGGACCTCACACTGCAGCATGTGTGACAACTGTGTGGGTAAGGACTGTATGGGTAGTGACTGTTGTTCAAAGTGTCCAAATATGCCATATCCCAATTTTTTGTAATGTTCTGCCCTCCAGAGCGGTTCGATCACCATTGCCCGTGGGTGGGGAACTGTGTGGGCAAGCGCAACTACCGCTTCTTCTACAGCTTCATAGTCTCTCTCTCCTTCCACACCACCTTCATTTTCGGTTGTGTCGTCACACACCTCACGCTACGTATGTATGCTCACTCGCAAACAAACACGAATGCACTTTGTTGTTTCCTTCCCTGCTGTTCCGTGACAATGTTGACTGTGGAGTGTTAGTATTGGGTTGCTGACTTTTTACCTTCTTGTTTTTCAGGATCCCAAGGAGGGAATGGCTTAGTTCTGGCCTTACAGGAGAATCCTGCCAGATATCCTTTTCACACCAAACATTCTCTCTATCTCATCACAATCCCTATAGTGGCATAGATGCCTACGCTGCTGCTCTTGCTCTTAGCCCAGAGATAAAAGTTGACAAGCATTTAGTTCCTGGTTCTAAGACTTTGGCCTAAGCCCACTCATTCCTAATAGGATCAGTTCCCTGTAGTCCATTCTTCACACACTGGCAATGGTGTAAGCCTGTGGCTTTTAGACAGATGGCATAACTTCAGAAGCAGGTGTGCACCCTAATGTTGTCACTCTGGCTGGCTAGACTCATTATGTGGTTTACAATAATGGGTTTTGTGATTTCTTCTAAACCCAGAACAGTTAGTAATATGGTATAATTGCAGTTCAGGTAAACCAGTAGTTAGGCCTTCATGGCTCTAATATTGTGATTCTGATTGTGATTCCCTAAGATTCACACAATAAGGCCTTCTGATGATCATGTAGCTCTTGTTATTGATAGTCATTGTTGATAACCCTTGCTAGTATATGTTGAAGCCTTGACAAGCCCTCTCACTGTGGTTGAACTAGTTATTTGCTTCTTCTCCATTTGGTCTATTCTGGGGCTTTCAGGTTTCCATACATACTTGGTGGCCTTCAACCTCACAACAAATGAAGATGTAAGTACCAACCATAGATCTTGAAAATAGTAGATAGTGATAGCGCTGACATCATCCACGTATTCCTATAGAAAACTCCAGATGGCGTATGAGGCCAGAACTATTTGAAGCGCCCCATATTCCTGATTGGCACCAAAAATCGCTAAGGATCATGGTCAACGTAGTTGTTTTCATCCTACCTGATAGTCAACAAGGAGCCTTGTCATAGCCTGCCGGCCTGTGAATGGTCTGTTAGCACGTGGTCCTGTGTGACGACAAATGTAGTAGTCAGAATGGATCCCTATTTAATACAATATCTCGATTTGTAGCTAACTTAAAAATAATTCAGTGGGGATCGAACTTGATCATGCTAAACACATTTTAAAGTCCAAAACTTCTGTCTAAAAAAGTTTTTGGCCTGTTTTGGCGATGGTAATTTACATAGGTTTTCTAGGGAAGACCAGGGCTTTTGGCACTGCTAGGTTGCTACTCAGGACAGAACTCATTACTGCATTGGAGAAATTAGAGGCTTCACAAGTAACTGAAGATTAGCTACCTATAATAAACTCAGCAAAAAAAGAAACATCCTCTCACTGTCAACTGTGTTTATTTTCAGCAAACTTATCATGTGTAAATATTTGTATGAACATAAGATTCAACAACTGAGACACAAACTGAACAAGTTCCACAGACATGTGACTAAAAGATATGGAAGAATGTGTCCCTGAACAAAGGGGGGGTCAAAATCAAAAGTAACAGTCAGTAGCTGGTGTGGCCACCAGCTGCATTAAGTACTGCAGTGCATCTCCTCCTCATGGACTGCACAAGATTTGCCAGTTCTTGCTGTGAGATGTCACCTCACTCTTCCACCACCAAGGCACCTGCAAGTTCCTGGACATTTCTGGGGGGAATGGCCCTAGCCCTCACCCTCCGATCCAACAGGTCCCAGACGTGCTCAATGGGATTGAGATCTGGGCTCTTTGCTGGTCATGGCAGAACATTGACATTCCTATCTTGCAGGAAATCACGCACAGAACAAGTAGTATGGCTTGCGGCATTGTCATACTGGAGGGTCATGTCAGGATGAGCCTGAAGGAAGGGTACCACATGAGGGAGGAGGATGTCTTCCCTGTAACGCACAGCGTTGAGATTGCCTGCAATGACAACAAGCTCAGTCCGATGATGCTGTGACACACCGCCCCAGACCACGGACCCTCCACCTCCAAATCGATCCTGCTCCAGAGTACAGGCCTCGGTGTAACGCTCATTCCTTTGACGATAAACGTGAATCTGACCATCACCCCTGGTGAGACAAAACCGCGACTCATCAGTGAAGAGCACTTTTTGCCAGTCCTGTCTGGTTCAGCGACGGTGGGTTTGTGCCCATAGGCGATGTTGTTGCCGGTGATGTCTGGTGAGGACCTGCCTTACAACAGGCCTACAAGCCCTCAGTCCAGCCTCTCTCAGGCTATTGCGGACAGTCTGAGCACTGATGGAGGGATTGTGCGTTCCTGGTGTAACTCGGCAGTTGTTGTTGCCATTCTGTACCTGTCCCGCAGGTGTGATGTTTGGATGTACCTATCCTGTGCAGGTGTTGTTACACGTGGTCTACCACTGCGAGGACGATCAGCTCTCCGTCCTCTCCCTGTAGCACTGTCTTAGGCGTCTCACAGTACGGACATTGCAATTTATTGCCCTGGCCACATCTGCAGTCCTCATGCCTCCTTGCATCATGCTTTAGGCACGTTCACGCAGATGAGCAGGGACCCTGGGCATCTTTTGGTGTTTTTCAGAGTCAGTAGAAAGGCCTCTTTAGTGTCCTATGTTTTCATAACTGTGACCTTAATTGCCTACCGTCTGTAAGCTGTTAGTGTCTTAACGACCGTTCCACTGGTGCATGTTCATTAATTGTTTATGGTTCATTGAACAAGCATGGAAAACAGTGTTTAAACCGTTTACAATGAAGATCTATGAAGTTAATTCGTAACAATCCAGATATCTTTGAAAGACAGGGTCCTGAAAAAGGGACGTTTTATTTTTTTGCTGACTTTATATTTTCTTTAGAACACTACACATACTTTTTTTTGAGGATTGTTTCTAAAATGTTATTGAACAGATGGTGAGAGAGACAGAGGTTGAAGATAAGAGTGGTTGGGTGAAAGGGCAGGTGGACAGATTTCAATCTATTCAGACACGGTAGACATTGTGCCGGAAGAAGCAGTATTCCTGCTAGACCACCAAGGCCGCACTAGACATTCTAATCACCTAAATATACAGTACTTGAATGTTTGATCCTGCTTGGTCTCCAGACTGCTTCTTAACTTTGTCTTTCCTGTGCAGATAAAAGGTTCCTGGTCGAGTAAAAGAGGTGCAGAGGACTCTGGGAATCCCTACACTTACGACAACATCTTTACCAACTGCTGTGCAACACTGTGTGGGCCCATGCCCCCCAGGTCAGTATGTATGGCTAAACCCCCACATCAGTCAAAGTTGCTACTGTCATATGAAATGTATCTCAGTTCACCCTTCGTTAAACTTGGCTCCCAACTTTGGGTTCCCGAGTGGCGCAGCGGTCTAAGGCACTGCATCTCAGTGCAAAAGGCGTCACTACAGTCCCTGGTTTGAATCCAGGCTGTATCACATCCGCCTGTGATTGGGAGGCCCATAGGGCGGCGCAGAAACGGTGCAGCGTCGTCCAGGTTTGGCCGGGGTAGGCCGTCATTGTAAAAAATTGTTCTTAAGTCCCACCTGCGGGACATAGCCAGTGAAATATCAGGGCGGCAAATTCAAAAACAACAAAATGTCATAATTCAACTTTCTCAAACATACAACTATTTTACACCATTTTAAAGATAAACTTCTCATTAATCTAACCACATTGTCCGATTTCAAAAAGGCTTTACAGCGAAAGCAAAACATTAGATTATGTTAGGAGAGTACATAGACAAAAATAATCACACAGCCATTTTCCAAGCAAGGACATGTGTCAATAAAACCCAAAACACAGCTAAATGAAGCACTAACCTTTGACGATCTTCATCAGATGACACTCCTAGGACATTATGTTACACAATACATGTATGTTTTGTTCGATAAAGTTCATATTTATATCCAAAAACAGCATTTTACATTGGCGCGTGATGTTCAGAAAATGTATTCCCACCAAAACCTTCGGTGAATGTGCACATCAATTTACAAAAATACTCATCGTAAACATTGACAAAATATATAACAATTATTTTAAGAATTCTAGATAGACTACCCCTGGATGCAACCGCTGTGTCAGATTTTAAAATAGCTTTACGGAGAAAGCACATTTTTCAATTGCCTGCACCCGTAATGGTTCAGCGGTCAAACGACCTCCACTCATCACTGTCAAACGCTCCCTGAAACATTTCAACGAGCAAGCCTTTCTAATCGACCTGGCCCTGGTATCCTGGAAGGATATTGACCTCATACCTTCAGTAGAGGATGCCTGGTTATTTTTTTAAAATGCCTTCCTCACCATCTTAAATAAGCATGCCCCTTTCAAGAAATTTAGAACCAGGAACAGATATAGCCCTTGGTTCTCCCCAGACCTGACTGCCCTTAACCAACACAAAAATATCCTGTGGCGTTCTGCATTAGCATTGAACTGCCCCCGCGATATGCAACTTTTCAGAGAAGTTAGAAACCAATACACACAGGCAGTTGGAAACACCAAGGCTAGCTTTTTCAAACAGAAATTTGCTTCCTGCAACTCAAACTCTAAAAAGTTCTGGGACACTGTAAAGTCCATGGAGAATAAGAACACCTCCTCCCAACTGCCCACTGCACTGAGGATAGGAAACTCTGTCACCACCGATAAGCCCACTATAATTGAGAATTTCAATAAGCATTTTTCTTCGGCTGGCCATGCTTTCCACCTAACTACCCCTACTGCATTCAACAGCACTGCACCCCCCACAGCTACTCGCCCAAGCCTCCCCCATTTCTCCTTCTTCCAAATCCATTCAGCTCATGTTCTGAAAGAGCTGCAAAATCTGGACCCCTACAAATCAGCTGAGCTTGACAATCTGGACCCTTTCTTTCTAAAATTATTGCAACCCCTATTACTAGCTTGTTCAACCTCTTTCGTGTCGTCTGAGATTCCCATAGATTGGAAAGCAGCTGCTGTCATCCCCCTCTTCAAAGGAGGTGACACTCTTGACCCAAATTGCTACAGACCTATATCCATCCTACCCTGCCTTTCTAAGGTCTTCGAAAGCCAAGTCAACAAACAGATTACCGACCATTTCGAATCCCACCGCACCCTCTCCGCTATGCAATCTGGTTTCAGAGCTGGTCATGGGTGCACCTCAGCCACGCTCAAGGTCCTAAACGACATCGTAACCGCCATCGATAAGAAACAATACTGTGCTGCCGTATTCATTGACCTGGCCAAAGGTTTTAACTCTGTTAATCACCACATCCTCATCGGCAGACTCGGTAGCCTTGGTTTCTCAAACGATTGCGTCGCCTGGTTCACCAACTACTTCTCTGATAGAGTTCAGTGTGTCAAATCGGAGGGCCTGCTGTCCGGACCTCTGGCAGTCTCTATGGGGGTACCACAGGGTTCAATTCTTGGGCCAACTCTTTTCTCTGTATACATCAATGATGTCGCTCTTGCTGCTGGTGAATCTCTGATCCACCTCTACGCAGACGACACCATTCTGTATACTTCTGGCCCTTCTTTGGACACTGTGTTAACAACCCTCCAGCTTCAATGCCATACAACTCTCCTTCCGTGGTCTCCAACTGCTCCTAAATACAAGTAAAACTAAATGCATGCTCTTCAACCGATCGCTGCCTGCACCTGCCCGCCTGTCCAGCATCACTTCTCTGGACGGTTCTGACTTAGAATTTGTGGACAACTACAAATACCTAGGTGTCTGGTTAGACTGTAAACTCTCCTTCCAGACTCACATCCATCATCTCCAATCCAAAGTTAAATCTAGAATTGGCTTCCTATTTCGCAACAAAGCATCCTTCACTCATGCTGCCAAACATACCCTCGTAAAACTGACCATCCTACCAATCCTCGACTTCGGCGATGTCATTTACAAAATAGCCTCCAATACTCTACTCAACAAACTGGATGCAGTCTATCACAGTGCCATCCGTTTTGTCACCAAAGCCCCATATACTACCCACCACTGCGACCTGTATGTTCTCGTTGGCTGGCCTTCGCTTCATAATCGTCGCCAAACACATTGGCTCCAGGTCATCTACAAGACCCAGCTAGGTAAAGTCCCCCCTTATCTCCGCTCACTGGTCACCATAGCAGCACCCACCTGTAGCACGCGCTCCAGCAGGTATATCTCTCTGGTCACCCCTAAAGCCAACTCCTCCTTTGGTCGTCTCTCCTTCCAGTTCTCTGCTGCCAATGACTGGAACGAACTACAAAAATCTCTGAAACTGGAAACACTTATCTCCCTCACTAGCTTTAAGCACCAGCTATCAGAGCAGCTCCCAGATCACTGCACCTGTACATAGCCCATCTATAATTTAGCCCAAACTACTACCTCTTCCCCTACTGTATTTATTTATTTTAGTTATTATTTTGCTCCTTTGCACCATATTATTTATATTGTAACTTTGAACTTTCTTCAAATTATAAATCTACCATTCCAGTGTTTTACTTGTATACTTTATTTACTTTGCCACCATGGCCTTTTTTGCCTTTACCTCCCTTATCTCACATCATTTGCTCACATTGTATATAGTCTTATTTTTGTCTACTGTATCATTGATTGTATGTTGTTTTACTCCATGTGTAACTCTGTGTTTTTCTATGTTGTCGAACTGCTTTGCTTTATCTTGGCCAGGTCGCAATTGTAAATGAGAACTTGTTCTCAACTTGCCTACCTGGTTAAATAAAGGTGAAATAAATACAATTTAAAAAAAATATTCTGAGTACATAGCTCAGCCATCACGGTGAGCTATTCAGACACCCGCCAAGTTCGGGGCAACCTAAACTCAGAATTAGTATTAGAAATATGCTCTTACCTTTGCTGATCTTTGTCAGAATGCACTCCCAGGACTGCTACTTCCACAAGAAATGTTGTTTTTGTTCGAAATAATCCATATTTATGTACAAATACCTCCGTTTTGTTCATGCGTACAGATCACTTATCCAAAGGCATAACGCGCGAGTGCGGAACGAGAGACGAAAAGTAAAAATGTTCCATTACCGTACTTGGAAGCATGTCAAATGCTGTTTAAAATCAATCTTTATGGTATTTTTTACGTAAAATTGCGATAATATTCCAACCGGACAATAGCATATTCATTCAAGAAGAAAAAGGAGGGGCGCGCTCGCGGGACCGCGCATATCCATCCCTTTGTTGCCAGGCAGACCACTCAGTAACTGAGCTCCTATTATCTGCCCAGTGACAGGAAAATGCTCAAACCACTTTCTGAAGGCTTTAGACAGCCAATGGTAGCCTTAGGAAGTGCAACGTCACCCCACAGACACTGTAGCTTTGATTAGAGAATCAAATGAAGAACTACAATTCTCAGACTCTTCACTTCCTGCTTGGATTTTTCTCAGGTTTTTGCCTGCCATATGAGTTCTGTTATACTCACAAACACCATTCACACAGTTTTAGAAACTTCAGAGTGTTTTCTATCCAAATCGACTAATAATATGCATATTCTAGTTTCTGGGCCAGAGTAGTAATCTGTTTAAATTGGGTACGTTTTTCATCCGGCCGTGAAAATACTGCCCCCTAGCCCAGACAGGTTAACTGATTTGCCATGTTAAATAAAAATAAATAAATACCTCAAGGATTCAACTTGCAATCAAAGAAATGGCCTCTTGGGTATTGAAATTGTCTAACATTCTCTTTTCCTCTCATGTCTTTCAGTCTAATTGACAGAAGAGGCTTTTTGCCCCCTGAAAACATTCCACCTGCTGTTGCAGTGGACATGGGGCGGCCCCCTTTCCTGGCCAAGAATGACACGAACATGGTAGGGCCACCATCTTGTGGCTACATGTCCTGAATGTGCTGTAGCTCAAAAGTCTTCACCTTGACCCTTGGAGAATCTCAATTGTATTCTCCTCGTGTCCTCTCACCTTCTTCTGGAGAGAGGACGCGAGGAGTATGCATTTGAGATTCTGTGCCTGTCCTGCATGAGCCCACTATATCCCCTTCGTACCCCCCCCCCCTTCCCCAAACGTACTTACCATAGTATGTTACATGTTGTGTCATAAGAGGGAGGATGGTGCACATTCTATTCTTATAATGCACATTAGGGATAGGACACTGCATCCATGAACATTACGTCTTGCTTTTAGTGTTTTTTTTGTATTTATTTTTTTACCTGATTTTTAAATAATTGTTATTTGCCTGAATCGGAAATACCTCTTAGGGGTACCCCTATGTTTTTTGTTGTTGCAAGTTTGTTTAGTTGAAAGGTTTCCACACTCGTGTTTATTGCACCTGTGTGTACCAGGCTATAAGTGTAGATATCCACAATGGAAATTAAATGGCTGAGGTTTGTAGAAGCTAATTTCTTGCAATAGAGATGCTTTCAGCAAACGGTTGAAAGTTTAGGTTTACATGGGTGAACTCTGGGTTTACATAGATTTTTTTTAATTAAGTACTTTATCACCAGTCATATTGTATTCACTTACAGGCAGGTCTTTGAAAATTCAGATCATTTTGTATTGTTGCATCATGTTCATCTAATTTGTCTTGATTATTTATTTTATTTAACCTTTATTTTACTAAGCAAGTCAGTTAAGAACAAATTCTTATTTACAATGATGGCCTACCCCGGCAAAATCCTAACCCGGATGACACTGGGCCAATTGTGCGCCTCCCTATGGGACTCCCAATCACGGCCGGTTGTGATAAAGCCTGGAATCGAACCAGGGTCTGTAGTGACGCCTCTAGCACTGAGATGCAGTGCCTTAGACCGCTGCGCCACTTAAGAGCAGCGGTATTGTTTGGACTCCCAAAAACAATATTTGGGGTGTCCAATCAAAAACTCATCTTTTGACCAATTGGTAAAATAACCAATGGTCCAAACCTTATGTCTCTGTCATAACTCCAATACGTTTTGAACGAATTTTCACCCTGTAGGATAGTCAAAATTAGCGGGACTAAATCAGTAGAGTCCAGAGAAAAAAAAGTTGTCTGAAATAGTGCTGTGGCAGTCATGAAATTCTGTCAGCTGGTGATTGTCATGCAAATAACTGCCTGTTTTACTGTAATTGACCAGTTTTAATTAAAATCAACACTTTTAGCATCTCCTGGCTTCCATGCATAGCCTACAAGCAACTGATGCAGACCCATGGAACATCTACATTTTAAAAAGTCTAATAAATTCATAGCCTACACCAGCGCAATAAATCCATCTTAGACAGGTCTGAAAAAAAGTAGCCTATTTCAGAAAAACAGAATGGCGTATTCTGAATTGTCCTCATCTTAGGCTATGCTATATGGCTGTGGGCTACACTAGTTCATTTAGCAGACACGATTTCCTTAGAATTCCGTGGCATTATTTTATAGTATGAATACAATTGAACATAGCTGAATAAAATTGAAAGGATATTTCGAGGGAGTGCGCTTATGTGGCTATTCTGTGTTGAGCAGTTAACAAAGAAACAGGTCCTCCTATATGCTTAATTTACAGTTATTTATGCAACTATTGGTTGCGATCCCTGGTGAGTGCGCACGGTGCATATTCACTATTTATCCTTGTTGGGTCAGTGCTACTTTAATGTTATGGCTACGCAATCTACTCATCAACCTATTATTTGTAATGTATCATACATAAGTTTGCAAATGCGATGATGCATGGAATGCTTTATTATAAAGGTGTATTTTTTTTTTAAAGGTCAAAATTAGCTTCCTCAAACTTAACTCACGTGCCGCCTATGTACGCTAGGTTGTGTGCTTAATTTTAATAATTGAGCAATAAATATAGTAGCACAAGAAGCTGGGATCCTCTTTCAAATAGTGGCCAGTCATAACTCTTATAAGAACACGTTTCACTAAGCTCTGTAGGCTATGTGCTCTCTAAACGTGTTCCAGGGGTCCTAGGCCTATAGTTTACATTTGGAGTTATTTGGCCACTTTAGTTAACCTCTCTGGGAAATGTGGGACGCTAGCGTCCCACCCGCGGGACACACTATTCAACAGCCAGTGAAATAGCAGGGCGCCAAATTCAAAACACAAAAAATCTCATAATTCAAATTTCTCTAACTATTTTTACACCATTTTAAAGATAAACTTCTCGTTAATCCAACCACATTGTCCGATTTCAAAAAGGCTTTACGGCGAAAGCATAGCATTAGATTATGTTAGGACAGCACCTAGACAAGAAAAACCACACAGCCATTTTCCAAGCAAGGAGAGGCGTCACAAAAAATCAAAAATACAGCTAAAATTAATCACTAACCTTTGATCTTCATCAGATGCCATTTAAACGACTTCATGTTACACAATACATGTATGTTTTGCTCGATAAAGTTCATATTTATATCCAAAAACCCCATTTTACATTGCCGTGTAATGTAAAGAAACTTTACAGCGAAAGCACACTTTGCAATAATCTGAGTACAGCGCTCAGAGACGAAACCAAACCCGCCATTTTGTGGAGTCAACAAAACTCCGAAATAACATAAATATTCACTTACCTTTGATGATCTTCATCGGAATGCACTCCCAGGAATCCCAGTTCCCAAATAAATGTTCATTTGTTTCGATAAAGTCCATATATATGTCCAAATACCTCCTTTTTGTTCACGCGTTTGGTAGAGTACTCCAAATGCACTGTGCTCGCGCAGTTAAGTTCAGACGAAAAGTCAAAAAAGTTATATTACAGTTCGTAGAAACATGTCAAACGATGTATAGAATCAATCTTTAGGATGTTTTTATCATAAATCTTCCATAATATTCCAACCGGACGATTCCTTTGTCTTCAAAAAAGATAAGGAACACAGCTAACTCTCACGGGAGCGCGTGCCACTGAGCTCATGTAATTTTCTCAGTCATCTGACTCCAGGACCTCTTATTCTCTCCCCATTCACAGTAGAAGCATGAAACGACGTTCTAAAGACTGTTGACATCTAGTGGAAGTGCAAAATGACCCCACAGACACTGTATACTGGATAGGGAATCACTTGAAAAATTACAAACCTCAGATTTCCAAACTTCCTGGTTGGATTTTTCTCAGGTTTTTGCCTGCCATATGAGTTCTGTTATACTCACAGACATCATTCAAACAGTTTTAGAAACGTCAGAGTGTTTTCTATCCAAATCTACTAATAATATGCGTATCCTACCTTCTGAGCCCGAGTAGCAGGCAGTTTAATTTGGGCACGTCATTCATCTGAATTTCCGAATACTACCCCCTGTCACTAAAAAGTTAAAAACCATATCTAAACATGTAGGCCTATGGACTAGGCTACATGATGTGTGTGACTGATTTGAAAAAGTTGCTGTTTCTTGCCTTACTGCACATGCTGGGCATCATTCACAAGTGATAATATTGTCACTTATCAGACTATTCTTAATTTAATCTTGTCTTTACATATTGTTAGGTTCTAAATGAACCTAGTAAAACTCAGACGATTAGTAAAGCTTAAACCAAGCTTAGAGTAGCAACTGTGCTGTACTTTATCCATTTATAGACAATTTGTCTTACTGTGGGTTGATGAACATCAAGGTTTTTAGAGAGTTTTGTAACCCTTTCCAGCTTTATGCAAGTCAACAATTCTTAATCTTAGGTCTTCTGAGATCTCTTTTGTTCGAGGTATGGTTCACATCAGGCAATGCTTCGTGTGAATAGCAAACTCACATTTTGTGAGGTTTTTATATTGTAGGGCAGCTCTAACCAACATCTCTAATCTCGTCTCATTGATTAGACTCCAGGTTAGCTGACTCATGACTCCAATTATCTTTTGGAGAAGCCTAGGGTTTCACATACTTTTTCCAACCTACACTGTAAATGATGTATTCAATAGACAATAAAAGTAAAAATGTTATTAGTTTAAGCACACTGTTTGTATGTTGTGAATTAGAGGTACATCAGATCACATTTTAGACCAATTTATGCAGAAATCCAGGTAATTCCAAAGGGTTCACATATTTTTCTTGCGACTGTACATAATCTATGCACTTAAATAGCAAATGGAGGACGCTTTTCCTGTGTTTCATTTTCATTTCCGACAGGTAGGCTATACTCCTGTTGCAAAACACTGTGCTTAATATTAGGAAAGTTTAGAAGTAAATATAGTAGGCCTAGCCTATAGAACGCTGATGGGATCCTTTTTAAGAGTCCATCAAAACTCAGTTTTCTCGCGCAATTGCATAGCCTATAGAAATGTTGCACAACATGAGCTCATGGGCTCTCATGAAGTGTTTGATTAGATCTTCCATTATATTTGCGTTAATGTCAGAGTGATTAGAGGGACAATAGATCGCTGGGTACCTGGCCGTTAGCGACTGGCCGTTAGCGAGTTTGGTAGGCTATTAATGACCATCAGCAGCATCAGAGCGCAGTTTTGGAGAAGCCTAGTTACCGTGACTGAACGGTCAAGTGGAATTTGACTGCAGTCATGACACATGACCGCCGGTGTGGCAGTATTACGGTAACCGTAACAGCCCTAGTCTCAAAACAAGGAAAATAGCACTGCGTCAGCTAGGCTGGATGCTGTGCAAAAATTAAGGCTACTTGACAGGCTTACCATTGGACCATCATCTTCTCAAATCCGGAGGACATAAAACAATATAGAGGTAAAATATATGGCGATTTTGAGACATGACATAGAGTTGTCATATTTTAGTACATGCTGTCATATTTTAGTACATGCTGTTCATATTACTGCAAAGTTATTTTTCGAAGAGACTGTGAAATGTCAATGGAGCAATGTGCGTACTGCAAGCTCTTATTTTCAAAGCCTTGTCATGCTAATTTACCTATTTGCGGCCCGCGGAAACAACTTGTAAGACAACGGCCCAAAAATGTAAAATCCTTAAGTTTTGTTGAAAGCTGCACCGCTCTGTCAACTGAGCTCAGTGCTAATCAGATGCATTAGCTCACGAAATCTGACTTTTTAGATATAATGTGAGTGATATGTTAGGGAAAGACCCCAGTGAAAGATTCGGAACATGAAAAATCATATTTGTCTTGGTAAAATAGATTTTATTACATAATGAAGTGAAATGTCATAACCAAAGTGTGTTTTCACCCACTCTGGGCAGAGTGGGTGAAAACACCCCACTAAATTATATATTTTTATCCTATAATATGAAGCATTGTAGAGGCATAATTATAAAGTGTTCCCATCTTAAATATGTATTTTTAAGGTTGGCCTCTGTAAGTTTCCTTCATCTTGGCTTAGTAATGATCTTTACCTGTTTTATTCAATGATTTTCTGTTTTTAATCTTTCAGTAACTCCATATTACCATCAGTTTATCCTGCAGTCCTGAGGCCTTTTTCCCTTAGTAGCTTTTTACAATTTGAGTGATTCTCCTTTTTATACCAGAACTAAACTGACAATCTCTGTGCTCCACAATGTGTAACACTTTTAACTCCCAGTTTTGTGATGTGTCCCTCCCACCCCACTATAGGAGGAGAATTGTCAGGGTTTTGCTCTGTCCTGCACAGCCTGAAGGGTAACTTCCGCATGTAGACGGTCGATGGTAAGAGTAGGGCTCAAGCTCCAACCCATCACCACACGTTTATTTTTGCTGTCATCTGTTCAGTTTGCATGTTCATGTGTGGCTGCTGTCATAGGTAACTGTGAAATTACATCACCATTTGTGAGAAATATCTGTTGGCATACTGGCTCATCACCCATCCAATTTTAGGGTTTTAATTTCAGTTAGTACATTGTATTCATCACTCAGTAGAACAAGTGACTCTCACTAGGGCAAGTGGAAAGGTGTTGTGAATTGAGCCATGGTATGTTGTGGGGCATCATGATGTGCCTTACCTCTGGAGCTGCATGCCACTCTGCCACTATTTGAGCCATAACTTATTCTTCATCTCCCTCTTCATTAATCTCTATTTTTCTCTCAGCCCTTTCTAGGCATGTGGATGTCATGTTGATGACTTGATGTAGAACACAGAGCTTAGAACAACTGTAGCATCATATTCTCAAACTTGGGCCGTTCCTATTATCAATCATTGTCTCTTATGCCCTGGGGCAGCTGAGCAGATGTGGTGAGGTCAGATTACAGTAGCCTTAATCCTAAACACTCATCTGTTTGTCTCTTATCCAGTTTGATAATTTAAGGTACTTACCCATATGCAATTGGGGGGGGAAGTATCATATAACCCAGTGTAATGAGGATATGGCATGATGGTGTACTGACGAACACACCCTATTCTTATTTACTGTACTTTTGATTGTATTTATTCAGTAGGAATGGTGTCACTAGAAGCATAAATACAATGGACAGGATAAACTTAATGTCACAGTAGCCAAACTAAAGTAGCCTAACTGTAACTCATGTTTCTCGAATGACATTCTACCCCCTACTACTACAGTATTGCCTTCCTTGCTGTTGTAAATAATAGCTCATTTCCCTGGTATAAACGAGCCTATCTTGTCAACCCCGGTGACCCAAGGGGAACCATACACTTTGTCCTGTCCTACATATCCTCACTCCCCTAACAGGAGGGAAGGGAAGCGTCCCCAAGCTTTGTATCTAATCGTCTCTTTTGTCTTTGTTCCTCCCTGTCCTGTGCTAACAGGATTGCCGCCAACAACTCACGCTTTCTCCACAATGCCATGCTGTCGCACCTAACCTGGTCATTGCTCTTACGTTAATCTCACTGTGCCGCTCCAAACAAATGCTTGTTTTCAGCTCCTGTGCATTTCCCTTCATTAACCATGTTCTGCCATACCATTGCTGTCAGTCTCTCACTTCATATCCCTTCGTTTTTTTCCTTCTCTTGCATTTCCTTTTCTCACTTTTCCCTTTTTCTTGACTTCTCTGCCTTCCTCCTTTCTTCACACAGTGCACTCAGAGAACTAAGGACCTTCTGGAGAGGGTGATCCGCTCTTCTGAGCTCCAGGGCCTGTGGCCCCCTGGCACCCCCAAGACTGCCCCTGGCCAGGAATTGAGAGCCAGACCAGAGTCTAGGTCCCCAGCCCCCTCCTCCTCCGCTGGGCTTCCCCCCTCGAGCTGCTCAGGGTCTGCTGATGGACCTCTCCCCACTGGCTGTTCTGGGTCCGCCAATGGGTGTCCCCCCACGGGCTGCTCTGATTCTGCCAATGGGCATCCCCCCACAGGGTGCTCAGGGCGCCAGGCCCCGTCCATGGAATGTCCCCCTGTGAACAGCAGCAAGAGACCCTCAATGCACTCCAACAACCCGGCCTTCCGCCTGGCCAGTCCCTCTCTCTCCTTCACCCACAATACCGTCATCCTGGGAGACGCTCCTGACATGGGCTTCATCCCACTGCACTGAGCGGACTCAGTGGCTCCAGTAGGACTGCTTCAGAGAACATTCCCCTTCCACACAGCTCCCTGGAACTCATTAGTGGCTACACTGCCATTCATCTTTGTAAGGGCTTTTTTTTTTTTTTTAACCATTAACTTTTTCATGGAACTTACTGCGTCGTCTTCTAAACTCAGGACTTAAGCCAGTGTTTTCCCCTGTCCTATTGGTGATGAATTAGCTGGTAAACATTATTTTCATAGAATGTTTTATTCCTCAAAGGAACGGTCTCCTACTGGCAGCAAGTTAAACTTGGTAACACTAACAAGCACAGATTTTATACAAGTTTTATACACACTGATTCATAGAACATTTGTTTCACGAAGCTTCAAGCCATATGTACTCACTTGGCTGGTGTTCCAACATAGTAACTAAGTAAGCAGCCTCTTTGCCTTTTATGTACTCTGTTGTATTACCTCTTATGCAAATCATTCATACACTTATGGCAGAATAGGGGTGTGTGAGAGGGCTTTTGTTAGTGGATAAGTAGGTTTTGGGCTACCTGGCTTCCTATGCTCTTGGTCTTAGCTGTAATGAAAACACCCAAGGTCTCCCAGTGTAAAAGGGCTCTTTGAAGTTCCACTCCCTCGTTCTACTCTACTGGCTTTTGGATCGGCCATGTTGTGGATATTGTTACGTATGTTTAGTCCTTGGCTGCAGTTGAGACAGTGACTAATTTAGATTGGATGAGACAAGAGCTATTGTCTGTAGTGGGCTGTTTCCCAAGGTTGCTGATGACTGACATCTAATCTGTTGGACCTCTTTTTGTTATTTTTCTTCTACTTAGGCTCAAAGTGTTCAGATTGATTGTTGGATTTAAACTCAGTGAGAAATAAATATACAAAAACGAGTGTGTTTAAGAGAGAGTGTCAGTGAGGCAGAGGGAGGGTGTAAATGTGATAGTGAATGTATTCTGTGTTTGAACTGACTGGTACTAGCCTTTGACTGTCCAAGCTAAATGAACATGTGCATTTTTGATTGTCCTTTTGAATGTTCCTTTTACATGTATTGTAATTTAAGCACTGATCCAAATACAGATCCACTACTGCCTGCTGAGTTTCTTGTGTTTTGGAGGCCAGTTAATACATTTTGACACAATGTTAACTGTTCAATTAACTTGCTAAGGATATTGAAATGTGATGCCTGGTTCCCTCTTTTTCCTCATGTATTATTACTGTAATGGCACATGTTTTATTGTAGAGAAGTAAGGTACAGATTAATAATGTGATGTGTAACGGTTTGCACCATGTTTGAAGCACATAATTTCTAGAAGTGTAAGATAATACCGCTTGCAGGCAATGCCTTGAAGTGACCTTTGCCTGTGCTGCTAGTGGCATGAAACCATATATCCCTTGGACTGGTCGTTTATCATAGACTACTATCTGTAACGTGACATTAAACTGAAGGTAATGCTGTTGGCCACAAGGGGGTGTTATTTTTTTCCACATAACACCATTATTACGTTCTAGGTACATTTTTATAGACTGTAGCGCAATTGGGGTAGGTCCATTGATGCCTACTTTTCCTTCAATATACTTAAATGAACTGTGTGCGTAGTTGTGGAGGACCGCTGTGTGATATCAACCATTTGTGTATTCGTTCATTTGAAACCTCTTATAACTAGGTCAGTTGTATCAAAGATGTTCAGCGCTCCTACAACTGTTATGACTATAAGCTGTGCTTGTACTATTATGGGCTGTTTGATTTGGTTGTGTAGTCTGTAGATCATTCCAGTGATGATTAAATGGAGGAACTGTACCATTGCTCATTAAAATTCATTAGCTTTCTACTGTTTTTTTTCCCCTTCCTCAGAGGAGTCTCGTTCAGATCGTTTTCCACTTCAGTTGTCATTTGAGAGGTTTTGCAGTAGCAACACTGACATGACAATTCTACTCAGTGGAGGCTGGTGGGAGGCACGATAGGAGGACAGGCTCATTGTAATGGCTGGAATGGAATGGTATCAAACGTATGGAAACCATGTTTGACTTCATTTTTTTTATTCCATTCAAGTTGTTACAATGAGCTTGTTGTCCTTTAGCTCCTCCCACCAGCCTCCACTGTTTCTACTGTATACCCAGGCTTTCTATGAGCACACAGAATCTCTGTGACCAATTGGGTCAGACCACAATGCTCCCCAGCTGGCACATGGCCACTTTTAATTAAATAATCGGAAGGTTCCCTCATGAAGAACACACAATGAGAAAGTGTGTGATAACTACATGTGCTTGCTTGAGGAACATCCAATAATGAAAAGGGTCTTGTGCATGTGTGATACCCTGGCCTGACCACAGACTACCAAGTCTCCTGACAGTTTGTGGGTGTATGTTTATGAAACAGGTACAAAGATATATATGTATGTGTGTATATATACACTGCTCAAAAAAATAAAGGGAACACTTAGACAACACAATGTAACTCTTAAGTCAATCACACTTCTGTGAAATCAAACTGTCCACTTAGGAAGCAACACTGATTGACAAATTTCACATGCTGTTGTGCAAATGGAATAGACAACAGGTGGAAATTATAGGCAATTAGCAAGACACCCCCAATAAAGGAGTGGTTCTGCAGGTGGGGACCACAGACCACTTCTCAGTTCCTATGCTTCCTGGCTGATGTTTTGGTCACTTTTGAATGCTGACGGTGCTTTCACTCTAGTGGTAGCATGAGACGGAGTCTACAACCCACACAAGTGGCTCAGGTAGTGCAGCTCATCCAGGATGGCACATCAATGCGAGCTGTGGCAAGAAGGTTTGCTGTGTCTGTCAGTGTAGTGTCCAGAGCATGGAGGCGCTACCAGGAGACAGGCCAGTACATCAGGAGACGTGGAGGAGGCCATAGGAGGGCAACAACCCAGCAGCAGGACCGCTATCTCCGCCTTTGTGCAAGGAGGAGCAGGAGAAGCACTGCCAGAGCCCTGCAAAATGACCTCCAGCAGGCCACAAATGTGCATGTGTCCGCTCAAACGGTCAGAAACAGACTCCATGAGGGTGGTATGAGGGCCAGGCGTCCACAGGTGGGGGTTGTGCTTTACAGCCCAACACCGTGCAGGACGTTTGGCATTTGCCAGAGAACACCAAGATTGGCAAATTTGCCACTGGCGCCCTGCGCTCTTCACAGATGAAAGCAGGTTCACACTGAGCACATGTGACAGAGTCTGGAGACGCCGTGGAGAACGTTCTGCTGCCTGCAACATTCTCCAGCATGACCGGTTTGGCGGTGGGTCAGTCATGGTGTGGGGTGGCATTTCTTTGGGGGGCCGCACAGCCCTCCATGTGCTCGCCAGAGGTAGCCTGACTGCCATTATGTACCAAGATGAGATCCTCAGACCCCTTGTGAGACCATATGCTGGTGCGGTTGGCCCTGGGTTCCTCCTAATGCAAGACAATGCTAGACTTCATGTGGCTGGAGTGTGTCAGCAGTTCCTGCAAGAGGAAGGCATTGATGCTATGGACTGGCCCGCCCGTTCCCCAGATCTGAATCCAATTGAGCACATCTGGGACATCATGTCTCGCTCCATCCACCAACGCCACGTTGCACCACAGACTGTCCAGGAGTTGGCGGATGCTTTTAGTCCAGGTCTGGGAGGAGATCCCTCAGGAGACCATCCGCCACCTCATCAGGAGCATGCCCAGGCGATGTAGGGAGGTCATACAGGCACGTGGAGGCCACACACACTACTGAGCCTCATTTTGACTTGTTTTAAGGACATTACATCAAAGTTGGATCAGCCTGTAGTGTGGTTTTCCACTTTAATTTTGAGTGTGACTCCAAATCCAGACCTCCATGGGTTGATAAATTGGATTTCCATTGATTATTTTTGTGTGATTTTGTTGTCAGCACATTCAAATATGTAAAGAAAAAAGTATTTAATAAGATTATTTCTTGCATTCAGATCTAGGATGTGTTGTTTAAGTGTTCCCTTTATTTTTTTAGCAGTATATATATATATATATATATATATATATATATATATATATATATATGTGTGTGTGTGTGTGTATATATGTATATGCGTATATATATATATGTATATGTGTATATATATATGTATATGTGTATATATATATGTATATGTGTATATATATATATATATATATATATATATATGTGTGTGTGTATATATATATATGTTTATATATATGTATACGTGTGTGTATATATATATATATATATATATATATATATATATATATGTATATATGTGTGTATATGTATACATGTGTATATATGTATATATGTGTGTATATATATATTTATGTATATATATGTATATACGTATATATATGTGTGTATATATGTACAGTTGAAGTCGGAAGTTTACATGCATCTTTTGACATAAATGTCAATTAGCCTATCAGAAGCTTCTAAAGCCATGACATTTTCTGAAATGTTCCAAGTTGTTTAAAGGCACAGTCAACTTAGTATATGTAAACTTCTGACCCACTGGAATTGTGATACAGTGAATTATAAGTGAAATCTGTCTGTAAACAATTGTTGGAAAAAAATGACGTGTCATGCACAAAGTAGATGTCCTAACCGACTTGCCAAAACTATAGTTTGTTAACAAGACATTGTAGAGTGGTTGAAAAACAGGTTTTAATGAATCCAACCTACGTGTATGTAAACTTTCTACTTCAACTGTGTGCATATATATATAGGAATGAATAAGAGGTTGCACAACAATGTTTTATCACTCTGCTACTGAGCGATGCTCTCTCTGAGCAGTTTTGTGCTGTTTGTATAAACATTTTTTAATACATTTCTGAAACTAATCTCTTATCTTCCCATACATTTTTGCCATGCCATTATACAGTGCCTTCAGAAAGTATTCATAGCCCTTGACTTTTTCCACCTTTTGGTGTTGAGATTTTTTGTCACTGGCCTACACACATTATGTAAAAGTGGAATTATGTTTTTCGAAATGTTCACAAATTAATTAAAAATGAAAGCTGAAATGTCAATAAGTATTCCAACCCCTTTATGGCAAGCCTAAATAAGTTGCTTAGACTCCGTGTGCAATAATAGTGTTTAACATGATTTTTGAATGACTACCTCATCTCTGTACCTCGCACATACAATTATCTGTAAGGTCCCTCAGTGGAGCAGTGAATTTCAAACAGATTCGACCATGGATGTTTTCCAATGCCTTGCAAAGAAGGCCACCTATTGCTAGATAGATTTTTTTTTAAAGACCTTGAATATCCCTTTAGACCATTGTGAAGTTATTAATTACACTGTGGATGGTGAATCAATACAGTCGCTACAAAGATACAGGTGTCCTTCCTAACTCTGGAGAGGAAGGAAACCGTTCAGGGATTTCACCATGAGGCCAATACTGACTTTAAAACAGAGCTTAATGGCTGTGATAGAAAACAGAGCGGTTGTTACTCCACAATACTAACTTAATTGACAGAGTGAAAAGAAGGAAGCCTGTACAGATTAAAAATATTCCAAAACATGCATCCTGTTTGCCACAAGGCACTAAAGTAATGTGGCAAAGAAATTGTGGCAAAGAAATTCACTTTTTGTCCTGAATACAAAGGGAGAAATCCAATACAACACATTACTGAGTACCACTCTCCTTATTTTCAAGGATTTTTTCAGGATCAAAAATAAATGGAATGGAATGGAGCTAAGCACAGGCAAAATCCTAGGGGAAAACCTGGTTCAGACTGCTTTCCACCAGACACTGGGAGATGAATTCGCCGTTCAGCAGGATAGTAACCTAAAACACAAGGCCAAATGTGGAAAGCTCTTGAAAGACTCAAACAGAAAGACTCACAGATTGTCTACAAAGTATCGACGCAGGGGTGTGAATACTTATGTAAATGAGATTGTTCTGTATTTCAAGACATTTGCAAACATTTGTCATTATGGGCTATTGTGTGTAGATGGAATAAGATGGAATAAGTCAAGGGGTATGGAAACTTTTAATACTGTATTTCCTGTATTATATTATTTAAGAGGCTGTAAGTAAGAGCCTGTATTGTAGGTTCTGTGTGTGTCCTTTTCCCGAGTGATTCTGCATATACACACAAAAGAGAAACTGGAGCATGAACAAACAAATCTTAGACTAGTTACTATTACATAACTCCCTCTAAAACTGTATGTTGTATCTCATCCCACATCAAAGGCCTTCTCACTGCAGCATGTCAATGTTATAAATACATAGCCTATCCTAACTTCAAACGGGGGGTCAGAAATCAAGTAGATGTGCCTCACAAAATGAGGAAGCCATGGCATCAGCGTTTCAGCATGTTACATTTTGACAGCAATCTACTTTAAAACAGATATTGTCATTTCGTTGTTCTATTTTGCTAATATTTACCACCCTTACTATAAAACAGAATCAGAGTAACACCTAGTTGTGCCATTGTGGATATGCCAAGTCATACTGTAGCTGACATCTGGACCAGACCACAAACAGTTAACCAGTAGATGACTTGTTTCATTGCTGTTTATGTGTAACCTTTATTTAACTAGGCAAGATAGTTAAGAACAAATTCTTATTTACAATGACGGCCTACCCCGGCCAAACCCAGACGACGCTGGGCCAATTGTGCACCACCCTATGGGACTCCCAATCACGGCCGGATGTGATGCAGCCTGGATTTATAGCTGACTCGGTTTGGATGGCGAGGCTGAGGTGTACTATCATACATGTTAACCCCAAATCTTTTATGGGACAGAGGCCAGCTCAGTCCAACCAGAGTATTGGGGGTGCATGGCCTGCCTTGAGAATGAGAAATGAGCCAAAGGAAAATGTAGGTTAAAGCAGAAACGTCTTTAATTTTAAAAGGCTGTGCCTCCCTTGGATAAATACATATGTGTTTGGTGAAATTGAAGCCAGGCTTATACATTTACATTTACGTCATTTAGCAGACGCTCTTATCCAGAGCGACTTACAAATTGGTGGATTCACCTTATGATATCCAGTGGAACAGCCACTTACAATAGTGCATCTATATCTTTTTTTGGGGGGGAGGGGGGTTAGAAGGATTGCTTTATCCTATCCCAGGTATTCCTTAAAGAGGTGGGGTTTCAGGTGTCTACGAAAGGTGGTGATTGACTCCGCTGTCCTGGCATCGTGAGGGAGCTTGTTCCACCATTGGGGTGCCAGAGCAGCGAACAGTTTTGACTGGGCTGAGCGGGAAGTGTGCTTCCGCAGAGGTAGGGGGGCCAGCAGGCCAGAGGTGGATGAACGCAGTGCCCTTGTTTGGGTGTAGGGCCTGATCAGAGCCTGAAGGTACGGAGGTGCCGTTCCCCTCACAGCTCCGTAGGCAAGCACCATGGTCTTGTAGCAGATGCGAGCTTCAACTGGAAGCCAGTGGAGTGTGCGGAGGAGCGGGGTGACGTGAGAGAACTTGGGAAGGTTGAACACCAGACGGGCTGCGGCGTTCTGGATGAGTTGTAGGGGTTTAATGGCACAGGCAGGGAGCCCCGCCAACAGGGAGTTGCAGTAATCCAGACGGGAGATGACAAGTGCCTGGATTAGGACCTGCGCCGCTTCCTGTGTAAGGCAGGGTCGTACTCTGCGAATGTTGTATAGCATGAACCTACAGGATCGGATCACCGCCTTGATGTTAGCGGAGAACGACAGGGTGTTGTCCAGGGTCACGCCGAGGCTGTTAGCACTCTGGGAGGAGGACACAATGGAGTTGTCCACCGTGATGGCGAGATCATGGAAAGGGCAGTCCTTCCCCGGGAGGAAGAGCAGCTTCGTCTTGCCGAGGTTCAGCTTGAGGTGGTGATCCGTCATCCACACTGATATGTCTGCCAGACATGCAGAGATGCGATTCGCCACCTGGTTATCAGAAGGGGGAAAGGAGAAGATTAATTGTGTGTCGTCTGCGTAGCAATGATAGGAGAGACTATGTGAGGATATGACAGAGCCAAGTGACTTGGTGTATAGCGAGAATAGGAGAGGGCCTAGAACTGAGCCCTGGGGCACACCAGTGGTGAGAGCACGTGGTGCGGAGACGGATTCTCGCCACGCCACCTGGTAGGAGCGACCTGTCAGGTAGGACGCAATCCAAGAGTGAGCAGCGCCGAAGATACCCAACTCGGAGAGGGTGGAGAGGAGGATCTGGTGGTTCACAGTATCAAAGGCAGCAGATAGGTCTAGAAGGATGAGAACAGAGGAGAGAGAGTTAGCTTTAGCAGTGCGGAGAGCCTCCGTGACACAGAGAAGAGCAGTCTCAGTTGAATGACCAGCCTTGAAACCTGACTGATTTGGATCAAGAAGGTCATTCTGAGAGAGATAGCAGGAGAGCTGGCCAAGGACGGCACGTTCAAGAGTTTTGGAGATAAAAGAAAGAAGGGATACTGGTCTGTAGTTGTTGACATCGGAGGGATCGAGTGTAGGTTTTTTGAGAAGGGGTGCAACTCTCGCTCTCTTGAAGACGGAAGGGACGTAGCCAGCGGTCAAGGATGAGTTGATGAGCGAGGTGAGGAAGGGGAGAAGGTCTCCGGAAATGGTCTGGAGAAGAGAGGAGGGGATAGGGTCAAGCGGGCAGGTTGTTGGGCAGCCGGCCGTCACAAGACACAAGGTTTAATCTGGAGAGAGAGGGGAGAAAGAGGTCAAATCATAGGGTAGGGCAATGTGAGCAGGACCAGCGGTGTCGTTTGACTTAACAAACGAGGATCGGATGTCGTCGATCTTCTTTTCAAAATGGTTGACGAAGTCATCCGCAGAGAGGGAGGAGGGGGGGAGGGGGAGGAGGATTCAGGAGGGAGGAGAAGGTGGCAAAGAGCTTCCTAGGGTTAGAGGCAGATGCTTGGAAGTTAGAGTGGTAGAAAGTGGCTTTAGCAGCAGAAACAGAGGAGGAAAATGTAGAGAGGAGGGAGTGAAAAGATGCTAGGTCCGCAGGGAGGCTAGTTTTCCTCCATTTCCGCTCGGCTGCCCGGAGCCCTGTTCTGTGAGCTCGCAATGAGTCGTCAAGCCACGGAGCAGGAGGGGAGGACCGAGCTGGTCAGGAGGATAGGGGACATAGAGAGTCAAAGGATGCAGAAAGGGAGGAGAGGAGGGTTGAGGAGGCAGAATCAGGAGCTTGGTTGGAGAAGGATTGAGCAGAGGGAAGAGATGATAGGATGGAAGAGGAGAGAGTAGCAGGAGAGAAGTTTGCGACGGCGCAATACCATCTGAGTAGGGGCAGAGTGAGTAGTGTTGGAGGAGAGCGAGAGGGAAAAGGATACAAGGTAGTGATCGGAGACTTGGAGGGGAGTTGCAGTGAGATTAGTAGAAGAACAGCATCCAGTGAAGATGAGGTCAAGCGTATTGCCTGCCTTGTGAGTAGGGGGGACGGTGAGAGGGTGAGGTCAAAAGAGGAGAGGAGTGGAAAGAAGGAGGCAGAGAGAAATGAGTCAAAGGTAAACGTAGGGAGGTTAAAGTCACCCAGAACTGTGAGGGGTGAGCCATCCTCAGGGAAGGAACTTATCAAGGCGTCAAGCTCATTGATGAACTCTCCAAGGGAACCTGGAGGGCGATGAATGGTAAGGATGTTAAGCTTGAATGGGCTAGTGATTGTGACAGCATGGAATTCAAAGGAGGAGATAGACAGACGGGTCAGGGGAGAAAGAGAGAATGTCCACTTGGGAGAGATGAGGATTCCAGTGCCACCACCCCACTGACCAGATGCTCTCGGGGTGTGCGAGAACACGTGGTCAGACGAGGAGAGAGCAGTAGGAGTAGCAGTGTTTTCTGTGGTAATCCATGTTTCCGTCAGCGCCAAGAAGTCGAGGGACTGGAGGGTAGCATAGGCTGAGATGAACTCTGCCTTGTTGGCCGCAGACCGGCAGTTCCAGAGGCTGCCTGAGACCTGGAACTCCACGTGGGTCGTGCGCGCTGGGACCACCAGGTTAGAGTGGCAGCGGCCACGCGAAGTGAAGCGTTTGTGTATGGCCTGTGCAGAGAGGAGAGAACAGGGATAGATCGACACATAGTTGATAGGCTACAGGAGAGGCTACGCTAATGCAAGGGAGATTGGCATGAAAATTAACTAAACAACAGGGGAAGCGAGAGAGCAGGGCCTCCCTCACTAACAATTCACTGAAACGCTAAAATATAACTTTTCTAGCCACTAGAAATTAAAATGTATGTAAACTACAGTGGTTCAATGTTTCAGGAATAGGCTCAAACTTAGTTTATTCCGCTAGATAACTTGGTACAGTATTCTTCAATTCTTCTTATGGCTTTGAACATAGAGAAATTCCACAGTGGAGGGTAATTTAACCAGAGTGGATTGATGGAATATGTTTTATTGATTTTGCATCATTATGTACTTGAAGAATTTACACAACATAGTTCATATACAGTGGCAAGAAAAAGTATGTGAACCCTTTGGAATTACCTGGATTTTTGCATAAACTTTACATTAAATTTGATCTGATCTTCATCTAAGTCACAACAATAGACAGTAATTATTAAACTAATAACACACAAATTATTGTATTTTTGTTGTCTATATTAAATACATAATTTAAACATTCACAGTGTAGGTTGGAAAAAGTATGTGAAGCCCTAGGCGAATGATTCTCCAAAAGCTAATTGGAATCAGGAGTCAACTAACCTGGAGTCCAATCAATGAGACGAGATTGGAGAAGTTGGTTAGTGCTGTCTTGTCCTATAAAAAAAACACACAATATGTGAGTTTGCTATTCACAAGAATCATTGCCTGATGTGAACCACGCCTCGAACAAAAAAGATTTCAGAAGACCTAAGATTAAGAATTGTTGACTTGTATAAAGCTGGAAAGGGTTACACAATGATCTCTAAAAGCCTTGATCATCAGTCCACGGTAAGACAAATTGTCTATAAATGGAGGAAGTTTAGCACTGTTGCTACTGTCCCTAGGAGTGGCCGTCCTGCAAAGATGACTGCAAGAGCACAGCGCAGAATGCTCAATGAGGTTAAGAAGAAACCTAGAGTGTCAGCTAAAGGCTTACAGAAATCTCTGGAACATGCTAACATCTCTGATGAGTCTACGATACGTAAAACACTAAACAAGAATGGTGTTCGTGGGAGGACACCACAGAAGAAGCCACTGCTATCTCAAAAAAACATTGCTGCACACCTGGGGAACACAATACTATGTGTGGAGAAAAAAAGGCACAGCACACCAACATCAAAACCTCATGCCAACTGTAATGTATTGTGGAGGGAGCATCATGGTTTGGGGCTGCTTTGCTGCCTCATGGCTTGGACAGCTTGCTAACATTTTTGCAGGAGAATTTGCAGGAGAATGTTAGGCTATCTGTCCGCCAATTGAAGCTCAACAGAAGTTGGGTGATTCAACAGGACAACGACCCAAAACACAGAAGTAAATCAACAACAGAAAATACGCCTTCTGGAGTGGCCCAGGCAGAGTCCTGACCTCAACCCGATTGAGATGATGTGGCATGACCTCGAGAGCAGTTCACACCAGACATCCCAAGAATATTGCTGAACTGAAACAGTTTTGTAAAGAGGAATGGTCCAAAATTCCTCCTGACCGCTGTGCAGGTCTGATCCGCAACTACAGAAAATGTTTGTTTGAGGTTATTGCTGCCAAAGGAGGGTCAACCAGTTATTAAATCCATGGTTTCACATACTTTTCCCACCCTGCACTGTGAATGTTTACACAGTGTGTTCAATAAAGACATGAAAACGTATAATTGTTTGTGTGTTATTAGTTTAAGCAGATTGTGTTTGTCTATTGTCACCTAGATGAAGCTCAGATCAAATTTTATGACCAATTTATGCAGAAATCCAGGTATTTCCAAAGGGTTCACATACTTTTTCTTGCCACTGTGTGTGTGTATGTAAGTATATACTGTACAGTTGAAGTCGGAAGTTTACGTATACTTAGGTTGGAGTCATTAAAGCTCGTTTTTCAAACACTCCACACATTTCTTGTTAACAAACTATAGTTTTGGCAAGTCGGTTAGGACATCTACGTTGTGCATGACAGTCATTTTTCCAACAATTGTTTACAGACAGATTATTTCACTTATAATTCAATCTATTACAATTCCAGTGGTTCAGAAGTTTACATACACTAAGTTGACTGTGACTTTAAACAACTTGGAAAATTTCAGAAAATTATTTACATTTACATTTACATTTAAGTCATTTAGCAGACGCTCTTATCCAGAGCGACTTACAAAATGGTGCATTCACCTTATGATATCCAGTGGAACAACCACTTTACAATAGTGCATCTAAATATTTTAAGGGGGGGGGGGGGTTAGAAGGATTACTTTATCCTATCCTAGGTATTCCTTAAAGAGGTGGGGTTTCAGGTGTCTCCGGAAGGTGGTGATTGACTCCGCTGTCCTGGTGTCGTGAGGGAGCTTGTTCCACCATTGGGGTGCCAGAGCAGCGAACAGTTTTGACTGGGCTGAGCGGGAACTGTGCTTCCTCAGAGGTAGGGGGGCCAGCAGGCCAGAGGTGGATGAACGCAGTGCCCTTGTTTGGGTGTAGGGCCTGATCAGAGCCTGAAGGTATGGAGGTGCCGTTCCCTTCACAGCTCCGTAGGCAATCACCATGGTCTTGTAGCGGATGCGAGCTTCAACTGGAAGCCAGTGGAGAGAGCGGAGGAGCGGGGTGACGTGAGAGAACTTGGGAAGGTTGAACACCAGACGGGCTGCGGCGTTCTGGATGAGTTGTAGGGGTTTAATGGCACAGGCAGGGAGCCCAGCCAACAGCGAGTTGCAGTAATCCAGACGGGAGATGACAAGTGCCTGGATTAGGACCTGCGCCGCTTCCTGTGTGAGTCAGGGTCGTACTCTGCGAATGTTGTAGAGCATGAACCTACAGGATCGGGTCACCGCCTTGATGTTAGTGGAGAACGACAGGGTGTTGTCCAGGATCACGCCAAGGTTCTTAGCACTCTGGGAGGAGGACACAAGGGAGTTGTCAACCGTGATGGCGAGATCATGGAACGGGCAGTCCTTCCCCGGGAGGAAGAGCAGCTCCGTCTTGCCGAGGTTCAGCTTGAGCTGGTGATCCGTCATCCACACTGATATGTCTGACAGACATGCAGAGATGCGATTCGCCGCCTGGTTATCAGAAGGGGGAAAGGAGAAGATTAATTGTGTGTCGTCTGCATAGCAATGATAGGAGAGACCATGTGAGGATATGACAGAGCCAAGTGACTTGGTGTATAGCGAGAATAGGAGAGGGCCTAGAACAGAGCCCTGGGGGACACCAGTGGTGAGAGCGCATGGTGCGGAGACAGATTCTCGCCACGCCACCTGGTAGGAGCGACCTGTCAGGTAGGACGCAATCCAAGCGTGGGCCGCGCCGGAGATGCCCAACTCGGAGAGGGTGGAGAGGAGGATCTGATGGTTCACAGTATCAAAGGCAGCAGATAGGTCTAGAAGTATGAGAGCAGAGGAGAGAGAGTTAGCTTTAGTAGTGCGGAGAGCCTCCGTGACACAGAGAAGAGCAGTCTCAGTTGAATGCCCAGTCTTGAAACCTGACTGATTAGGATCAAGAAGGTCATTCTGAGAGAGATAGCAGGAGAGCTGGCCAAGGACGGCACGTTCAAGAGTTTTGGAGAGAAAAGAAAGAAGGGATACTGGTCTGTAGTTGTTGACATCGGAGGGATCGAGTGTAGGTTTTTTCAGAAGGGGTGCAACTCTCGCTCTCTTGAAGACGGAAGGGACGTAGCCAGCGGTCAAGGATGAGTTGATGAGCGAGGTGAGGAAGGGGAGAAGGTCTCCGGAAATGGTCTGGAAAAGAGAGGAGGGGATAGGGTCAAGTGGGCAGGTTGTTGGGCGGCCGGCCGTCACAAGACGCGAGATTTCATCTGGAGAGAGAGGGGAGAAAGAGGTCAAAGCACAGGGTAGGGCAGTGTGAGCAGGACCAGCGGTGTCGTTTGACTTAGCAAACGAGGATCGGATATCGTCAACCTTCTTTTCAAAATGGTTGACGAAGTCATCCGCAGAGAGGGAGGAGGGGGGGGGAGGGGGAGGAGGATTCAGGAGGGAGGAGAAGGTAGCAAAGAGCTTCCTAGGGTTAGAGGCAGATGCTTGGAATTTAGAGTGGTAGAAAGTGGCTTTAGCAGCAGAGACAGAAGAGGAGAATGTAGAGAGGAGTGAGTGAAAGGATGCCAGGTCCGCAGGGAGGCGAGTTTTCCTCCATTTCCGCTCGGCTGCCCGGAGCCCTGTTCTGTGAGCTCGTAGTGAGTCGTCGAGCCACGGAGCAGGAGGGGAGGACCGAGCCGGCCTGGAGGATAGGGGACAGAGAAAATCAAAGGATGCAGAAAGGGAGGAGAGGAGGGTTGAGGAGGCAGAATCAGGAGATAGGTTGGAGAAGGTTTGAGCAGAGGGAAGAGATGATAGGATGGAAGAGGAGAGAGTAGCGGGAGAGAGAGAGCGAAGGTTGGGACGGCGCAATACCATCCGAGTAGGGGCAGAGTGAGAAGTGTTGGATGAGAGCAAGAGGGAAAAGGATACAAGGTAGTGGTCGGAGATTTGGAGGGGAGTTGCAATGAGATTAGTGGAAGAACAGCATCTAGTAAAGATGTGGTCAAGCGTATTGCCTGCCTTGTGAGTAGGGGGGGAAGGTGAGAGGGTGAGGTCAAAAGAGGAGAGGAGTGGAAAGAAGGAGGCAGAGAGGAATGAGTCAAAGGTAGACGTGGGGAGGTTAAAGTCACCCAGAACTGTGAGAGGTGAGCCATCCTCAGGAAAGGAACTTATCAAGGTGTCAAGCTCATTGATGAACTCTCCAAGGGAACCTGGAGGGCGATAAATGATAAGGATGTTAAGCTTGAAAGGGCTGGTAACTGTGACAGCATGGAATTCAAATGAGGAGATAGACAGATGGGTCAGGGGAGAAAGAGAGAATGTCCACTTGGGAGAGATGAGGATTCCAGTGCCACCACCCCGCTGGCTCGATGCTCTAGGGGTATGCGAGAACACGTGGGCAGACGAAGAGAGAGCAGTAGGAGTAGCAGTGTTATCTGTGGTAATCCATGTTTCCGTCAGCGCCAGGAAGTCTAGGGACTGGAGGGTAGCATAGGCTGAGATGAACTCAGCCTTGTTGGCTGCAGACCGGCAGTTCCAGAGGCTGCCGGAGACCTGGAACTCCACGTGGGTCGTGCGCGCTGGGACCACCAGGTTGGAGTGGCAGCGGCCACGCGGTGTGAAGCGTTTGTATGGCCTGTGCAGAGAGGAGAGAACAGGGATAGACAGACACATAGTTGACAAGCTACAGAAGTGTTATGTCATGGCTTTAGAAGGTTAGGCTAATTGACGTAATTTGAGTCAATTGGAGGTGTGTCTGTGGATGTATTTCAAGGCCTACCTTCAAACTCAGTGCCTCTTTGCTTGACATCATGGGAAAATCTAAATAAATCTGCCAAAACCTCAGAAAAAAATTGTAGACCTCCACAAGTCTGGTTCATCCCTGGGAGCAATTTCCAAATGCCTGAAGGTACCACGTTCATCTGTACAAACAATCGTACGCAAGTATAAACACCATGGGACCACGCAACCGTCATACCGCTCAGGAAGGAGAAGCGTTCTGTCTCCTAGAGATGAATGTACTTTGGTGCGAAAAGTGCAAATCAATCCCAGAACAATCCCAGAACAACAGCAAAGGAGCTGTTGGAGGAGAAACAGGTAAAAAAGCATATATATCCACAGTAAAACTAGTCCTATATTGACATAACCTGAAAGGCTGCTCAGCAAGGAAGAATCCACTGCTCCAAAACAGCCATAAAAAAGCCAGACTACAGTTTGCAACTGCACATGGGGACAAAGACTGCACTTTTTGGAGAAATAATGGAACAAAAATAGAACTGTTTGGCCATAATGACCTTCGTACTCATTCAAGTTTTATTTTTATTTTTTTACTATTTTCTGCATTGTAGAATAATAGTAACGGCATCAAAGCTATGAAATAACACACATGGAATCATGTAGTAGCCACATTTTTTTTTAAACAAATCAGCATATATTTGATATTTTTCAAAGTAGCCACCCTTTGCCTTCATGACAGCTTTTCACACTCTTGGCATTCTCTCAACCAGCTTCACCTGGAATGCTTTTCCAACAGTCTTGAAGGAGTTCCCACATATGCTGAGCACTTGTTGGCTGCTTTTCCTTCACTCTGCGGACCAACTCATCCCAAACCATCTCAATTGGGTTGAGGTCCGGTGATTGTGGAGGCCAGGTCATCTGATGCAGCGGTCCATCACTCTCCTTCTTGGTCAAATTGTCCTTACACAGCCTGGAGGTGTGTTGGGTCATTGTCCTGTTGAAAAATAAATGATTGTCCCGCTGAGTGCAAACCAGATGGCATGGTGTATTGCTGCAGAATGCTGTGGTAGCCATGCTGGTTAAGTGGGCCTTGAATTCTAAATAAATCACAGACAGTGTCACCAGCAAGCACCCCCACACCATCACACCTCCTCCTCCATGCTTCACGGTGGGAACCACACATAGATAATCAGTTGACCTACTCTGCATCTCACAAAGACACGGCGGTTGGAACCCAAAAATCTCAAATTTGGACTCATCAGGCCAAAGGACAGATTTCCACCGGTCTAATGTCCATTGCTCATGTTTCTTGGCCCAAGAAAGTCTCCTCTTATTATTGGTGTCCTTTAGTAGTGGTTTCTTTGCAGAAATTTGACCATGAAGGCTTTATTCACGCAGTCTCCTCAGAACAGTTGATGTTGAGATGTGTCTGTTACTTGAACTCTGTGAATCATTTATTTGGGCTGCAATATCTGAGGCCGGTAACTCTAATGAACTTGTACTCTGCAGCAGAGGTAACTCTGGGTCTTCCTTTCCTGTGGCGGTCCTCATGAGAGCTAGTTTCATCATAGCACTTGATGGTTTTTGCGACTGCAATTGAAGATGCAGTTCTTGACATTTTCCGTATTGACTGACCTTCATGTCTTGAAGTAATGATGGACTGTCGTTTGTCTTTGCTTATTTGTGCTGTTCTTGCCATAATATGGACTTGGTCTTTTACCAAATAGGGCTATCTTCTGTATACCCCCCTACTTTGTCACAACACAACTGATTGTCTCATACGCATTAAGAAGGAAAGAAATTCCACAAATGAACTTTTAATAAAGCACACCTGTTAATTGAAATGCATTCCAGGTGACTACCTTTTTTAACCTTTATTTTAACAGGTAAGACATATTGAGAATCTTTTACAAATGCTGCCTGAATGCACCACCACCATGCTTCACCGTATGGATCGTGCCAGGTTTCCTCCAGATGTGACACTTGGCATTCAGGCCAAAGAGTTCAATCTTCGTTTCATCAGACCAGAGAATCTTGTTTCTCATGGTCTGAGAGTCTTAAGGTGCCTTTGGGCAAACTCCAAGCGTGCTGTCATGTACCTTTTGCTGAGGAGTGGCTTCTGTCTGGCCACTCTACCATAAAGGCCTGATTGATGGAGTGCTGCAGAGATGGGAGAACCTTCCAGAAGGACAACCATCTCCACAGAGGATCTGTCAGAGTGACCATGGGGTTCTTGGTAACCTCCCTGACAAAGGCCCTTCTCCCCCGATTCTTCAATTTGCCCGACGGCCAGCTCTAGGCAGAGTTTTGGTGGTTTTAAACTTCTTCCATTTAAGAATGATTGAGGCCACTGTGTTCTTGGGGACCTTCAATGCTACAGAATCTTTTTTGGTACCCTTCACCAGATCTGTGCCTTAACACAATCCTGTCTCGGAGGTCTACGGACAATTCCTTTGACACATGGCTTGGTTTTTGCTCTCACGTGCATTGTCAACTGTGGGACCTTATATACACAGGTTTGTGCCTTTCCAAATCATGTCCAGTCAATTGAATTTCACACAGTTGGACTTTTATCAACTTGTAGCAACATCTCAAGGATGATCAATTGAAACAGGATGCACCTGAGCTAAATTTTGAGTCTCATAGCAAAGGGTCTGAATACTTATGTAACTGTGATATTTCTGTTTTTACCAACATTTCTAAAAACCTGTTTTTGCTTTGTCATTATGGGGTATTGTGTGTCGATTGAGGGAAACAATTACTTTTAACCATATCAGAATAAGGCTGTAACGTAACAAAATGTGGAAAAAGTCAAGGGGTCTGAATACTTTCTGAAAGCACTGTATTTTGATTTTTTTTTAAAAGTCAAATAACTCAAGCATAGATTGGTAACATTTTTTCTAATTTGGCACACTTACTGTAAACTAGAGGCCAAGAGTTTGGTCAAAAAGAATGACACCGATTGGCTGATAAGTGGCACTGTTATAAGCAGTCTCACTTAAACCTTTGTATCCACCGCCCCGTTTGACCTAGAGAATTGAAACCCAAAAGGTCCGTCAGGATAGATTTTCCTCAATCATCGAAAAACGTATTCTCATGAACCATAAGTCCAAATAACACCATTCGGTATGTAGGCCCATGGTACGTACATCTCGTGATGTAGTTTGAGAAAAGCGAAGTAATTGGTTAAGATATAGCTTAGTTACTGATACATCAGATTTTACATGTCCATTTAAATCATTTGTAAATCCACTTCACAATGGGCTATCAACTTGAAACATTTTAGCGTCATCAAATACTTGATGAACCATGTTGAGTTTGGCATTGATATCTATTAACAATTCAATTTTATTACTATGTAACACTAATGTTTGAAATAATCATTAAAAAAAATATTCTCATGGACAAAGTCAGATTCACTCAAAATGTGGTCTTTGATCTCATCACAATAGTCCCTGAAGAGTTTGAGAAAATAATGTTGATGCATTCAAAGATTAAAATCTTCCTCTCATGAACTACAGGACCAAATGACACCATGAAATGTAGGCCCATGGTACGTCTTAACTTAGTTTGAGAAAAGATAAGGGCTGAGTTATTCACAATTAAAATATCAAATTTTACGTGTCCAGTTGAACCACTGTAAACTTGTCATTGCTATCACGGACGTCCCTAAGATGAACCACACTGAATTTGGTATCGATATCTCAAAAGACAAAGAAACTATTAACAACTCATTCAACTATATAATGCTAATGCTCAAAATCATCTTCTCCTCATGGACCATACGTCAGATTCACTCCAGATTTTGTATTTACATTGATTGGACATAAAGGAAGATACAGCTAACTGCCAAAATAAAGGAAACACCAATATAAAGTGTCTTAATAGGGCATTGGGACACCACAAGCCAGAATAGCTTCAATGCACCTTGGCATAGATTCTACAAGTGTATGGAGCTCTATTGGAGGAATGTGACACCATTCTTCCACAAGAAATTCCATAATTTGGTGTTTTGTTGATGGTGGTGGAAAACGCTCTCGTAGGTGCCGTTCCAAAATCTCCAATAAGTGTTCAGTTGGGTTGAGATCTGGTGACTGAGATGGCCAAGGCATAAATGATTTACACCATTTTAATGCTCATCAAACCATTCAGTGACCACTTGTGCCCTGTGTATGGCGTAATAGTCATCCTATGGGGGCATAACCATGGTAGCCAAAAATAATGTCTTGCCTAGAATTTTTATACATGACCCTAAGCATGATGGGATGTTAATGTCTTTATTAACTCAGGAACCACACCATGTGTGGAAGCACCTGTTTTCAATATACTTTGTATCCCTCATTTACTCAATCAAGTGTTGCCATTATTTTGTCAGTTACCTGTAGTTCCTACATGATAGAGTGCCTGCTTTGTTATCCAATGGATCATGTGTCCTTTCTGTCATCACGTGAACCCTGTTCATTGCTGCTCGCAGCTATATTTATGTAAATTTTTTACATGGACATTAATCAACATTTCTGTAAAAGTGCCAGTTTTAACCAGTTGGCTAATTTGCGACCGCAGTCCCTAGGCAGGTTATTAAAAACACCGACAATACAGACTGACAATAAGCACATACCGAGCAACATATAACTAGCAAAACAATGCAATGCAGACAGACAAAGTAAAAACACAAAAAGCAAGCAAACAAAATTTAAAAAAATGTGTCCATGTCTAACAATGTACGACATGGAAAGTGGCTATACACAGCTAGAGATTGTTCACACACCTGATTATTCTTTAGCCATGTCTTTAGGTTCCCAGCTAGCACATAACATATTTTTAGCACATATTTTTCTTAAAGCTTGATGAGAGCATGGTTGTCCTATGGTTATGTTGCATACAACCTTCCCACAATGTTTTGGGAATGGTGGCGGATACCCAGCTAGCGCCTAACGTTTTGAGAACCATATGTTTCTTAGGTGGGAATTTCAGTACTTCAGCATAATGGGGCGGCACGTAACCTAGTGGTTAGAGCATTGGGTTGCTAGATCAAATCCCCGAGCTGACAAGGTAAACATCTGTCGTTCGGCTCCTGAACAAGGCATAACCCACTGTTCCTAGGCCGTCATTGTAAATAAGAATTTGTTCTTAACTGACTTGCCTAGTTAAATAAAGGTTAAATACAAAATAAAAAAATTCAATGTTTCTTCATGGGTGTATTTAAAGTCATGTTCTGGGGAACGTTCCGAGAACGTTAAGAAATAACGTTCTTCTGTGGGA
Organism: Salmo salar; assembly: GCF_965601325.2. NCBI lineage: Eukaryota > Metazoa > Chordata > Actinopteri > Salmoniformes > Salmonidae > Salmo > Salmo salar. The sequence goes on along the minus strand of NC_138292.1, from coordinate 49,243,856 downwards.
TTTCAGTTCTTCAGCATAACATTTTCTACAGTATTCCTCATGGTTACCGTAAATTCCGGACTATAAGCCGCAACTTTTTTCCCAGGCTTTGAACCTCGCGGCTTAAACAATGACGCGGCTAATATATGGATTTTTCCCACTTTAAATTTTTTTCTCAAAAAAACAACACTTCTTTGACGTGCTCAGTTTTTTGGCGGCATGAAGCTTTCATTAGACCAATGAAATTGCCGAACAGGTTAAGGTCAAACAACTTTTTTGTTTACTGTTTAGATTAAATCGAGCGCTCTCAAACTTCACATCATTCTGATTACGGTAGTCATTTTGTCACCCTCATCATGGCAAAGACACGGAGAAATGCATATGATGCAGCTTTCAAGTTGAAGGCGATTTATCTGGCTGTTGGAAAAGGAAATAGAGCTGCTGCACGGGAGTTTGGTCTTAATGAGTCGATGATAAGACGTTGGAAACAGCAGCGTTAGGAATTGACTCAGTGCAAAAAGACAACTAAAGCTTACTGCAAATTTTTTATTTTTTGTTACAAGCCGTGTTTCGTTAAAGCCTATTTATTTTTGTTACAAGCCGTGTTTCGTTAAAGCCTGTGTAAAGTTAATTTGTTTCAATGTACCGGTAGGCACCTGCGGCTTATAGACATGTGCGGCTTATTTATGATCAAAATAATATATTTTTTATTTTAATATACACTTATATTCAGGTGCGCTTAATAGTCCGGAAATTACTGTATATTTAATGTTATGTTCTCAGAACATTAAGAAAACTTTCCATAAAAACCACAAGAAAACATTAGTAACATTCATAGAACGTTCTAAGAATGTTATTAAAAAACATGCTTTCAACGTTCTCAACCTTAACAAAACTCTCTATCTTGTTAAGTGTGTTCAGGTGTGTTGGTCGCGCCCACTAATTGGTCACACTTGAGCTTAATGAGTGCTTTTTTCCTTTGAAATGGGGTCTGTTTGAATAGACAAAAATGAACAGCTTTGTATGAGTTAAAAAACATGGCATGCTAGCTCCATCTTGGTGGGGCTGTGGACTTATTCCATGGATAGAGAATCGAAGATCATAGGTTTGAACTCATTGAAGCCGTGTCACAATAAAAAATAAATGTTTGCATGATTAATGCCTAAGCAAATTAATTTCCAAGTGTCCTATCTGTGCTTGGAGTTCAAAATAGTTAATCTAAGCTAGCAGTGTTATTAAAAGTCTTATTGAAACATGTTCTGAGAACGTTAATTTAATTACCTTCAAATAACCTCCCTGCAACCTAAAAATGAAGGATCCCAGAACAGGCAACATTTTCACTTCCGTTCTCAGAACGTTTAAAAAATGTTACATTTTACTGGTCAGGAAACTTATGGCTTCGTTCCCAGAACCAATGGGAAACCAAAAATGTACATTCTCACAACTTCCAAGGAACCAAATGTGCTAGCTGGGTTATGTGTGAAAGTGCAGTAGGTGGGGCAGTTCCATGTGTCAGAATGGAAGGTGAGGACACCCACATACAGTACATGAATCAAAGCCAACTAGGCCTGTGCAGTGTACAAGAACATTAAATAAAACAGGAAGCTCTGTTGAAGTGAAATTCTGGGCTAGTGCATGTTAGTTGATCTTACTGCGTGCATTTCCATATATATGTGTACCATGTCTTTCTAATGGGTGTAACCTGGGTTTTATTATCTCTGTGTGAGTTGGATGTGTGTGCTTGGTGGTTGGTGGGCTGGGTGTGTGTGTATGCAGAGATCCAGCTAAAAGTAATTGGATCAATAGTGTGGCATGTAGGCCTATTGGATTAGACTGAGCCTTGGGTACCTGAAGGTATGCTCGCTCTGCTTGCTTTCTACTGACACCTGATGGATCGAAATTCTTTATTAAATAGCTGGACATTGAGGGTGAACCTATTTGCATGCATAGCCGCGGGAAGTCGTTTGGGGGTGGGGGAGCTGATAATTTTTGGTTGACGACAACGGCGCTACAGACGGCTATATCTGTCCCCTAATAAAGGACTAGTAAAGGCACAGTGCACTGCTTTTGTGAGATTTCTTTTCCAGAAATAAAATAAAATACGTATTCTGATTTTTCAGGGGGTGCTGCAGCACCCTCAGCACCCCTACTTCTCACTGCTATGTCTGCATGTCTCCTTTCCACATGTGTAAGACCATCTTCTATGTGGGTCACACCTACCTGCCAGTTGTTTATTATGACATATAATAAATGCATAAGCTCTTTGCACCCTGTGAGACTTTCGGCCCCAATGTGTGGCCATTTCTTAATCTTGAAGGAGCATTTTTCATCTTGACTGGGTCCGATATTGATTCAGGTTGTTTCAGCAATCTCCCTAATATGGCTCTCTGTGCATCCTGTTCTGTTCTTATTGACGTTGTACGTTGGTGGGTCCAGGGAAAGAGCTGCACGAGTGGTCAGCTAGTCCAAAGATCAGTGAGACCACCGCCTCAGCATTTTAGTGTTTGGGCTTGCATGCCCATTTCAATAGTTTACCATGCATGAGGTCATGACCTGATTTTGAGGTAAATGATTGAACAGCGCTTTGGACTTGGTTGCCTTTCTATCTCTCTGATGATGTGCGGTGCATATAGGCTACATGTATGTACTACAAGTCTTTATGTAGCCTGTATCGATTTCCCATCTACATCAGGAACTCACTGTACACATTTGATAGCAGAAAAAAAGCTTATTTTGCAAGCTGCTATCAGTCATATAAATAGTGTTGAAATATGTTGGTAATACTATACATAGATATATTAAGCTTCTATTGTGGAAAAAGTATACACTTGTGGAAAATGTTTGGAAACCTGAATGTGTGCCATGGAAAAGTCTCGGGGTACCAGGTTATCTATGGTTCAGGGCTTATCAGAGCAGTGCTAATCATAGTGGCTCTGTGATATGGATTTAATCACCATAAAATTCCCTGGTTGCAGACAACACATTAAACAGCAATCCTGACTTGTCAGCACTTTGGCTACTTGTCTGCTTACAGAGTAATGTTTATCTAAAGACTGAAGGGAAACAAAGGCTGTGGAACTTCCAGAGAGACTAGAGCCTAAATCCAGCGCCTTAGACCACTCGGCCACACTAACCAGCTCTGTCCTCATAGCCATACTTTCTCATCTGTTACTTAGGCCTGCTGCGCTCCCATTATTTTCAATGTCTTATTTTTTCATTTTTCATTTTATTTTGTTCATTTATATCATGTTGCTTTTTCTTTAGGGTGGCTGGTAGCCTAGTCGTTAGAGCATTGGGCCAGTAACCGAAAAGTTGCTGGATCGAATCCCCTGGCTGACAAGGTAAAAATCTGTCGTTCTGCCCCTGAACAAGGCAGTTAACCCACTGTTCCCCGGTAGGCCGTCATTGTAAAGAAGAATTTGTTCTTAACTGACTTGCCTAGTTAAATAAAGGTCAAATAATAAAAATTAAAAAATGCTTGCCATCGATCATTTGGACCTTGAAGGACTGAGAGCATAGACATTGAATATCTCAAGAACACTACTCAATAATTAACCATAAATGCTATCCCTTGTATTATCTATAAGAACCATTGACAAATCAAAACTTGCTAGGACAGTAGTTTGACTGAACTTCAGTCACTCGGACATTACTTCTTTAGGAGCAATAACAATAAAGAAAGGTTGACAAGGCCCTGGTAATAAAAATGTATTTATGCTCAACTACAACTACGCCCTGTCATGGTGGGATATGCAAATACATATACCCATACTAGCAGGGCAGGGACACAGAGACAAAGAAATAGGCAGAAAACAAAGAGACAAATAGGCAAAGAAAGCTCCAGAAATATAGACTGTGAGGCAGAAACTGTGAGATGTACTGTATGTTGATGCGTAAAGTCATTGTGGGCAGCTGCTGTTGGGTCTGTAACTCCAAACAGACTTTGGCCTGCTTGACCAATAACGCCTGTCCTGGGCCTGCTTTCATTTACACTTTTAAATCATAAAACTTAAAATGCCTCTTTTCAACTTCTGGCATCAGTTTGAAAGCTGTTAAAGCTGTTAATCCTGCACCAATATTTGAATAGGCTATCTTTTAGAAGTGCTGAACTGTGCTAGATGTGTGTGTGATCCTGACCTTAGCTGACACTGCCACTGCAAGTGTTGTGCGTGCTAGAAGCGATTAGCAAGAGGAGTAGCTCTGTGTCTCTGATACTTTGCTGGGCCTGCAGGACTTTCTGTAGATTTATACAATGGCTTTCCAATGTGTTTTCCCCTGTTATATCCCAGACAGATCTCTACTTTCCCTGGCAGCTCCTGGATGGGAATGGGGTGTTTTCTGGGAATTAAATCAGAAATTCCCTTTCAAGAGGGTTCACCCCCCATTTCTGTTAAATGGAACAGAGAGAGGAGGGGGTCACTTCCTCCAGTGTGTTTTTTTGCTTGCAAAAATGTCATTTACATGCTACTGGGTGATGGGAGAAAGCAATGGGGTGTCGTATTTGTTTATCGATGCGCATTCCCCAGCTCTGCTGATTCGATAGATTTTAGCCCCTTTATGTTGAGTAACCTAATACACAGGGAGGAATCATAACTGAACTGGCTTGCATCATGATTATCCCACTCTGATCAGAGATAATATTGTTGATAACTGGGATACTAGTTTGCATAGTGTTGTGAAAATCAAAGCTTGCCTGCAGCTAACTTTACAGTATAGGATTTTGTTTAGCAGAGCTCAAGAAAAGTCTTAATGGGTTCCCTCTGGGTAGCAGCCAGGGGCTGCTTTGCTCCAGTCCTGACAGGAAGGTGCTGTTGGGCGAGGGGTCCCAGCCCCTGCATTTTCTGCCTTTTGGGGGTTGGGTTGGCTGATTCGTAACAATGTAAAGTCACCAACCCGATCAGTTCCAAGACCCCAGCTATTATTTTCTTCATTTATCTGACTTTAATTTATCTGTATGTCCAGCCCTTATATTCAGGCTCACAATGAAGTGTTTTACCATTTTCTTTTCAGGACAACCAGGGCTATAAGTAAAACACAAAACAATTTGAGATAAATAGTTACATTCATGAGTTTAAGTGACAAATGTCAATAAAAGTAAACAATTGATAAAAATGAATGTATATGAATGCTGTGAGTACAGAAATTGTTTGCTCAGTCATTAGCCCCGGGCCCCTTCAGGATCCGCCCTTGTCTCACAAACACCGCGCTATCTCAGCCTTTGTTAATCACACAGAAATAGACAAATACAATGGTACAAACCAGATGTCTGTAGCTCAAACACACAATGTTTAAAATGGGTTAGAAGTCCAAAACGTGCCGAATTCACAGTGAGACTGTAGCAGAGGAAGCAGTTGGTGTCGGGATGTCCCAGACAGAGGGGGTAAGATGACTGGATTCTCTGGACGCCTCTTCCCAATAGCTAAACAACCGCATGCCTTCTGCACATGTGCTACTTTACCTTGAAAGGCATGTTGTGCAAACTTATTTGCTGTAACTATAAATTACATAATAGACATGTTGTACAAACATCTTTCTCTGAAGTGTTGTAACTATAAACAACATAATAGACAAGTAGCCTACAAACTTTGATTGCAACTATAACAAACAACATGTTGTACAAAGTTGTATATGGCATTGAGGAGTACACCACATCAGTCACTGGCTTCATCAATAAGTCGTCCCCACAGTGCCTGTACGTGCATACCCCAACCAGAATCCATGGATTACAGGCAACGTCTGCACTAAGCTAAAGGGTAGAGCTGCTGCTTTCAAGGAGCGGGACTCTAACCTGGAAGCTTATAAGAAATCCCGCTATGCACTCTGACGAACCATCAAACAGGCAAAGCAGGACTACGATCAAATCGTACTACACCGGCTCTGACGCTCAGATGTGGCAGGGCTTGCAAACTATTACAGACTACAAACGGAAGCACAGCCGAGAGCTGCCCAGTGACACGAGCGTACCAGACAAGCTAAATTACTTCTGTGCTTGAGTTGTGCGTGGCGGAGATCTTCGTGGGCTATACTTGGACTTGTCTCAGGATGGTAAGTTGGTGATTGAAGTTATCTCTCTAGTGGTGTGGGGGCTGTGCTTTGGCAAAGTGGGTGGGGTTATATCCTGCCTGTTTGGCCCTGTCCGGGGGTATCGTCGGACGGGGCCACAGTGTCTCCTGACCCCTCCTGTCTCAGCCTCCAGTATTTATGCTGCAGTAGTTTATGTGTCGGGGGGCTAGGGTCAGTCTGTTATATCTGGAGTATTTCTCCGGTCTTGTCCTGTGTGAATTTAAGTATGCTCTCTCTAATTCTCTCTCTCTTTTTCTTCTTTCTTTCTTTCTTTCTTTCTTTCTTTCTTTCTTTCTTTCTTTCTTTCTTTCTTTCTTTCTTTCTTTCTTTCTTTCTTTCTTTCTTTCTTTCTTTCTTTCTTTCTTTCTTTCTTTCTTTCTTTCTTTCTTTCTTTCGGAGAACCTGAGCCCTAGGACCTTGCCTCAGGACTACCTGGCCTGATGACTCCTTGCTGTCCCCAGTCCACCTGGCCATGCTGCTGCTCCAGTTTCAACTGTTCTGCCTGCGGCTATGGAACCCTGACCTGTTCACCGGATGTGCTACCTGTCACAGACCTGATGTTTTCAACTCTTTAGAGACAGCAGGAGCGGTAGAGATACTCTGAATGATCGGCTATGAAAAGCCAACTGACATTTACTCATGAGGTGCTGACCTGTTGCACCCTCGACAACCACTGTGATTATTATTATTTGACCCTGCTGGTCATCTATGAACATTTGAACATATTGGCCATGTTCTGTTATAATCTCCACCCGGCACAGCCAGAAGAGGACTGGCCACCCCCATAGCCTGGTTCCTCTCTAGGTTTCTTCCTAGGTTCTGGCCTTTCTAGGGAGTTTTTTAGCCACCGTGCTTCTACACCTGCATCGCTTGCTGTTTGGGGTTTTAGGCTGGGTTTCTGTACAGCACTTTGTGACATCAGCTGATGTAAGAAGGGCTTTATAAATACATTTGATTGATTGATTGCTCGCTTTGAGGCAAGTAACTCTGAAACATGCATGAGCTCATCAGCTGTTCTGGATGACTGTGTGATCACGCTCTCCGCAGCCAATGTGAGTAAGACCTTTAAACAGGTCAACATTCACAAGGCCGCAGGGCCAGACGGATTACCAGGACGTGTATTCCGAGCATGCGCTGACCAACTGACAAATGTCTTCACTGACATTTTCAACCTCTCCCTGTCTGAGTCTGTAATACCAACATTCTTCAGGCAGATCACCATAATCCCTGTGCCCAAGAACACTAAGGCCTAAATAACTACCGACTCGTAGCACTCACGTCTGTAGCCATGAAGTGCTTTGAAAGGCTGGTCATGGCTCACATCAACACCATTATCCCAGAAACCCTAGTTGTAGAAACATCTCAAGAATAATCAATGGAAACAGGATGCACCTGAGCTCAATTTCGAGTCTTATAACAAAGGGTCTGAATACTTATGTAAATAAGGTATTTCTGTTTTTTATATTTAATACATTTGCTAAAATTTCTAAAACCTGTTTTCACTTTGTCATGTGGTATTGTGTGTGGATTGCTAAGGAATATTTTTTATTTAATCCATTTTAGAATAAGGCTGTAACGTAACAAAATGTGGAAAAACTCAAGAGGTCTGAATACTTTCCAAAGGCACCGTAGGCAGGACAAAGACAGGCAGTCTAAGGCAGTATCTAGCTACAACTTACAACATTCCAAAATAATGGAAACAGATTAGTAAATGAAGGATACAAAGAATATTGAAAGCAGGTGCTTCCACACAGGTGTGGTTCCATGGCTGAGTTAATTAAGCAATTAACATCCCATCATGCTTAGGGTCATGTATACAAATGCTGGGGAGGCCATTATTTTGGCTACCTTGGCTATGCTCCCATAGGTTGACAATGCCCCCATCCACAGGGAACGAGTGGTCACTGAATGGTTTGATGAGCATCAAAGACATAGTTTTCCACCACCATCAACAAAGCACCAAATGATGGAATGTTTCATGGAAGAATAGTGTCCCATCCCTCCAATAGGGTTCCTGACACTTGAATCTGGTTTGGTTCGTGGTGGCCCAACACCCTATTAAAACACTTTATGTTGGTGTTTCCTTTATTTTGGCAGTTACCTGTTGGTTACATCAATTGATGGGGAGTTACAGACAGCATAAAACCAACAAAGATTTACACAAATCATGTCTTAAAATATATTCCACATAGGATACTGGCACATTCCACATAGGCTACCGGTGGACTGATTTGTGCGTAAAGTAACATGTGCAGAATCTGATAGGTTGTTTAGCTCTGGGGAGGAGGCGTCCTAGGGGTCGGAGCGGGGCTTTCGATTCAGTCGCGCAGCCTCTGACGTTATTTTATTACCCAGCCCATGCATGACTGAGAATGACTCACGCTCAGGCCTGCAGGAGTTTTGCATTTTACTGATTGCCCACTGCTGTCAGCACCTTCACTTACCTTGGGTCCATCATCACCAACAACCTGTCATTTGACGCCGAGCTCAGCAGCCTCACTGGAAAAGCAGCCACCACTTTTGGTAAATTACAGTAGGGCAGGGGTATTCAAATCTTACTCTACAAGGTCCGGAGTACTGTTGTTTTTTTGTTCTACCTGATAAGTAATTGCAGTCACCTGGTGTCCCAGGTCTAAATCTCTTCCTGATTAGAGTGGAAGAATGAAAAAAAGCAGTGGAACTGGCTTCGTGGTCCAGATTTGAATTTGAGGGATCTAGGGTATTGAAAAACCACAAACTCACAGTCCACACAAAGGTACGGGTGTACAGAGCCTGCATCACCAGCACGTTCCTGTATATGGCAGCGAAACCAGAACACCATAAGTACACCAAGAGCAGAGTCTAAACAACTTACACCTGCGCTGCCTGAGGTGAATACTGGGCATCACCTGGAAAGACAGGATCACTCATACATCCTGGTGAGAGCAGAGCTACCCAGTATGTACACTCTTCTGAGGCAGTGACGTCCCCACCAGTTGGATGGAGGACAGACGAATCCCGAAGGACATTCTCTATGCAGAATAATTGAGCTACCTAGCTGACATTATTATTCGTATCCCAGAGCTGTTTGCTTTTCTAGTTAGAGCCTAATGTTAACTAGCTAACATTCAACCTAGTTGGTTAGCTCCCAGCATTGTAGCATTGTTGGCACTGTGTTCATTGCTGTTTAACTAGCTAACGTTAGCTGGCTGGCTCATTAGCTAACGTTACTTGAATATGGTCGGAGTCAGTAAATGTCTGACAAAAAAGCGTAATTAAATTGGTGCTAGCAGAGCTGGCTAGGCTGTTTTCATGTTATCCATAGGTAAACAAATCATTGGCCAGAGCGCCAAGTGTGTGCTCTGAACGCTCCGAGAGCGAAACTGTCACGGGTGTCGTAGGGATTGGACCAAAACGCAGCGGGAACGTGTAAACTCATCTTCTTATTTTATTAAAGAAGGGAAACAAAAGAAACACGTATACAAAAACGACACTAAACAGTCCCGTCAGGTGCACGAACACAAAACAGGAAATAACTACCCACAAAACCCATAGAAAAAACACCCCTCTTAAATAGGACCTTCAATTAGAAGCAACGAGGAGCAGCTGCTTCCAATTGAAGGTCAACCCAATAAACACCACATAGAAATAGACATACTAGAACTAACATAGAAATAGACTAACAAGAACATAGCCCAACAAACCCCGAAACACTCTAAACAAACACCCCCTGCCACGCCCTGACCAAACTACAATAACAAACAACCTCTTTTACTGGTCAGGACGTGACAGAAACGAGATGGGTGTGAGAGGGTGTGAACGATGCTGAAGGCCATTTTCTCAAAAGTGAGTTACAAGTAGATCAACTTTCAAAGCAGAAATACTTTCCCATTGTTCCTCAAAATGCAGTGTATGATATACCATTTTGTAGCTCAGAGTCTCTACTTTTATCTAATGTAAAAAACACCATTTCAAATTTTGCTACATAAGACCGAATCCAGGTGGTGTCACAATTGTCATCTGGAAAGAGACCAATTGGCCGCCCACAGATACGCTACTAAGACGTCTGCAAGCAAGACCTCAAGTCCTTCGCCAGCAACACTGACACCTGGGAAGATGTGCTATTATATTCCCTGGCAACCTTAGGGAAATGTTTTGTGGTAGTTTTTTACAGATATTGTGAACAACATCTTAGTGAATGTTTTTTTATAGATATTTTTGTTATTTTTTAGAAAAATATATTTGGTGATGAAAAACATTCTTTGAATGTTTGTGGGACGTTATCATCCTAATGTTAGTTCACACCCTAACTAGAACTTAGCTAATGTTCTGGGAATGTTCCCTTTTCGCTGGGCTGTTTGTTTTTATCAATACACATCATTGTTTGTTATGCCTATACAGGATCTTAATTTGACCACCCTGTTTCAAAGTAAATGTTCCTGCGCTGCAGGAAATGAACACTTGTAGTGTATTCCAGATTTAAAAATGCTTCTAAAGTTTGTCAATTCCACTTAAAAATGTCAGACTTGATTTGCCCTAACGAAAAATGTATCAACCCATACAAAAATGTCCATTAATTATAATCCACATAGTAATTCACACTTCCTGTTGCTGCAGGGTTATTTTTCACCAGTGAGAAACTGGTCAAATTAAGATCCTATACCTGGGTAGGTGTCTCGGACAACATCTCCATTAATATTAGCCGAACGTTCCAGTAATGTTTTCTCAGAGCCAATTTAATTGAATCCAGACATAATTGCTGAAGAATGTTTAGGGAACGTTATTGGAACAATCATGTCATAACGTCACACTATAACTTTGTGAGAGCATTGTGGGAATTATCCCTGCTTGTTGTTATGGGTGTTTTTAATTACATCTACATCACCATTCGCAGAATGTTCCTGTAATGTTTTCTCAGAACCATTTCTATTGCTCTTACATTTTGTTGTGGCAGTATGTTTTAAAAACATTACTGGTACATTGTGTTATTACATTACCTGGAAATCTAATGAGAACATTTGGGGAATGTTCTGTGGTGGTTGTTACAGATGTTGTACACCACGTTCCAAGGATATATAATTTAAAACATTTTCTGGAGAAAGAAATCATTCTTTGAATGTTTTGGGGATGTTATCATCCTAATAGGTAGAACTTAATGGGAATCTTAGATAATGTTCTGGGAATATTTCCAATTTGCTGCGTACTTTCCTCCATTTGAATCAACAACTTGAAGTAGCCTAATCTGAAATGGTTTAAGACTGATCAGAAAGTGCCTTTGAAGCAGAATTCCACTACCTTCAGATGTTAGAAACATGTGATGTAACTCTATATGAAAGGTTGACTTCAAAATGACGGAAAATACCTTTGCTCTACCTACAGCACTGTACCTAACTTGTTCTGTCTGCAATTCAACACTATCTACTAATTACAGCTCTGTGGCATATGCATGTGCTCACTGGCCAACAAGGAAGTCCCATGAGTAAAAAAAAAGTGAGTCCACTCTTACATATTGATGAATTCTGAAAAGGTTTTATAGCCTTTTGAGGGTGATGGTTTTATCCTTCCCCCACCTGCCAGTATGACTGTTTGTGTCCAGTTAGTCATTGTCAACCATATTGTTTGTGTCCCGAATGGAACCTTTTCCCTATAGTGTACTACTTTTGAGCAGGGACCATAGGGCTCTGGTCAAATGATTTAGTGCACTAGGCCTATATAGGGAATATGGTGCCATTTGGGACCCAAACATTGTTTGGTAACATCTATTTACAGCTCTGACTTACAACATGCTCTGACGTCTTGCGTCATTCAGTCGGTTGAGTGACATTTATTTCACTGGATTCTCTGTTGTCTTTCTGCTGCTCCAGGGCCAAAGGTAGACTATTAATCATCAATGTAGTCAATGTTGCAACATACAGCCATTGATTAGCCTCCCTTATAATCAGACTACACTTTTCTCATTGATGTCTAAGACTGTGTCCTTAAATTAATTTCTCCATGGAGACAACTCAAGTGTCAAATATGTCTTCTGTTCAGGATTAGATTGATGAAATTCGAAGTGGCTCCTTTTTTTTTGCCTTGTTTGAGCATGAATAGTGCAGGATTAGTGGTTTGTTTTACGCACCATTTATTCAAGGTGTGATCAAATACTGCAAATCTCACCCCGCCTACAAGACTCACACTTCCAGTGTGCAGGACTCCACCAGGATGTGGCCTATGGCTCTGGGTCTGACATAGAGTTGGGTGGCAATAGAGAGTTTATTGGCTCTTGACCATTAGATACAGGAGGGATAGCAACTGATTATAATAGAGAAAAGTATTATCATTCAGCTCACAGTGCACACTATTTCATTCACTGCTTCCTCTGTCCTGTTTTTGCCCTTTTTCCCCACGAATAGTGAACCCATTTACATTTAAGTCATTTAGCAGACGCTCTTATCCAGAGCGACTTACAAATTGGTGCATTCACCTTATAATATCCAGTGGAACAACCACTTTACAATAGTGCATCTAAATCTTTTAAGGGGGGGTTAGAAGGATTACTTTATCCTATCCCAGGTATTCCTTAAAGAGGTGGGGTTTCAGGTGTCTCCGGAAGGTGGTGATTGACTCCAACCCTTTACCTCATTTGTAATGCACTTTGTTATGACACCTCTCGTGATGTCAAAAACTGACACATCTGATCCGTCTTACCCATCATCACTAGGGAGCTGGGAACGGCAAGTGCTTTGACATTCTACACGGTCCAGGGTTGCCTCCCACGATGTCTGGCTGCCACATGGCAGGTTATTTATAATTTGATGACGCAGGTGTCTCACATCACCACCTGTTGGACCCTTTGCTGGAGCTGCCTCTGCACAGCTGCCAAACGACTGAGGATGTTGTTGCCATGGAAACTGGATTATGTTGACATCAAGGCCTTTGAAATTGTTGTCCATGGAGACAAACTTCATGGTCCCTCAACATGCAGGATGTGGTTATCAGCCTTCCATAGCTTCTATGAGTCACTACACAGCAGCCAGCCCAGGTGAGGGCCATTTTGTAGCTGGAAAAAAGTCTAGCCGCCTGTCATGTGTGTCATCACCACACATGAACGAGCACACACAAACACACACACACACAAGCACAAGCACATATGAGCCCACATAGTTATTCTAAGGGGAAATTAAGTGTGTGTGTTTCTTCAATGCATGACTTAACGAACACATGACAATAAACAAATCTCAATCAGCAAACAAACTTTACAATGTCATTAAAATTGCTCAGATGCTATAATTACCATTAAACCTGGCAGAGTCGAAGGAGATTGGGTGTGGGTATGTGGCTTGTGTAAAACTACTGTCTGAGAACACGAGAGACATAATCGGTTTTACCATTGGGTAAGAGACCATGCTCTTATGTTATTCATTTGTCATCAGCACAAGACATTGCAAATAGTCAGCTGCATTGCAAAAAGTTATGTGCATTAACCAAACATGAGTTTCAGTAGAGACTCATGTTTGACTCTGTTTCATATGTAGTATATTGCCGTGTAAGGCATAATATGAGGAAAATTACAGTCTAATTCAGTTATGAGTTCATGATTCACTACCACACTCCATTCTAAAACCGAAACGTAATACAGACAGTACATACAGTATGTGAAAACATCAAAGACACACAAAGTCTACACAGCATTTATACTGAGTGTACAAAACATTAGGAACATCTGATCTTTCTATGACATAGACTGACCAGGTGAATGCTAGGATCCCTTATTGATAATCCACTTCAATCACTGTAAAGGAAGGGAAGGAGACAGGTTAAATAAGGATTTTTAAGCTTTGAGACAATTGACAGATGGATTGTGTATGTGTGCCACTCAGAGCGTGAATGGGAAAGACAAAATATCTATGTGCCTTTGAACAGGGTATGGTAGTAGGTGCCAGGTGCACCGGTTTGAATATGTCAAGTACTGTAACGCTGTTGGGTTTTTCACGCTCAACAGTTTCCCGTGAGTATCTAGAATAGTCCACCACCCAAAGGACATCCAGCCAACTTGACACAATTGTGGGAAGCATCAGAGTCAACATGGGTCATTATCCTTGTAGAGTCCATGCCCCAACGAATTGAGGCTGTTCTGAGGACAAAAGGGGGTGCAACTAAATATTAGGAAGGTGTTCCTAATGTTTTGTACACTCAATGTATATTCAAGATACTGCCGTCATTTTTTTCTCACATTTTGAAATACAGATGTGCCTATACATAACATATTGAGATGAGTTTTCAACAGCATTATTCCTGCCAGAAACCCTTTGTTTTGCATAATGTGACATAATTTCTGGTTTTGTCTGCAAGATTTGCATGCTATTTTAAACCTGAAGAGTCTACTGACACACCCGTGCGTCAATCTAAGTAACATAATAAAAATATCCCTATCAAAATCCATCAGTTTAAGGTAGAGATATCATGGGCTGCGTCTCAATTCACCGCATCCACCTATGTCAGCCTTCCACATCTACGGTGGAAGGTGGTGTCATGACGTGGCCCTTTTTGGGTATAGATAGTGGCTTCTCCCTCTCTCTCCGACACCTAGGTTCTGTTATCTCAGGTCATAAATTCCTTGATGAGACACTCTCCCCCTGTCCATGCAGAAAGAGACACATAGAGAGAACAAAGGATTTCACATGGCGAACTCCTAAATCCCCAAAATGAGGATTTGATACAAAATGTCCACTTGTGAGAAGGTGGGAATGGTCCGTGGACACTTAAGGGACGGGTATGACGAGTGTGTTTCATTTGGTGACCTCAGAGAGGACAGAAAGCACACATACCTATATCTCTGAATATGTACATTTCTCAATTATGGGGTTTGTATCTAATTGTTGTATAAAATGAATGAGCAAAGATGAAACTATTTGTGAAATGATGTAAGGTGATGTTAAACCTTTAACCTCTATGGGCTAGGTGGGACGCGTCCCACCTACTCAACAGCCAGTGTAATCCCGTAGCGCGATATTCAAATACCTCAAAAATGCAAAAACTTCAATTTTTCAAACATATGACTATTTTACACCATTTTAAAGACAAGACTCTCGTTAATCTAACCACACTGTCTGATTTCAAAAAGGCTTTACAACGAAAGCAAAACATTAGATTATGTCAGGAGAGTACCCAGCCAGAAATAATCAGACACCCATTTTTCAAGCTAGCATATAATGTCACATAAACCCAAACCACAGCTAAATGCAGCACTAACCTTTGATGATCTTCATCAGATGACAACCCTAGGACATTATGTTATACAATACATGCATGTTTTGTTCAATCAAGTTCATATTTATATCAAAAACCAGCTTTTTACATTAGCATGTGACTAGCATGTGACTAGCATTCCGACCGAACACTGCCGGTGAATTTACTAAATTACTCACGATAAACGTTCACAAAAAACATAACAATTATTTTAAGAATTATAGATACAGAACTCCTCTATGCACTCGATATGTCCGATTTTAAAATAGCTTTTCAGTGAAAGCACATTTTGCAATATTCTAAGTAGATAGCCCGGCATCACAGGGCTAGCTATTTAGACACCCAGCAAGTTTAGCACTCACCAAAGTCAGATTTACTATAAGAAAAATGTTATTACCTTTGCTGTTCTTCGTCAGAATGCACTCCCAGGACTTCTACTTCAATAACAAATGTTGGTTTGGTCCCAAATAATCCATTGTTATATCCAAATAGCGGCATTTTGTTCGTGCGTTCAAGACACTATCCGAAAGGGTAAATAAGGGTGACGAGCATGGCGCATTTCGTGACAAAAAAATTCTAAATATTCCATTACCGTACTTCGAAGCATGTCAACCGCTGTTTAAAATCAATTTTTATGCAATTTTTCTCGTAAAAAAAGCGATAATATTCCGACCGGGAAATCGTTTTTTATTACAAAGAGAGTGAAAGTAAAAGCATGCTATCCCCTCATGCACGAGCCTCAGTCTAATGGCCCTCTGATAGAGCACTTGCCAAACACGCTAATGTGTTTCAGCCTGGGGATGGAATTACATCGTTCAGCTTTTTCACGCCTTCTGAGAGCCCATGGGAGCCGTAGGAAGTGTCACGTCATGCCAGAGATCCCCTGAATTTGTTAGAGATGATCAAGGAGGGCAAGAAATTGTCAGACAGGCCACTTCCTGTAAGGAATCTTCTCAGGTTTTGGCCTGCCAAATGAGTTCTGTTATACTCACAGACACCATTCAAACAGTTTTAGAAACTTTAGGGTGTTTTCTATCCAAAGCCAATAATTATATGCATATTCTAGTTACTGGACAGGAGTAGTAACCAGATTAAATCGGGTACGTTTTTTATCCGGCCGTGCAAATACTGCCCCCTAGCCCCAACAGGTTAATGAAAGACAATTGTATTCCCTTTCAAGTTTAACTAAGTCATTGGCCCGTCCCCGTGAGCACAGACATGATCTGGCGTCATGGAACAGCCCTTTTCTACTGTTACGAATAAAAACCCCTCCTGAGGAAATCTTCTTCAGACCATGTGTACCTCGGTCAGCTGAGTGGGCAAAGGTTTGAGTAGAGACCACAAAAACCTCAGTGTCCGCTAAGGTTGCAATGGTTGTTGAATTCCTAACCATACCACGTGGAGCATTGGCTACACGGGTGGAAATGGTTAAACTCTAAGACTATCGATCCCGACAGAATAAGGAGCAAATCTTAGATACTAATTACTCGTCTGCAGCTAGAAATTATGTCCACCTGGGATGCGAAGACCGACAACTGCCGAAACATCTATTCTATGAGAATATTTCTGAATGGTACTCTGAAGTATCCATTCTAACCACAAAAGACTGATCTTCAGGGAAGCAGAGAGAGAGACGATGATGAACAGACTCTCCAACAGAAGGACTGACGAATCCAAAAGAGATCACAACGACACACTGGGCGTAAATATATATTGATTGAAATTATTCCCGAATGAGTGAGCGTTGATGTGCAAAGGATAAGCATTTCAATTTATATAATTATCAACTGTATAGTGACTCCTTTTGTTCTTTCCCGCCTTTTCAGTCCACACCCACTTCCCTTTGTCCACCAAGCCGTCATATCAGCTTAGCCCACTAGGGAACCTCCCCCTATCATTTCCTTGTAACCATATCTACTGTGTTGTTTGTTTATGCATTTCTGTGATTATTTAGTTAGTTAGTAAATAAATGATTAAGACAATTGATGTATGGCTGATTCATAGTAAATGCTGGGTTCGTGTGGATAACCAACAATTTACAACGTTTGGAATGAGACTAACGTGAGGTAAAGAATAATTCATTATTTAGAAGACTAAGTGATCAAATATTAAACTATCTGATTAATTAGAAGACTAATTAATCAGATATTTAAAGAGTAATACTGAAGATTTTCCTTGGTGCCCCGACTTCCTAGTTAATTACATTTACATGATTAGTTTAATCATGTAATAATAATTACAGAGAATTTATTTGATAAAATAACTGTCTTCACTTTAATGATGCCAAAGACATGACAGTGGCCAAGCTAAAGCTGTGTTCCTCAGACCACGAAAACGTCTGTAGCGTCCGAACGGTTTGGCCTACATACTATGATGGTGTTCTCCGTTTTGCTCGACGACCCCCACAAGTGTCATGGAACTCGTCAGCAGCCTGTAACGCTGACACTTTGTAGCTTCCGAACTGTTTCAGCTACAAACTGTTGTTCTCTATTTTGCTCTACGACCCCCACAAGTGTCATGGGACTCGTCTGAAGGTAACCCATACAAATGAATGGAAGTATATGGAGGTAGTTTTGTGCCAACAAAAATAAGGGGTTAAATATGTGTAAAAACAAATTAAAAACACTTCAAAACCTTATTCCTTATGATTTTTTATGCAGTCTTTTTTTGCCATTCATGATTGTGTTATTGAATGCATTTCTATGGGCTATAGCAGTAAAGAATACCTGGGATAGGGGATAGGATACCTGGGATAGGATAAGGTAATCCTTCTAACCCCCCCCCTTAAAAGATTTAGATGCACTATTGTAAAGTGGTTGTTCCACTGGATATTATAGGTGAATGCACCAATTTGTAAGTCGCTCTGGATAAGAGCGTCTGCTAAATGACTAAAATGTAAATGTAAATGTAAGGCCATATTCAATATTTTATTCAATAATCTTTTAATATTCGTTTTTGTTATACTTAACCTGTTAGGGCTAGGGGGCAGAATTTACACCGCCGGATAAAAAACGTACCCGATTTAATCTGGTTACCACTCCTACCCAGTAACTAGAATATGCATATACTTATTACATATGGATAGAAAACACCCTAAAGTTTCTAAAACTGTTTGAATGGTGTCTGTGAGTATAACAGAACTCATTTGGCAGGCAAAAAACTGAGAAGGTTTCATGCAGGAAGAGGACTGTCTGACAAGGTGTCGTTCTTCTTGTCTCTGTTTATTGAAGAGTGAGGATCTTAGCTGTCCCGTGACACTTCCTACGGCTGCCATAGGGTCTCAGAAGGCGCTAAAAAGCTGAATCGTGGCTTTGCAGGCTCTGGCTGAAAAAAAGTAGCGCGTTTGGGTAGTGGCTGGTTACAGTACTGTGAGACTCAGGCTCGTGCCCGCGTCGACCGAAAGCTTTGTTTACTTTCCTCTGTTTAGCTAAATGGACATTCCCGGTCGGAATATTATCGCTTTTTTTACGAGAAAAATGGCATAAAAATTGATTTTAAACAGCGGTTGACATGCTTCGAAGTACGGTAATGGAATATTTAGATTTTTTTTGTCACGAATTGCGCCATGCGCGCGACCCTGATTTACCATTTCAGATAGTGTCTGGGACGCACGAACAAAAGGCCGCTATTCGGATATAACGATGGATTATTTTGGACCAAACCAACATTTGTTATTGAAGTAGCAGTCCTGGGAGTGCATTCTGACGAAGACAACAAAAGGTAATCAAACTTTTATAATAGTAAACCTGATATTGGTGAGTGCTAAACTTGCCGGGTGTTTAAATAGCTAGCCCGTGATGCCTGGGCTATGTACTTAGAATATTGCAAAATGTGCTTTCACCAAAAAGCTATTTTAAAATCGGACATATTGAGTGCATAGAGGAGTTCTGTATCTATAATTCTTAAAATAATTGTTATGCTTTTTGTGAACGTTTATCGTGAGTAATTTAAAATTGTTAGTGAATTCGCCGGAAGTTTGCGGGGGTATGCTAGTTCTGAACGTCACATGCTAATGTAAAAAGCTGTTTTTTGATATAAATATGAACTTGATTGAACAAAACATGCATGTATTGTATAACATAATGTCCTAGGGTTGTCATCTGATGAAGATCATCAAAGGTTAGTGCTGCATTTAGCTGTCTTCTGGGTTTTTGTGACATTATATGCTAGCTTGAAAAATGGGTGTCTGATTATTTCTGGCTTGGTACTCTGCTGACATAATCTAATGTTTTGCTTTCGTTGTAAAGCCTTTTTGAAATCGGACAGTGTGGTTAGATTAACGAGAGTCTTGTCTTTAAATAGCTGTAAAATAGTCATATGTTTGAGAAATTGAAGTAATAGCATTTCAAAGGTTTTGAAAATCGCGCCACAGGATTCAACTGGCTGTTACGTAGGTGGGACGAATTCGTCCCGCCTAGCCCAGAGAGGATAAAGGGGTCCCCCCGTCCCCTGGCTTTGACTTTTAGAGGATTAATGACATTCCAAAGGATAAAAGTATACTTTGTATTCTATGTTATATTACGAATTAAGGGAACAACATGTGCTTTAGATGAGGAAGGAGAGTGGAAACAGGTGGTGATACTGTATCAGAAAGGATATGGAAAAGTGCAGCAGAAAGCTGTATGTGAATGATGGCTTTCCACATAATGGTTATCATTGACTTCCAACATTAATGAAATCAAAACACGACTATACAAAACACACTCACAAGTGCCACGTACAGCAAATAAACGTCTTCTGATACGCTTGTGGATATTTTCCATTAGTTGACTCAGACAACAGCAAAATGATTACATTTCTCCCCATATCACATAATGTCACTCATTATTGATAATGGAAACTTGAAAGCTGTGTGCGCTTGGAAAACAGAACATTTGTTTCATATTCAACAGTTTCCTATTATGTATTGTTTATGTAGTTTAAGCATCAGTAGGCTTAGCCCATGCTTTTTGCTTTGCAAGTCTTAGCCATTGCACCTCAAGGTAAACAACATAAACAAAAGGCAATACATTCTCATAAAATGTTGCACAGTAACTATATGCTTGTGATATTATTGTTATGGTATGCTTTGACAAATAGTCAACATTCGGCTAGTTTAGAGATTATGTGAACGTAAAGGAGGATGAAAAATATTGTGAGTAGGCCTACAGTGCATTCAGAAAGTATTCAAACCCCTTGACTTTTCCCACATTGTGTTACATTACAGCCTTATTCTCAAATTGATTAAATACTGGTTTTTCCTCACAATACCCAATAATTTATTTTGCAAAAAAAATATATATATACAGTACCAGTAAACAGTTTGGACACACCTACTCATTCCAGGGTTTTTCTTTGTTTGTACTATTTTCTAAATTGTAGAATAATAGTGAAGACATCACAACTATGAAAAAACACATATGGAATCATGTAGTAACCAAAAAAGTGTTAGAAAAATCTAAAATATATGTTGATTCATTTAAGTAGCCACCCTTTGCCTTGATGACAGCTTTTCACCTTCTTGGCATTCTCTCAACCAGCTTCACCTAGAATGCTTTTCCAACAGTCTTGAATGAGTTCCCACATATGCTGAGCACTTGTTGGCTGCTTTTCCTTCACTCTGCAGTCCAACTCATCCCAAACCATCTCAATTAGTGGGACTACTTTTGACTGGTGCTGTATCTAT
Organism: Salmo salar; assembly: GCF_965601325.2. Taxonomy (NCBI): domain Eukaryota; kingdom Metazoa; phylum Chordata; class Actinopteri; order Salmoniformes; family Salmonidae; genus Salmo; species Salmo salar. The sequence goes on along the minus strand of NC_138292.1, from coordinate 49,222,939 downwards.
AAGGTCCCAGAGTTGACAATGCATGTCAGAGCAAAAACCAAGCCATGAGGTCGAAGGAATCGTTTGTAGAACTCCGAGACAGGATTGTGTTGAGGCACAGACCTGGGGAAGAGTACCAAAACATTTCTGCACCATTGAAGGTCCCCAAGAACACAGTTCTTGGGGACCTTCATTATTCTTAAATGGAAGAAGTTTAGAAACCACCGGAGCAAAGTACAGAGAAAAGGTTCACCTTCCAACAGGACAACGACCTTAAGCACACAGCCAAGACAACACAGGAGTGGCTTTGGGACAAGTTTTTGAATGTCCTTGAGTGGCCCAGCCAGAGCCTGGACTTGAACCCGATCGAACATCTCTGGAGAGACCTGAAAATAGCAGTGCAGCGACGCTCCCCATCCAACCTGACAGAGCTTAAGAGGATCTGCAGAGAATAATGGGAGAAACTCCCAAATACAGGTGTGCCAAGCTTGTAGCATGATGCCTTTTAGAAGACTCGAGGCTGTAATCACTGCCAAAGGTGCTTCAACAAAGTACTAAGTAAAGTGTAAATGTAAATGTGATATTTCAGTTTTTAATACATTTGAAAAAAACCTGTGTTTGCTTTGTCATTATGGGCTATTGTGTGTAGATTGAATAAATAAATAATAATTTTCATCAATTTTAGAATAAGGCTGTAATAAAATGTGGGAAAAGTCAAGGGGTCTCAATACTTTCCAAATGCCCTGTATGATAACCATAATCTACGTAGAACTCTGAGGCATTTGCAACTAAACAATTTGACATTTGTATATTTGACAGGTGAATATGTTTAGAAGGATGGTAGCTTATTGATGGTAAGTGAACAACTTATTTTATTGTAAATTGTAACTGACTAGTTATTTATGATGCAAGTTGATTTGTAGATTAGTTGGTCTTGACTCGAGTTTAATGTCAGCTGCAATAGAGCTTGCCAGCTTTTAGTCCTAAAAAACGGAAATGAGTTACCTCTGGTTTGTTCAGCAATTCATATGGTGGAAATGAATGGGGAAAGAATAGGGTTTTGTGTTAAATGCCCAAAATAAGGTCTTAGGTTAACACAGGCTCAGGAGATCTTATACGTTTTGTTCCATGAGATAATATCAGTCTGTTAACATGACCTTTATGAATTATGAAGCCTTTAACGTGCTTTATGTGCTTTTTTTTTATTACATTAATACTTAAAAATTCAGAAACTGACATTAGCTGATGAAGATTATTGCATAGGACTCAATGTATACGATCTCCTCAGCCTGTGTTTATAACATACCTTATTTTCTGCGTTTATCCAAAAACCCTACAAAAATGCATTTGTCCAACGAACCATGGCGGAATTAGTGCCTTCAAAAATACTCTATTGCTCTCAATGTCGAACGCGCCCAATTTCTTGGAGGATATCAGTGAGTATGGAAAGGGGTGGAGGCTCATGGAAATGCGTCACTAGTACACAGGTTGTGCCAAACTATTTTCTCTGCACTGACTGGTGGCACTCGCAACAAGGCAAGGTCTTGATAATTAATGAGTGAACCAAAAAAATCTGACCCTCTATGCAAATGAGGAGCCTTTATAGACCTTGGATGAGCTTTTGGGATAACGATTCGCTGCAAACTTGTGACTGATCAGCTTAACAACTGTGGATAAAGAGTTAAGCTTGTCTTGCATTTCAAACTTCAAGTATCTGACAGCAATCACAGCTTTATTACCTTGCTGAATGAGGAAACGGATACTGAACATTTGTAGGCTATTGGAATTTACCACGATTGACCAAACTCATCCATTCATTATTCCCCCCTGCATTTTTAAGACGCATACCTCCACCGATTGATCCGGGAGTGATACAGCAAGATTAGACTACCGCATTCATTCCAATATATTTTTACACTTTCTGTTCGGTGTAACATCGCAATGTCAAGCGATACGTCTGATCAGAGTAGGCGGTTCTGTATGCTGTCTTGGGATCAGGTGCATCGTTTGAACTCAATTCTCAGAGAAGCAATCCCGATTCACGGCCGGGGAAATTTCCCTACACTCTCTGTACAACCCCGGCAGATCGTTCAGGTAAAGCGCGTGCGCCACAACTTCCATACTGAGTATATGCTGTCTACTCTGAATCGCTTCATGTTTTGTGATGTACTGTTAGTATGCATGTGCTTTGTTGCAAATAAAATGTCCCTATGGCGTATTAAAATAGTCTATTCGCCTATATTCTATTGAGTGATGGAGCCATGTCTCTGACCGACCTGGTCTCAAAGGATGTTGTATTATTCTGTATGTCAATCCGAGATACGAATTTAGTATGATGTGTTACCTTTCGTATGGTATGTATTAATGTGTGGATGTCCAATCATTTTGTATGATACGAATTTGCAAAAAGTACAATATGTTACGAATTTGCGAAGCTTATGATATTACGAATTCTAGCTAGATGGCTAACATCAGTTAGGCTAGGGGTTAGGGTTAAGTTTAGGTTAAAGGGTTAAGGTTAGGGTTAGCAAAAATGGTAAGGGGAAGGGTTAGCTAACATGCAAAGTAGCTAAAAAGTAGTAAGTAGCTAAAGTTGCTAAAATGCTGAAGTCCGTGTTAAGATTTGCATTCGCAACCTATGGGTTGCTCGACGTTTGCGTTTATACGCCCACTATCCACCCTGACCGACCACCCAACATTAGTTTTTGCCTTATGTTACGTTTGGTTACTTATCATACCAAGTTGAGTACCTCGGATTTAAATGTACTATGTTACGTCTAGTCTGATGCATATCTCTTCACTGTAGCAATAGTCATTCTCTAGTTCAGTTCAAAGTGTGAGCTGAACTCCAACCCTGCCCCATATAGGACCTTTACTGTTGACGTCCACTCTGTTCAGTAGTGAGCCTCAGTAATAGATGTCCCATTGGTGTTAACCCAGTACTTAACAATAGCTATTGCATTAACTCTTTGCAACAATTTAGATTACTGTAACTGTATTTAGAGAAAAGTAGCCTACAGCAATGTGCTGATTCATACAGTCAGTTAACAAAACAGGTCAATTAATTTACCTTGCTGCTACAGTTTATGTTGTGTCATCAAATCTCAAATCTCTCTCATCAAATCCTTGTCATCAGTCACCATATATTAATTACCACTGATGAGTCACATTTGACTGGAAGTGTCTTGCATCATTATGGGTCTGTTTCTAATATTTGTCCAGATGGGAGTTTTGATATACTCCACTTTTCTGATATGCATATTCACAATACCTTTCCAATTGACGGTGGCAGAAGGCTCCGTCATTTTGTATCATTAGAGAACAGTGGTGGTCAGTGCCAATTAAGATAAGGGAGGACGATTTTTGTTTTCATGAGCATATTGCAGCATATTGGATGACTCTCATTCATACTCCATTCAGCCAGTTCAATGTAACAGCGATATGTTTAGGCTACTACTTGATACTCAAATTTTCTCTATACCCATCATGAGGTTGCTACAACTTAGCCTATAAATGAAAGTTTACAACGTAGGTGCACACAGGTCGAGAGACAAATTTGAGGTCACAGACACATGGACAGACAATGAAATTAAATACCGTTGCGCACACTCTTGCCTGCATCTAGCTTATATAGTGTGTAATCATTAGTCCAACAGTTGCAAACGAGAGTTTCTGTTGGAAAAATTCAGGTATGTTTATCCCCGTTTTGTTCCGTTTGCTTCCTTTTTAAGAAACCTTTTCAACAGAATCAGTGGAATGAATACACCCCTGAAACACAGTTCACTTTCATATCAGCCACTTTGTATTCCTTGTCGCATCTATGCGCTCTACTCCTCTCACCTCTTCCCTTCGCTTGTGGATTTCAATGCGCAACACATCAGCTGTATGGGATCAGGTGAAAAAACCTTTCCAAGCCAATGCGCTACACACAGCCTACATCGTTGTCACCATATTAGCTAAAGTGACATCATAGTCAGCATAGCTAATAGTCAGTCAGAAAGCAGTTACACCGACAGACCCCAGTGGCAATAAGTTAGTAATACCAAAAGCTTACCTTGACCTGGAAGAGTTCCACTGTTGTGTTGGAAAGTCATAGCCAGCTAACTAACATAGTATCACTCTGTTTGAGCAGGGTGTTTCAGTAGCCTTAACTAGCTAGCTGCATTTGCTAAGTAAGTGAAACTGAAAGTGAAAAAAAAAATCTTTCTTTATTTCTCTCTTGCTTCTCGTTCATTTTGGAAGAAATTAATTTGTTAAACTATTGTCTTTCTCTCTCTTTGAGTCAACAACTCACCACATTCTATACACTGCAGGGCTAGCTAGCTGTAGTTTATGCTTTCAGTACTAGATTCATTCTCTGATACTTGATTGGGTGGACATCATGTAGTTCATGCTGGAGGACGTCATCCGGAAGTTGTCATAATTACTGTGTAAGTCTATGGAAGGGGGTGAGAACCATGAGCCTCCTAGGTTTAGTATTGAAGTCAATGAACCCAGAGGAGGACAGAAGATGGCTGTACATGGTGCTACCCTACAGAGTGCTGTTGAGGCTACTGTAGACCTGTGTTTTAATTAATTATTTGGTGACGTGATTATATTTAGTAGAATTTTATCTAAAAAGGATCACTTTTTAAATGTTTTACCATTTACATTTTTATGAAATTTACTGAGGAGGATGGTCCTCCCCTTCCTCCTCTGAGGAGCCTCCACTGTTTAGAGATCTTGTGATCTTGATAGTTTTAGGACCCCTGAGTGGTAGTCGGACCTCTGATTTTCAAAGGTTCCCTTATTGGCAAGAGTCCCTAAAATATTCCTTAGGTCCTACACCTAGCTTATACCACAAAAGGTTAAACTAATTTACTTAAATGAATGGTATACCCACAGAACTATAATGAGATTCTCTTTCTATGGATATACCATCCAGATTCCAAGCAACTACAGACAGTTGATGCTCCCTGATATTTGGGGGGGACAAGACAGTGCCTTGTGCTGTGTCTACCAAGGTGGTGCTGCTATCTGTCCAGGTCTCTCTTGAAAAATAGATTTTATCTCAATGAGACTAACCATGTTAAATAATCTGGACTGGCCAGTACCAGTATCTCCATGCTGTAACTCTATCTCCAGCCCCCGTCTGCTGGTTTTCATTAATGTCCCCCTCTACATCAGACATGTTCTTATGCATGGGATGGATGGTGATTATGTAATTGAAAGATCATGCCAGCTGGTTTAACAATTAACATATTGATTTGACTGACAGTTATGTAGTTAGTCATGATTTAATTCATCCAGGATTTGTGGATGTTGTAGTGGATATGTTCAACCTTTCTGATAAATGCTAGATTGACTATGCAGGTGCTGTTCCATAGTTTGGAACAGCACGTTCCCCAGGATTAGTGGGAACCATATGTCATCTTCCCATCCTGACCCCATTTGCTTGCTGAAAGAAAAGTAAATGTAATGACAAACATGAATGAGGCTCTGAAGATCAGCTTGATTATGTTTTTTAAATAGTTTTAGTGTTAGGATTTTTTGGACTTTATTATGGCACCACTCATAGGAACAGATTAATTGTTACCCAAGAGTGTTTTGGCAACATACGTTGGACAACATTTCTGCTGTGAGTGTCAACATACTATTCAAAGAATGTGTTAACAGTAGTGTTTACGCCATATTGTCATCTGCAGTTGTCACTTGCCAGCCACTATAGCATCCTAATGTCAGGAGCGTTCTCTTGTGATCAGTGGCGGTATATCAAATGAGATTTTGTTTTACTACAATGTAAAAACAATTTAAACTGAGCCATGTTGGTTTAAAAAGCTGACTCTTCCAAATGAAAAATGGATTACTTGTGCTTACAGCCCAACACCGTGCAGGACGTTTGGCATTTGCCAGAGAACACCAAGATTGGCAAATTCGCCACTGGCGCCCTGTGCTCTTCACAGATGAAAGCAGGTTCACACTGAGCACATGTGACAGACGTGACAGAGTCTGGAGACGCCGTGGAGAACGTTCCAGCATATGGTCTCACAAGGGGTCTGAGGATCTCATCTCGGTACATAATGGCAGTCAGGCTACCTCTGGCGAGCACATGGAGGGCTGACCCACCGCCAAACCGGTCATGCTGGAGGGTGGCATTTCTTTGGGGGGCCGCACAGCCCTCCATGTGCTCGCCAGAGGTAGCCTGACTGCCATTATGTACCGAGATGAGATCCTCAGACCCCTTGTGAGACCATATGCTGGTGCGGTTGGCCCTGGGTTCCTCCTAATGCAAGACAATGCTAGACCTCATGTGGCTGGAGGGTGTCAGCAGTTCCTGCAAGAGGAAGGCATTGATGCTCTGGACTGGCCTGCCCGTTCCCCAGACCTGAATCCAATTGAGCACATCTGGGACATCATGTCTCGCTCCATCCACCAACGCCACGTTGCACCACAGACTGTCCAGGAGTTGGCGGATGCTTTTAGTCCAGGTCTGGGAGGAGATCCCTCAGGAGACCATCCACCACCTCATCAGGAGCATGCCCAGGCGTTGTAGGGAGGTCATACAGGCACGTGGAGGCCACACACACTACTGAGCCTCATTTTGACTTGTTTTAAGGACATTACATCAAAGTTGGATCAGCCTGTAGTGTGGTTTTCCACTTTAATTTTGAGTGTGACTCCAAATCCAGACCTCCATGGGTTGATAAATTGGATTACCATTGATTATTTTTGTGTGATTTTGTTGTCAGCACATTCAACTATGTAAAGAAAAAAGTATTTAAGAAGATTATTTCTTTCATTCAGATCTAGGATGTGTTGTTTAAGTGTTCCCTTTATTTTTTTGAGCAGTATATTTCTATCTAACTTTGTGAATAAACTCCAATAACATGTTTCAATTTAGCTAGCTTGCTATGGCATTTATCAACTCAATCAATCAATCAATCAATCACATTTATTTATAAAGCCCTTTTTACATCAGCCGATGTCAAAGTGCTCTACAGAAACGCAGCCTAAAACCCCAAACATCAAGCAATGCAGATGTAGAAGCACGGTGGCTAGGAAAAACTCCCTAGAAAGGCCGGAACCTAGGAAGAAACCTAGAGAGGAACCAGGCTCTGAGGGGTGGCCAGTCCTCTTCTGGCTGTGTCGGGTGTTGATTATAACAGAACATGGCCAAGATGTTCAAATGTTCATAGATGACCAAAAGGGTCTGATGATGATGATAATAATAAATCACAGCGGTTGTAGAGGGTGCAATGGGTCAGCACTTCAGGAGTAAATGTCAGTTGGCTACTGAAATACTCCAGATATAACAGACCCCCGACACATAAACTATTGCTTCATAAATACTGGAGGCTGAGACAGGAGGGGTCGGGAGACACTGTGGCCCTGTCCGACAATATTCCTGGACAGGGCCAAACAGGCTAGATATAACCCCACCTACTTTGCCAAAGCGCAGCCCCCACACCACTATAGGGATATCTTCAACCACCAACCTACTACCCTGAGACAAGGTCGAGTATAGCCCCCGAAGATCTCCCCCACGGCACGAACCCAAAGGGGGCACCAACCCGGACAGGAAGATCACGTCAGTGACTCAACCCACTCAAGTGACACACCACTCCTAGGGAAGGCATGCAAGAGCACCAGTGACTCAGCCCCCGTAATAGGGTTGGAGGCAGAGAATCCCAGTGGAGAGATGAGAACCGGCCAGGCAGAGACAGCAAGGGCGGTTCGTCGCTCCAGTGCCTTTCCGTTCACCTTCACACCCCTGGGCCAGACTACACTCAATCATCAATAAAGACTTAAAGGTCGAGACTGAGTCTGCGTCTCACATGGATAGGCAGACCATTCCGTAAAAATGTAGCTCTATCGGAGAAAGCCCTGCCTCCAGCTGTTTGCTTAGAAATTCTAGGGACAGTAAGGAGGCCTGCGTCTTGTGACCGTCGCGTATGTGTAGGTATGTACGGCAGGACCAAATTGGAAAGATGGGTAGGTGCAAGCCCATGTAATGCTTTGTAGGTTAGCAGTAAAACCTTGAAATTTGCCCTAGCCTTAACAGGAAGTCTGTGTAGAGAGGCTAGCACTGGAGTAAAGCTTAGGTCTAGTCAAGATTCTAGCAGCCATGTTTAGCACTAACTGAAGTTTATTTTGTGCTTTATCCGGGTGGCGGGTAGCCGGAAAGTAGAGCATTGCGGTAGTCTAATATGGAAGTGACAAAAGCATTCATTTTTCTGCATCATTTTTGGCCAGAAAGTTTCAGATTTTTGCAATGTTACGAAGATGGAAAAAAGCTGTCCTTGAAATATTCTTAATATGTTCGTCGAAAGAGAGATCGGGGTCCAGAGTAATGCTGAGGTCCTTCACAGTTTTATTTGAGATGACTGTACAACCATCAAGATTAATTGTCAGATCCAACAGAAGATCTCTTTGTTTCTTGAGACCTAGAACAAGCATCTCTGTTTTGTCCGAGTTTAAAAGTAAAACATTTGCTGCCATCCACTTCCTTATGTCTGAAACACAGGCTTCCAGGGAGGGCAATTTTGGGGCTTGTATCGCTGTGTATCGTCCGCATAGCAGTGAAAGTTAACATTATGTTTCCGAGTGACATCACCAAGAGGTTATATAATGTGGATATGTATATGTATATATAATGTGTATATGTATATGTGAAAACAATAGTGGTCCTAAAACAGAACCTTGAGGAACACCAAAATTTACAGTTGATTATCAGAAGACAAATCATCCACAGAGACAAACTGATATCTTTCCGACAGATAAGATCTAAACCATGCCAGAACTTGTCCGTGTAGACCAATTTGGGTTTCCAATCTCTCCAAAAGAATGTGGTGAATGATGGTATCAAAAGCAACACTAAGGTCTAGGAGCACGTGAACAGATGCAGATCCTTGGTCTGACGCCATTAAAAGGTCATTTACCACCTTCATGAGTGCAGTCTCGGTGCTATGATGGGGTCTAAAACCAGACTGAAGCATTTCGTATACATTGTTTGTCTTCAGGAAGGCAGTGAGTTGCTGCACAACAGCTTTTTTTTTTTTAATTGAGAGGAATGGGAGATTCGATATAGGCAGATTATTTTTTAAATATTTTCTGGGTCAAGGTTTGGCTTTTTCAAGAGGCTTTATTACTGCCACTTTAAGTGAGTTTGGGACACATCCGGTGGATAGGGAGCCGTTTATTATATTCAACATAGGAGGGCCAAGCACAGGAAGCAGCTCTTTCAGTAGTTTAGTTGGAATAGTGTCCAGTATGCAGCTTGAAGGTTTAGAGGCCAAGACTATTTTCAAGAATGTGTCGAGATATACAGTGGGGGAAAAAGTATTTGATCCCCTGCTGATTTTGTACGTTTGCCCACTTACAAAGAAATGATCAGTCTATAATTTTAATAGTAGGTTTATTTGAACAGTGAGAGACAGAATAACAACAAAAAATCCAGAAAAACGCATGTCAAAAATGTTATAAACTGATTTGCATTTTAATGAGGGAAATAAGTATTTGACCCCTCTGCAAAACATGACTTAGTTCTTGGTGGCAAAACCCTTGATGGCAATCACAGAGGTCAGATGTTTCTTCTAGTTGCCCACCAGGTTTGCACACATCTCAGGAGGGATTTTGTCCCACTCCTCTTTGCAGATCTTCTCCAAGTCATTAAGGCTTCGAGGCTGACGTTTGGCAACTCAAACCTTCAGCTCCCTCCACAGATTTTCTATGGGATTAAGGTCTGGAGACTGGCTAGGCCACTCCAGGACCTTAATGTGCTTCTTCTTGAGCCACTCCTTTGTTGCCTTGGCCGTGTGTTTTGGGTCATTGTCATGCTGGAATACCCATCCACGACCCATTTTCAATGCCCTGGCTGAGGGAAGGAGGTTCTCACCCAAGATTTGACAGTACATGGCCCCATACATCATCCCTTTGATGCGGTGAAGTTGTCCTGTCCCCTTAGCAGAAAAACACCCCCAAAGCATAATGTTTCCACCTCCATGTTTGACGGTGGAGATGGTGTTCTTGGGGTCATAGGCAGCATTCCTCCTCCTCCAAACACGGCGAGTTGAGTTGATGTCAAAGAGCTCCATTTTGGTCTCATCTGACCACAACACTTTCACCAGTTGTCCTCTGAGTCATTCAGATGTTCATTGGCAAACTTCAGACGAGCATGTATATGTATTCTTGAGCAGGGGGACCTTGCGGGCGCTGCAGGATTTCAGTCCTTCACGGTGTAGTGTGTTACCAATTGTTTTCTTGCTGACTATGGTCCCAGCTCCCTTGAGATCATTGACAAGATCCTCCCGTGTAGTTCTGGGCTAATTCCTCACTGTTCTCATGATCATTGCAACTCCATGATGTGAGATCTTGCTTGGAGCCCCAGGCCGAGGGATATTGACAGTTCTTTTGTGTTTCTTCCATTTGCGAATAATCGCACCAAATGTTGTCACCTTCTCACCAAGCTGCTTGGCGATGGTATTGTAGCCCATACCAGCCTTGCGTAGGTCTACAATCTTGTCCCTGACATCCTCGGAGAGCTCTTTGGTCTTGGCCATGGTGGAGAGTTTGGAATCTGATTGATTGATTGCTTCTGTGGACAGGTGTCTTTTTTACAGGTAACAAGCTGCGGTTAGGAGCAGTCCCTTTAAGAGTGTGCTCCTAATCTCAGCTCGTTACCTGTATAAAAGACACCTGGGAGCCAGAAATCTTTCTGATTGAGAGGGGGTCAAATACTTATTTCCCTCATTTAAAATGCATATCAATTTATAACATTTCTGACATGCGTTTTTCTGGATATTTTTGTTGTTATTCTGTCTCTCACTGTTCAAATAAACCTACCATTAAAATTCTAGACTGATCATTTCTTTGTCAGTGGGCAAACATACAAAATCAGCAGGGGATCAAATACCTTTTTCCCCCACTGTAGTATTAAAAAACTTGAGTGTCTCCCTTCATCCTAGGTCCTGGCTGTGTTGTGCAGACTCCGGACAACTGAGCTTTGGAGAAATACCCAGATTTAAAGAGGAGTCCGTAATTTGATTTCTAATGATCATGATCTTTTCTTCAAAGAATTTCATGAATTTATCACTGCTTAAGTGAAAGCTTGGGGAATGCTGCTTTTTAGTTAGCTTTGCGACAGTATCAAAAATACATTTTGGATTGTTCTTATTCTCCTCAATTAAGTTGGAAAAGTAGAATGATCAAGCAGCAATGAGGGCTCTTAGTACCTTGCAGTATCGGTCTTTCCAATGTAGTCACAAGACTTCCAGTTTGGTGTAGCGCCATTTCCGTTCCATTTTTCTGGAAGCTTGCTTCAGGGCTTGGGTATTCTCTGTATACCAGGGAGCTAGTTTCTTATGACAAATGTTTTTTTGTTTTAAGGGGTGCAACTGCATCTAGGGTATTACTCAAGGTTAAATTTAGTTCCTCAGTTAGGTGGTTAACAGATTTTTGTACTCCGATGTCATTGGGTAGGTGGAGGGAGTCTGGCAGGGCATCTAAGAATCTTTGGGTTGTCTGAGAATTTATAGCACAGATTTTGATGATCCTTGGTTGGGGTCTGAGCAGATTATTTGTAGCGATTGCAAACGTAATAAAATGGTGGTCCGATAGTCCAGGATTATGAGGAAAAACATTAAGATCCACAATATTTATTCCACGGGACAAAACTAGGTCCAGAGTATGACTGTGGCAGTGAGTAGGTCCAGAGACATGTTGGACAAAGCCCACTGAGTCGATGATGGCTCCGAAAGCCTTTTGGAGTGGGTCTGTGGACTTTTCCATGTGATATTAAAGTCACCAAAAATTTGAATATGCCATGACTACAAGGTCCGATAGGAAATTAGGGAACTCAGTGAGGAACGCTGTATACGGCCCAGTAGGCCTGTAAACAGTAGCTATAAAAAGTGATTGAGTAGGGCTGCATAGATTTCATGACTAGAAGCTCAAAACATGAAAACGCAGTAAAATAAATTATTTGTTAATTGAAATTTGCTATCGTAAATGTTAGCAACACCTCCGCCTTTGCGGGATGCGCGGGGGATATGGTCACTAGTGTAACCAGGAGGAGAGGCCTCATTTAACACAATAAATTCATCAGGCTTAATCCATGTTTCAGTCAGGCCAATCATATCAAGATTATGATCAGTGATCAGTTAATTGACTATAACTGCCTTGGAAGTGAGGGATCTAACATTAAGTAGCCCTATTTTGAGATGTGAGATTTCACAATCTCTTTCAATTATGACAGAAATGGAGGTCTTTATTCCAGTGAGATTGCTAAGGCGAACACCGCCATGTTTAGTTTTGCCTATCCTAAATCGAGGCACAGACACAGTCTCAATGGGGATAGCTGAGCTGACTACACTGACTATGCTAGTGGCAGACTCCACTAAGCTGGCAGGGTGGCTAACAAACTGCTCCCAAGGATGAACCAGACTTGTAGAGGTCTACAATTATTTTTCTGAGGTTTTGGCTGATGTCTGTTGATTTTCCCATGATGTGAAGCAAAGAGGCACTGAGTTTGAAGGTAGGCCTTGAAATACATCCACAGGTACACCTCCAATTGACTCAAATTATGTAATTAGCCTATCAGAAGCTTCTAATGCCATGACATCATTTTCTGGAACTTTCCAAGCTGTTTAAACGCACAGTCAACTTAGTGTATGTAAACTTCTGACCCACTGGAATTGTGATACAGTGAATTATAAATGAAATAATCTGTCTGTAAACAATTGTTGGAAAAATGACTTGTCATGCACAAAGTAGATGTCCTAACCGACTTGCCAAAACTATAGTTTGATAACAAGAAATTTGTGGAGTGGTTGAAAAACGAGTTTTAATGACTCCAACCTAAGTGTATGTAAACTTCCGACTTCAACTATAGGTGTCTGGCTAGACTGTAAACTCTCCTTCCAGACTCCTATTAAGCATCTCCAATCCAAAATTAAATCTAGAATTGGCTTCCTATTTCGCAACAAAACCTCCTTCACTTGTGCTGCCAAACATACCCTCGTAAAACTGACTATCCTACTGATTCTTGACTTCGGCGATGTCATTTACAAAATAGCCTCCAACACTCTACTCAGAAAATTGGATGCAGTCTATCACAGTGACATCCATTTGTCACCAAACCCCATATATTACCCACCACTGCGACCTGTATGCTCTCGTTGACTGGTCCTCGCTACATATTTGTCGCCAAACCCACTGGCTCCAGGTCATCTATAAGTCTTTGCTAGGTAAAGCTCCGCCTTATCTCAGCTCACTGGTCACCATAGCAACACCCACCCGTAGCACGCACTCCAACAGGTATATTTCACTGGTCATCTCCAAAGCCAACACCTGCTTTTGCTGCCTTTCCTTCCAGTTCTCTGCTGCCAATGACTGGAATGAATTGCAAAAATCACTAAAGCTGGAGACTTATATCTCCCTCACTAACTTTAAGCATCAGCTGTCAGAGCAGCTAATCGATCGCTGCAGCTGTACACAGCCTATCTATAAATAGCCCATCCAACCAACTACCTATCTCGTCCCATATTTGTTTTTGTTTTTCTGCTCTTTTGCACACCAGTATTTATACTTGCACATCCTCATCTGCACATCTATCACTCCAGTGTTAATTGCTAAATTGTAATTACTTCGCCACTATGGCCTATTTATTGCCTTACCTCCTTACTTCATTTGCACACACTGTATACAGAATTTTCTATTGTGTTCTTGACTGTACATTTGTTTATCCCATGTGTAACTATGTGTTGTTGTTTTTGTTGCACTGCTTTGCTTTATCTTGGCCAGGTCGCAGTTGTAAATGAGAACTTGTTCTAAACTGGCCTATCTGGTTAATCGGGATAGCCCCCTTTTTTAAACATTTTCGCCTAAAATTACTTACCCAAATCTAACTGCCTGTAGCTCAGTCCCTGAAGCAAGGATATGCATATTCTTGGTACCATTTGAAAGGAAACACTTTGAAGTTTGTGGAAATGTGAATTGAATGTAGGAGAATATAACACAATAGATCTGGTAGAACAAAATAAAAATAAAAAAACGTTTTTTTCCTAGCACCATCTTTGAAACGCAACAGAAAGGTCGCAAATCTAGCCATCACTCTGGTTGTAATTCCGATGGTGTCCACAAGTGGGCAGCAGTGTATGTGCAAAGTTTCAGACTGATAACCTGAAGTATGAGAAAGCTACTTGACATTTAGTGTGAAGTCACCCAGGTACATTTGGGCTAATCGTGAAGGACACATTTCCATTACATTTTTCTGCAAGAATATCATCAAATCTGTATACTTGGACTTTGATTTAGCTTTTCCAGTATTATTCTTACAGTATATTGTAAGTTCAACATTAGCAAAACACCCAGTTTTCAAAACTTCATAACTCTCCACATTCTTGCAATTTTTGTCTAAAAGGAAATGTAGCGTACCATTTTAACAATGGTACGCTACATGATTTACATTTGTACCGCTGACGGAACGCCTATCCCTAAGATGTAATAAAGGTGAAATATGATTTTTTTTAAAATAAAAATTAGCTGCTGTCAATTTTGTTTTGAATGGTAATTTGTTTAACAATGGTACGTTACTTCGTAGACATGACTTCTCCTCTTCAAGCCACTTCCTTAGATTTGATTGATGGAACAATCCAGCCAATGGTTGCAGCAATACTGCAAATCTTTTTATACAAACGTACAAAACTTTCTATAGCTTGTGAATCTCTTGGTAACGTGACAAGTGTGTGCAGATAAATCTGCAAGTGTGTTTTTGATTCACAGCAGAATATTAGTAGTCGTAAATGGACTTGTAATAATTCTGCAAATCTTATTGAATGTATTCAAATGTCATGTTTCAAGTTTGTGACTAGGGATGCACCGATATGACATTTTTGGCTGATACCGATATCCTCCTTGCCAAAAAACCCAATACCGATATTTTTACATTTTAGTGGCCTTTTAAGCATTTTAGTACAGTTTGTGGTTACCATGTGTTATTTCATAGATTTGATGTCTTCACTATTATTTTACAATGTAGAAAATAGTAAAAAATTAACAAAAACCCTGGAATGAGTAGGTGTCCAAACTTTTGACTGGTACTGTATGTACATTTGCTTTCTGTATTACATTTTCAATAAATGGGTGAGAAAAATATTATATTAATCCATTTGAATTCAAGCTGTAACCCAACAAAATCTAGGGGTATGAAGTCAAGGGGTATGAAAACTTTCTGAAGCCACTAAGTGTTGAGTCAATCTGACACTGCTACTTTGTTGCAGAATTAGCACAGAAAGCAATATAAGGCTACTGATCAAAAAGTTACTAATAATTTAGTAGCATTTGGCATCAAGGCACACCATTCAATTAGCTTTAATTATATACATACCAATCATGAAGCCCATGTCTGTCTTTGCTGTAGTGCCATTATGTATGTATATGCACTTAGAGGTGTACTGTTGAATGAAACTGCAGGCCATTGTCTGTCTGCAGCCTAACCCATTATGTATAAATAGAGGCAGCTTATGATCTGATGGGCATGATGAGAGTGTTAATTACTGTCAGACTGACACTAATCTGTCAGGACGGGGAGATTTGAAGGCTGCTTTGGGAGGAGGTAGGGGGGTAAGAGCTGGAGAGGTGTTTTGCTAAAATGTGATGCAAGTACTTGAGATATAATATGTGTAGGATCTGTACAATAGGTTAGCCCAGTTTCCAGTTGTATTTAAGATTGTTTGCTCTTTGATATTTTAAATGTTTTAAATGTTTTATTTCACCTATATTTAACCAGGTAGGCCAGTTGAGAACAATTTCTCATTTACAACTGCGACCTGGCCAAGATAAAGCAAAGCAGTGCGACACAAACAACAACACAAAGTTACACATGGAATAAACAAACATACAGTCAAAAACACAATAGAAAGAAAAGTCTGTATACAGTGTGTGTGTAAATGGCGTGAGGAGGTAAGGCAATAAATAGGTCATAGTAGTGAAGTAATTACAATTTACAAAATTAACACTGTAGTGATAGATGTGCAGATGATGATGTGCAATTAGAAATACTGGTGAGCAAAAAAGTAAAGAAGAAAATTGGGGATGCGGTAGGTAGATTGGATGGGCTATTTACAGATGGGCTGTGTACATATCGGTTTGTGGGCTTTGTTATAAACATTAGCTAAAATGATTAATTCTTAAATTAAAAGTTTCTCTGCATTTCATTGCACAAATATACTGCATATTGTTACATGCAAAATAAGTTTAAAAAATTGATGGTAGAACATGGTAGGCTGTAGTTAGTGAAATGTAGACTACACATTTCCTAGCATCTATCTTACATATCTGCCTGTACTAAAGCTGTGCTAAAGCCTTATTGAGTGTGTTGAGGTTTCTGACTGAAAGCTGTGATCACTTTCAAATGCAAATTAAACCGATTCTTAACCAAAAGAGCTCTTTTGGATTTTAAGAGTAAATGACATGTTTCCTTTATATGCGCAAACTGTGCATTTGAATGGTGCCAACCCACCAAGTGGATAGAGTTTTAACAACTTTACTACTAACCCCTCAAGCTTTAGTGTGCTGTTATAGTGCCCCATCTTTGTCTTTCCTGAGGGCTTCTAGACACACTTTCTCAGTGTGACTGCCAGTGTCTGTTAGCGTGCCATTCCTAGCACTACCTAACTATGTAGCACAGACCCAGTGATGTCAGACGTGGGACATCCTCTTTCACAGATGATTGTGGTGGCCTCTTTGCTGAACTGGTCCTGCAGATCACCGGGTCTCTGAAAGTGAAACCTTTGACCCAACGGTTGTAGGGATTGGAGCAAGATTTTCTCATTGTCTGCTCCACTAGGGCCTATGCTAAGGCAAGCGCTTACTACTGGTGTGAATCGCAGTGCAGGGGTAGAAATCCTATAGCACTAACTGCTGCTGCCTGGGTTGTGTTCATTAAATCATGCAACAGAAAGCGTTTAAAAATGTTTTGCAATGGAAACCGAAAATGAGATTTTCTTATTTAATTTTGTGCCTACTGAACATGGCCTTGGTGAAACAGGCATGACCCAGCCAGTGAGTCAGATCCTCAGTGAGTAGTCCTAACTCTTCTGCTATCCTTCTGGGCCTGTTAGGTTCCATTCAAACTGATGTGAAATGTACTTTCGTGAGCAGTGTATTGATCTCTGCCTAGTGCTTACACAGCCTATTGACTTTTCCAGAGGCCCATGTTGGAACTTATTGAGAAATGTCTCAAGCTGTTTACTTGAGTCTTTGCAGGTTCGTGTGTGTGTGTGTGTGTGTGTGTGTGTGTGTGTTCTTTGGTTGAATAATGTTGGCAAGGAGGAGGCAGGTTGTCTGGCACCAAAGTCAGCACATGTTCCACAAGGGAAAGGCATGTCTGTCCTGTATGGGCAAGGAGTGCCTTTGGACATAACCAATTACATTTATATTACTTCAGAAATGTATTTTTCTTAATTAAACATAACAATGAAAAGTGTTTGAGCGTATGTCTAATGCATACTCTCTCTCTTCTTTACCCAGGTGGTGCGGGCGCGGCTGGAGGAGAGGGGCGTGTCAGTACGAGACGTGCGGCTGAACGGCTCTGCAGCCAGCCATGTGCTCTACCAGGACACTGGCATGGGCTACAAGGACCTGGACCTGATCTTCGGTGTGTCTCTGAAGGACGACCAGGCTTTCCGGCTGGTCAAGGACGTGGTAATGGACTGCCTATTGGACTTTCTACCAGCGGGGGTCAGTAAGGAGCGCATCTCGCCGCTGACCCTCAAAGAGGCCTACGTGCAGAAGCTGGTGAAAGTATGCAACGACACAGACCGCTGGAGCCTCATCTCGCTGTCCAACAACACAGGCAAGAATGTGGAGCTCAAGTTCGTGGACTCTCTCAGGCGGCAGTTTGAATTCAGCGTGGACTCCTTCCAGATTGGCTTGGACTCGCTGCTGCTGTTTGACCACTGCTCAGAGACGGCCATGTCCGAGAGCTTCCACCCCACCGTGATTGGGGAGAGTGTGTATGGGGACTTTGAGGGGGCCATGGGCCATCTGTGTCAGCGGATTATTGCCACACGCAGCCCCGAGGAGATCCGAGGCGGGGGGCTACTTAAGTACTGCCACTTGCTGGCGCAGGGGTTCAGGCCCATCTGCGAAACAGAGATGAAGGCTCTGCAGCGCTACATGTGCTCGCGCTTCTTCATCGACTTCTCTGACATCTGCGAGCAGCAGCGTAAGCTGGAGGCCTACCTGCAGAACCACTTTGCCGGCATGGAGCACAAGCGCTACGAGTGCCTGATGACTCTGCACCAGGTGGTGAATGAAAGCACTGTGTGTCTGATGGGCCATGAGCGGCGCCAGACGCTCAGCCTCATCTCCATGTTGGCGCTGCAGGTGCTGGCTGAGCAGAACGCCATCCCCACGGTGACCAACGTCACCTGCTTCTACCAGCCCGCACCCTACGTACGTGACATCAACTTCAGCAATTACTACATAGCACATGTGCAGCCACAGCCACCGCTAGTTCACTACAGTAACTCTCACCATACTTGGCTGCACTGTAACTGAGCTAACAAGCATGTGCAGGGCAGAGGTGGATGTGGCATCCACAATGTTTCTCTCCATTGGTTTGGAGTGAGGAGGAGGGCTCGGCGGAATGGCAGCATTGCTCTTTGTCTTTCTAAATAAATAAACTAAGCAAATGGAAATGTGACTTGACTGAAACAATCCTTTACTGCTGTATGATTTTAGCCAATCTTCTCTCAACAATTTTTTTTCTCCTCTCACAACATTTGTTAAGCTGATGGTCCTTTTCACATGTAGCAAGAATGTTGGAGTAGTTCTTTAAGTGAGAAAGAAATCTTAGATTTTTTTAATAAGAAAAAACATTTATTTTGGAGGAAACAAACTATGAAGCTTTATTTTCAGACTGCTGCTTCAGTTGACTTATTTTTTAAACAACAGTTACAGGACCAAAGATGTATTTTGTTCAGAACAGAAGGGATTATTGTGATTCCAAGTGCCTAAAATGATCTGAGCAATTTACAAAAACGCCTCTGTAAAGTGAGAGCTGTAGGTTTTTTTTGTTTAGGTTTGTGTTGCCTAGATTACTCCAAATCTCTTTTCATGGACAGAGACATTCATCTTCATGCGATTTTAAATAAATAAAATTGAAAAAATCCCTATCCTCATGTTTTTTAAATTCTGAAATATGTGTATTATAAGCATAGCCTGTGTAAATGGGAAAGAAAGGCCTTGATACTGTTGGGTTCTGAAAATATGAAATATACTTATTCATTGAGGGAGTGCTGAGGTTTAGAGAGTCTACACCAGAAGTGAATGGTTATAGGAAGGTATATAGTGTGTGCAATTAAGCTTGGAATGTGTTGAGTTAAGGGATGCGATTTACATGTGGCAGGCATTGATAAGGGAAGAGAGCCATGGATTAGTGATGGAGGGGGGTTGAGGTCAGGTCACATTAAGGGAGAAATACAAGTTTATGGCCCGTATCACTAGTGCCCTGCCTAGCAATAAAGAACGATGCTTGTACAGATGTGTAAGAGGGGACTCAGCCTATGAGGAATGGTTAAATATCAGTGCTTGTGTGAAAAATGTTTTTGTCTAATGCAGCTGTATTGATCCTCTGGGAAGAATAAACTTGGTTAAGCTTTCATAGTGTCTGTTGAGTTTTTTACTCTGAGAATTAGAACCTAACAATACCAAAATAGCTCAATGGCCTTGAAATGAATTAGATCAACCTCCTAGTTTATGGATCCTGTCATCTGTTGTACATGCATCTTTAACTACCCATAAAGTGATAGGATTTCTACACCATAGAAACTGTGGGGACTGTAAGTTGCTCTAGATAACAACAAAAATTCAGCTTACATATACATGTCCACCCTTTTTAGAGGGTAATGTAGCTTTGATTATCTTGATGACATACTGACAACTAAGACAACCCAGACCAGTTCCAGGAATTAGCCTGTGGAAAAGCATAGTGTCTGTTGAGTGAGTGCCACTTCTTAGACTGGGCTTGTAAGATGCATTACAATCTGAGGACATGAACCATAAGGAGGCCTTTCTGAAGCACAATGGCCTCTCTCTGGTGTGACACTAAAGCTTTGACAAAGGCTGGTTTGTTCTCCCACCCATGTTGCCAGTGGAAACTGAATCCTATTTGCTTGAATAATGCCATATCCATGTAATTTTGCTTGTGTATATATCAGCATATGGTTGCGTCACTCTGGTTGAGTGGCCAGCGTGGATCAATACATGGTAAAATGTGGCGGAGGGAGTGGATGCCCATCTGGAATTGCCATTTCTTTTCACTTGCTTGATTGATACTAGGGAGCATACATTAATGGTAACATTAAACACTTACCGAACACTACAAAGTGCAATAAATAAACTAAGCAAAATAAACTAAGCCTGAAGATTGAAATGGGACATGACACTTTCTAGCGGCCCAAACTAATGCACAGTACACTGTGGCCTGAGCCAGTTATCACTTTGTTTTCTATTCTCTAGCTTAAGTTATCCAAATGCAGACATTCCTGAGAAGATGTATTCAGTTTAGCATGCATACACACATAATGGTACTGAAAATGTCAGTGTATGGAATGTGATGTAGCTTGCTATGTCACTGCCATTTTATTTTCTCTCCAACAAATCCAAAAACAACACATTGAGCTACAGTATACATGGTTTATATTGGTCTTAATGTGAACTAGTCTGCTTATAAAGTGGCAAGAAAAAGTATGTGAACCCTTTGGAATTATCTGGATTTCTGCATAAATTGGTCATACAATTAGATCTGATCTTCATCTAAGTCACAACAGACAGTCTGCTTAAACTAAAAAC
Organism: Salmo salar; assembly: GCF_965601325.2. Lineage (NCBI taxonomy): Eukaryota > Metazoa > Chordata > Actinopteri > Salmoniformes > Salmonidae > Salmo > Salmo salar. The sequence goes on along the minus strand of NC_138292.1, from coordinate 49,202,125 downwards.
ACCCAAATTATTGAATTTTTCTTGTCTTTATTGAATACATAATTTAAACATTCACTGTGTAGGTTGGAAAATGTATGTGAACCCCTAGGCTATTGACTTCTCCAAAAGCTAATTGGAGTCAGGAGTCCGCTAACCTGGAGTACAATCATTGAGACGAGATTGGAGATGTTGGTTAGAGCTGCCCTGCCCTATAAAAAACAATCACAAAATTTGAGTTTGCTATTCACAAGAAACATTGCCTGATGTGAACCATGCCTTGAACAAAAGAGATCTCAGAAGACCCAAGATGAAGAATTGTTGACTTGCATAAAGCTGGAAAGGGTTACAAAAGTATCTCTAAAAGCCATGATGCTCATCAGTTCACGGTAAGACAAATTGTCTATAAATGGAGAAAGTTCAGCACTGTTGCTACTTACAGAAATCTCTGTATCATGCTAGCATCTCTGACGAGTCTACAATACGTAAAACACTAAACAAGAATGGTGTTCATGGGAGGATCTGGATGTTCCACAGTGCTACTGGCAAAATATTCTGTGGACAGATGAAACTAAAGTTGAGTTGTTTGGAAGGAACACACAACACTACAGTGGCTTGTGAAAGTATTCACCCCCCTTGGCATTTTTCCTATTTTGTTGCCTTATAACCTGGAATTAAAATAGATTTTTGGGGGGTTTGTATCATTTGATTTACAAAACATGCGTACCACTTTGAAGATTCAAAATATTTTTTATTGTGAAACAAACAAGAAATAAGACAAAAAAACAGAACTATTCACCCCCCCAAAGTCAATACTTTGTAGAGCCACCTTTTGCAGCAATTACAGCTGCAAGTCTCTTGGGATATGTCTCTATTTGTATTTATTATGGATCCCTATTAGCTGCTGCCAAAGCAGCAGCTACTCTTCCTGGGGTCCAGCAAAATGAAGGCAGTTTATACAATTTTAAAACATTACAATACATTCACAGATTTCACAACACACTGTGTGCCCTCAGGCCCCTACTACCACATATCTACAGTATTAAATCCATGTGTATGTATAGTGCGTACGTTTTGTGTGTGTGTGTGTGTGTGTGTGTGTGTGTGTGTGTGTGTGTGTGTGTGTGTGTGTGTGTGTGTGTGTGTGTGTGTGTGTGTGTGTGTGTGTGTGTGTGTGTGTGTGTGTGTGTGTGTGTGTGTGTGTGTGTGTGTGTGTGTGTGTATATGCATGTGTCTGTGCCAATGTTTGTGTTGCTTCACAGTCCCCGCTGTTCCATAAGGTGTTTTTCTTTATCTGTTTATCTGCCACTCCTGTGGCGGGCCGGGCGCAGTACACACTGACATGGTCGCCAGGTGTACTGTGTTTCCTCCAACACATTAGTGCGGCTGGCTTCCGGGTTAAGTGGGCATTGTGTCAAGAAGCAGTGTGGCTTGGTTGGGTTGTGTTTCGGAGGACATACGGCTCTCGACCTTCGCCTCTCACGAGTCCGTACAGGAGTTGCAGCGATGAGACAAGACTAACTACCAATTGGATACCACGAAATTTGGGAGAAAAAGGGGTACATTTAAAAAAAATATATATATATATATAATTGAGAAAAAATAATAATATTCCATGACACTTGTCAACTGTGGGACCTTATATAGACAGGTGTGTGCCTTACCTAATCATGTCCAATCAACTGAATTTACCACAGGTGCGCTCCAATCAAGTTGTGGAAACGAGGATGATCAATGGAAACAGGATGCACCTGAGCTCAATTCCAAGTCTCATAGCAAAGGGTCTGAATACTTGTGATAAATGTGATATTCAGTTAAAAACAAAATGTATATACATTTGCAAACATTTCTAAAAACTTGCTTTTGCTATGTCATTATGTTGTTTTGTGTGTAGATTGATGAGGGAAAAAAACTGTTCAATACATTTTAGAATAAGACTGTAACATAACAAAATGTGGAGAAAGTCAAGGGGTCTGAATACTTTCCGAATGCCCTGTATGTGTGTGCTGTGTGGAGAAGAGATAACAAGGCAGAGACATGCTAATGACAGACTTGCTTTTTAATGGCCTCCGCAACACACTTCCACAATTTATTATGGTCTGTAGCTAAGAAGGGTTGGTCCTGGTCGGTCCCTGGATGGGAGACCAGATGCTGCTGGAAGTGGTTTTGGAGGGCCAGTAGGAGGCACTCTTTCCCCTGATCGCAAAGGGTCAATTAAACCACAATTTACTTCAAATAAAAGGTCCTGCAGAGATAAAATGTTGATTAAAAGCATCACTTATCTCATTTTTCTCAGTAAATATGCTAGACTCTGACATAACGTGCTTAGGCAAGGGAGGGAGATTAATTTCAACATTTTCAGTGCATAAACTGTTTTCCAAAATTTAGACAGATCACCAACAGAGTCTGAGATAGAACATAGAAAGTAGCATGATTTAGCTTTCTTAATTGAGGAAGTACATCTATTTCTCAATTGCCTGAAAAGTTGCCAATCAGCTACAGCGTCAGTTTTTCTAGCCCAGTCCTGATTCCTCGTCATAACAAGATCTGAAAGTTCTATGGAGAACCAAGGATTTGTTATATTTTTTTACTCTAAGACTTGTTTGTCTGCAAGAGCAATAAAAATAGATGAGAACAATTCTATAGCTAATTCAGGGTCAGGCACACAGTTAGCAATTAGCAATCGGGAGGCTGGTGTCTATGGGATCAATATCATGCCAAATGTATTGTGAATACACAGCATGCATTTTGTATTCGTGTATCATGATCTGTACTAATAAGTACTAATCCACAAATGTAAATCACCAATCCACAAATGTAAATCATAAAATGACTGCCATAAATATTTGCACATAGGAGAGATACGCGTAAACATGCAACTCCATATTTTGAGGCGCTTAGGTCACCTGACTTTTGGCAGGGATTTCACCACAAGTAAAAGACAAAAAGTTCTCAGGCGTAGAAAGCGATTTGTAGTCGTAGAAAAAAGTGTGTACTCGTAGAAAGCAATTTCTATAAATCGCTGGCAGCCTCTCCTTCGGCCATATTGATGCCTGCCTTTCAAGGCTGCAGAAATTCTAGTATGGTAACCATATTATCAAATCAAATCAAACTTTATTTGCCACATGCGCCGAATACAACAAGTGTAGACTTTACCGTGAAATGCTTACTTACAAGCCCTTAACCAACAGTGCAGTTCAAGAAGAAGAAAATATTTACCAAGTAGGCTAAAATAAAAAGTTATAATAAAAATGAACACAATAAAATAACAAGGCAGGGGGCACCGGTACCGAGTCAGTGTGCAGGGGTACAGGCAGTATGGTAACCATAATGTTAACCATATGTTTAAACATAGTATGTCCAACGTAAATAATCGAAACCCTAGCCCTAGATTACTCTATATTTGCAACACCATTGCGGTGTACACTGTTCATCGCTCAAATAGTTGAATTAGCTGGCCCGTGTGAGAACTTTTTTTTCTACTGCTACAAATCGCTTTCTTTTTGTCAAATCCCTGCCAAAAGTCAGGTGACCTAAGCGCTTCCAAATATGGAGTTGCAGATTTGCCATGGCTACAGTCCAAACACTTAAAAGACACACCCTATCCATTCAGCCCTCAAATTAAGTGAACACTTCTGATGACGTATCATGACGTCTGACGAGTATACACTTGCAGGGCTTGGGGCGAGGAAGGAATGATTTTTAAATGGACCGCCCTTGCCCGGAAATTCGTCACTGTGTTCGGCAGCTTGTGGGTGCTTTATATGCGCTACAGTCAATTAGGATTGCATGTCATCTTACATTACATATATAATTATTAATATACACCTACTGTATGATAGCTAGCAAATTAATTAGCTAAATAACGTTAGCCTGCCTAGCTGGAACTTGAAAATGTTCTTTTTCTACAATTTCCAAAAGCTAACCAAACAAAAACGTCATTACTTTTATGAGACGTGTTTGCGCTGTCATGTGCATTAGTAGCACAATTTCTAACTTATTTACATTTGTTTTTACTTACACTTGTATGTTGACTCCATATTGACCTTGAGGTTTTAATTTTTGGCTGACTTTTCTTAGTGGATGTACAGTGGTTGCGAATTGAATTATGGGGAGTATCAGGCCCGAAGTGAACATAATTGTACACTCACAAACTCGACTAAAAATGAGGGCTGAGGGGCTTAATGTTGCAAACTTGCATGGCTAATAATTTGGACTGGCCACCAAGATGGTGACGGGGATTCCCCATAGGACATAAAGAGTTTGAACCGCAGCTCTAATTTGTCATGTTTGCGCATATCTCTCCTATGTGCAAATCTTTATGGCAGTCATTTTACTTAAGGCCCTCAGAAATGACCAGCATATTTACAGTTATAAAACAATTCCAATGCAATATATCAATTTACAAATACAAATCAAAAAGTGTTTGTTTGTTGATATTGTATTGCATTTGTGGAAAGGTATTTACATTTGTGGAAAGGTATTCACAATTGTGGATTGGTATTTATTTGTATTTATCATGATACACGAGTATAACATGCAGCATGCATGTGTTAACAATACATTTGGCATAATATTGATCGCACGCCTTGCGGCAGCTTTTTTGCCCATCGCCTCATTCACGATATTGGCAGCCGTGCTCCTGCAGTTCACATGCAGTTTTCCTCACACAGGCCACCCGCGCCTCTCCAGACTGGTGACTCTACAGCTACCAGTTCAGAGTCTTGCCTACTCCCTTTCACCACTTTAAAAAATATATATTTAAGATACATTGGATGCCATGTCCATTTGAAAAATGGTTTGTGATTTCCAATAAGTATTTCCAACACTGTAAATGATTATGTGTGCAAAATATATCAGATAATGAGGGCCAGTCCTGGTTCACTGGATCAACAGGCAACAAAAAATTAATCCAATCAAATCAAAATCAAAAAGCTTCATACACAGTAAAATTGCAACAAAAGTGACATAGTAATCAAAGTGACATAGTAAAGGAATCAAATAAGTGACGTTGTATACTAAAAATAAAAAATTGTACTAAACAAAATCAAGTACAAGAGAAACAAGCAGATCAAAGAAAATAAGATTAAACAAAAATAGTCTATGGGCATGTAATATGGACATTGTTTGCTCAAGTGCAGTATAACTAAAGTGCATTAGCAGCATATAACTATAATGCAAGTACTGTAAATCTACATAGTGCAGTTAGGTGACAGAGTGCATTCGGAAAGTATTCAGACCCATTCACTTTTCCACATTTTGTTACGTTACAGCTTTATTCTAAAATTGATACAATTATGATTATCATCAATCTACACACAATACCCCATAATGACAAAGCGAAAACAGTTTTTTGGATTTTTGCAAATTTATAAAATATAAAACAGATACCTAATTTACATAAGTATTCAGACCCTATGACACTCAAAATTGAGCTCAGGTATATCCTGTTACTATTGATCATCCTTGAGATGGTTCTACAACCTGATTGGAGTCCACCTGTGGTAAATTCAATTGATTGGGCATGATTTGGAAATGCACACACCTGTCTATTTAAGGTCCCACAGTTGACAGTGCATGTCAAAGCAAAACCAAGCTATGAGGTCGAAGGAATTGTCTGTAGAGTTCCGAGACAAGATTGTGTTGAAGCACAGATCTAGGGAAGGGTACCAAAAAATGTCTGCAGCATTGAAGGTCCCCAAGAACACAGTGGCCTTCATCATTATTACAGTAAATGGAAGAAGTCTGGAACCACCAAGATTCTTCCTAGAGCTGGCCGCTAGGCCAAACTGATCAATCGGAGGAGAAGGGCCTTGGTTTAATCAGACCAGAGAATCTTGTTTCTCGTGATATGAGTGTCCTTTAGGTGCCTTTTGGCAAACTCCAAGCGGGCTGTCATGTGCCTTTTACTGAGGAGTGGCTTCTGTCTGGCCACACCACCATAAAGGCCTGATTGGTGGAGTGCTGCAGAGATGGTTGTCCTTCTGGAAGGTTCTCCCATCTCCACAGAGGAACTCTGGAGCTCTGTCAGAGTGACCATCGGGTTCTTGGTCACCTCCCTGACCAAGGCCCTTCTCCTCCGATTGCTCAGTTCGGCCGGGCGGCCAGGTCTAGAAATAGTCTTGGTGGTTCCAAACTTCTTCCATTTAAGAATGATGGAGGCCACTGTGTTCTTGTGGACCTTCAATGCAGCAGACATTTTTTGGTACCCTTCGCCTGATCTGTGCCTCAACATAATCATGTCTTGATCTCTATGGACAATTCCTTCGACCTCATGGCTTGGTTTTGCTCTGACATGCACTGTCAACTGTGGGACCTTATATAGACAGGTGTGTGCCTTTTCAAATCATGTCCAATCAATTGAATTTACCACAGGTGGACTTCAATCAAGTTGTAGAAACATGTCAAGGATGATCAATGGTAACAAGCCAGTGAATTGGTGCTCCATTTATCTTTTGACTAAAAGTGTGCCACTAGTGTATATTCAGTATTTCAAAACATTCAGTGGTGATAAATACAAACAATTAAACTGTTCTTTAGTTCCAAAAGCCTACCAACACCATTTTTCTATAGCTACTACAGCGTCTGAGGGAGGATGGTTACTAACATCCTGTTGATGACATTGGGCTTTCCGGCGTCTTCTGTGAGGGTTTAAGAGGTGCCACCACCTCCTGTAAGCAGTGTGCATTTCTCTTTTGGCAAAGTTGTAGGACAGTATAAATCATAGACTGTAGCAGCCTATGTAAACTCAGCAAAAAAAGCAACGTCCCTTTTTCAGGACCCTGTCTTACAAAGATAATTCGTAAAAATCCAAATAACTTCACCTATCGTCATTGTAAAAGGGTTTAAACACTGTTTCCCATGCTTATTCAATTAATCATAAACAGTTAATAAACATGTACCTGCGGAACGGTCGTTAAGACACCAAAAGCTTACAGACGGTAGGCAATTAAGGTCACAGTTATGAAAACATAGGACACTAAAGAGGCCTTTCTACTGACTCTGAAAAACACCAAAAGATGCCCAGGGTCCCTGCTCATCTGCGTGAAAGTACCTTAGGCATGCTACAAGGACTGCAGATGTGGCCAGGGCAATAAATTGCAATGTCCGTACTGTGAGACGCCTAAGACAGTACTACAGGGAGACAGGATGGACAGCTCGTCATCCTCACAGTGGCAGACCACGTGTAACAACACCTGCACACGATCAGTAGATCCAAAAATCACACCAGCGGGACAGGTACAGGATGGCAACAGTAACTGCCCGAGTTACACCAGGAACGCACAATCCCTCCATCAGTGCTCAGAATGTCCGCAATAGGCTGAGAGAGGCTGGACTGAGGGCGTGTAGGCCTGTTGTAAGGCAGGTCCTCACCAGACATCACCGGCAACAACGTCGCCTATGGGCACAAATCCACCGTTGATGGACCAGACAGCACTGGCAAAAAGTGCTCTACACGAGTTGTTGTTTTTTCTCACCAGGGATGATGGACGGATTCACATAAATTGTCGAAGGAATGAGCGTTACACCAAGGCCTGTACTCTGGAGCGGGATTGATTTGGAGGTGGAGGGTCCGTCATGGTCTGGGGCGGTGTGTCACAGCATCATCGGACTGAGCTTGTTGTCATTGCAGGCAATCTCAACACTGTGTGTGTTACAGGGAAGACATCCTCCTCCCTCATGTGGTACCCTTCCTGCAGGCTCATCCTGACATGACCCTCCAGCATGACAATGCCACCAGCCAAGCTGCTCGTTCTGTGTGTGATTTCCTGCAAGACTGACATTATTGTGTTCTGCCATGGTCAGCGAAGAGCCCGGATCTCAATCTCATTGAGCACGTCTGGGACCTGTTGGATCGGCGGGTGAGGGCTAGGGCCCCCCAATTAAATGGCTATGGGTTCCTAACGTTTAGCGGTACTGGCTATTCATTGAAATGTACATTGCAAGTTGCAATGTTGTCTGTGGCTTCGATTTGAACATAGTTTGAAGCAATAAACAAGTCATGAAATTAAATTTACATTGCAACTTGCTATGTATTAATGCCCTCAATACAATAGACTAGAATTGGCTTGACCACAGACAATTTCACCCTTAATGACAGTGATCAACACTTTGTGTGAAGCGGTTTAGAGAGTGGCATCTCTTTAACAAAGCAACTGGAGTCAGGTTAAAGTGAAGACAAATATTTTAAAATGGTCTGAGGCCAGGGTAAGCCAATCTAAGTTAAAATCCTCTAAAACGAATCATTTGGATGACAGAAAAGGTTTGTAAAGAACACTAAAGTTGTAAAGAAGTAGTTGTAAAGAACACTGTAAAGACACAACCCCATCTCACACAACTTTGTCAAAATAGTCCTCATGATAAGAAACCCAACACCAGAGTGACATCTTCTGCACAATAAAGGGACTCCAACTTTCCTCCATAGTAAATTCATGAGAACACTAGAAAACACTCCAACTAGATTGTTAAAGTGGAGGTGTGTCACCACATGAATAGCGCCCTACATGCCGTGTTCAATGATGTATATAAACACTGGATTGCTATTGGCCAATAAGAGGCTTTGAAGCCACCAGTTGGCCATATTGACACTCCCCAGAAGCAGTCCTCTATAGGAATGAATGTAATTTTACAGTATTTGAATTAAATGCTTTAAGGACTAAATTAACTTGTATTTTTCTTGTTGTAGTGGGGACAGTAACAGTCAAACTTTATCTAAAAATTATACTTTAAGGAAAATGTTTTATTATATATTTTGTATTTGTATGTTTAGCTCACATAATATAATTAAAAATAATGCATTAAGGTGTTTAATAGAATAAATGTGGCGATAACAAATGTAGACATTAATAAATGCATTTATAAAGCTTCCAAAATATTTTTTACAACGTTGGGGGATTGCCAAGATGGAGCGCCCCCTGTTTTGTCATCTAGTGCATATATAAATGATTTCACTGTATTAATCAAACATTAACTTCTGACCTTGTTTTAGGCTACATGGTTTACTACTAAGGTATATCATATAACAATTACTCATATCTTGAAACCAAAGTGTGTGGTTGGATACGCAACTATAGAGAGCAAAAGTAATGGGAAAATGAATGTTTGTTTTGGGATAAATGCCAAAAAAAGGTGACGGCCGCGGGCAGCATTTGGTACTTTAACGCAAGGACACATTCATCACTCCTCCCTGCTCCATTATCAGATAAGTTAACAATGTGGGTCGACACACAAGTTAACTTCTCTCTTAGTACATACATTTCACACTCACGTCAGTAACCGGTTATGGTATAAAGAAATAAACAGACCAGTGTTCATATTTAATATAAGCAATATTTATTATACTTAGATATTATGGATGAGCGCGTTGTTTGTTCTGTTCCTCTCTCTCTCCATCTCTGTAGCTTCCGGGTATGCTAGATAAGGACCCGAGCTAAGGGAATTGGGCTGACTTTGTAGTGCCTGTCCGGAATGGCTCATTAATGTAAATGGGCATATTGGTCGACACTGTCACTAGTGATGTAATTTTGTAAATGTTATATTGTGATGTTGTTTCATAAACGTGTTGCAATGTATATATTTTGGTATGTTTAGATAAATGGAAACTGTAGGTTGAATAGGTAATTGCTTAATTAATTAGTGTTAATTGTTCTGAGGGGAGGGGCTACCCCTACAAAAGGAGCCTCTCTTTCAGTTCATGGAGAGGCATTTTGGATTGAGCTGTGGGTGTGGCAGCATTGTTTTTAAGCTGTCCCATAAGGTTTGATGGCAGTACTGTTGTTTTTGTTTCAGAATCACTATGTAAATAAACACCTTTGCACAGAATAACTTTTGCGGCTCCGCCATCTTTTATTTTTTATGGAGGTTAGGTTTTCCAGTTTAGCATTCTGGCCTACTCTACATGACAGTGATTAACACAGGCTTAAGAGATATGTGTTTGTCATATGTCATATATGTTTTGTTCTGAGATAATGTCATCAGCGAACGTCAGTTGTGAATTTTGAAGCATGTATGTAATAAAAACAAGGACATAATATCATGACCTTTATGAATTATGAAGCCTTTATGTGCTTTATCCCATAGAACAAAACATATAAGATGTGTTAACCTCAAACATTATGTCATTTATCCCAAAACTCCATTCTTCACCCATTAATTTCCCCTATAAGAATTGCTGAACGAACCAGAGTAACTAATTTCCGGTTTTTAGGACTACAAACTGGCAAGCTCTATTGAGGCAAGGCTCATTGGCATTGGGGTTCTCTCCAAAGTCCTCAGAAATATTTTGCATAGCCCCACTGTATTATAGTAAGTTTTGAAGTTATTCAATATTTTTAAAATAAAGACGATATTTGTGTCAGACCCATAGCAACGTCTATATTTAGTTGTTGCCATGTGTGTCATGGGCATTTTGACCTGATGGTCAGACGATCCGACAACAGTCCTTCTGCCTGTAACTTAAGGACACGCCCCTTCGCCGAATGGAATGGACCGCGCCATAACGTAAAGTCTACGTAGGATAAACATTTACATTTTTTATTATATAGGATTTTACATAACATATATTATAACATATATTATTGTACGTTTAACCCATGCCATAAACTATGACGCGAGAAGAGGAGTTAATTCGGATTGCAAAAAAGCTGGACAAGATGGTGTATAGAAATAACACGGTGAGAGTGTATTTTGACACCTTGCTTTATGTCGCATGTTTTTCTGTCACCTCGTGCAGTCAAATGTATGAAATCATGTGTAGATAATGCTTTATTTAGAATTTGCAATGACGTATTCCATTTTATAGTTATCTACATTAATACAAAGTTTTACATTTCAAGGTTGTGCTTTAAAAAGTTGTGCACTGTCCCGAGAGGAACAGCTGTTCAAGTGGCAAATGCTGAACAGGTGTTTGGCACAGAATTGTCCAGCTTTTGCCTATTAAGCAAGACCGTGCGATATACACACACACACTGAATAAAACTACTAATGCAAAAGTGAGAGACTTAAAGCATGCTGGTATTCTACAACAACTCCGTGAATGGAACCGAAAGTAAACAACGCAAGGTCGTGACAGTGGCGTGCTATGGGGCTGTATTTTGTTAGTATGGGCCAATTGTTCAGTGCCGTTTTGGTGGATTGTAAAATGCAAGTCGTTCACTGATACATTTAATGAATTTCCTTATGCTGTAGACTACATAAACACAACTATTTTGACTATTAGGCTACATTACTATTACAAGATTTGTAGATAGTTATTATAATATTACAGTTTGTTATTGATTGTAATTTTGATTAATACCATTGATTACACGTCAATTGTAATGTTAAGTGTGATCACTTAAAAACAGACTGTTGAAACATGTGCAGCTGCTACAGTAGGCCTACTAATTACAGTGCAAACCCTGCCTGCAGCATTAATTCAATAATACTATGCTCCCACGTCACCCTGCTCTTCCAAGTCAACACAGGGTACTACACAGGGGTGCAACTTTGGTTTTAGAAGTTGGGGGACCTAACCTGTCTGCGGGTCCTTCCTCTGAATTTTTTGGGGCATCTAGAGCTCATTTTCTGCATTTCTACACAATATAATATTACCCTTTTGCGGTCACTTTGATTGTAAGAATATAATATATTTTTAAACACATCTACATGAATGTGGATGGTACCATGATTATGGATAATCCCGAATGAATAGTGAATAATGATGAGTGAGAAAGTTATAGATGCACAAATATCATACCTCCCCAAAATGGTGAGGTTAGGATGTCTTGGGGGTATGATATTTGTGCATCTATAACTTTGTCACGCATCATTATTCACGATTCATTCAGGATTATCCATAATCATGGTAGCATCCACATTCAAGTGTTTAGAAACATATTATATTCTTATTTGCAATAAAAGTGACTCAAATGACACAATATATTATTTACCATTAATTTCTGTTGGGCACAAAATGATCTGAAACACAACAAAAACAAACAGCAAATGCATCCAACAAATGTGTGGAGTCACAAGCTTGATGTAGTCATTGCGTGCTATGAATGTGGGACCAAATACTTCACTTTTTACTACTTTAATACACATATAAGTGGATTTGTCCCAATACTTTTTCTCCCCCAAAATGGGTGGGACTATGTACAAAAAGTGCTGTAATTTCTAAACGGTCCCCCGATATGTATGAAAATACCCTCAAATGGAAGTTGTCAGTCTGCACTTTAACGTCATAGTCATTGTTTGATTTCAAATCTAAACTTTTTGAGTATAGAGCCAAAAGAATAAAAAATGGTTCACTGTCCCAATAATTACAGAGGGCACTATAATTCATGTCATAGGCCTAATAGTACTGTAGAGCTCTTTTTACTTGCACACAATATAGCTGGATTGCCCCCTCCTGCCCCTAGGGGTTCACGGCCCTGCAGCGCCCCATCCCGACACACCCCACTCTGCTTTAGGATCTTAGTGAAACATTCATTATTGGTTTCAGGTGTGTTAGGCCAAGGCCATTGTGACAACCAACAGTACGGCAGACCCCAGGACCAGGACTGAGCAGCCCAGCAGCTAGGGATTGCCTAAATGGGTTGCGGTCTATATTCAGAACCACATTCCTGTAAAGCTTAGAGATGATCTAATGTTAAATACTGTTGAAGTAATATGGCTACCAGTTCATCTGCTTCACCTAAAGCCCATTCTTGTGGGAAGCTGCTATAGACCACCAAGTGCTAACAGTCAGTATCTGGATAATATGTGTAAAATGCTTGATAATGTATGTGATATCAACAGAGAAGTATATTTTCTGGGTGATTTAAATATTGCCTGGCTATCATCTAGCTGCCCACTCAGGAAAAACATCAAACTGTAACCAGTGCCTGCAACCTGGATCAGGTTGTCAGTCAACCTACTTAGGGTAGTTACAAACAGCACAGGAATTAAATCATCAACATGTATTGATCAGATTTTTACTAACGCTGCAGATATTTGCTTTAAAGCAGTATCCAAATCCATAGGATGTAGTGATCACAATATAATAGCCATATCTAGGAAAACCAAAATTCCAAAGGCTGAGCCTAATATAGTGTATAAGAGGTCATACAATAAGTTTAGTAGTGATTCATATGTTGATGATGTAAAAAATATTTGCTGGTCTGTGGTGTGTAATGAGGAACAACCATTAATTTAAAAAAAATGACTGTAAAAACTGTTAAATCCCCTTGGATTAATGAGGAATTTAAAAATTCTATGGTTGAGAGGGATGAGGCAAAAGGTATGGCAAATAAATGTGGCTGCACCAACGATTGGCAAACGTACTGCAAATTGAGAAATCATGTGACTAAACTGAAAACAAAGAAGAAACTATACTATGAAACAAAGAGAAATTATATAAGAATGATAGTAAAAATCTTTGGAGTACCTTAAATAACATTTTGGGAAAAAGGTAAACTCCGCTCCGTCATTAATTGAATGGCTCATTAATCACAAAACCAACTGATATTGCAAAGTACATTGGCAAGATTAGCAAATTTAGGCATGACATGCCAGGAACAAACGCAGACACTACACATCCAAGTATATCTGACCAAATTATAAAAGACAAGCATTGTAATTTCGAATTCTGTAAAGTGAGTGTGGAAGAGGTAGAAAAATTATTGTTTTCTATCAACTTGGATGGAAAATTACTGAGGATAATAGCGGACGATATTGCTACTCCTATTTGCCCTATCTTCAATCTAAGCCTATTGGAAAGTGTGTACCCACAGGTCTGGAGGGAAGCAAAAGTCATTATGCCCAAGAATAGAAAAGCCACCTTTTACTGTCTCAAGTAGACAACCAATCAGCCTTTCACCAACCCATAGTAAACTTTTGGAAAAAATTGTGTTTGCCAGATACAATGCTATTTTACAGTAAACAAATTGACAACAGACTTTCAGCACGCTTAGAGGGAAGGACATTCAACAAGCACATCACTTACACAAATTACTGATGATGAGAGGAATTATAACACAAATATTGTGGGGGCTATTTTGTTAGACTTCAGTGCGGCTTTGACATTACAGTGCCTTGCGAAAGTATTCGGCCCCTTGAACTTTTCGACCTTTTGCCACATTTCAGGCTTCAAACATAAAAATATAAAACTGTATTTTTTTGTGAAGAATCAACAACAAGTGGGACACAATTATTAAGTGGAACGAAATTTATTGGATATTTCAAACTTTTTTAACAAATAAAAACTGAAAAAAGTGAAAGACTAAAGCTACATACATAGGATGCTTTAGTGAATTTCAGAATGTCTGGAATAGGAAAGGCAGAAAATAAAACAACTCAAACATTCGCAGCCAGTCATCCAAATTATTCAGCCCCTTTACTTTCAGTGCAGCAAACTCTCTCCAGAAGTTCAGTGAGGATCTCTGAATGATCCAATGTTGACCTAAATGACTAATGATGATAAATAGAATCCACCTGTGTGTAATCAAGTCTCCGTATAAATGCACCTGCTCTGTGATAGTCTCAGAGGTCCGTTTAAAGCGCAGAGAGCATCATGAAGAACAAGGAACACACCAGGCAGGTCCGAGATACTGTTGTGGAGAAGTTTAAAGCCGGATTTGGATACAAAAAGATTTCCCAAGCTTTAAACATCCCAAGGAGCACTGTGCAAGCGATAATATTGAAATGGAAGGAGTATCAGACCACTGCAAATCTACGAAGACCCGGCCATCCCTCTAAACTTTCAGCTCATACAAGGAGAAGACTGATCAGAGATGCAGCCAAGAGGCCCATGATCACTCTGGATGAACTGCAGAGATCTACAGCTGAGGTGGGAGACTCTGTCCATAGGACAACAATCAGTCGTATACTGCACAAATCTGGCCTTTATGGAAGAGTGGCAAGAAGAAAGCCATTTCTTAAAGATATCCATAAAAAGTGTAGTTTAAAGTTTGCCACTAGCCACCTGGGAGACACACCAAACATGTGGAAGAAGGTGCTCTGGTCAGATGAAACCAAAATCAAACTTTTCGGCAACAATGCAAAACGTTATGTTTGGCGTAAAAGCAACACAGCTCATCACCCTGAACACACCATCCCCACTGTCAAACATGGTGGTGGCAGCATCATGGTTTGGGCCTGCTTTTCTTCAGCAGGGGCAGGGAAGATGGTTAAAATTGATGGGAAGATGGATGGAGCCAAATACAGGACCATTCTGGAAGAAAACCTGATGGAGTCTGCAAAAGACCTGAGACTGGGACGGAGATTTGTCTTCCAACAAGACAATGATCCAAAACATAAAGCAAAATCTACAATGGAATGGTTCACAAATAAACATATCCAGGTGTTAGAATGGCCAAGTCAAAGTGTAATCCCGTGGCGCGATATTCAAATACCTTAGAAATGCTATTACTTCAATTTCTCAAACATATGACTATTTTACACCATTTTAAAGACAAGACTCTCGTTAATCTAACCACACTGTCCGATTTCAAAAAGGCTTTACAACGAAAGCAAAACATTAGATTATGTCAGCAGAGTACCCAGCCAGAAATAATCAGACACCCATTTTTCAAGCTAGCATATAATGTCACATAAACCCAGAAGACAGCTAAATGCAGCACTAACCTTTGATGATCTTCATCAGATGACACACCTAGGACATTATGTTATACAATACATGCATGTTTTGTTCAATCAAGTTCATATTTATATAAAAAACAGCTTTTTACATTAGCATGTGACGTTCAGAACTAGCATATCCCCCGCAAACTTCCAGTGAATTTACAAAAAATTTACTAAATTACTCACGATAAATGTTCACAAAAAGCATAACAATTATTTTAAGAATTATAGATACAGAACTCCTCTATGCACTCGATATGTCCGATTTTAAAATAGCTTTTCGGTGAAAGCACATTTTGCAATATTCTCAGTAGATAGCCCGGCATCACAGGGCTAGCTATTTAGACACCCAGCAAGTTTAGCACTCACCAAAGTCAGATTTACTATAAGAAAAATGTTATTACCTTTTGGTGTTCTTCGTCAGAATGCACTCCCAGGACTTCTACTTCAATAACAAATGTTGGTTTGGTCCCAAATAATCCATAGTTATATCCAAACAGCGATGTTTTGTTCGTGCGTTCAAGACACTATCCGAAAGGGTAAAGAAGGGTGACGAGCACGACGCATTTCGTGACAAAAAATGTCTAAATATTCCATTACCGTACTTCGAAGCATGTCAACCGCTGTTTAAAATCAATTTTTATGCAATTTTTCTCGTAAAAAAGCGATAATATTCCGACTGGGAATCTGCGTTTAGGTAAAAAGACGAAAGAAAATAAAGCATGGGGTCGACTCGTGCACGCGCCTAAGCCCATTGTCCTCTGATCGGCCACTTGCCAAAAGCGCAAATGTGTTTCAGCCTGGGGCTGCCTCGATATCATTCAGCTTTTTCCCGGGCTCTGAGATCCTATGGGAGCCGTAGGAAGTGTCACGTTACAGCAAAGATCCTCAGTCTTCAATAAACAGAGACAAGAAGAACAAGATCTTGTCAGAGAGGGTACTTTCTGTAAGGAATCTTCTCAGGTTTTTGCCTGCCATATGAGTTCTGTTATACTCACAGACACCATTCAAACAGTTTTAGAAACTTTAGGGTGTTTTCTATCCAAAGCCAATAATTATATGCATATTCTAGTTACTGGGCAGGAGTAGTAACCAGATTAAATCGGGTACGTTTTTTATCCGGCCGTGTCAATACTGCCCCCTACCCCCAACAGGTTAATCTAACCACACTGTCCGATTTCAAAAAGGCTTTACAACGAAAGCAAAACATTAGATTATGTCAGCAGAGTACCCAGCCAGAAATAATCAGACACCCATTTTTCAAGCTAGCATATAATGTCACATAAACCCAAACCACAGCTAAATGCAGCACTAACCTTTGATGATCTTCATCAGATGACACTCCTAGGACATTATGTTATACAATACATGCATGTTTTGTTCAATCAAGTTCATATTTATATCAAAAACCAGCTTTTTACATTAGCATGTGACTAGCATGACTAGCATTCCCACCGAACACTTCCGGTGAATTTACTAAATTACTCATGATAAACGTTCACAAAAAGCATAACAATTATTTTAAGAATTATAGATACAGAACTCTTTTATGCAATCGCTATGTCCGATTTTAAAATAGCTTTTCGGTGAAAGCACATTTTGCAATATTCTAAGTAGATAGCCCGGCCATCACAGGCTAGCTATTTTGACACCCACCAAGTGTGGTACTCACCAAACTCAGATTTACTATAAGAAAAATTGGATTAACTTTGCTCTTCTTCGTCAGAATGCACTCCCAGGACTTCTACTTCAATAACAAATGTTGGTTTGGTTCCAAATAATCCATAGTTATATCCAAATAGCGGTGTTTTGTTCGTGTGTTCAAGACACTATCCGAAGGGTAAAGAAGGGTGACGCGCCCGGCGCGTTTCGTGACAAAAAAAATTCTAAATATTCCATTACCGTACTTCGAAGCATGTCAAACGCTGTTTAAAATCAATTTTTATACTATTTTTCTCGTAAAAAAGCGATAATATTCCGACCGGGAGTCGTTGTTTTCGTTCAAAGAGAGAGAAAGTAAACATGGTGGAGTCTCGTGCACGAGTGCCCCAGTCTCATTGTTCTCAGATTGACCACTATCCAAATGCGCTACTGTTTTTCAGCCATGGCCTGCAAAGTCATCATTCAATGTTCTGGCGCCTTCTGAGAGCCTATGGGAGCGTTAGAAAATGTCATGTTATGCCAGAGATCCCCTGTTTTGGATAGAGATGATCAAGAAGGCCAAGAAATAGTCAGGGAGAGCGCTTCCTGTTTGGAATCTTCTCAGGTTTTGGCCTGCCAAATGAGTTCTGTTATACTCACAGACACCATTCAAACAGTTTTAGAAACTTTAGGGTGTTTTCTATCCAAATCTAACAATTACATGCATATTCTAGTTACTGGGCAGGAGTAGTAACCAGATTAAATCGGGTACGTTTTTTATCCGGCCGTGCAAATACTGCCCCCTATCCCCAACAGGTTAATAAAGAGCTGCAGTTAGTTGGGTGGCAAGGAATAAGTTAGTCCTAAATATTTCAAAAACTAAAAGCATTGTATTTGGGACAAATCATTCACTAAACCCTAAACCTCAACTAAATCTTGTAATAAATAATGTGGAAATTGAGCAAATTGAGGTGACTGTCATGGTCAAAACATGTTGATACAACAGTAGCTAAGATGGGTAGAAGTCTGTCCATAATAATGCACTGCTCTGCCTTCTTAACAACACTATCAACAAGGCAGGTCCTACAGGCCTTAGTTTTGTCGCACCTGGATTATTGTTCAGTCATGTGGTTAGGTGCCACAAAGAGGGATTTAGGAAAATTACTGTTGGCTCAGAACAGGGCAGCGCGGTTGGTCCTTAAAGGTACACGGAGAACATTAATAATATGCATGTCAATCTCTCATGGCTCAAAGTGGTCCTTTAAGGGCCGCAAGGTGTGCCACAGTATGATGCAACTTTTAAAGGAGGAACCACTGTAGTACCCACTATGATTATTAAAACCTACCCTAACCATAAACCGTGGATAGATAGTAGCATTCGCGCAGAACTGAAAGTGCAAACCACCTATTTAACCATGGAAAAGTGACTGGGAATATGGCAGAATATAAACTTTGTAGTTATTCACTCCGCAAGGCAATCAAGCAAGCTAAACGTCAGTATAGAGATAAAGGAGAGTTGCAATTCAACGGTTCAGACAATTACGGACTACAAAAGGAAAACCAGCCATGTTGCCGAGACCAACGTCTTGCTTCTGGACAGGCTAAACACATTCTTTGCACGCTTTGAGGATAACACAGTGCCACCGATGCGGCCTGCTACCAAGGACTGTGGGTTCTCCTTCTCCGTGGCCAATGTGAGTAAAACATTTAAACTTGTTAACCCTCGCAAGGGCGGCATCCCTAGCCGCGTCCTCAGAGCATGCGCAGACCAGCTGGCTGGTGTGTTTACGGGCATATTCAATCTCTCCCTATCCCAGTCTACTGTCCCCACATGCTTCAGGATGGCCACCATTGTTCCTGTACACAAGAAGGCAAAGGTAACTGAATTTAATGACTATTGCCCCATAGCACTCACCTCTGTCATCATGAAGTGCTTTGAGAGACTAGTCAAGGATCATGTCATCTCTACCTTATCTGCCAACCTAGACCCACTTCAATTTGCTTACCGCCCTAATAGATCCACAGACGATGCAATCGCCATCACTGCACACTGCCCTATCCCATCTGGACAAGAGGAATACCTATGTAATAATGCTGTTTATTGACACTATCTCAGCATTCAACACCATAGTACCCTCCAAGCTCATCATTAAGCTCGAGACCCTGGGTGTGAACCCCGCCCTGTGCAACTGGGTCCTGGACTTCCTGACGGGTCGCCCCCAGGTGGTGAAGGTAGTAAACATCACCTTCACTCCGCTCATCCTCAACACTGGGGCCCCACAAGGGTGCGTTCTCAGCCCTCTCCTGTACTCCCTGTTCACCCATGACTGTGTGGCCAAGCACGCCTCCAACTCAATCATCAAGTTTGTAGACGACACAACAGTAGTAGGCTTGATTACCAACGATGATGAGACAGACTACAGGGAGGAGGGGAGGGCTCTGGGAGTGTGGTGCCTGGAAAACAACCTCTCACTCAACGTCAACAAAACAAAGGAGATGATCGTGGAGACAGCAGAGGGAGCACACCCCCATCTACATCGACAGTACCGCAGTGGAGAAGGTGGAAAGCTTCAAGTTCCTTGGCATACACATAACTGACATACTGAAATGGACCACCCACATAGACTGTGTGGCGATGAAGGCGCATCAGAGCCTCTTCAACCTCAGGAGGCTAAAGAAATTTGGCTTGTCACCTAAAACCCTCACAAACTTTTACAGCTGCACAATTGAAAGCATCCTGTCGGGCTGTATCACCGCCTGGTATGGCAACTGCACCGCCCGCAACCGCAAGGCTCTACAGAGGTTGGTGCGGTCTGCTCAACGCATCACCGGGGGCAAACTTCCTGCCCTCCTGGACACCTACAACACCCGATGTCATAGGTACGCCAAAAAGATCATCAAGTACATCAACCACCCGAGCCACTGCCTGTTCACCCTGCTATCATCCAGAAGGCGAGGTCAGTACAGGTGCATCAAAGCAGAGACCGAGAGACTGAAAAACAGCTTCTATCTCAAGGCCATCAGACTGTTAAACAGCCATCACTAGCATGTTGGAGGCTGCTGCCTATAGTCATAGACTAGAAATCACTGTCCACTTTAAGGAATGGAACACTAGTCACTTTAATAATGTTTACATATCTGGCATTACTCATCTCATATGTACACAATGTATTCTATACTAATCTACGGTATCTTAGTCACTTAATAATGTTTACATATTTTGCATTACTCATCACATATGTATATACTGTATTCTATACTATTCTACGTTATCTTAGTCGCTCGTCCATATGTATATAGTCTGAATTCATTCCTACTTAGATTTGTGTTTTGGGTATATGTTGTGTAATTTGTTAAATATCACTTGTTAGATATTACTGCACTGTCGGAGCTAGAAGCACAAGCATTTCACTACACCTGCAATAACATCTGCTAAACACATCTATGTGACCAAGAAAATTTGATTTGATATAGATTAGGAATAACAAAGGTCCATTTATCGAACCCTATGGCAGGATGTCTTGACCCTGGTTGATTCACAGCAGCTAGCATAATCAAATTGTTCTCTATCATAAACATAACTGTATAACCAATTATATGCATAATCATGAAAACCATAATATTGCAATTTAGAAGGTAATATTTCATGATCAACCATGTCAAACGCTTTGGAAAAATCAAAAAAGACGCCAAGAGTTTATTCGTTATTGTTCAGGGTGGTAAAGATTTTGTCCACAAGTTTCAAAAGAGCCATATCTGTGGAGAATTTTTTTTTACGAAAACCATATTGGTGCTCATATAGAATACACTTTTGATTTAAATGTTACAACATTCTCTTATACATCAATTTCTCTAGGATTTTTGAAAAACATGGTAGTACAGATATTGGGAGATCCTTTGTAAAATATCTTGGATCCCCAGATTTATAGAGGGGATAACTTTAGGAACAATACCAGTTTGCATAGATTTGGTGAAAATATACGTTAGAGGCTCAATAATCGAGGAATACACTGATTTCACCAGAGGCACCAATCTCATCACGACCTGCTGCTGATATCTTTGTTACCAATTACCTCCATCACCTCCATTATATCAGGAGGATCAAACTAAAACAGAGAAGGGAAATGTCCCTTCATGTAATCCAAGGGATTTCATCAGTTTTCTCTATTTTCTTTGACAGAAAGGAACAAACATTCACAAAAAGGTTTTTCAATTCACATTAAATCAGGATCACTATAGGTCTTACCTCCAACAATAAATTGAGATGGTATAGTTGTAGATTACTTTTTCTTATTCAACAGTTGATTGATGATTTTCCAAGTTGACTTTATATTATTTAAGGATTCTTGGAATTTCTTAGTAAAATATATTTTTGGGGATGTCCGAAGTAGGTTAATTTGTTCTTATACCTTTTGTTATTATTATATATTTTTTTCATCTGCAAAAGTTCACTTCAGCGCCATCACAGGCTGGTCTTCCCTGGTTGTCTGACTGTGCTGAGACCCCTGTCACCATTTGATTACCTTGGTGTACATTTATACATTATATTATCCAAGAATAGATTCAATAATTTAAATTACAATTATTCTCAGATCCCAGACTGTAGACTACCCATGAACTCAAGATGGAACTTTGTATCCATTCACTGATTGTTATAATGTACTGCAAAATTCACCTGAGCTCTGTAGACTGGTCTTCCCTGGATGTCTGACCCTGCTGGGACCCCTGACCATCTGATCCTGCTAAGACATGATGAGAATAGTGTTGTCTATTGACTGTGCACCATGACAGTGAAGCCTCTATAGCTGTTTATTACTGTCAGTGGGAAAAGTAGGGAATTACCTAGGGAAACTGACAGATCAATAACGTTTCATTGCTACTGTATACTGACTGTTGGGGAAAAAATTATATCTAATGTTAGCCAACTTTTGGCTAAATCTAATGGTTACATCAACTGGCGAAAACGAGCCAAGTTCATTTACTTCTGTTGAAACGAGACAAAACAAACGCTACAAAACATTTCCATACACACAACAGCTTTTAGATACTGCTACCTGACAGATAGCTAGGCGGAACTGGCTGTGGTAGCTACTAGCTAGCTAGATAGCTATCTAAGTTAGTTCATTCACTTCAGACAGAACTTCAGTTGAGAGGGGATGAAACATTAGCTAACGTTACATGTCAGTTACACTACTAGCTCAGCTCTGGGAATATTATTTTTTTCTCTCTGTTAAGTCAAACAGCAGTTACCTTGCCAGCTACATCAGTCAAATAAAGAGTAACCAGTTTCTGCCCTACTTGCTTTTACAACTTAGAAAAAAGCACAACACACACATATAACAGCTGCCTCTGTTCGCATGTTCTGTCGTCTCCGGACGGTCCTAAATCCAGCCGGTTGAAACCACCAAACAGCCAATCCAACCACTCTGAGTCGTCCACATGGTCCTAAACCACACCTATGCCTCTTCTTTTCTTTTTTATCACAATGCAATGATAAAACTGCATTTTCAGAATGAGGGGGGGGGGTCATGAGGTGTAGCCGCCCGTCCCCAGTGATAGTTGCACCCCTGGTACTACATATGTAATGAAAATAAATAATTCTGCTGCTCTCCCTGTTGGCTACAACTTCCAATACCATCATCTCCATGTTTGTGTACATAGGAGGGTGCCCTGGACCTGCTGAATGAACTGAAGAGCTTCAACATGACGCTGAAACTTTTGCAGGTAGAGAACCTTCAACAGGAAAATCCCACTCACCTGTTATGTATTATTTAGGTGTACAGAAGTTTCATATTTTAGGCTACTTTACATTCAACATTAAATATTATCAAATGCATGGGGAATACAGTGCAGTCAATTTCCCCACAAACAGGGAATGGATTATATAGTTATGCCTACTCCAAGTGTGAAGTCATTATAAAAGTGTAAACTCATTATTTCAAGGATCACATGCAACAAAACATTCTCTCCGCTGAATAGGAAACGAGGATTGGCATATCTGTGAATGGAATCAGGAAGCACTGCACAGACGACGTGGTCGTTTCCCTGGCCAAGATCCTCATCAAGGACTGGAAGAGACTGCTGGGTAGGATTGTAGGAGACTGTCTTTTAGAACGTGAAGCTGTCTGGAGTTGCGTTTTACAGTTTACACAGTACGTAGAGACAACATTTTACCCTCTTTGCCCCCTAGATGCTGCACGTACTCAGAGTACTGAGAGGCCCAATGAGATGAAGAATGGGGTTGACTCCAACAAATCCACAGGGTCCCCAGTCAGGTCCCCCTTAGAGAAAGACACCAGGTAGGTACATACTCACACACTCAAACCATGTAAACATAGAAAAGGGGAAGATACTGGTGTGGTTGTGTTTTTTTTGCTATAGTCACAAGAGGCTGGATATTTCTGATTCAGATACTGAATCTGAATCAGATACTGATACTGAATCTGAAAAGGAAGAATTCTCTGACAAAAAGCGAAAAGAGAAGCACAATGTTGAACACAAAAAAGACGAGAGAGCTGTTGACCTTAAAAAAGAGCGATATACAGAGGCATTCAAAAACAAACGGCATGCAGAACAATCCAAAAATGGAAAACATATAGAAGATGCCAGAAAAGAAAGACCTGTAGAACACTCCAAAAAAGAACAACACTTAGAAGAACCCGAAAAGGAGAGACACTTCGAAGAATCCAGAAAAGAAAGACATGTACCTGTACATGACACAAAAAATGAAAGACGTGCAAGAACCCAAGAAAGAAAGACATTTTGAAGAACCCAAGAAAGAAAGTCATTTAGAAGAACCCAAAAATGAGAGACACACAGACGAACCCAGAAGGGCGAGTTTTGCAGATGAAACGAGAAATGAAAGACACATAGAGGAACGCAGAAAGGAGATACCATTGTACGAACCCTCACAAGAGAGACCTGTTGAAAACCACAGACAAGAGTTTGAGAGGTGAGAGGTGCCTCTGTAAAGTTGATTCCATACAGTCTAGAGAGGACAAGTGCTGGGCCTCAGGGATGTGTTGTGTTTTCAGGAGAAGCGTCTTGGATGATCTTTACCCCTCTTGTTACTCTCCTCCACGGCCCTCCCGACCACCCCGTCTTCCTCCCCCTGTCAGACGTATGTCTGAGGGGGTGAAGAAAGAGGTGAAGAAGGAGAGAGAGAGGTCAGGATGGATAGATACTCTAGTGTCAACGCATGGAACTTTTCTGAGAACACTATTACTTTCAGATGCTATGGTACATTACTGAATGAGTGGTTTGTTCAGATAAAAGGCTACAGTTTGAGATGTTTATATTGGAAGCCCTTGAGATGGATTGCACACTAACCTTGTTATTTCACTGACTTGTTCATACAGCATACCACTGGGCACAACATGTCATTTCAATGTAGAAATGTGGGTAATATTTCGTTGAGACGTTGATCAATGAGATTTCAACCTTTATTCACCCACTCAAAAAGTCAGCCAGAAGTTTGTTGAATTACAAATGCATTATCACTATGCTTGCAACCATCTAAAAGCATATCTAAATTCCAATGGGAAAACAATGTCAGATTATTGGTTTAGTTCTCATCTAAATGTGTTATCAGTGTACTTTCAACCATTTTAAAAGAACAACAAAGTTGAAAAGGGGAATACAATGTCAGATATTTAGTATTTATACCTAAACGTAATGTTTTATCACTGTGCTTCATCTAATTGCACTACCAAATTACCTGGATTGCAGTTAAGATTACATTAAAAGTACATTGTGCAAGTGTTCAATGCAGTAGATATTCTGCACAGATTATTATAGCAATTGTGAAGATCTCCACAGAACGGCAACCTGTGCACGCTATCTTGAACATGCACACTTTCTATGATTACATAAGAAGACATTTATAGTTACAGTAGGCTAACCTCAATGTGGCCGTAGATGTGTTACTCATTGTAGCCCTTTCCTGCAGTCAAATGACCTAGTGGCCACATGGGTGGAATATTATTCATAATTTCATAATTAATAAACAAATAAAATAATGTATCCGGTGTTTCTATGTCAAACGGGTTTGTTATAGTTCAGTCTTCTGTGATGTATATAAAGTGTAATATTGGGATGCAAACTAAACATTTTATACATCTCTATATCTGATATGGTACATGTCTTATTTTTTTAAAGCCCTTAACCATGTGTGTGAGGCATATACTTTTGTTTCAATGTAGATTTGAAACACTCTGTGTGACCCTGTTTAGCCCACTGCAGTAAAAAGTAAAGGTTGAATAAATACTGTTACTTTAGTTTGTAAAATAGCCTTAACTTTATGCCATTTACTGTATTACAAAAGTCATATTGAATTGTGTTTGGTTTGTCAACACAATCAAATATCAACATTTAAAGGATATATAATGCTTGGATAGTTTCATTTTTACATTTTCACATTTAGCAGACGCTCTTATTATCTTATCCTCTTAAGAATGCATACATTTCATACATTTTCTTTTCTCCGTACTGGTTCCCCGTGGGAATCGAACCCACAACCCTGGCGTTGCAAACACCATGCTCTACCAACTGAGCCACACGGGACCTGTGTGAGCCATCATCTGAGCCACTAGCCTAATCCTATTCTTTAACTTTAAAAAAAAAATTTAGTTGGATGATGTGAATCCAACATAATTTCCTAACTTGACGACAAGGTATTATGCAATTTATTGTATTGCAAAAGTGATACTGAATTGTGTTTGATTGTCAACTCAACCAAATATCAACATTTGAACATCAACATGTGTCTTTTGTGCCACTGACTTAGTCTGGCTTTAATTCCAGTTTGTTTACAAATGAATAATGTATATGTTGGATTAATTTCTCCATTTCAACCAAGAATCAAAGTTAAAGATTACGACTAAATCAGTTTGTGCCCAGTGGGTAGTGACCTTGAAGAGTAACTTACCCAGCACCCTACTTCTGCATGGTGCACGGTGTGATCATGGTCAATGCATGCTTTCCTTAATCATTCGATTTGTGCTAGTTGTATTAGTTCTGGAAAGCATGGTTTTACTCAGATTTCATTTGGAATATTTCAATTTCCATAAAGGAGAAATTCTTCAGACACTCTGTCTCCTTCTCATCCTCGTCCCACCCCTCCGTCCAGATGTCCCTCAGTGAAGGCGAAGAAAGAGAGGTCAGAGGGCATGCTGGTTGTGAATAGACTGAGTTGTCTATTATGGTCCATAGTTTGTGATAGATCATCACCTACCTTTGTTTTATCAGACACAGCGAAATATGCCCTGAAATCACTGTTTTACTGTTTGTTTTGTTACCATAGGTTGTACTTCATACAGCAAAGTCAAAATCATTGCAACTATGAGCATGTTCCTCCTTTTTTGATGATAAACTGTCAGCGATACACAGAAAATTACAAAACGTTTTCAGAATTGCAATAGATTTAGTCTGTTGATTTTTCATTTAGGAAAAAAGCTCCTCCTGACCCTAATGCCCCACTTCCTCCTCTTCATCCTCATCCTTCTATGCCCACTGCAGCAGAGGTCAAGGAGCGGTCAGAGTCAGCTTCTCTCCTGTCAAACTGTATTTATTTCACAAGACACATTGGACTACAGTATAAATTGTACTTCCTGTATTATACTTATGCTAACATTTGTATTCTATTCTACTGAGCCATTTACTTTATGTTCGTTTGTATTCTTATCTTTTATTACTTCTTATAGTTGTTGCATTGTCGAGGAGCAACCTGCAAGTAGTGATGGCAAAAGTACGCAATTGTCATACTTGTGTAAAAGTAAAGATACCGTAATAGAAAATGACTCAAGTGAAAGTCATCCAGTAAAATACTACTTGAGTTAAAGTCTAGAAGTATTTGGTTTTAAATATACTTAAGTATCAAAAGTAAATGTAATTGCTAAAATATACTTAATTATATTTACTACTATTAATTATATTTACGATCCAGCAACCGAAAGGTTTGCCTAGGTTAAATGTAAAAATAGGTTTTAAAATCAAAAAGTTGAATGATACATTATTTCAAATTCTCTTGTATTAAGCAAACCAGACGGCACATTTTCTTCTTTAAAAAAAAATGTACAGATACCCAGTGGCACACTCCAACACTCAGACATGTGAAGCTATTGTATTTAGTGAGTCCGCCAGATCAAAGGCAGTAGAGATGACCAAGGATGTTCTCTTGATAAGTGTGTGAATTGGACCATTTTCCTGTCCTGATAAGCATTCGAAATGTAACGAGTACTTTTGGGTGTCAAGGAAAATGTATGGAGTAAAAAGTACATAATTTTCTTTAGGAAAAAGTTGTCAAAAATGTAAATAGTAAAGTACAGATACTGCAAAAAACTACTTAAGTAGTACTTGAAAGTATTTTTACTTAAGTACTTTACACCACTGCCTGCAAGTAAGTGTTTCGGGTCATGGTGCATGTGCATGTGTATCCCCTATATACGACTAATAAAACTTGAAACATGAGTGTGCTACTATACTATCGATAGTAATGATGAATAGTAGTGATGATTGAAAATAATAATATTTTACATTTAGAAAAGAGCCTCTGCGGATTTCTGTGGTTAGAAAAGAGACTCCAGACCCCAATGCTCCTTTTGCAACTCTTCCTCTCCATCTCCACCCTCCCCCTCCTGTGAAGCGCCTGTCAGTGGAAGTCAAAGAGGAGAGGTCAAGGTTGCTGTTATGTTGCATGGTTGTATTTTCGTGTGGTTACTTTTGAGTGTCAGCAATGTCTGTTCTCTGTGACATTATTGAACTGCTCCTGTTGACAGATATGCTAAATGGATTATATTCATTCCGACACAACGCATTTTTGTTGCTTTTCCTTGTGAAGTTTCAAACATCACATTCTTTGCTGTTTGCTACCCAGAGAGGAGTTGTCAGATTACAAACCCGTTTCTCTGTAGGTGATGTCCTCTGACCATGTGAAAAAGGATGGGTCTGGGATCTGTAAATCATACTACCTCATTCATGTTGAGTGTGCTCAATTGTGTTTAGTCTTTTCAGTACATGTTCCTAAATGTCATGATAAATATAGTATCCAACAGTCATTTAATAGTTCCTGTTAGTATATAGTATAAGGTATATAGTGCCTTCGGAAAGTATCCAGACCCCTTGACTTTTTCCACATTTTGTTAGGTTACAACCTTATTTTAAAATTGATTCAATAGATTTTTTTTCTAATTTCTCTCATCTCTGGGTAGCACATTACCCCATAATGACTAAGCAAAAACGAGTTTAGAAATTCTTGCTAATTTATTAAGAATAAAAACAAAAAAATATTAGTGTTCAGACCCTTTACTCAGTACTTTGTTGAAGCACCTTTGGCAGTGATTACAGCCTCGAGTCTTCTTGGGTATGACGCTACAAGCTTGGCACACCTGTATTTGGGGAGTTTCTCCAAGTCTTCTCTGCAGAGCCTCTCAAACTCTGTCAGGTTCGATGGGGAGCGTCGCTGCACAGCTATTTTCATGTCCCCAGAGATGTTTGATCGGGTTCAAGTCCGGGCTCTGGTTGGGCCACTCAAGGACATTCAGAGACTTGTCTCGAAGCCACTCCTGTGTTGTCTTGGCTGTGTGCTTTGGGTCGTTGTCCTGTTGGAAGGTGAACCTTCACCCCAGTCTGAGGTCCTGACTAGTCTCCCAGTCCCTGCTGCTGAAAACATCCCCACAGAATGATGCTGCCACTACAATGCTTCACCGTAGGGATGATGCCATATTTCCTCCAGACGTGACGCTTGGCATTCAGGCCAAAGAGTTCAATTTTGGTTTCATCAGACCAGAGAATCTTGTTTTCCTATGGTCTGAGAATCTTTAGGTGCCTTTTGGCAAACTCCAAGCAGGCTGTCATGTGCCTTTTTTTTTACTGAGGAGTGGCGTCCGTCTCGCCACTCTACCATAAAAGCCTAATGGTGGATTGCTGGAAGGTTCTCCCATCTCCACAGAGGAACTCTAGAGCTCTGTCAGAGTGAACATTGGGTTCTTGGTCACCTCCCTTGACCAAGGCCCTTCTCTCCCGATTGCTCAGTTTGGCCGGGTGGCTAGCTCTAGGAGTAGTCTTGGTGGTTCCAAACTTCTTCCATTTAGCAATGATGGAGGCCACTGTGTTCTTGGGGACCTTCAATGCTGCAGAAATGTTTTGGTACCCTTCCCTAGATATGTGCCTCGACACAATCCTGTCTCGGAGCTGTACGGACAATTCCTTCGACCTCATGGCTTGGTTTTCGCTCTGACATGCACTGTCCACTGTGGGACCTTATATAGACAGGTGTGTGCCTTTCCAAATCATGTCCAATCATTTGAATTTACCACAGATGGACTCCAAGTTGTAGAAACATCTCAAGGATGATCAATAGAAACAGGATGCACCTGAGCTCAATTTCGAGTCTCATAGCAAAGGGTCTGAATACTTATGTAAATAAGGTATTTTTGTTTTGCAAACAGTTCTAAAAACCTGTTTTCACTTTGCCATTATGGGGTGTTCTGTGTAGATGGCTGAGGAAATTGTCTTATTTTATCCATAACAAAACAACATTTGGAAAAAGTTGAAGGGTCTGAATACTTCTAGACATTCTCTAAATGTGGATGATGATGATATAGTTTTGTTAAATTCGATGAAGATTATTATGACAACAGTTGCAAAGCACTGCTAACCGTTCTCCTTTTGCAGAAAATACTCCGATAGCAAAGTGCCCAAAAGACCATCTATTGATGCCAAGGAAGAAAGGTTGGCAAGCCATAGTGCACAGGTGCATGCATAATTATACACTGCATGTGGGCATATGTGCTTGTTTAAGTTGAATCCCATTGACATGAGTTGTGGTTGTATATTTGGTGATATTAGAGAATTGTGTGTTAACCCCTTCATTGGAGCAGAGGTCTTCATAGGGAAATACCGTATGTGAATATTTATCTGTGCTTTGCCACATTGTCATGTTGTCTGCCCTCTGCTGGTGAAGCTGTTTGATCAAGCATGCCTGCTCCCTGAATGCTGTGTGCTTTTTGCCAATGAGCAATGGCTGCAATACATGCAAATCTTACATACAAATGTTTCCTGTTTCAGAAAGGATTTGTCAGATTCCAAACCAAAACCTGCTAAAAGGCAGAGTCTGGACTCGTCAGATTCCAAACCAAAACGTTCTAAAAGGCCAAGTCTGGATGGCAAGAAAGACAGGTTTGCATAATACAGTCGTGGCCAAAAGTTTTGAGAATGACACAAATATTAATTTCCACAAAGTTTGCTGCTTCAGTGTCTTTAGATATTTTTGTCAGATGTTACTATGGAATACTGGAGTATAATTATAAGCATTTCATAAGTGTCAAAGGCTTTTATTGACAATTATTGACAATTACATGAAGTTGATGCAAAGAGTCAATATTTGCAGTGTTGACCCTTCTTTTTCAAGACCTCTGCAATCCGCCCTGGTATGCTGTCAATTAACTTCTGGGCCACATCCTGACTGATGGCAGCCCATTCTTGCATAATCAATGCTTGGAGTTTGTCAGAATCTGTGGGTTTTTGTTTGTCCACCCGCCTCTTGAGTATTGACCACAAGTTCTCAATGGGATTAAGGTCTGGGGAGTTTCCTGGCCATGGACCCAAAATATTGATGTTTTGTTCCCCGAGCCACTTAGTTATCACTTTTGTTCGTCACCAAACTGTTCTTGGATGGTTGGGAGAAGTTGCTCACTGAGGATGTGTTGGTACCATTCTTTATTCATGGCTGTGTTCTTAGGCAAAATTGTGAGTGAGCCCACTCCCTTGGCTGAGAAGCAACCCCAAACATGAATGGTCTCAGAATGCTTTACTGTTGGCATGACACAGGCCTGGTGGTAGCGCTCACCTTGTCTTCTCCGGACAAGCTTTTTTCCAGATGCCCCAAACAATCAGAAAGGGGCTTCATCAGAGAAAATGCCTTTACCCCAGTCCTCAGCAGTCCAATCCCTGTACCTTTTAGGGTAAGTCTGTCCCTGATGTTTTTCCTGGAAAGAAGTGGCTTCTTTGCAGCCCTTCTTGACACCAGGCCATCCTCCAAAAGTCTTCGCCTCACTGTGCGTGCAGATGCACTCACACCTGCCTGCTACAATTCCTGAGCAAGCTCTGTACTTATGGTGCCCCGATCCCGCAGCTGAATCAACTTTAGGAGATGGTCCTGGCGCTTGCTGGACTTTCTTGGGCGCCCTGAAGCCTTCTTCACAACAATTCAACCGCTCTCCTTGAAGTTCGTGATGATCCGATAAGTGATTTAGGTGCAATCTTACTGGCAGCAATATCCTTGACTGTGAAGCCCTTTTTGTGCATAGCAATGATGACGGCACGTGTTTCCTTGCAGGTAACCATGCTTGACAGAGGAAGAACAATGATTCCAAGCACCACCCTCCTTTTGAAGCTTCCAGTCTGTAATTCGAACTCAATCAGCATGACAGAGTGATCTCCAGCCTTGTCCTCGTCAACACTCACACCTGTGTTAACGAGACAATCACTGACATGATGTCAGCTGGTCCTTTTGTGGCAGGGCCGAAATGCAGTGGAAATGTTTTTGGGGGATTTAATTCATTTGCATGGCAAAGAGGGACTTTGCAATTAATTGCAATTCATCTGATCACTCTTAATAACATTCTGGAGTGTATGCAAATTGCCATCATACAAACTGAGGCAGCAGACTTTGTGAAAATTAATATTTCTGTCATTCTCAAAACCTTTGGCCATGACTGTACTAAACTTCACTCTAAAAACACTTATTGACCTCACTTTTAAAGCTGTATGAAGTGACCTTTGAAGGAAAATAATTAAATAAAGAAATATTGTAATTTGTAAAGCTCTTTTCTCACACCCAAGGCACTGTTTTTTTCTTTTTATAATAATAATAAAAGCAGACAACAATCAATGCTATTTACAGGTGTTGTCCAATCCGTTGAACAGAATTAACATCGGTCATTGAAAGCTTTTCTGAACAGCTCAGTCATTTAGCTGTGCCTTAAGCAAGGCCAGAGACTCTACAGCCCTGACAGTGACTTTAAGTGCGTTCCATAGCCTAGGAGCCGCACAACTGAAAGCCTTGTCACCCATAGTTTTTTGTCTGCTGTGGGACTGCTGAAGGGAGATGGACCTGTAGCAGCGAAGGGAGTGTACGATGAAGTCAGACAGATACTTGGGTCCAGAGTTGTGGATAGCTTGGTAGGTGTGAACCATGATTTTAAAGTCAATGCGTGAGCATTTGGGGAGCCAGTGGAGGTTGAACAGAGCTGGAGTGATGTGCTCATGGGGGAAATGGGGTTGAGGACACATGCAGCACAGTTCTGGACATATTGTAGCCTTCTTAGGCACTTGTCAGATTTGTCAACCAACACGGTATTACAATAGTCCAGATGGGATAAGATAAACGTGTGGATGAGTTGCTCAGCTGGAGGCTGTAAAAGGGTAGGTTACATAGGTCGTAACCTGGCAATGCTCCATAGATAGAAGTGTTACCAAAGTTACATTTTTCTGATGTGGGCCTCAAACGAGAGCTGACTGTCAAATATCACACCCAGATTGCGGACCTCACTGGAGGGGAGGACCTTGACACCATCAATATTGAGGCTGTAGCTGCTGATTTAGTTGATGATGCGAGTGCCAATCAGGAAGACCTCTGTCTTTTTGCAATTTAACTGCAGGAAACTCTGCTGTATCCACACTTTGATGTCCTGCAGGCAACTGACCAGGAATGCAGTGGCATTGGCAGTGTTTGTAGAGATAAAAAGCTGAGTGTCGTCAGCATAAAAGTTAAAGCCCAGTCCATGTTTCCCAGTGGCAGCATGTAGATCCAAAACAGTAGCTGCCCTAGGACCGAGTCTTGAGGGACCCCCTGGCGGATCAGTGTGAGAGGACCTGAACCAGTCCAGGACAGTGTCTGACAGGCCTGGTAGCTTCTCCATGCGGTCCAGCAGAATGGCATGACTGACCGTGTCAAATGCTGCATTGAGGTCCAGCAGTATGAGGATGCTGGCAGCCCCAGAGTCCGCATTCATGAGGAGGTCATTGGTGACCCTTACCAAGGCAGTCTCTGTGTCTGAAACCAGGCGGGAAGGGCTCGAGTAGGTTGTGAGTGGCAAGATGTTGTTGGAGTTGGCTAGACATATCATGTTCGAGCAAGGTCAGGTTGGAGATAGGCCTGTAGTTCTGGAGGTTGTCAGGGTCAGATCTAGGCTTTTTAAGTACTGGTGTGACTGTGGTGAGTTTGAGCTGTTGAGGGACACATCCAGTGGTTAATGATTTCCTTGAAA
The DNA here is from genome assembly GCF_965601325.2 of Salmo salar. Classification (NCBI taxonomy): domain Eukaryota; kingdom Metazoa; phylum Chordata; class Actinopteri; order Salmoniformes; family Salmonidae; genus Salmo; species Salmo salar. Next base: position 49,168,637 of record NC_138292.1, on the reverse strand, counting down.
AAAGGCTCCAGAACAGATAACTAGGTCTTGACAAGTGAGGTGGGGATAGGGTCAAGTGAGAAAGTGGTGGGCCTCATTGTTCTAACCAGCTTGGTTACATCAGCTGCAGTGACTGTGGTGAACATGGAGAACCTTGACTCAGGGAGCGTAGGACTGTGTAGGTCAACTACAGGGGCTGGAGAGGACAGGATGGTGTTGTTGTTCAAAGGCTGAAGGAGCTTGCTCACAGTAGAGAACAGCACCTGGGAGTTACCACTGCTGTTGCTAATCAGTTGGGAGTAGTAGTAGTAACATGGTCAAATGAAAGTAAAAAAACAGTATCTAGCACTCACTCAGATGAACAGCAGTGTCACAAGACAGGTGTTTTCTCTCTCTCTCTCGTTGTAGAAAGGACTTCACTGACTCCAAGCACAGTCATTCTGTGAAACTGGCTCTCATTCAGATTCATTACAATGATTGACACTTCTCTGGTCATTACTGCTAAATGCATTAATATGTTGCCATGAGCTATCCAGTGGGCGAAGTACATCTGTCAGCATCTAGTTTTAATTGATATTCGATTGAATTTCAAATAACATGACATCAATATGAAATCAGCATAACAAGCGAAAAGGAGTGGAAAAAGTACTCAATTGTCATACTTAAGTAAAACTAAATGCTAGTAGATTATTATTATTTTTTACTGACATAAGGGGGCACACTTCAAAACACAGACAATTTACAAACACAGTATTTGTGTTTAGTTAGTCCGCCAGATCAGAGGCAGTAGGGATGACAACGCATTCTATGTGCGTGAATTGGACCATCATTCTGTCCTGCCTGAGCATTCGAAATGTTACGAGTGCTTTTTTGCTACCAGGGAAAATGTATGGGAGTTGAAAGTACTTAGTTTCTTTAGGGATGTAGTGGATTAAAAGTTGACAAAAATATACCAAACAAAAATATAAACGCAACATGTAAAGTGTTGGTCCCATGTTTCATGAGCTGAAATAAAAGATCCCAGAATTTTTCCGTACACACAAAAAGCTTATTTCCCTTAAATTGTGTGCACAAATTTGTTTACATCCCTGTTAGTGAGCATTTCTCCTTTGCCAAGATAATCCTTCCTCCTGATGTGTGGCATATCAAGTAGCTGATTAAACAGCATTACACAGGTGCACCTTGTCCTGGGGACATAGAAGGCCACTCTAAAATGTGCAGTTTTGTCACACAACACAATACCACAGATGTCTAAAGTTTTGAGGGAGCGTGCAATTGGCATGCTGACTGCAGGAATGTCCACCAGAGCTGTTGCCAGATAATTGAATGTTCATTTCTCTACCATAAGCCACCTCCAATGTTGTTTTAGATAATTTGGCAGTACAACCAACTGGCCTCACAACCGCAGACCAAGTCTCACCATGTGAGCCCAGGACCTCCACATCCGGCTTCTTCACCTGCAGGATCGTCTAAGACCAGCCACCCGGACAGCTGATGAAACTGTGGGTTTGCACAACCGAAGAATTACTGCACAAACTGTCAGAAACCGTCTCAGGGAAGTTCATCTGCGTGCTCGTCGTCCTCACCAGGGTCTTCACCTGACTGCAGTTCGGCATCGTAACCGACTTCAGTGGCAAATGCTCACCTTCGATGGTCACTGGCACGCTGGAGAAGTCTGCTCTTCACAGCTGAATCCTGGTTTCAATGTTACCGGGCTGATGGCATTGTGTGGGCGAGCGGTTTGCTGATGTCAACGTTGTGAACAGAGTGCCCCATGGTGGCTGTGGGGTTATGGTATGGGCAGGCATAAGCTACGGACAACTAACACAATTGCATTTTATCGATGGCAATTTGAATGCACAGAGATACCGTGACGAGATCCTGAGGCCCATTGTCGTGCCATTCATCTGCCACCATCACCTCATGTTTCAGCATGATAATGCACAACCACATGTCGCAAGGATCACTACACAATTCCTGCAAGCTGAAAATATCCCAGTTCTTCCTTGGCCTTCATACTCACTAGACCTGTCACCCATTGAGCATGTTTTGGATGCTCTGTATCCACATGTATGACAGCGTGTTCCATTTCCCGCTAATATCCAGCAACTTCGCACAGCCATTGAAGAGGAGTGGGACAACATTCCACAGCCCACAATCAACTCTATGCGAAGGAGATGTGTCCCGCTGCATGAAGCAAATTATTGTCACACCAGATACTGAATGGTTTTATGATCCACTCCCCTACAATTTAAGTTATGTGACCAACAGATGCATATCTGTATTTCCAGTCATGTGAAATCCATAGATTAGGGCCTAATTTATTAATTTCAATTGACAGATTTCTATAGATGAACTGTAACTCAGTAAAATATTTTAAGTCGTTGCATTTATATTTTTGTTCAGTGTATAAATAGTAAAGTATAGATACGCCCAAAAAACGACTTATGTATATTTACTTAAAGGAAAACTCAAAATACAAAAAATATTGCATCATAACGGGCCAGATTTTTGTATTTTTCAAGTTATGTATCCTGAGAACTTGATTGCTGACATACAAAATATTGTTGGTCTATATCAACAATGGACTAAGAAATCTAGCCCGTATGATGATTTTGAATCATATGATGCTCCGTTATGCAACTTTCAAAATACAGTAATCTTGTCCTGTATGAAGCATTTTGCATCATATGAAGCAAAATGCATTTCTGTATTTTGAAAGTTAGGTAACTTGATTGCTTTCAGAATAGAGTAATCTGGCCTTTATGATGCATTTTGTGTCATATGATGCGAAACACAGCATCATATGATGCAAAATGGATCATATGGGCCAGATTTTTGTATTTTGGAAGTTACGTATCTTGAAAACTTGATTGTTGACATGCAACATATTTTGGGACTATATCAACAATGGACTGATGAAACAAATACCAAAAGACACATTTTGGGGTGTAGTTTTCCTTTAAGTACTTTACACCACTGCAAGCGAGCCATGTCATTGCATTTTAGTTAAAATGTTGATTAAAAAAAGACAATTTCCTTGTACGTTTTCCACATTTTAACAAAGTTAGATTTTTTTATTTTATTTGTTGAAATGACATTGAATCAATCAGTGGGTAGTAACCCCTTCTCTCTTTCAAATTGTCAATATTTTACTACCTCTCTTTAGGAGGGACTCTATGGGTTCCAAGACTAGCAGCTCACCCTCAGCTAAGAAGCTCTCTAGTGAGACGTAAGAGGGCCCCTTTCTTATGCAGATAGAAAAGATAATTTCCTCTTCTTATTTGTTTTACTGCGTTAAGGCCTTTTTGGTTACTTTGCATAATGGAGCGCATTAAGATATGGATGTTACTTCACTCCATTGCTTTTTCTGTTTCTGTGTTTGTTTCAGGAAAGAATCTCATGGCTCCAAGTCTTCTCACCCTGGCCCTCTGCAGAGAAAGTCCTCAACGGACAGTATTGAACGGTACCCTTTCTAACTGGAAAATACTATCTACTGTATAACTGAAATCAATATGGATCAGATTTTAAACTCTTGATTGACGTATATGCTGTTTGGCTTGTGTACGATGACCAGGAGAAAGAAACCAGATATGCCAAAGATCCCCACCACCCCCACCAGTCCCATGTCCCCCTCCTTCAGCTCAGCAGGGGTTCCCCTGTCCCCTTGCCTGGCCACTGGAGAAAATATCAGGGACAAGTGCATCGAGATGCTGGCTGCTGCTCTACGCACAGATGGTGGGGGAAAAGACTAACTGAATGGATCAGAGTACAAGTACAGACACTCACAGAGATACAAGTAACAAGAGATCAATCTCCACATGAAGTGACTCAACGCACATTCATTCACACACACAGTACAGTATGGAAATGAACATTAAATGAATAGTGGTTACGTTACACACAGAATGATAGATTTTGTAGATGAAAAAGAGTAAACGTAATACCCTCAGTTTTCTCTCCTCAGATAACTTCAAAGAATTTGGGACAAACTGTGACTCAATGGCAGCAGAGATTGAAGATTATATCCTTTTAAATCTGCATGTGGTTCTGAAGTATGTTACCAATTTGGGTTGGTTTCAGTTTGCAGTGTGTTTGCAGAGCTGCCATTTGCTCTCTTGGCTTTGAATATAACAAGTTTGATCTTTGATTGTCACCGTTAGATATTTCAGCCAGGTGGTGAAGAAAGCTTCCTTAACTATCCTCCGCTGCACATATTTACAAGGAGATGGGAGCCACAGATATGAAGTATAAAAACAGGGTGCGGAGCCGCATCAGCAACCTGAAGGACCCCAAAAACCCTGGGCTGCGGAGGAACGTCCTGGCTGGAGGCATCGAGCTCAGACGTGTCGCCATCATGTCTGCTGAGGTACTGTAAACTTCTGTCATATCAACCCATGACCCACCCCTGCCTTTAACATATTCCTAAAATGTTGTATTAAATAGAGTCAAGAAAGTCAAGCACCTACCAAAACATTGAGTAGACAAATCTCCCTCCGAGATTTCGTCTATCTATCCGTCTATCTATCTAGGAGATGGCTAGTGATGAGCTGAAGCAGCTGAGGAACAATCTGACTAAGGAGGCCATTAGGGAACACCAGCTGTCCAAAACCAGCGGTACCATTTCTGATCTGTTTCAGTGCAGCAAGTGCAGCAAAAAGAACTGCACCTACAACCAGGTAAACATACCATACTCTGCATACACACCATATTCTGCTTATTGCAAGGTATATACTATATTTTACTTAAACAGATACACACGGCTCACTGCACTGAAAACATACATATGCTCTACACACTGACCCAATATCAGTTTTATATTGTACGCTCTACCAGTTCCAGTTACATTTTACACATTGAGATACAGTGGAGACAGCCTGTGCTGTTGAATGAAAGCTGCCTTCGTATTAACTGTGTGTGTGTGTGTGTGTGTGTGTGTGTGTGTGTGTGTGTGTGTGTGTGTGTGTGTGTGTGTGTGTGTGTGTGTGTGTGTGTGTGTGTGTGTGTGTGTGTGTGTGTGTGTGTGTCTGTGTGTGTGTGTGTGTGTGTGTGTGTGTGTGTGTGTAGATGCAGACCCGCAGCGCTGACGAGCCTATGACCACTTTTGTTCTCTGTAACGAGTGCGGGAACCGCTGGAAGGTGAGACTTTTCCCTCACCAGTTCAGATAAAGCCCATTAAAATACATAACGCGAGCCCAGCACGAACAGTGGTGTCTCTGAGGCATAACAATGGTCCACAGACATAAATAATCTATCCATTTACTAATATTAATTTGTTTTCTATTCCAGTTCTGCTGATGTGGCCCAGCTCCAATGACGATGTTGCAGACCACATTTTTCTATGAGGGGCAATAATGTTTAGCAATGAGTAATTTTACAAAAACAAAAATGAATACTTACAATTTATAATTGACTTTTTAAGATGGGCTCCCGAGTGGCGCAGCGGTCTAAGGCACTGCATCTCAGTGCAAGAGGCGTCACTACAGTCTCTGGTTCAATTTCAGGCTGTATCACATCCGGCCGTGATTGGGAGTCCCATAGAGCGGGGCACAATTGGCCCAGCGTTGTCCAGGTTTGGCCGGGGTAGACCATCATTGTAAATAAGAATTTGTTCGTAACTGACTTGCCTAGTTAAATAAAGGTTACATTTAAAATATGGTGCTTTTAATGGGGGTTGAAAACATTTTTGTAAGAGGCAGGGGTTGAGACAGTCTCCAGATTGATGGCAGTGTCATTTATTCTGTCCTGGTTGGACACAGGTAATTCAATGGTGCTGAGGAGATGCAGCAGCCTTTTGTGAATTTCACTGACATCAAAATTGTTTTATGCATCTTTAAAACATTTTTTATAGTCTTTAAATCCGCAAAGACCACAGATCAAATCAGAAATCAAGTATGAAAGCTTATCATGCAACCTGTTTCAATTAACATCTTTATTGTTAAAATCTCAAGCCCAAACTTCTGAGGTTTTATTGTCACTGTTTGGGCTTCAGCGAATAATATGATTCATTTTTCTAGATAAGGTAAAGACCAAAAAACGGTGTTTATGTCATTTGTGGGTTTCGCTCTGTGAAATTTTAAAAGAGCAGCTAAAATGGATAAAAATATTTATGAATATGTGGAGTTCAATATTTTCATATGTACTGTATAATATATGGAATAGTAATAACATAGTCACCTACATATTGCTTTGCATCATAATTGAATGAGTAAACAGTATTGAAATTATGCTAATTAATAACAAATTATGTCATTGTCAAATTGTGTTTGAACTACCGGTGAAATGGAAAGTCAATATACTGTACCACTAAGAGCAGCCACAAGATGGCGAGGAAGAGTAATTTATACTGTAAGAGCTCCCACTTGCAAATGACATATCATTTAGGGAGTGAATGTCATTTACAGTACCAGTCAAAAGTTTGTACACACCTACTCATTCAAGGGTTTTTCTTTATTTTTTACTGTTGTCTACATTGTATAAATATAGTGAAGACATCAAACTATGAAATAACATACACAACTGATTGGCTCAAACGCATTAAGAAGGAAAGAAATTCCACAAGTTAACTTTTAACAAGGCACACCTGTTAATTGAAATGCATTCCAGGTGACTACCTCATGAAGCTGGTTGAGAGAATGCCAAGAGTGTGCAAAGCTGTCATCAGCTTTGGCTACTTTGAAGAACCTCAAATATAAAATATATTTTGATTTGTTAAAAAAGAATGCTGGTTACTACAGCATTTTGGACTACAGGAGGCTTTAGTCCGAAAGACAACTTGACTTAAGACAGAAAACAAATATATCAAAGAAATAACTTAGGTTTTGCTCGGTCTTCCTTCTCTCTCTCTCTCAACTGGGGTCCGTCTCTCTCCCTTCTCTTCCGCGGTGTGCCATCGTGTTCCTTTTATTTAGCCTCCACGGCTGGTTGGCACTTTCCTCTAATTACCTGTACTTAGCTGTCTGTGTCGGGGTGCCCAGCTCCTGTATTCCCAGCAGAGGAAGCCAACGTACCTCCCCTCTATTACCATCCCCCGGGGTAGACCTCCTGGGATACCACAGTACATACCCCAACCAGAAGCCATGGATTACAGGCAACATCCGCACTGAGCTAAAGGCTACAGCTGCCGCTTTCAAGAAGCTTATAAGAAATCCCGCTATGCCCTCCGACAAACCATCAAACAGGCAAAGCGTCAATACAGGACTAAGATCGAATCGTACTACACCTTCTCTGACGCTCGTCGGATGTGGCAGGGCTTGCAAACCATTACAGACTACAAAGGGACGCACAGCCGAGAGCTACCCAGTGACACAAGCCTACCAGACGAGCTAAACTACTTCTATGCTCGCTTCACGGAAAATGTCACTGAAACATACTTGAGAACACCAGCTGTTCCGGAAGGCTGTGTAATCATACTCTCCGCAGCCGATGTGAGTAAGACCTTTAGACAGGTCAACATTCACAAGGCCGCAGGGCCAGACATATTACCAGGACGTTCACTGCAAGCTTGCGCTGACCAACTGGCAAGTGTCTTCACTGACATTTTAAACCTCTCCCTGTCCGAGTCTAATACCAAAATGTTTTAAGCAGACCACCATAGTGCCTGTGCCCAAGAACACTAAGGTAACCTGCCTAAATGACTACCGACCCGTAGCACTCACGTCTGTAGCCATGAAGTGCTTTGAAAGGCACATAAACACCATTATTCCAGAAACCGTAGACCCACTCCAATTTGCATACTGCCCCAACAGATCCACAGATGATGCAGTCTCTATTGCACTCCACACTGCCCTTTCCCACCTGAACAAAAGGAACACCTATGTGAGAATGCTATTCATTGACTACAGCTCAGCGTTCAACACCATAGTGCCCTCAAAGCTCATCAATAAGCTAAGGACCCTGGGACTAAACACCTCCCTCTGCAACTGGATCCTGGACTTCATGACAGGCTGCCCCCAGGTGGTAAGGGTAGGTAACAACATATCCGCCACAGTGATCCTCAACACAGGGGCCCCTCAGGGGTGTGTGCTCAGACCCCTCCTGTACTCCCTGTTCACTCATGACTGCATGACCAGGCACAACTCCAACACCATCATTCAATTTGCTGATGACACAACAGTGGTAGGCCTGATCACCGACAACAATGAGACAGCCTATAGGGAGGAGGTCAGAGACCTGACCGTGTGGTGCCAGGACAACAACCTCTCCCTCAATGTGATCAAGACAAAAGAGATGATTGTAGACTACAGGAAAAAGAGGACCGAGCAAGCACCCATTCTCATCGATGGGACTGCAGTGGAGCAGGTTGAGAGCTTCAAGTTCCTTTGTGTCCACATCACCAACAAATTAACATGGTCCAAGCACACCACACCAGTCATAAAGCAGGCACGACAAAATCTATTCCCCCTCAGGAGACTGAAAAGATTTGGCATGGGTCCTCAGATCCTCAAAATGTTCTACAGCTGCACCATCGAGAGCATCCTGACTGGTTGCATCACTGCCTGATATGGCAACTGCTCAGCCTCTGACCACAAGGCACTACAGAGGGTAGTGCGAATGGCCCAGTACATCACTGGGGCCAAGCTTCCTGCCATCCAGGACCTCTATACCAGGCGGTGTCAGAGGAAGGCCCTAAAAATTGTCAAAGACTCCAGCCACCCCAGTCACATACTGTTCTCTCTGCTACCGCACGGCAAACGGTACCGGAGCGCAAAGTCTAGGTCCAAGAGGCTTCTAAACAGCTTCAACCCCCAGAGTCATAGACTCCTGAACATCTAGTCAAATGGCTACCCAAACTATTTGCGTTGCCCCCCAACCCCCCCCCCCCCCTTTCCAAACCACTGGCACTCTCTGTTGTCATCTATGCATTGTCACTTTAATTAACTCTACCTACATGTACGTATTACCTCTACTAACCGGTGCCCCCGCACATTGACTCTGTACCGGCACCCCCCCTGTATATACAGTTGAAGTTTACATACACTTAGGTTGGAGTCATTAAAACTCGTTTTTCAACCACTCCACAAATTTCTTGTTAACAAACTATAGTTTTGGCAAGTCGGCTGGACATCTACAGTGAGGGAAAAAAGTATTTGATCCCCTGCTGATTTTGTACGTTTGCCCACTGACAAAGAAATGATCAGTCTTTATCATTTTAATGGTAGGTTTATTTCAACAGTGAGAGACAGAATAACAACAAAGAAATCCAGAAAAACGCATGTCAAAAATGTTATATATCCATGGAATTCAGGATCTTGTCATGGTATCTCTGTGCAATCAAATTGCCATCGATAAAATGCAATTGTTTTCGTTGTCTGTAGCTCATGCCTGCCCATACCATAACCAAACTGCCAACATGGAGCACTCTGTTCACAACGTTGACATCAGCAAACAGCTCGCCCACACGAGCCATACACGCTGTCTGCCATCTGCCCAGTACAGTTGAAACCGGGATTCATCTGTGAATAGCACACTTTCCCAGCATGCCAGTGCCATCGAAGGTGAGCATTTGCCCACTGAAGTTGTTTACTACGCCAAACTGGAGTCAGGTCAAGACCCTGGTGAGGACGACGAGCACACAAATAAGCTTCCCTGAGACCGTTTCTGACAGTTTGTGCAGAAATTCTTTGGTTGTGCAGACCCACAGTTTCATCAGCTGTCCGGGTGGCTGGTCTCAGACAATCCGGTTGGACGTACTGCCAAAGGCTCTAAAATGACATTGGAGGCAGCTTATGGCAGAGAAATTAACATTCAGTTCTCTGGCAAAAGCTCTGGTGCACATTCCTGCAGTCAGCATGCATGCTCCCTCAAATATGTGGCAATGTGGTCTGTGACAAAACTGCACATTTTAGTGTGGCCTTTTATTGTTCCCACCACAGGGTGCACCAGTGTAATGATCATGTTGTTTAATCAGCTTCTTCATATGCCACACCTGTCAGCTGGATGGATTATCGTGGCAAAGGAGAAATGCTCACTAACAGGGATGTAAACAAATTTGTGCACAAAATGCTGTAGAATATATACAGTATATTTTAATTTGTATGCAGGTGATACAGATGGGACAAATCATTCACTAAACCCTAAACCTCAACTAAATCTTTTAATGAATAATGAGCAATATGAGGTGGCTAAACTGCTTGGAGTAGCCCTGGATAGTAAACTGTCATGGTTAAAACATATTGATATATTGACAGTGTTTAAGATGGGGAGAAGTGTGTCCATAATAAAGCATTTTTCTGCCTTCTTAACACCACTATCTCCAAGGCAGGTCCTACAGGCCCTAGTTTTGTCACACCTGGACTACTGTTCAGTCGTGTGGTCAGGTGCCACAGAGGGATTTAGGAAAATTGCAATTTGCTCAGAACAGTGCAGCACGGCTGGCCCTTGGATGTACACAGAAAACTGGCATTAGTAATATGCATGTCAATCTCTCCTGGCTCAAAGTAGAGGAGAGATTGACTTCATGTCTGTTTGAACTACTGGCACACGGATCGGACACCCATGCATACCCCACAAGACATGCCACCAGAGGTCTCTTCACATTCCCCAACTCCAGAACAGACTATGGGAGGTGCACAGTAGTATATAGAGCCATGACTACATGGAACTCTATTCAACATCAAGTAACTCATGCAAGCAGTAAAATTTGATTTAAAAAAAATGTAAAAATACACCTTATACACACAGCAGGGACTGTGAAGCAACAGAAACACAGACACATGCATACAAACACACAATAACATACGCAGTATACACACATGTACACATGGATTTTGTGTTGTAGATATGTGGTAGTAGAGTAGGGGCCTGAGGGCACACACTTAATGTGTTGTGAAATATGTTTTGAATGTATTGTAATGATATTAAAATTGTATAACTGTCCTTATTTTGCTGGATTCCAGGAAGAGGAGCTGCTGCCTTGGCAGCAGCTAATGGGGATCCATAATAAATACAAATACAGTGTCGTATTCCATTGTTCCATCAGTTGGCCAAGTCTTTTCACATTTGAAGTCTGATTTTCAAACACTGCAGAGGTCACTATTGGATCTAAAGTTGGTGGTAAATGCAAACAAAACAAAATGCTTACTTTTTTGTAGGTCCCATAACCCATATTTAATTGAATTTGTAATGATTAGTTTGAATGGTACACAAATTGAGTGAGTTCCTTCCTACAAACATCTTAGTATCTGGCTTGATGACAAACATGTCACTGAGCTGGTGAAAAAGTTTAAGTTTAAGGTTGGTTTCTTTTACAGAAACAAAGCATGTCTCACTTGTTATTAGAAAGGAAATTGTCCAGGACATTTTTATGTAATTTTAAGTTTATGGGGATATCAGAAAGTATTCAAACCCATTGACCTTTTCCACATTTTGTTGTGTTACAGCCTGAACTTAAAATTGACTAAATTGAAAAAAGAAATATGACTGGCCAACACACAATACTGCATAATGTGAAAGTGTTGTTCAACATTTTTACGAGTTAATAGAACATGAAAAGCTGAAATGTCTTGATTCAGTAAGTATTCAACCCCTTTGTTATGGCATGCCTAAATAAATGCAGGAGTTAAACACTTGCTTAACAAGTTGCATAATAAGTTGCATGGACTCACTCTATGTGCAATAATAGTGTTTAACATGATTTTGGAATGACTACCTCATGTCTTTACCCCACACGTACAATTATCTATAATGTCCCTCTGTAAAGCAGTGAAATTTCAGATTCAACCACAAAGACCAGGGAGGTTTTCCAATGCTTCGCAAAGAAGGGCACCTATTGGTAGATGGGTAAAAAAACAGACACTGGTGAAGTTATTATTAACACTTTTGGATGGTGTATCAATATACAAAGATACAAGCATCAATATACAAAGATACAAGCATCCTTCCTTTACTCAGTTGCCGGAGAGGAAGGAAACCGCTCAGGGATTTCACCATGAGGCCAATGGTGACTTTAAAACAGTTACAGAGTTTAATGGCTGTGATAGGAGAAAGCTGAGGATGGATCAACAACATTGTAGTTACTCCACAATACTAATCTAATTGACAGAGTGAAAAGAAGGAAGTCTGTACAGAATAAAACTATTACAAAACATGCATCCTCTTTCAAACAAGGCACTAAAGTAATACTGCAAAAGATGTGGCAAAGCAATTCACTTTTTGTCCTGAATACAAAGTGTTATGTTTGGGGAAAATCCAATACAACACATTACGTTACTGAGTACCAATCTCCATATTTTCAAGCATAGTGGTGGCTGCATCATGTTATGGGTATGCTTGTAATTTTTAAGGACTGGGGAGTTTTTCAGGATAAAAACATTTACGGAATAGAGCTAAGAACAGGCAAATCCTAGAGGAAAACCTGGTTTAGTCTGCTTTCCACCAGACAGTAGGAGATGAATTCACCTTTCAGCAGGACAATACCCTAAAACACATGGCCAAATCTGCCCTGGAGTTGCTTACCAAGAAGACAGTGAATGTTTCTGAGTGGCCAAGTTACAGTTTTTACATAATCTATGGCAAGACCTGTAAATGGTTGTCTAGCAATGATCAACAACCAACACAGAGTTTTAAGAATTTTGCACTGCAATGCAGCTGGACTTTCCTGGTTAACACTACAATAATACCTGTGGTCAAGCCAGATTCACGCCAAGTTGACATCTACTTCAGACAAGTGGAAAACGAAAACACACCAGTCACTTCAACAAAAGTGAGAGTCAACCCGGAAATGACCCGGTGGTATCAAGTGATTGACATTATCATCAAAGGTAAAGCCTCTAGAGATCCTTCAGAACTGAAACCTTTTGGACAACTGAGTTGTCAGCACAGTCCGGTTGTCTGCTGTGAGGGAAGAGAGTTGTCATTCTGCCTTCGCTGAGGAAAGAAGTGTTGCAATAGCTACACTCAGGTCATTGTGGGAGGGTTTGTGTTAAGGAAATTGTACAAACCTACTTCTGGTGGCCTGGATTGGATGGAAGCATTGAGGAGAAAGAGAAAACACGTTCCTCATGTCTGAAGGTTCACAACGTACGTCAACTTCCACCTCTTCATCCGTGAGATTGGCTGGAGGAGGTGTGGCAACGTATACAAGTCAACTTCACAGGTCTATTTGAAGACAGAATGTTTCTCGTGGTTGTGGATGCTCATAGCAAATGGCTTGAGGTTGCCATTATGAGGTCTATTACTGCAGAGAAGACTGCAGCTAGTGTCCCAAGAAATGGCCACGTTCCTACAGGTGAATGGCATACAAATACAGGTCTGCACCATATCATCCATCTACCAACGGGCTAGTGGAGAGGTTTGTACAGACCATGAAACATGCCTTAAAAGCATCTCGGAGTTAAGGGACACTGCACCAATGCTTGAACAGCTTCCTGCTATCCTACAGGAACACACCACACAAAACCACCAAGGCTTCGCCTGTATCCCTAATCATGAAGAGAGAGCTACACACAAGTTTAGACCTACTCAAACTGCAGAATGCAAAGGAGACGTCAACAGGAGAATCAAGTCAAATATTGTGAACTGAGAGCAAAGGACAGAGCTTTCAACCCTGGAGAAAAGATCTTAGCTAGGAAGTACCTCAAAGGACCAAAGTGGGTTGCTGCTACAGTCATTGCTCAGGGTGGTCCTGTCCTACACTGTCCACACGGCAGAGGACATCATCTGGAAAAGGTACATAAATCAGTTACTGTTGAGTAAAGTCACACTGAAAGAACCACCAGTCGTGAGTGGTCCAGAACTGTTACTAGGTGATACACTGATCCAGCAGTCAACACCTAGGGCCTCACAGTCACCTTCACCTTCTCAGGACAGACTCAGCCGCACCCACACAAATGTGTTATGAGACTGTGACACAGGTAACTCACATGCTTACACCTGTGTCAACTCCAAAGTCTAGACATTGTTGTTGAGAGCTAGGTCGACCGTCGTTACCCTACGAGAGATAGACGGGCACCTAGACACTTGGACTTGTAGACAGACTCTGCCACAGAGCATCATGCGGGTTATGTGTGTTGAGATGAGCACGTTGTAGATAAGTTGTTGAACTGATTCCTGTCTCCCGTCTCATCATTATTGAATTGTTATTAAGATGTCTTTATCAAACCCAACAATTACCATGAACCATGCTCTTGAAACTTTGAGTACTGCATCTCTCATAGGCTTACTTGGTTCTGCCTAATACTTTATCAAGGACCTTCCAAAAGAGAACTAGAAAATGTACTTTATCGTTCCACAACCCTTAAACTTTTACTATTTAGAATAATATTTTAATATCAGTTTTCAGCTTTCATTTATCAGCCTATGAGTGAGTGTAAAATCATTGTTTATTAATGGGCATGTTTAATGAAAGAGCTCTCTGGTTAGGAAAGTTTCACTGCTAAGAAACAGATGTTTAAAGGATGCATGGCAGAGAAAGAGAATGGCTGATGCCTATACCTGGTCTGAATTTGTGATCCCATTGAGCAGACTGTCTGCTACTGAACTGAGTTGGTGAATGTCTTTGCCAGTGCGCTTGAGTTGACATGAAATGCATTTACTGTCAAGTGCTGTCAAATGCTGGAGGAATATCGTTCTCTGAACTGTTCACCATTGCCGGCATCTGAGACACAATCTCTTTGCACAAAATTTGCAAATCTCATCATGTAAAGTTGGAGAGATTTCACTAAGAGAAGTTAGGGTGTTAACTTTAACAACATAGAAGTATCACATAAGCCATCCAGAGCTTGCAGGGGCAAGCTAAGTAGGGCTCAAAATGACACATCTGTCGCAGGAAGTTCTTTGTTATTTCCTATTACAGACATTTTGATCTTGAAACTAACATTTCTATATAAACACTGTGGAGGTAAGATAGGGAAATACTGTACATCCCTATCTGCAGTAAAAATAGTGAGCTCCCAGATGAACTATGATTCAGATCCTTATGTAAATGTATAATAATTTAAAAAGACTTAGATTTTTTTTAGAATACTAAGATTGTAAATCAGGATCCCAGGCTTCTACATCAGCACAGCTTGCTGTTTGGGGTTTTATGCTGGGTTTCTGTATAGCGCTTTGTGACATCGGCTGATGTAAAAAGGGCTTTATAAATACATTTGACTGATGATTGATTCATCTGAAGACTACAATATCCACCCTGCAGATGGGCTAATCTCTCATTTATGTTGAGGGAGAAAGAGAGGAGAACTCAAGCAGGAGGAAAGACAACAGAGGATTAATAATAAGATAAATAGAACAGGTAAGGGACAGGCGTGGGGAAAAGAAGAAGAAAGAAGGACAGTCAACATCATTTCCTTTGGGCTTTACTCATAGATAAATTGAACAGATGTTGACTTTAAATGTAGCAATATCATATATGAAAGTAAACATGCATCAAGGACAAGAAACACACAAGGACTGTTAATCCCTGTTCCTTGAAGGGCTTTTCACACTATTGAGCTGAACCGAGCCGAGCCAACAGTTTGGTTTGGTGTAAAAACGGTATAACTATCTATCCCTTATATATTCCCTAAGCAAGTCTGCAACCTTATTGTTTATCCCCTTAACACATTTTAGGGAAGACCCAGATGCAGACAGTGTAGAAGTAACAAAAGTTTATTACTAGAACAGGGGGTAGGCAAAAGGACAGGTCAAGGGCAGGCAGAGGTCAGTAATCCAAATCAGAGTCCAAAAGGAACAGAAAGGCAGGCAGTCTCAGGGTCAGGGAAGACCGAGGTCAATAATCCAGTGTGGTGTGACAAGGTACAGAATGGCAGGCAGGCTCAGGGCAGGCAGAATGGTCAAAATCGGGAAAACTAGAAACAGACAGGAGCAAGGGGAAAACGCTGGTAGGCTTGACGAACAAAATGAACTGGCAACAGACAAACAGAGAACACAGGTATAAATACACTGGGGATAATGGGGAAGATGGGTGACACCTGGAGGAGTGTGGAGACAAGCACAAAAACAGGTAAAACAGATCAGGGTGTGACACCCCTAAACACTGTCTGTGCCCTCTCTCCATATTCCAAACACTCTGTCTAAATCGCTGTCCCTTAACCTGAGTCTGCCCTGAACCAGTACCTGGGCTTGAAGAGACGATGAAGATGATGAGATCTCATCTGAATCACAGGATCCTTAAATTCAAAGTCCCATTAACCAGCTCTGCATACATTATGTCAAAATACTTTTGGTACTCACCAGTTGCAGAGCAACTGTCGTCATTACTGCCGTTACGCATGGTATTACTTCCAAAAAAGGTCTAAATAAAAATGAGCTATTGTTTTTTACCATGTGCCCATGCTCCAAATCCACCTTCGGCACCTCCAATAAAATCACTCTATACTGTTAGGCACAGGTCAGCTGATCCAGCAGCAGTACAGTATCACAAAATATCATTGATTTTATTTTTATTTAGAACTTTTTTGGAAGTACATACCGTGCATATTGGCAGTAATGACGTTTGCAGAGCTGGTTAATGGGACTTTGAATGGAAGGATCCTGGGCGTCAGAGGAGATCTTATCATATTCATTGTCTCCTCAAGACCAGGTACTGGTTAAATTCTGTCCTATGTGTCTGTACCCAGATCTCATATTCTGTGCTGGCAATATGAAGTACTATCTGAGAGCAGTGGAGGCTGCTGAGGGGAGGACGGCTCATAATAATGGCTGGAATGGAGTCACTGGAATGGTATCAAACACATCAAACACGTGGTTTCCATGTGGTTGATGCCATTCCATTGACTCAGTTCCAGCCATTACTATGAGACGTCCTCTGCTCTACAGCCTCCACTGTCTGAGAAGCACAGAACCCCAAAAAACCTGTCCTCTCCCATCTGCTCTCAGCTCAGTGCATGCCTTGTTTGGTCTCCGCTCTGTAGAGTGGGCCTCCTCTGGCTGTGAGGGAGGGAGCTCCTCCACAGATGAAAACTGTATCGCTGTTAAATTCAGGCCGTTAGGTGTACAGCTATCTAACGCAATATTCCCTTTTAATTAATTTATACAAGGAGAAAGACGTAATAATTAAAAGTCATTAAAAAATGTTTTTAAACAACTCAAAATAATATCTACCCAAGCAGACAAGAGAAATATAGTTAGGTAATCAGTTTTCCAGGTACAGCTGTCTGGGGTAAAAAAAAACCCACAGGAGATTATAATCAAAAAGGACTGAAAAATGAAAATAATGGACATATGCAAATCTGGTACTTCGATGGATGCCTAAAATGTCATTTTCATTTTCAAAGAATCATTATCATCTCCATTAGCATGTGAAATGAGTTGTTTTCAGAGAAATGTTCCTCTTCTCTCCCTCTCACTGGACATTATCCTCTGAGAAAGTGTGAAAAAAGCTTTTTTTCATTGTTGTAATATTTCAGAGGAAGCACAACTGAACTAAAATATGAACGCAGCATGTAAAGTGTTGGTCCCATGTTTAATGAACTGAAATATCAGATCCTAGAAATTGTCCATACACAAAAAGGTTATTTCTCTCAAATGTTGTGCACAAATTTGTTTACATCCCTGTTAGTGAGCATTTCTCCATTGCCAAGATCAAGATAATCCATCCACCTGAAAGGTGAGGTATATCAAGAAGCTGATTAAACAGCATGATCATTACACAGGTGCACCTTGTGCTGAGGACAATAACAGCCCCCCCTAAAATGTGCAGTTTTGTAACACAACAATATGCTACATATGGAGCATGCAATTGAAATGCTTACTGCAGGAATGTCCACCAGAGCTGTTGCCAGAGAACTTAATGTTCATTTCTCTACCATAAGCCGCCTCCAACGTTGTTTTAGAGAATTTGGCAGTGAGTCCAACCGGCCTCACAACCCTATGTTGTCGTGTGGGAGAGAATTTTGCTGATGTCATTATTGTGAACTGAGTGCCCCATGGTGGCGGTGGGGTTATGGTATGGTCAGGCCCATTTTTGTGCCATTCATCCACCGCCATGACTTTATGTTTTAGCATGATAATGCACGGCCACATGTCGCAAGGATCTGTACACAATTCCTGGAAGCTGAAAATGTCCCAGTTCTTCCATGGCCTGCATACTCACTAGACATGCCCACCCATTGAGCATGTTTGGGATGCTCTGGATCGACATGTACGACCGTGTATTCCAGTTCCCGCCAATATCCAGTAGCTTCGCAAAGCCATTGAAGAGGAGTAGGACAACATTCCACAGGCCACAATCAACAGCCTGATCAACTCTATGCGAAGATGTGTCACACTGTATGAGGCAAATGGTGGTCACACCATATATTAACTGGTTACTCCACGCTCCTAACATTTTTCAAGGTATCTGTGACCAAAAGATGCATATCTGTATTGCCAGTCATGTGAAATCTATAGATTTGGGCCTAATGAATTTCAATTGACTGATGTCCTTATCTGATCTGTAACTCAGTAAAATCTTTGAAATTGTTGCATGTTGCTTTTATATTTTTATTCAGTATATATAACTGATGTAACCTGATTTAGATTTAAAATCGCTCTACCAGTGGTTATCCAGGATATTGGGCTCCCGAGTGGCGCAGCGGTCTAAGGCTCTGCATCTCAGTGCTAGTGGCTACTCCCTGGCTAACCTCTCTGTCCCGAGCAAGCTGTAGTGGTCTGGGTGTAGCTGGTGCAGAGGAGTCAGGTGCAGGACAGCAGAGATGAGTAACACAAGTAACTTTACTCAAATATTCCAATAACATGTCGTAATACCGAGCCCACAATAACGGACCGAACATACATAAAACAATCACGCACAATTCATCCACCGCAGGAACCTCGATCTGGCTCTGATGCCAAGGTGCCAGAACCGGCTGATACCCCAGTACGCACTGGAAGGGGGAGAGGTTAGTGGAGGAGTGAGGGAGTGGCGGAGCGAGTTTTGGGCCATCTCTGCCCAGGGGATGAACTCCCCCGGCCCACTCCCTCGGCCGGTCCTGGCAATAAGACCGCAGAAACCTACCCACATCCTGGTTAACTCTCTCCACCTGCCCGTTACTCTCGGGGTGAAAACCTGAGGTAAGGCTGACCGAGACCCCCAGACATTCCATGAATGCCCTCCAGACCCTTGACACTTTCGTGACCACCCCTTGAGAGCCCTCTGTTGCCACGAAATATTGGGGTTATAATAGGCCAAACAGGGTAGGCCCAGCACCACGGGAAACGCAGGAGAATCAATAAGGAAAAAACAAATTCTCTCCTTGTGACCCTCCTGCGTAACCATGCCCAGTGGAGCGGTGGTCTCCCTAATTAGCCCTGACCCTAATGGTAGTCTATCTAGGGCGAGCACAGGAAAGGGCATATCCACAGGAACAATGGGGATCCCTGAACTATGGGCAAATGCTCTGTCAATAAAATTCCCAGCTGCGCCTGATTCTACAAGCGCCTGTCGTTGATCAGGGTCCGGAAGTCCAAGGCGAACTCCTGTGCGCTCCTCGTCCCCTGCCTCAGGTGGAACAGACGTTCACCCGCCGCTCTACCCTCAGGCGGGTGGTCGAAAACTGCCCAAAAGCGGCAGGTGAACTCCGCGTAATGGTCCAACACCGCTTCTCCTTCCCCCAATACGGCATTGGCCCAATCCAGGGCTTTCCCTGAGAGACAGGAGACAAGGGCGGACATGCTCTCACATCCCGAAGGAGCCGGGTGGACGGTCTCCAGGTAGAGTTCCAGCTGGAGTAGGAACCCCTGGCATCCGGCAGCCGTCCCATCATACTCCCTCGGGAGCGCGAGCCGAATCCCACTGGGACCAGGTGAAGGAGGGGTGAACAGTGGTGCCTGTTGTAGTGGTGCCGGTGGAGGCACTGGAAGAACTCCTCCTGTCTCCCATCGGTCCATCGTCTGCAGCACGCGATCCATGGTGGTGCCGAGACGTTGCAAAATGGTCGCATGCTGCTGGATGCGCTCCTTGACCGCCAAAGGGGGTTGTCAGCTCCTGCTGACTCCATTTTTTTGGTGCGTGATTCTGTAATGGTCTGGGTGTAGCTGGTGCAGAGGAGTCAGGCGCAGGACATCAGAGATGAGTAACACAAGTAACTTTACTCAAATATTCCAACATGTCGTAATACCGAGCCCACAATAACGGACCAAACATACATAAAACAATCACACACAAAAACCATGAGGAAAACAGAGGGTTAAATAATGAACATGTAATTGGGGAATTGAAACCAGGTGTGTAAAACAAAGACAAAACAAATGGAAAATGAAAAGTGGATCGGCGATGGCTAGAAGGCCGGTGACGTTGACCGCCAAACACCGCCCGAACAAGGACAGGGACCGACTTCGGCGGAAGTCGTGACACAAGCACCAGTGAGCCTGGAACTAGCCTCGTGCTAGGCCCAAAACTAAATGCATGCTCTTCAATCGATCGCTGCCCGCACCTGCCCACCTGCCCGCCTTCTTTTTTTTTTACAACATAGCCTACAACACTCTACTCAGCAAATTGGATGCAGTCTATCACAGTGCCATCCGTTTTGTCACCAAAACCAGGTATATTTCACTGGTCACCCCAAAGCCTATACCCCTTTGGCCGCCTTTCCTTCCAGTTCTCTGCTGCCAATGACTGGAACGAATTGCAAAAATCAGTGAAGCTGGAGACTCATATCTCCCTCACTAAATTTAAACATCTGCTGTCAGAGCAGCTCACAGATCATTGCACCTTATAGCCCATCTGTAAAAAGCCCATCCAACTACCTCATCCCCATATTGTTATTTATTTTTTTACTCCTTTGCACCCCTGTATCTCTACTTGCACATTCATTTCTGCACATCTATCACTCCAGTGTTTAATTGCTAAATTGTAATTACTTCGCTACTACTGCCTATTTATTGCCTTACATCCCTAATCTTACCTCATTTGCACACATTGTATATAGATTTTTTCTATTGTGTTATTTTTTTATTCCATGTGTAACGTTTGTTTATTCCATGTGTAACTCTGTGTTGTTGTTTGTGTCGCACTGCTTTGCTTTATCTTGGCCAGGTCGCAGTTGTAAATGAGAACTTGTTCTCAACTGGCCTACCTGGTTAAATAAAGGTGAAATATATATTTTTTAATTGTAAATTAGAATGTGTTCTTACCTGACACAGCTAGTTAAATAAAGGTTAAATAATACTAAATAAATAAAAATTCAATGCGATCACGCTTTGATGACACATGACACAAGTAGATAGATTCAAGTTTGCTTTTTGTTGCTTCCCGCATCAGGATTCAAAGAAATGTCCAGACGAATACTGCAAGAAACATGATCCTAGCACTATCCAATAATTAGTTTAATCATAAGCAAGTGGACTTCTTTCCCTTTCCCTTTCAATGACTTCAAATTGGCCTCAATGCGTGTAGAAATGTCTCCGCCTCTCCCATTACACAAACAGGGCGTCATACACGATGAAAGGCGGCCTACTGTCTGCTCTCCATCCTCCGTCACATCATAACCAACCGCTCATTAGTGAGCGCCATTAAAATACATCATCCATCTGGGAGGTTCCTGTGTTCCCACACTGCCCTGGTCTCCTGGTGTGTCTATTCACAGTATGCCAAGAGGAAGGCTAACTCTCTCTTTAATGTGGAAGTGATGACTCAAAATTAAGTGCCATCACAGTATGGGGTGTCACAGTCATCCCTAAATGAGATGGGCTGCAGTGGCGACTATGGTGTGGTGACAATACTGCTATTGCTGCTACTTCCTCCTCCGCATCCTCTCTCAACAATAGAGATCAGAGATCAGATGACGTTAGTGGGGTGCTGTTTCCAGACAGAGAGGGAGGCAGATATGTTTGAAGGGGGATTACAGCTACAGTACTGTGACATCAGTGAAACATGGCTGTTTCCTCTTCCCTTTCTCTATTGCGAATAAACCTTGGCAGGAGAAACAGGAGTCTGACTAAGTGAAGGCTGCTGTGCCCCCAGGGTTCGGCTGCTTCCCCCAGGGGCATTAATGCTTTGACGTCATCCCAGCGGTGGCTAATGGTACCCTTTCACCCCATAAGGGCTTATTGAGGGTACTGGTCCATAGACCGCCCACCCTCCTACTCTATTTGTGTTTAATGAAAAATAGGAAGCCTGGGCTGCAACTGGTCATTTTTTCCAATGTACAATGCTTTTCTTCATGCTAATCTTGCTATGAATGTCTCATATTGCCACCAATGACGTCTATTAAGCTCTAATATTGACATTGAGGCTTCTTGGAACCTGGTATGGGCTGTCCATTAGGTGTTAATACCCATCCTATAAGCCACTTTGCTCCTCCATAGCTTCCTGTCACCAAGGTCCTCGGCACAGTAGCTCCTCCGTTACGGCATTCATTAGGCCTGTACACTCACTCCATCCTAACAGGCGTATAGGGCAGCTTTGGAGACGTTCTAATTGGCATACTGATCTTGTCTGGACCAGATCCCATATTCTCAATTCAGAAGTGTTCATAATAACTGGTTGAAGTATTGAAGAGAGCAACAGGAGAGCGAGCTGCAGACAGAGGCTATTCCATGGGAGAACAATTTGATCTGAGTATCAGTACTAGAGAATTACATTTGGGATCAGAGGGTGGCCATTGAGCTAAGGGATTGACCTTTCTAAATTGGCATTAGCAGGCCTGGCGATACTCTCTGAAGACTCAGAAAACTGAGCTTTCCTCTTTGTGCAACTTGGTCCGAGTGGAACATAGTGGGGTACCTTCTCCATGGCTGTGCAGTTAATTGTCTGGGCTACAGTAATAGAGAAACCATTGTTCCACTTGAAAGGCGCTGTGGCCTTTGGGTAGGTGGGCTCAAATGTCAGCATGGGTGCTTTCAGCACCACAACTAACACTGGCGCTGTCATCAAAGGACATAATAAAAAGTCAGGGATGGAGGCTCCAAACATGAGCAGAATCAAACCCTCCTGGCATTTTGCACTCAATGAAAAGTCATTAAATAGATTTTCTCATTCTCTCCCCACGGCTTACAACCACCTCCTACAGAGCTCTTTCTCTCCGTCTAGCTGTCTCCCACGTGTTTCTACTCCACCACCTTCTTGGTGTCCTTCCATGCTGCTAGCACTGTCTGCCTGGTTTCTCGCGCCCAGTCAGACCAAGCAGTGCCTCGCTCCAACTCCTTCTCTCATTACTTTGGTTTCACTCAATGATAGGAGTGAGAAGAGAGACATGGTACTCTGTCCCACACACCGGGGGCCCAATCCTTCTCTTTATTCACACCTAGGGCCAGCTCAATCAGCCACACACAGGGTGTGGGCACCTGCATTCCCAGGAATAGACTTTGAAGAAGGGCTAGATAGTTGTTTTAGTTATTCAAATCTTTAGTGCAGAATATTTAAATAATTAAAAAAATAATTTTCTGCACTAAGGATTTGATTAAGTATATTATACTTATTCACATTGGCTCTTTGCGGAGCTAAGGAAAAGGAAAAGGAGAGGAGTTAGAATGGGTTTACTTTTACAGAAACACATAGAGGACACAATTAATTAAATGTCAACACTGTGCTGGTATCTCTGTAATGCATTTGGGTGATTCTGTGTGTTTGACAGTGCTGGACCCATCGCAATGAAGATAATTAAGGAGAACACACTGGAGGAGCTTTAACTGTGTTTGTTCCTGTAGTAATTGGATTGGTGACAGAGTAAAGTTCATAGCAACATACCTGTACCTCTTTATTCACGATCTATGTGAACCATTGTCTCACAAATGGTCTCACACTCTCACAAGATGTAGCTAATTAATTAATCATACAGGGAATCAGGTTTTGTAAGTGTGCTGTGATGCTGTTGGTTGGTGGTGTTGGGGAAGTTTTGGGTTCTATGATACTGAACAAGCAAGCTTAATGTGGTACTGAATAACTTTAATAGCATCTTTGCAAAGCATTTTGGTTGTGTCTATGGTATAATGTATGATGACAATGATGTTGGCTAAATTGTCTTGCACTCAAAAAACAAATTCTACCAAGCTCTTTGCTGTCTGTCCTCGTAAGTTTAATGGCCAAGCAAACTTTTCTATAAGGTCCATTATACTTCTTAAGAACTCATGGAGTGGTTAATAACCTATTTCAAGCACTGATTTCCTCTATCACCCCCACTACCCCCCTACTCCCAAACATACCACCTCCAGTTTGATGAGCCACCATATGTCTGTTGCCAGCAGCATACCACCCTGCATCCCACTGCTGGCTTGCTTCTGAAGCTAAGCAGGGTTGGTCCTGGTCAGTCCCTGGATGGGAGACCAGATGCTGCTGGAAGTGGTGTTGGAGGGCCAGTAGGTCTAAAAAAATATCCCAATGACCCAGGACTGTGATTGGGGACACTGCCCTGTGTAGGCTGCTGTCTATTGGATGGGATGTTAAATGGGTGTCCTGACTCTCTGAGGTCATTAAAGATCCCATTGCACTTATTGTAAGAGTAGGGGTGTTAACCCTGGTGTCCTGGCTAAATTCACAACCTGGCCCACATACCATCATGGCCACCTAATCATCCCCAGCTTACAATTGTCTCATTCATCCCCCTCCTATCCCCTGAAACTATTCCCCAGGTTGTTGCTGTAAATGAGAATGTGTTCTTAGTCAACTTACCTGGTATAAAAAATGTGTGGTCTTTCTCCTCGCCATCTTTCTTTTTCCATCCTCCCCATCTCGCACTCTTCCTCTCCCAGTTGCCTCTCCAGCAGAGCTCTGGGTCAATGTGTTCAGTGAGGTGTTTGCACCTTGTGGACTCTCCTCATTTACAGACCTGCTCTGCTCACTCTCCTGCCAGGCCATGGAGACACTGACACCACACCTCCATCCTTCTCTAGTGCTTAGCAGCATCGATGTCCGTTGTCTCTCACCAACCTTATCCAACCAGATCTAAAGCTTAATTCAATCCGTATGGCTGTAAGTTCTGTTCTATAGTGCGATTTACATTTAAAGTTAATTTCCAATTGTGCCGACATATGCAGCGTTTACCATGAATTCAGTCTCCATGGATGTGGAAACATTGCCTTTAGATTTCAATCGTGCTATAACACTGAAATGTTTAATCGAGACCCAAGTCTGGTTGGATGAGGGTGGTAATAGGCATCGGAAGCTTACATTTACAGACCTACACATGCTGAACTTCAGCCATATTGATTGAATAGAGCCCTTACAGCACTGTGACTACCTAAAGACACCATACTCTTGGAAAGGATCTTTGGACAGAATCTCTGGACATGTTCCAATCCTTGGAGAGAGGAAATAGTTAACGAATCGCTTGGGGATTTTTCAGTGGACAGAGCAGAGTCCATTTGTACACTTTTCAGCAGGTTTCTCTTTCACAGCAGGGTAACCCGTGTTGGCGATCCACTGCCACTCTAAACAGCATGGCCCTTTTCTACTTTCTCAGAGTCAGATGAACTCGTCGATACCATTTGTATGTCTCTGCGTCCAATATGAAGGAAGTTAGAGGTAGCTTTGTGAGCTAATGCTAACTACTGTAGCGTTGGCACAATGACTGGAAGTCTATAGTATCTGCTCATTGCGCAAATGCTAGTTAGCAACTTCCTTCAAACTGCACACAGAGACATAAAAATGGTATCCACAAGTTCATCTGACTCTGGGGAAGTAGATAAAGGCCAGAATCCCGAAGTATGCCTTTAACTCTGGTTTGCGCATCTCTGCAGTGTTATAATAGGCACATATTTTGTGTCCTCTCATGCATGTAACAGCACCTAACTGTCTGTTTAGTTGTATGTGTGTGTGTCTGTGTGTGTGTGTGCTTGTTTGTGTGCTTGTATGTGTTTGTGTACGTGTACTGTATGAGTCAGTGGGCAAGGCTGCTCCTTTTTAGTACGATCTAGTCCAGTTTCCATTCCATCTCCTTTCACACCTTTGTGACACCTACCAAAATCCAGCGGTGTCAACACACATTACCACAGACACCCAGCTACCCCACAGAAGCCTCATCTGGGATGATGATT
The DNA here is from genome assembly GCF_965601325.2 of Salmo salar. Taxonomy (NCBI): domain Eukaryota; kingdom Metazoa; phylum Chordata; class Actinopteri; order Salmoniformes; family Salmonidae; genus Salmo; species Salmo salar. The sequence goes on along the minus strand of NC_138292.1, from coordinate 49,142,765 downwards.
AACACCAATGAGGAGAGTTACGTCAGTCGGATAGTTAGTAAGCCAGAGAGTGTGGGGGAGTGTGGCAGAGAGAACTGTGTAAAAGCCATGTACCATTCCAATCTCTGATCAAATATGATTGGTCGTGAAGTCCTTGGATGATGAAGAAAAGACTGGCTAGTCTGCATTGTGTGTGTGTGTGTTAGAGAGAGAGAGAGAGAGGGGGGGTTGGGTATCTCAGGTAAACATTTGCTGAGGATAATATGTGTTTAATCAAGTTACCCTAATCCTTTACTATCATAGGTAATGAATCATTGCCTCCAGGCCGCTAGGAGAGGGATGGGTTGGATACAGAGTCGTCCTCTCAGTATCTTCAAACTTGGATACTTGAAGAAGGACTTCAGATGCACTACTGGGCTTCTCAGTCAAAAAAGACTTTCAGCCCCGCTATACCTCCAGCAAAATATAGGCTTCAATATTTACGTGTACTTAGATTGTAGGAAGAGTGTGTCCAGAGACAAACATGTTTAACAAGATACCCAGATGAGAGTTTATTCATACCACAGCATATTCATATGTGCTCATAAACATTGATGAAACAGTATTTGTAAGAATACAAATCTCCATGGTAAATGAATAATGTACACTTCTCGCATTCCATCGTTCTTCTTTCTCCCATTCTCTCTCTCTCTCTCTTTGTCTGTCAAACAGAAACACACACACCACCACTGTTCTTTTGTACTTTAGCTAGTTATGATTCACTGTTAGTGTCCTTGACGGTAAGCTACGTAAACCTCGCTCTGCGCAGGACAAGGTCTATGGCTCTGCCATCATACAGAACCACCAGCGGATGACAACAATGACTAACAGCCCCTCGTCACCAAAACAGGAAGAGCCTGAATGTTAGGTTTGGACAGGGCCTTGTTGTGCATCCATTCTGAAGGTCACCCTCACTCCTCCTCATCCACTCTTCAAATGTGGTCTATGGAAAGAGCAGAAAGGAACTAGGCTTTCACTCCATTTGCTGTTTTGTCTGGTCCATGGCATTAGTGATGATCTCTCCATTATTGGTCCTTCTTCATGATCTGCCTTCCATTACGCCCATAGAGCCGGACATGACACAGTGCTCACATCTTACAGCTCTCCTGTCTCTGGCGGGAGTGAGCAGGCAACCAAAGCTACATATTGCCATTGTGCCCTTGAGTAAGGCACTTAACCCCTAACCTGCTCCAGCACAGTTGACCCTGTGCTGCTTTCATCCTCTCGGGTGAGTGTGTGGAAGTGTCCTTTTCTATTATGTCTTACCACTCTTTCAATAATACTCTGCTTTGCTGTGTCAGTAAAACTGTTGTAATCACTTTCTCTGTGACTTAGGCTCCTTGAGTAATTAACTTTCATTACACTGTCCCCGTATCACTGAATCTTAGCAGTCTACTCTGCCTGTTAGAACAAAACTGTGTAGAAGGAAAAAACTCAGCCATATGGAAATCAAGAAACTAATCAAGTGCTAGACTGAGACAACTCACTGTTGCAAAACTAAATGTCACTATTTAAAGGAGCTAAACCTTTTGCCATTGCGATGTGGGAGACTGTGGGCTCTATTTTCGCCTGACGCTAGGAGGCGCAAGTATCAAGCACACGTTACTTTGCAATTTTGTCAGGTTAAACCTGCCAACCAGGCAACTTCCAGCCTTAACGCCAGGTTCGGCAATTTACCTGTCTAACATAAGCTCGCTTGTGCTGCCAGCCACCAATATATCATGAGTTAGGATATTATGAATATTATTATATGAAGTTTAGAGCATTATAAATCACAATCAGTAAAACAATGATCAAGCTATCTAACTACCAGATTTACATCAGTCATAAACATCAATGATCAGCTGATAGCCTATCCTCTTTTCCTGATCCCTCAAAACACACAACTTGTTTATTTATCAAAATCCAGCCCTTTTGCGCCACCGCCAGCTACTGCGCCCATAATTCCGGTTGTGAAAATAGCTAAAATATTTCGGACACCCCCAAACCTAGAACCTATAATGCTCCCGCCAACGCTAAGGTTTGTTAAAATAAAGCCCTGTGTGTAGTACTCATTAACAGGATAAATGATACATAGAAATATGAGACAATGCCTAAGAATGTAGAACTATTGGTAAAACAATTAAGGTATTACAAGATTTACTTGGATTTCAAGCATCTTCCAATGGAACTGACAAACAATCTTCTAATTAACCTAAGATGTCTGAAATAAAACAAAGATGGATACTGAGATGGATATTTTCTTGCAAGCCAAAGGCAGTGACAATTAACCAAATACAATTGTTTAATGCCAGTTGATTCTACTGGAGCTAATTAAATGAAGAAAAAGCTAGACGTGTTACAGGTGCTTGGATATAACAATGGATTATGGTTCAAGACACTATCCGAAAGGGTAAATAAGGGTGACGAGCATGGCGCATTTCGTGACAAAAAATGTCTAAATATTCCATTACCGTACTTCGAAGCATGTCAACCGCTGTTTAAAATAAATTTTTATGCCATTTTTCTCGTAAAAAAGCGATAATATTCCGACCGGGAATCTGCGTTTAGGTAAAAAGAGGAAAGAAAATAAAGCACGGGGTCGACTCGTGCACGCGCCTAAGCCCATAGTACTCTGATCGGCCACTTGCCAAACGCGATAATGTGTTTCAGCCAGAGGCTGCCTCGATATCATTCAGCTTTTTCCCGGGCTCTGAGAGCCTATGGGAGCCGTAGGAAGTGTCACGTTATAGCAAAGATCCTCAGTCTTCAATAAAAAGAGTCAAGATGAACAACAACTTATCAGTCAGGCCACTTCCTGCATGGAATCTTCTCAGGTTTTGGCCTGCCATATGAGTTCTGTTATACTCACAGACACCATTCAAACAGTTTTAGAAACTTTAGGGTGTTTTCTATCCAAAGCCAATAATTATATGCATATTCTAGTTACTGGGTAGGAGTAGTAACCAGATTAAATCGGGTACGTTTTTTATCCGGCCGTGTCAATACTGCCCCCTAGCCCTAACAGGTTAAAGGTAGGCATGTGGATGAGAAAACCAGTCAGTATCTGGTGTGACCACCGTTTGCCCCATGCAGCGCGACACATCTCCTTTGCATAGAGTTGATCAGGCTGTTAATTGTACCCTGTGGAATGTTGTCCCACTCCTCTTCAATGACTGTCCGAAGTTTCTGGATATTGGCGGGAACTGGAACACACTGTTGTACATGTGGGGCCAGAGCATCCCAGCATGCTCAATGGGTGACATGTCTGGTGAGTATGCAGGGCATGGAAGAACTGAGACATTTTCAGCTTCTAGGAATTGTTTACAGATTGTTGTGACATGGGCCCATGCTGAAACATGAGGTGATAGTGGCAGATGAATGGCACGACAATGGGCCTCAGAATCTCATCACAGTATCTCTGTGCATTGAAATTGCCATCAATAAAATGCAATTGTATTCGTTGTCCGTAACGTATGCCTGCCCATACTATAACCCCACCGGCCATCATGGGGCACTCTGTTCACAACGTTGACATCAGCAAACCGCAAGCCCACATGATGCCATCTGCCCGGTACAGTTGAAAACGGGCTTAATCTGTGAATAGCACACTTTCCAGCATGCCAGTGACCATCGAAGGTGAATATTTGCCCACTGAAGTCAATTACAACGCCGAACTGCAGTCAGGTCAAGACCCTGGTGAGGACAACGAGTGCGCAGATGAGCTTCCCTGGGAAGGTTTCTGATAGTTTGTGCAAACCCACAGTTTCATCAGCTGTCTGGGTGACTGGTCTCAGACGATCCCGCAGGTGAAGAAGCCAGATGTGGAAGTCTTGGGCTGGCGTGGTTACATGTGGTCTGCGGTTGTGAGGATGGTTGGACTTACTGCCAAATTCTCTAAAACAACATGGTAAAGAAATTAGCATTAAATTGTCTGGCTACAGCTCTGGTGGACATTCTTGCAGTCATCATGCCAATTGCACGCTCTCTCAAAACTTGAGACATCTGTGGCATTGTGTTGAGTGACAAAACTGCACATTCTAGAGTGGCCTTTTATTGTCCCCAGCACAAGGTGCACCTAATCAGCTTCTTGATATGTCACACCTGTCAGGTGGATGGATTGTCTTGGCAAAGAAGAAATGCTCACTGAGAGGGATGTAAACAAATTTGTGCACAACATTTTAGAGAAATAAGCTTTTTGTGCGTATGGAACATTTTTGGGATCTTTTATTTCAGCTCATGAAACATGGGAGCAACACTTTACATGTTGCATTTATATTTTTCATTAGTATACAATTAGTCCCCTATGGTCTATCTGTGACTGAGATGTAAAAAAAAACTAGACGTTAAAATACAAAATCCAATTAACTCAATGAAAACAATGTAACAATGAGGTGATGAGCGAGATTTGGTTCATTTCAAGCAACATAAATTATTTTCTAATAAATTGACACCCTCATTCTCCCTTGGAAGCCCAACATGTAGATTTAAGATTTAACAACTACTTTCAACAAAATTATCATATCTTTTCCTAGCAAATTTTACCAAACATAACTTAAAATCGAAACTAAAATACATGCTTATGGAGCCGATAGTCTCTCCATGAATTAATATCCTAAAGTTAAGCGAACCAAACTAAATTCTCTTCCTATCTTCTATTCTTATTATGTATTTTCTGTCTGTCCCAGTATTATTTCTGTCCTCACCTGTTTATAATTTGACTATGCTGGTCTCCACTCACTAACTGTTATCTAATTCTTCTGTGTCCCTTTTATATTCTCTTCCTTACTTATGCTCTCCTCCTGCTACTTCCAACCCATCAAGGTCTCAGCAGTGTAGGGGAGGACTTCTCCGTTTGCTGTCTTATTCCATAGCTACTTAAATTTATCTCAATACCCTCAATGATCCTGGATTACCTACAGATGTCATATATTCCTGTCCTGTTGGCTTAGAATATATCCTAATGCTTGACATACGTCTACCATTATTAAACTTATTCAACAACAAAATATACTGCTCAAAAAAATAAAGGGAACACTTAAACAACACATCCTAGATCTGAATGAAAGAAATCATCTTATTAAATACTTATTTCTTTACATAGTTGAATGTGCTGACAACAAAATCACACAAAAATAATCAATAGAAATCCAATTTATCAACCCATGGAGGTCTGGATTTGGAGTCACACTCAAAATTAAAGTGGAAAACCACACTACAGGCTGATCCAACTTTGATGTAATGTCCTTAAAACAAGTCAAAATGAGGCTCAGTAGTGTGTGTGGCCTCCACGTGCCTGTATGACCTCCCTACAAGGCCTTTGCATGCTCCTGATGAGGTGGCGGATGGTCTCCTGAGGGATCTCCTCCCAGACCTGGACTAAAGCATCCGGCAACTCCTGGACAGTCTGTGGTGCAGGTGGCGTTGGTGGATGGAGCGAGACATGATGTCCCAGATGTGCTCAATTGGATTCAGGTCTGGGGAACGGGCGGGCCAGTCCATAGCATCAATGCCTTCCTCTTGCAGGAACTGCTGACACACTCCAGCCACATGAGGTCTAGCATTGTCTTGCATTAGGAGGAACCCAGGGCCAACCGCACCAGCATATGGTCTCACAAGGGGTCTGAGGATCTCATCTCGGTACCTAATGGCAGTCAGGCTACCTCTGGCAAGCACATGGAGGGCTGTGTGGCCCCCCAAAGAAATTCCACCCCACACCATGACTGACCCACCGCCAAACCGGTCATGCTGGAGGATGTTGCAGACAGCAGAACGTTCTCCACGGCGTCTCCAGACTCTGTCACGTCTGTCACGTGCTCAGTGTGAACCTGCTTTCATCTGTGAAGAGCACAGGGTGCCAGTGGTGTTCTCTGTTCTCTGGTGTTCTCTGGCAAATGCCAAACGTCCTGCACGGTGTTGGGCTGTAAGCACAACCCCCACCTGTGGACGTCGGGCCCTCATACCACCCTCATGGAGTCTGTTTCTGACCGTTTGAGGAGACACATGCACATTTGTGGCCTGCTGGAGGTCATTTTGCAGGGCTCTGGCAGTGCTCCTTCTGCTCCTCCTTGCACAAAGGCGGAGGTAGCGGTCCTGCTGCTGGGTTGTTGCCCTCCTACGGCCTCCTCCACGTCTCCTGATGTACTGGCCTGTCTCCTGGTAGCGCCTCCATGCTCTGGACACTACGCTGACAGACACAGCAAACCTTCTTGCCACAGCTCGCATTGATGTGCCATCCTGGATGAGCTGCACTACCTGAGCCACTTGTGTGGGTTGTAGACTCCGTCTCATGCTACCACTAGAGTGAAAGCACCGCCAGCATTCAAAAGTGACCAAAACATCAGCCAGAAAGCATAGGAACTGAGAAGTGGTCTGTGGTCCCCACCTGCAGAACCACTCCTTTATTGGGGGTGTCTTGCTAATTGCCTATAATTTCCACCTGTTGTCTATTCCATTTGCACAACAGCATGTGAAATGTATTGTCAATCAGTGTTGCTTCCTAAGTGGACAGTTTGATTTCACAGAAGTGTGATTGACTTGGAGTTACATTGTGTTGTTTAAGTGTTCCCTTTATTTTTTTGAGCAGTGTATAATAATACTATTATATTAATTCCACAGCCGTGTTGTGTTAAATCTCTTCCACTGAATACAACCACAGCTGACTTCCTAAGGGAAAATAAACGTATCTAGATAATGTAAAAAGTACCCCTAATTATCAAACGATATTCACATAACATAATCAGATCAAAATGACTAATCTGAACTACTCCACAAAGAAATCTTATTGTACCCTTATCGTCATTCTGTCTTCTCATTGGTTCAAATTATCAATTGTGTCTAAGAACTTTAACTCCATCATAATTATCAGTTCTACAAATATCCTTAAAGTCAGTATCACAAATGACCTTAAATTCACCATCCAAATGGCTTTTCATTGCGGCTGATCAGACCACAAAAGGAAAAGTCACCAGAGGGGTCAAAAGTCATACCACCCTTTCAGAACCGTATTTCTTACTACATTAGACAAATGAAGGCTAAGAACTTTATCTACATTTTGTATCCCAGGTTCCCAGAACATTCCCTATCAAAAGAATTTCACGTGCTTAATTAAAACTCAGAAAACAAAACTTCAAAATGCCATGTGTGTATACCCCTTTAAGATATCCTGTCCCTAGGAATTTTTCCCAAAGCGCTCTTTTTTCAATAAAAGAACCACTTGGTCAGCATTTCATCATACTACACCGATTCAAAAACCCAAACATTAACTACAAACAAAACCTAATAATAACTCCACTGTACTTCCTCAAATCATTAATCATTTGTTTTAAACTTCCTCAACGGTTCTGTGTACTTTAATTGAACATACACTACCCTTGGATAAAATATTTTACTTCCAATCTATGAAACCCCATATTTTAACGTACTATTTGACTAATTTGACCCAAGATTGCTTAAAACCTTAAACCCCTTCAGTTTGTCTGCAAACCGGCCCATTCTGTTTACTAGGAATACCCTGCCATTATACACAACTGTGTTTAATGTGCACCGTCCCTGTAAAAATAAAATTAACTCCACCTGTAATTCACTTTAATGACTTGATATTTTTCCATGCAATGTTCAATTCACCGGTGTTACTAAACAATCAATACCACGAATCAATAACCAGAATTTATCACAAAACTTTTATGATTCCATTATTCAGACCAGAACCGCTTCCAGCCACATACTCGTGGGAATAAAATATTACCTCTTTTCAAACAGCGTTCTGTCTTTCCTCTATCGCAAGATTAAAACCAATGTTACAACTGTATCTCTCGTTCGGCTTCACACTTATGAAATGTCTATGACCTTAAATGTAACATGTAAATCGCTAAATTGATAAAATACTTAATACAACTTAATACAACTCCCTTCAAACCTATGCGCTCATTATAATTCATTAGATTTCGGTAACTGTCTCTTCAATTTAAACTAAACAAGCCATCAAAACGTTCAGTTTATATCTTAAACAACCACTAACAACCGTATCTTTCCAGGCAAAACATACCAACAGTTGAATAACAATCAGCACCTACAATTTTTATCCACTGATGCATAGGCTGAGAAGCGAACCCGAGTCTCCTGCATGACAGGCAAGAATTCTACCACTGAACCACCAATGCGCTATTGAACTGATGGACACTCCTCGCAAATGACCCTATTTATCAATGTCTGTAGTTGTACAATTAGGCACGTACTATCAATACAATTTCCAGAATATAGCTCTAATGTAAACGTCTAAGCCTTTCTCCTGCAACCGTTGCCTTTCCTCTATCTCTTTCTACACTTGCCTTCGTCTGCGGGCTCCAGACAGCCACACCCTGGCTATGTCTAACCCTCGACATGCTGTTTCCCTGTCTTGTCCCCACATACCTTATGCATCTTTCTTACCATTAGTCCCAACTTTTCCACATCCAAACTTCCATCAAATCCATACTTCCTTCTCCACATTGGACCGAAATAAATATTTATTTTATAACATTTAACTCCATGTATCGCTCATCTCTCGTAAATTCCTGCACCTCCTTTGAGAATTTACTACCCATGTTTGTTAAATTACTTATCGTAGTTATTCTGCTCCTTTTCCCACTCTAGAATTTTTAGAAGGAGTATTCGTATGAATCTTAAATTATCTTTTATTCTATGTGTTTTGGTGTTTTTTTTTAACTCTGATTCAATTACAATCGGTATGTACTTGCTATTAACCTCTATGTGTGTGCTGTATTTTCCTGTGTCCATGTCCTATTGGTAATTTCCTCTAGGGTCCCAGAATTGAACAACTCCTGTTTAATTTACATTTATCCAAAATGTAGCTGTAGTCATTGTGGGAAGGGTTTTACTACACCAAGTGTTGATGATCAATTACTTGAGAAGGAGACCAAGTCAAGACGCTGTACCAGGTGGATTCAGTTTATAGTAAGGCAGTTTATTATGAGACAAAGATATTTGGCTGAGCGTGCACGGACTCCTTCGTTTAGCTCTTAGGGAACTAGCAGAAGAGAGAGCCCCGAAACATAGTGTACATCCAATTTATACAATGAAATAACAGTGTGTTGACGTTGAGTCTAGTAGGTCCGCTCTCCTGACTGGTCGATGAGTGGAGGGACGGTCCACTCTCCAGGTGGTGTCGACTTCCCATTGGCCCTTGGCAGTGTCCTTTGTCCTCGGAGTCTAACACACCTAAGTGTGTGTGTGTGTGTGTGTGTGTATTTCTGGTAATTCGTGTCTGGGTGCTTGCGATATTCATGGAATGTTGTTCTTTACACCAGTGGTCAGTTCGTGTGGCTAGGGCTTAAGTCAGCCATCTGTCTCTGGGTGTGGTCGTGATTGGTATCAGTTGGTCGCTCAATATGTCTCTGGAATTTTGTTGTGTGCTGTTGTGAAACATGTTGTGCAAATGCCCTCCTTATATATCATTAGGTAAAACGTTAGATTATCTTTATTACAAATCCCCCTCTTCACGTCTGCAAGACGTGACAAAAAAGAACAATCTGCGGCACAGCGGGAGTGAAAACAAACAAACGGAAGTACACACATTTGTCAGAGACAAATTTTGTGAGTCCCCCTCTTCACGTCTCACCTCAGCAGATAGCTTGTCAAGTCTCAATAGGGATTAAAATCATATCATTACCATTACAATCCACCCGTTTTGCTAGATATTTCACATACATTATAACACATCTATTTTGATTGGATTCAGAAATTTCACACAAATTCTAACTAATTCATGCATCCCAATAGATGGTCTCATCTAACATGTGCTCCTCATATTTGAATGAATCCTCCACCTTGCTCGGCGGTAGGTACTTGTCATCTCATTGATCTGAACTTTGACTCGGTCCGTAGCTCACCATCTGCTCCGTTATCATCTCTCTAGAGTTCTGGTGATTAAACCTCTTGCACACGGGACCAAACAACAACCACACAACCCAAACACACTCATACAGGTGAAAGCAGCCCATAATACAGTTCTTGCAACACTTTTCCATTTCCCAAACATGAGCTGTGTTATCAAAAATGTACGTACAGCAATGAACCTAATCATTCTACCTACACCATCCTCTTTGCCCGTAACCTATCGAGAGTCAGTCTATTTTACCAGGTCATGAGGGAGGTGGCGGATAATTGGTCAGAGAACCTCTTTACTGCATCCCCTGTTTCATTCATGAATCTCTGTTGATTAAAATATGTCATTAATTCAATCCACATTATTATTTATTGTCAACTACCAACATAATGTAGTGTTAAAGCCTTCACATATTTGATTCATAACTTTGTATTCATCTGGAACCTCCCTGAGGATGCCAATAGCATCATTCTAGACAAAGCTAATCCCATCCTGATCAAAACTCCTCCTGTACCTTCTTTAGCCTCCTACAACTGGCCTCTGATGACTAACTCGAACTGGTTAGACCAATAACCCCAGGGCGCAATTCCTAACCACCCTTTGTGGTAATTTCTGTCGTATGCGTCCTTTGCTGGTACTAGCCCACCCTTCATCAGTTATAGGTGCTGTGAGGTTAAGAATGTTCTATTCATCTCTCAAACCTAAGTTAGTCACATTAACGATTACTTTCAGCCATTAAAATCATCTTAGTTCTTGGTACCATTCTTGTATCTATAACACTGGTATTCATCCGGAATTTAGGTGAACCGAGGTGGGTTGGCTGAGTACAATCTGGCCAACCCCAATTCCTGTAAAGTTGTCTGCTTCCCCAGGAAATTGTTTAATGTTTACCTTAAATTCTACATCTTAATCTTCTTTGATTCCTTATTCTGTACGTCACTCATCAGTGTATTATATAGTTTATCTTTTACTTCTTCTCAATGACAACGGTAACCTATGTTTAGTACCCGTAGGTGTTGGATCTGAATGTATCAGAAAGATTAGACTATGATGCAGCTCAGAGTCTCTACTCTTCCCAAAAACCGTCAACCCTCTCCTGCCCTTAGTCTCTCTGCTTGGTACCACCCCATACTCACACCTCTAGGAGCACACACAGTGATGAACGGTCGGGATAGGGAATCTTCGTTAAGGAGGTAACCCCCGGACCCTGTTGGTATCGGTTCTTCTCCTAACTCTGTGTGTGATCAGCAGTGGTCATATGTGTACATACCTCCTTGCAGTGGGTAACGTGGACCCAAGTGACTCTCTCAGCTTTTCTAATGGCAAAGGCAATGGTTTAACAGCACCTGGTATGGGCCTTCCCCACGGGGCTGCTTCCCGTCTTTTCTCCTCAGGGACTGGATCCACACCCAGTCTCCTGGTTGGATTGAGTGAATCACCTTCTCCTGTAATTCACCTGTTGAACACAAAATCTTGGACATACGGGTTTGGTTAACAAACAGTCTTCTCATGTGCTCTGCTAGTATATCTTTAACTTCTATGTCTACCTGTTCTGGTATCTCTATTCTCCCTAACTCTGGCATTCTACCTGATTAGCTAAACTGTCATCCATCATTTAAAGAGATAGATCCCAGTATCAACACTAGGGATTATATCTTGTCCTAATATTCTAGCTACCATAATCATGTCCACCAAGTAAGTTGGGAACACTTCTACCCATTTGCTATACTTATCTGTTATTGTTAAACACCCCTTCTTCCCCTCAATTCGGAATAGTTCAATAAGTCCATTTCCAAATGTTGGAACGGACATTCTACAAAAAATGTTTTTGTTCTAGTAGCATCCTATCCTGTTCTATCGCCTGCTCTACTATACTCCCCCTTACTCCCCCTTTTTATACATGGCTCAAACCATGTATCAATTTTGCTGTAGTTCTTAACAATGTCTTTTGTAAGGTTAGTAAATTATCCTTATGTCAGCCCTTCTCTTGTAGGATTGCCCCCTTTCATATACCACATGTACAATTCTCCCTGGGGCATTCATCCTTAGGTACCCTGTGCATTTCTCTATCAAGTGTCCTATCTTCTTTAAGATTGAACAACTTCTTTCAACTAAATTATCATATCTTTTCCTAGCGAATTTTACCAAACATAACTTAAAATCAAAACTATAATACATGCCTATGGAGCCGATAGTCTCTCTATGTATTAATATCCTAACTAAATGAACCTAACTAAATTATCCTGCTATCTTCTATTCTTATGTCTTTTCTGTCTCTCCCAGTGTTATTTCTGTCCTCACCTGTTTATAATTTAACTATGCTGGTCTCCACTCACTAACCGTTATCTAATTCTATGTTACTTTTATCTTCTCTTCCTTGTTTATGCTCTCCTCCTTCTACTTCCAACCCATCAAGGTCTCAGCAGTGCAGGGGAGTACTAAATGTCTCATGGTCTTATTACATAGCTACTTACATTTATCTCGATACCCTCAATAATCCTGGATTCCCTACAGATGTCATATATTCCTGTCCTGTTGGCTTAAGTCTACCATTATTAACCTGTTTTATCAACAAAATATAATATTACTATTATATTAATTCCACAGTCTTGTTGTGTTAAATCTCTTCCACTAAATACAACCACAGCTGACTTCCTAAGGGAAAATAAACTTATCTAGATAATGTAAAAAGTACCCCTACTTATCAAACGATATTCACGTAACATAATCAGATCAAAATGACTAATCTGAACTACTCCCCAAAGAAAAATTATTGTACCCTTTTCGTCATTTTGTCTTCTCATTGGTTCAAATTATCAATTGTGTCTAAGAACTTTAACTCCATCATAATTATCAGTTCTCCTAGTTTCCTTAAAGTTAGTATCCCAAATGACCTTAAATTCACCATCCAATGGCTTTTCATTGCGGCTGATCAGACCACAAAAGGAAAAGTCACCAGTGGGGTCAAAAAAGTCATAACCCCTTTTCAGAACCGTTTTTTCTTTCTTACTACATTAGACAAATGAAAGCTAATAACCTTATCTAGATTTCGTATCTCAAGTTCCCAGAACATTCCCTATCAAAAGAATTTCACGTGTTTAATTAAAACTCAGAAAATAAAACTTTAAAATGCCATGTGTGTCTACCCCTTTAAGATATCCTGTCCCTAGGAATTTTCCCCAAAGAGCTAAGCGCTCCATATTCCATAAAATAACCACTTGGTCAGCATTTCCTCATACTACACCGATTCAGAAACCCAAAAGTTAACTACAAACAAAACCTAAAAATGCTTATACTTCCATTGTACTCCCCCCAATCATTAGTTTTAAACTTAATTGAACATGCGCTACCCTTGGATACAATACTGTACTTCAATCTATGAAACCCCATATTTTAACGTACTATTTAACCAATTTGACCCAAGATTGCTTAAAACCCTAAAACCCTTTCAGTTTGTCTGCAAACCGGCCCATTCTGTTTGCTAGGAATACCCTGCCATTATACACAACTGTGTTTAATGTGCACCTTCCCAGTTAATTATAAAATTAACTCCACCTGTAATTCACCTTAATGACTTGATATTTTTCCTTGCAATGTTCAATTCACTGGTGTTACTAAACAATCAATACCACGAATCAATAACCAGAATTTATCACAAAACAAAACGCTTCTTTCCCGCCAAACATAGCCCAGCGATTACCTCTTTTCAAACAGCGTTCTGCCTTTCCTCTATCACAAGATTAAAACCAATATTCCAACTGTATCTCTCTTTCGGCTTCACACTTATGAAATGTCTATGTCCTTATATGTACCATGTAAATCGCCATACTTATAAAAATAACATCATTCAACTCTTTCTCTGTATGCCATTTCCAGCAACAGAGAACGTATTATATCAAAATTCTCTCGCTATTATTTTCTAATTAGTTAGCCTTTCAATTTAAACTAATCAAGCTATCAAAACGTTACATTTATATCTTAAACAAACGCTAGCAACCGTATCTCTCCAGGCAAAACATATCTTCTTACATTTTAGTCCCATGGTGCATGGGCTGGGATCCGAACCCGGGCCTCCCGCGTGGCAGGCGTGAAAACTAAACTATTCGAATGCATACTCGGGTTCAGTGTCTTCCACCTGAAGCAAAGGAAACATTAGGCCCCTATCAGCCTGACCAGGGTCAATAGCGGTGGTGATCAGCCTAGTAGTGTACACTCACAAAAATAACAAACAGGGGAGCTGATATCCCCAGCCTCTCCCAGGGAGGGATGTACCCCGACCCTGGGCGTGGTGCCTTAGGTCGTGGAAACGGAAGCCATTGTCCCATTTTCCCCAACTAAGGTTTCAGTGGTTGGAATCGAATTTATGTAGGGCGCGCAAATCGGCCCTGGTTTCAGTCAAAGTTCTGGAAGGGGTTGGGGCTGGAGTGCAGTGTGTAAGGTGGTGCCAAGGTGCTCCTGATTTACCTTTGACCTGGACAGAGTGTGAAGTAACTTCCTTCACTTCGTACGGTCCAGTCCACCTGGGTTCCAGCCACTTTCTCTTGTGGACTTTGACCCTCACCCAGTCCCCAACTTTTACCTTCAGTGGTGGCGAGTCTCCCAACAGCTCCCCCTCTTTGACCTTGCGGATCTGTGTGGAGAGAGCTGCAGAAAGTTCCGTCAGTTTTCTCACATACAGACATTACAATTTGTTGTACATCAAGGGCGGGCATATGACCTCCCTCCCTTGGTGGACCAGGCATATTCAAACCTGCACATACCTTAGCTATTTAGCCTTAAGGGTTTGAGTGGCGCGTTCCACGAGGCCCTGAGATCGGGGCCTGCACACCTACCCAAATTTGTGTACAATCCCGAATCTCTCCTCCACCTGTCTCAGGTGCTTGTTACTGATTTGCAGCCACTTTATGACTGACTTGGCATCCTCTCGTGCCGTTGGTATTGCCTCCACCCACCTTGAAAACCTGTCTACCATTACTAAAAGGTACCTTTTTCCACCAACCACGTTATCTGGCCCCATGTCTGTGTAATCTATGCTAATGTCCTGGAAACAGGCGCTAGGGACTGGAAAAAAACCCATAGGCGTTTGATAGGGCTTCTTGGGGTTGTAACTTCCACATATGCTACACTCATCGCAGAATAGGTCAGTCAAGTCTTTCAGATGGGGGTGCCACCAGATGTAGGACACTTTCTGTAAAGTCTTCAGTTTCCCCTCATGTGTAGGCCCATGGGCCTCTCGTATGAGTTCTTGGCACAGGTTTGCGGGGGCCACCAATCTGCCGTCATGGCACCTCCATAGTTCGTCAGGTCCTTTAGTGGCCCCCTTTTGTGCCCATACTGAGTGTTCGTAAGGTCCGGCTGCTAGTTGCAACTCTCTGATGTCGTGTGGGGTGAGTTCAGGTTGAGATGTTTCTGGTCGTAACACCATTTGTCTGGGAGTGTACCCGCCGGCTTTCTTAGCTGCTTTGTCGGCTTCGTCGTTTCCCTCACTAATTCTGTTTTTCAACTGTTGGTGTCCTTTGCACTTCATTATGGCTACCTTTTCAGGCAGTGCGACTGACTTAATCAGTCTTTCCATTTGTGCCTTGTGTTTGATGGGGAGTTTCCCTGTGGTGGTGAAATTTCGTCTCAACCATTGTGGTCCGTCGATATGGACTACCCCATGAGCATAGGCTGAGTCGGTGTATATGTTTACAGTTTTTCCTTCTGCCCTTTTCAATGCTTGTGTTAAGCCTATGATCTCAGCCAGCTGTGCAGATGCAGGTTGCGGAATAACGGCTGCTTCCAGGGTGACATGTGACCCATCCGGTAGTTGTTGCACCACAGCGTACGCTGCTATGTTTCCTTCTTCCCCTCTATAGCAACATCCGTCTGTGTACAGCCATAGATCAGGGTTTTGGTGTGGTTTGTTCTCCAGGTCAGGTCTCAGCTTCAGTTCTTGTGCTGCTCTTTCGGCGCATGAGTGGGGTAAGCCTTCCTCTGCGTTAAGTGCATCTGCCATGTTCTTGTCGGTGTTGACAAATTTCATGTGTGATTGGGTGCATTTGTTCTGTATTTTGTTTTTTCTTTCAGAACTGAACGTGAATTCCTTGCTCATCAGGTACGCTGCCACTCCATGGTGGGTGTGAATTTCCAATGGATGACACATCACTAGATGGGCTGTTTTTTCTATGGCTTTTGCCACTGCTGCCACGTACCTGGAACATGTAGTTTGACCTATTTCGATGTGGTCCAGTTTTGAGGAGTGGTACATCAACACTCTCCTCTCCCCCTCTTTTTTCTGAAATAGGATGGACGATGTGAATCCTTCCTTTTCAGAAACATCCAGATGGAACTTGTTTTTGTAGTCAGGTGCAGTGAGAGCTGCGGCCACGGATAGGTCTGTTTTTAGGAGTGCAAATGCCTCAGAAGCTTCAGGTGTCCAAGCCAAAGAGGCGTGCAGGTTTCTCGCACCAGCCACACGCACCATTTCTCTCATAGGCTCGGTTCTTGCTGTGTATTCAGGGATATGTGTACGGCTATACCCTGTCAGGCCCAAAAATGACAGCATACCCGAAACATTGATGGGGCGTGGGTGATGTAAGATAGAGTCTCTGTGTGCTTTGGAGAGTCCCGCTCCCTCACCTGATATCTCTCTTCCAAGGAAGAGTACGGTTCTGCGACAGGATTGGACTTTGCACATTTTCACCTTGTATCCCTTGGTTGCTAGGAAGTCCAGCAGAGTTTTTGTCATTTGTAGGCAGAGATCAGATGTAGGAGCGGCTAGGAGGAGGTCGTCCACATACTGGATGAGAACCACTCCATCGGGAATTTTCAATTCGCCCAGGTGTTTTTTTAGGATGTGATTGAAGATCCCAGGTGAGCACCTGTATCCCTGTGGGAGAACCGAGTACGTGTACTGTTGGTGTTCATACGTAAATGCAAAGAGTGGTTGGGAAGCCATATCCAGTGGGATGCTGAAAAATGCGCTTGCCAAGTCCACCACTGTGAAATACTGGTGTTTGGGAGACAGGTTGCTCAATGTGATGTGAGGATCTGGGACAGGAAGATCAATGGGTACAGTAACGTCATTTACTGCTCGGAAGTCTTGGACCATCCGGTGAGTTTCACCTCCTGCCTTTAGCACTGGTAGAATGGGAGTGTTCCATGAGGATATAGTTTTGTAAATGACTCTCGCTCCTAGTAGGCCTTCAATGGTAGGCTTGATACCGATGATTTGTTCGGGTTTCAAGCGATACTGGGTCCGGAAAACAGGCTGTTGCTCAGGGTCCACAAGAGTGATGGTAACCGGTGCTACCTGGAGCTGTCCTACGTCAAATGGGGAGGTGGTCCATATCTTTTCATCCGCCGTCGAGATCAGCGCTGCGGTGGATGGGTGGTCGGTATATGGCTTACCATGGTGTCTTGGAAGGGTCAGCCGTTCTGGGTGGCAGAGCTCTTCTGTGTCAATATCAAGGAATCTCCACATGTTTTCAGTTGTGGCTTTGTGTATGCCGGCTGTATGGGTGGGCTCCCACTGGAGTTTGGAGGCTCGTCTGATCATTGGTCCCAGGCTTCTTGCCTCGAAACCATTTCCAACAGTGAGTGTGACGTGAGGAGCGGACTCCTCGCCCAACAGGTACCAAGGGGGCTGACAGGGGCTGCTACCCCCTCTTGTCCACATACTATCGTGCAGCACCTGATTGATGGCTTGAGTGTCATCATGTTCTCATCCCAGTCATCAGTGTATGGATTGTCGTCGTTGTCTGTGACATTGAGGGTGCAGTGCACCTCTGCCTGTGGAGTCTTGTATGGGTGTAACGTGTAGATCTGTGTTTTCAGCTGGTTGAACTGGAACTGGATGCGTGGAGTTCCTATTCCCGTTGGAATACACTTCAACCAATAAATTTCTTGAGTCGCAGATAGGACAGGGGCCGGTAGGATAGGTAACATGAGGACCTTCACTGGTTTGCTTGTGGTGGAGAGAATGGGGCAGGTGGAGACCTCCACGCCGTTGTTAGTCAAATATATAGAGCACTGTAGTTTACACAAGAGGTCTCGTCCCAACAGGTTGATGGGGCAGTTGGGGCAGTATAGAAACTGATGTTTGAGTTTTGATAGGCCCCATGAGAAGTGTAAGGGGACGGTTCTCTTTTGAGCTTCGGGGTTTCCTGACACCCCCACCACCTGGATGAATTCCGAAGATAGTTGCTGACGGGTTCGGATAGCCGAATATGTACAACCTGTATCAACTAGAAATTTATGGGGTACCCTTTCAATTTCACACAGAACAGTAGGTTCTGTGTGAAGTGGAAAGAGCTGCCCTTCCTCCCCGTCCGGTGGTGGTGGGCACCTTCATTGCCATGGGGCGTACTCGTCCGCCATGCCCTGGAAGTTTGGTGTGTGCTGGCTCGGGTCAGGGTTGGGGTGATTGTAAGCAGGGTGTGTATGGGGTCCTGGGTACCTTTGTGGGCGGGGTCCACCTCTTCCTCACCCTGGTGAGCCCCCCCTGTTTGCCATCCAGTTTTGCCTCGCAGGTGTTAACGGATGAGGGCAGTTGCGAGCCATGTGCCCATGTTGTCTGCAATTATAACAGTTCATGCCCCCCCAACGGGGTTGACCTCCTTTCCAAGGTGTTTGGTATCCTGGTTGAGCCATCCATGACGTTGGATAACTCAACTGAGGCGGCGGGTAGGTTGTTGGGGCGGTCATGGGCATGGGTTGGTTCATATGTTGCGCCACTTGGGGAACTCCCATGGTAACGGGGTTATCTTGCTGCCACTGCTGCTGCATCATTTGGGTCACTTTTTTCTCTATAACCTGTGATAGGTCTTCCGGGTTCTCCACCACCATCTGTTTCTTGGGCTTTTCACCTTTTTGGGCCTCTTTCAATTGTAGCTTCAGTAGCTGGACTTGAAGGGACTGGACCTGTGTGTCCGCTCCCCCTTTTTCCTTGTAGAATTGGGTGAGGTGGTGATGGGCGTGTGAGTTGAATTGCTGTAGAGGAAGTGCCATCAACCCTACGGTGTTTCTGAGTTTCACTTTAACTTCTCCAGGGCAGCCATTCTCTACCATTTCTTTCCACATGCTGAGTGTAGTTTCCGTGTGGTCATATGGTTCTTCATGGACAGTCCTCCACGTGGTCTTGGCCCTGTCCAGGTAGGCTGCTGGTTGCTCTCCTGGAGTGATAGTGAAAGAGGACAGGGTAGCATGGTTCCTTTCAGTGGGATACGCCCGACGCAACACCTCACACAGCACCTGTCGTATGTCCCCCAGTGGTGCAGAGGGGGGCGCGCTGTTCAGATCTGCCTCTTTTATGAGAGATGCCATTGTGCCATGGTCCGTTGCTCTGGCCAGTAGTGCTTTTATGTCTCCTAGGCATATGCGTAGTCCTGAGGTGAGGGTCTGGAGCTGCAGCAGCCATGCCGAGGCTCCTCCGTGCAGGCTGGGGAGTTGTTCCATGAGGGTGGTCAAGTCTGTCATCTTCCATGGCTGGGGTCTGCAGCGGGCCTGAGTGGCAGCTGCATGGCAGATCCATAACCCCCTCTATGGTCCCATTGTTCCCTTGATGTCACTCCTCTCTCTCTCTCTCTCAATTCTTCCAGGCGGACTGATCTTCTGACCGGTTGTAGTAGGTCTGTCACTTTCCCTGTCATCACTCCTTCTACATGAAAAGCACCTCCATCCCTGTCCGCTTTTTCCAGTAGTGTTTTAGCCATGGTGATGGACTCGTTTACCTGTCTCTGCTGGTTGACAATGTTCATGCTGATTGGGGTGTGTCTGGTCCCTCCCTCATCGTCCTCACAAGGTAGGCTTCCCTGAGATGACCAGCCCCCTCCGCAGGACGGTGGGGTAGGAGAAGGTCGCCTAGTGTAATAGTCGGGGTTAGGGGTAGAGGAAAACCCGGCCCCTCCTCCCATACTGGAAAGGGATGTCGGAGCACTTCCCCCCCTTACCTTCGTGTCTCTCTGTATGTTGGTTGTCGGTGGCCAGTTCTTCACACACAAGATGTCCTTCCTGTATTCCCAGGCTCACAGTTCCTTTTAACTGTCCACCCTGTACTGAAAATACCGGCGCCTGTATTGCGGGAGGAACAAGGGAAGGGTCTGATAGGAAGGGATTGCGAGATTTTCCCCCTTGGGAGAGTCCTATTGAATAAGGAGGGGGTGGCTGGGTTACCTCATTTGGTACCTCTGGGTATAGTGGAGCAGACGCCACGTCGACGTCAGCACCCTTGGTCGGTTCTGTGTTTATGTCAGTCGTGGCTGTCGTCACTATCCCCATCATGTCTGGTTTCTTATATGGGAGTGCCTTTCTAGTCTCCTCTATTGCCCAGGTCCCTATTCTCAACTCTGCCTCTGTCTTTTCTCTGTTCTTGGTCCCTTCCTTTTTAAACAGGTGGTTCCTGTTTCTGTCCTTTTCACTTTCCATTCCCTTCTCAACTGCTTCCTTCAAACCTTCCTCCATCCCTACCAATTGTCCCTTTGTCGGGGCCCCTCCGCTAAAATAACCTGCCTGTGTCCATCTCAACTTTACTTCCTCCCACACTTTCCTTATTCCTTTATAATGTTCCTTTCCCCCCGCCCTATCCTGTATCTTCTGATCTAAATATTCGCTAAATTTAAATTTGGTTGGTGGAATGGTTGCCATTTTATTACCCACACTAATGTCCCTCTATCTTTGTATACTTAGCCCGTCGTTGGTCAAAACCAGCGATGTATTCACGGTGCTGACACAGACTTATCTCTGGTGCCCCACCCTCGTAGACAAAGTTCCTACAACTATAAATTTACTTTAATTTAATAAACTGCCTATATTACAGAAGCAGAATAATAACCACTTCAACCTTTATTGACAGTTCGTTAATTGTATTGTTGAAATAACCCAGGACAATACCAACAGCACGGCGGCTGACCACAATTCACTCAGTAATTCTTAAAAATTATACAAATAAAATTATATTGATTAAAAAGAGACCTGTGAAACGCTCAATCAACACCTCAATATTCCAAATTATCCGACTGTATATTGGCGCTCCTAACTGATTGACTACTTCAGTTGTCCCAATCTCACGGATATTTCCAGGTAAATTTTCTATGCACCCTACTGAGAGTCACTTCAGTCCGCCCCAATTTCACGGAATGCACTATTCCAATGTATCTGACTGTATATTAATGTCTCCAACTAAACGCCACTTCAGCCGGACAGAAACTCACAGATACGTTTTACCAATCCCAGTTTACTGACGCTATTCGGTTGCCGATCCCAGTTATCCTAACGCGACTCGGCTCATCCTACCCAATCCCAATCTTACTGACGCTACTTGATTAATCCTAACCAATCCCAGTTTTACCAACGCTACTTGGTTCTAATCGTGTTCAATCCCAGTGTTACTGACGCTACCTAGTCGAGCGCTACTTTGACTAGTCCCAGTATACCTACGCGACTTGATATCACAATCCAGTCATTTAAACACCAAATATCCTTGTACTCAGCCTTGACATTTGTTTATACAATTTTATACAATATTAACAGTAATTCATACTCACGCCCAGTACTACTGATCAAATTTTGTATAAAGACTATAATACAATATGCAGATTTTGTTTTAACAGGCTCTGCTTACCTTTCTTTTAATCGAGCTCGTTGATCAGTTTCCCGGGGCAAGCAGAATCGCCGATGACTCCTGCGGACAGGTCACCCGTCCTTACAAGATTGTCCTGGACTTGTCTCCTCTTACATCAACCATTAATGGACCGAATTCAGGAGTTTGAAACCATCCTCTGCTACCAATTTTGTTGATGATCAATTACTTGAGGAGACCAAGTCAAGACGCTGTACCAGGTGGATTCAGTTTATAGTAAGGCAGTTTATTATGAGACAAAGATATTTGGCTGAGCGTGCACGGACTCCTTCGTTTAGCTCTTAGGGAACTAGCAGAAGAGAGAGCCCCGAAACATAGTGTACATCCAATTTATACAATGAAATAACAGTGTGTTGACGTTGAGTCTAGTAGGTCCGCTCTCCTGACTGGTCGATGAGTGGAGGGACGGTCCACTCTCCAGGTGGTGTCGACTTCCCATTGGCCCTTGGCAGTGTCCTTTGTCCTCGGAGTCCAACACACCTAAGTGTGTGTGTGTGTGTGTGTGTGTATTTCTGGTAATTCGTGTCTGGGTGCTTGCGATATTCATGGAATGTTGTTCTTTACACCAGTGGTCAGTTCGTGTGGCTAGGGCTTAAGTCAGCCATCTGTCTCTGGGTGTGGTCGTGATTGGTATCAGTTGGTCGCTCAATATGTCTCTGGAATTTTGTTGTGTGCTGTTGTGAAACATGTTGTGCAAATGCCCTCCTTATATATCATTAGGTAAAACGTTAGATTATCTTTATTACACAAGCCAGCTGACTTTGCAACAGAGAACACACACAGGAGAGAAATCTCTTAGCTGTAAATTAAACAGGAGTTGTTCAATTTGATAAACTCTTTGGTTAGTGTCAGTTGATCTCAAAAAGTGAGATGTAGACATTTTGGATATAGAATAATTTCTTTCATGACTTTTGATAGATCCATTAGGTCTCACATGTATATGGCTTTTGACCCTCTTATCCATCTCACACACAATTATCCTCTTACACCTGTGGAAACTTCCCAATGTGTCTATGTGTTGTACAATCTATGTGTATCTCTTTCTTGAAACTTTATCTATAGAGGTGACTTTTGATCGGACATTACGTCGCATACCGCATAAGCCTTTTTGAAATCAGACAGTGTGGTTAGATTAACGAGAGTCTTGCCTTTAAAATGGTGTAAAATAGTCATATGTTTGAAAAATTTAAGTTTTTGCATTTTTGAGGTATTTGAATATCGCGCCATGGGATTACACTGCCTGTTGAGTAGGTGGGACGCCCACCTAGCCCATAGAGGTTAATGCAAACACTTGAATGGTAAATATGTGGTTCTTATATACGGGCTCGCTGTGTCACCACGCAGGGCAGACAGAGAACTGAGTTACACATCCTTTGCTTTTCATTAAATACTCTGACAGAGATAGTTGTGTTCCGGAACTCCAATTTGAGCAGCAGCAGCTGAAAAATGAGCTCCTACAAATATTGAAATTTACATGGTTTTTAGAGTGAAGTACATCGGAAAAAAGCAAAAGAAAACTGCAAGACTGAATAGGAGAAAAAACAAGCAACAAACAAAGAAGATAGGCTTTTGAAAAATAACTATTTTTCATAAAATTGTAGTTATCTTAGCTAGCTGAATTGTTTACCAGTTGCTAAGCAGTTGCTAGGGACTCTTTTGGAAGAAGCTAGCTAGCTAACGAAGAACAACAAAGAATATCTAGTTAACAGAAGAAAAGAAAGAGAAAATCAGGACAGAAGAAAAAGGATATCAAAGTGAAACAGTTCTCTAAAGACACAAGAGACAATAATACAAGAAACAACACTTCTGTAGCTTGTCAACTATGTGTCTGTCTATCCCTGTTCTCTCCTCTCTGCACAGGCCATACAAACGCTTCACACCGCGTGGCCGCTGCCACTCTAACCTGGTGGTCCCAGCGCGCACGACCGACGTGGAGTTCCAGGTCTCCGGCAGCCTCTGGAACTGCCGGTCTGCAGCCAACAAGGCTGAGTTCATCTCAGCCTATGCTAACCTCCAGTCCCTAGACTTCCTGGCGCTGACGGAAACATGGATTACCACAGATAACACTGCTACTCCTACTGCTCTCTCTTCGTCTGCCCACGTGTTCTCGCATACCCCTAGAGCATCGAGCCAGCGGGGTGGTGGCACTGGAATCCTCATCTCTCCCAAGTGGACATTCTCTCTTTCTCCCCTGACCCATCTGTCTATCTCCTCATTTGAATTCCATGCTGTCACAGTTACCAGCCCTTTCAAGCTTAACATCCTTATCATTTATCGCCCTCCAGGTTCCCTTGGAGAGTTCATCAATGAGCTTGACGCCTTGATAAGTTCCTTTCCTGAGGATGGCTCACCTCTCACAGTTCTGGGTGACTTTAACCTCCCCCCGTCTACCTTTGACTCATTCCTCTCTGCCTCCTTCTTTCCATTCCTCTCCTCTTTTGACCTCACCCTCTCACCTTCCCCCCCTACTCACAAGGCAGGCAATACGCTTGACCTCATCTTTACTAGATGCTGTTCTTCCACTAATCTCATTGCAACTCCCCTCCAAATCTCCGACCACTACCTTGTATCCTTTTCCCTCTTGCTCTCATCCAACATTTCTCACTCTGCCCCTACTCGGATGGTATTGCGCCGTCCCAACCTTCGCTCTCTCTCTCCCGCTACTCTCTCCTCTTCCATCCTATCATCTCTTCCCTCTGCTCAAACCTTCTCCAACCTATCTCCTGATTCTGCCTCCTCAACCCTCCTCTCCTCCCTTTCTGCATCCTTTGATTTTCTCTGTCCCCTATCCTCCAGGCCGGCTCGGTCCTCCCCTCCTGCTCCGTGGCTCGACGACTCACTACGAGATCACAGAACAGGGCTCCGGGCAGCCGAGCGGAAATGGAGGAAAACTCGCCTCCCTGCGCACCTGGCATCCTTTCACTCCCTCTTCTCTACATTCTCCTCTTCTGTCTCTGCTGCTAAAGCCACTTTCTACCACTCTAAATTCCAAGCATCTGCCTCTAACCCTAGGAAGCTCTTTGCTACCTTCTCCTCCCTCCTGAATCCTCCTCCCCCCCTCCCTCTCTGCGGATGACTTCGTCAACCATTTTGAAAAGAAGGTTGACGATATCCGATCCTCGTTTGCTAAGTCAAACGACACCGCTGGTCCTGCTCACACTGCCCTACCCTGTGCTTTGACCTCTTTCTCCCCTCTCTCTCCAGATGAAATCTCGCGTCTTGTGAAGGCCGGCCGCCCAACAACCTGCCCACTTGACCCTATCCCCTCCTCTCTTCTCCAGACCATTTTCGGAGACCTTCTCCCCTTCCTCACCTCGCTCATCAACTCATCCTTGACCGCTGGCTACGTCCCTTCCGTCTTCAAGAGAGTGAGAGTTGCACCCCTTCTGAAAAAACCTACACTCGATCCCTCCGATGTCAACAACTACAGACCAGTATCCCTTCTTTCTTTTCTCTCCAAAACTCTTGAACGTGCCATCCTTGGCCAGCTCTCCTGCTATCTCTCTCAGAATGACCTTCTTGATCCTAATCAGTCAGGTTTCAAGACTGGGCATTCAACTGAGACTGCTCTTCTCTGTGTCACGGAGGCTCTCCGCACTGCTAAAGCTAACTCTCTCTCCTCTGCTCTCATCCTTCTAGACCTATCTGCTGCCTTTGATACTGTGAACCATCAGATCCTCCTCTCCACCCTCTCCGAGTTGGGCATCTCCGGCACGGCCCACGCTTGGATTGCGTCCTACCTGACAGGTCGCTCCTACCAGGTGGCGTGGCGAGAATCTGTCTCCGCACCATGCGCTCTCACCACTGGTGTCCCCCAGGGCTCTGTTCTAGGCCCTCTCCTATTCTCGCTATACACCAAGTCACTTGGCTCTGTCATATCCTTACATGGTCTCTCCTATCATTGCTATGCAGACGACACAGAATTAATCTTCTCCTTTCCCCCTTCTGATAACCAGGCGGCGAATCGCATCTCTGCATGTCTGTCAGACATATCAGTGTGGATGACGGAGCACCAGCTAAAGCTGAACCTCGGCAAGACGGAGCTGCTCTTCCTCCCGGGGAAGGACTGCCCGTTCCATGATCTCGCCATCACGGTTGACAACTCCCTTGTGTCCTCCTCCCAGAGTGCTAAGAACCTTGGCGTGATCCTGGACAACACCCTGTCGTTCTCCACTAACATCAAGGCGGTGACCCGATCCTGTAGGTTCATGCTCTACAACATTCGCAGAGTACGACCCTGCCTCACACAGGAAGCGGCGCAGGTCCTAATCCAGGCACTTGTCATCTCCCGTCTGGATTACTGCAACTCGCTGTTGGCTGGGCTCCCTGCCTGTGCCATTAAACCCCTACAACTCATCCAGAACGCCGCAGCCCGTCTGGTGTTCAACCTTCCCAAGTTCTCTCACGTCACCCCGCTCCTCCGCTCTCTCCACTGGCTTCCAGTTGAAGCTCGCATCCGCTACAAGACCATGGTGATTGCCTACGGAGCTGTGAAGGGAATGGCACCTCCATACCTTCAGGCTCTGATCAGGCCCTACACCCAAACAAGGGCACTGCGTTCATCCACCTCTGGCCTGCTGGCCCCCCTACCTCTGAGGAAGCACAGTTCCCGCTCAGCCCAGTCAAAACTGTTCGCTGCTCTGGCACCCCAATGGTGGAACAAGCTCCCTCACGACGCCAGGACAGCGGAGTCAATCACCACCTTCCGGAGACACCTGAAACCCCACCTCTTTAAGGAATACCTAGGATAGGATAAAGTAATCCTTCTAACCCCCCCCCCCTTAAAAGATTTAGATGCACTATTGTAAAGTGGTTGTTCCACTGGATATCATAAGGTGAATGCACCAATTTGTAAGTCGCTCTGGATAAGAGCGTCTGCTAAATGACTTAAATGTAAATGTATATGTAAATAGTTCCCGCTCACTGCTGGCCTGTCAGAGGGAGGATGAGCGTGGTTTAAACTTACTCATCCTATCGTTGGCGTGCAGGTTGGTCCCAACCTCGAGACGCCTCCTGTTGCCGGGCGTAGTTATTATCTTTGGTAGTCGATTTATCTTGTGACTGCACAATGCACAGTTCTCTAAAACCCCGACACCCCTCCGCATATACATTTCACCCATATCCTGCCCTTATCTTTTAACAAGCTCTTCCACATCCCTGATTCACAGCATCTGCATTCTTTCCATATGACTCACCATCCCATGAGCCCCTTCCTCTCACACAGCAGTATGCTCTTATCATATAGAGTATAAACTTTATATTATAGCATAGCTTCTTTGTTATATTATATACGTTATGCAAACAAATAGTTGGTCAAACCCTAACAATCTTCATCAGAAGGCACTTCCAGGAATCCCAGGTCCACAATAAATGTTGTTTTGTTTGATAAAGTCCATAATTTATGTCCAAATAGCTCCTTGTTGTTAGCGCGTTCAGTAAGCTACTCCAAGTGTAGGAAACGCGGCCAAAATGTCACGACGAAAAGTAAAAAAAAGTTATATTTACGTTCGTTCAAACATCTCAAACGTTGTATAGCATCAATCTTTAGGGCCTTTTTAACTTGGAACTTCAATAATATTCCAACCGGACGATTCCGATGTCTTGAAAAACGTTTTGGAACACAGCTACCTCCTCACGTGAACACGCGCCAATGAACTCTTGTTCTTTCCTGAGTCAACAACTTCCAACTTCCTTTGTTCGCTCTCTGTTCATCATAGACGCCTCAAACAACTTTCCAAAGACTGTTGACATTAGTGGAAGCCTTAGGAAGTGCAAAATGAACCCTAAGTCACTGTGTGTTCGATAGGCAATGACTTGAAAGGACTACAAGCACCAGATTTCTCACTTCCTGGTTATATTTGTATCAGGTTTTTGCCTGCCATATGAGTTCTGTTATACTCACAGACATCATTCAAACAGTTTTAGAAACTTCAGTGTTTTCTATCCAAATCTACTAATAATATGCATATTCTAGTTCCTGGGCCCGAGTAGTAGGCCGTTTAATTTGGGTACGTTTTTCATCCGGCCATGAAAATACTGCCCCCTACCATAGAGAAGTTAACCTGTCTGGCTTGCGTCCCACCTAGTCAACAGCCAGTGGAATCGCGTGGCGCGAAATACAAATACCTCAAAAATGGTATAACTTCAATTTCTCAAACATATGACTATTTTACATCATTTTAAAGACAAGACTCTCGTTAATCTAACCACATTGTCCCGATTTCAAAAAGGCTTTACAGCGAAAGCAAAACATTAGATTATGTCAGGAGAGTACCCTGCCAAAAATAATCACACAGCCATTTTCAAAGCAAGCATATATGTCGCAAAAATTGTTTAAAGAATTATAGATACAGAACTCCTTTATGCAATCGCGGTGTCAGATTTTAAAATAGCTTTTCGGCGAAAGCACATTTTGCAATATTCTGAGTACATAGCCCGGCCATCATGGCTAGCTATTTTGACACCCACCAAGTTTGGCCCTCACCAAACTCAGATTTACTATAAGAAAAATTGGATTACCTTTGCTGTTCTTCGTCAGAATGCACTCCCAGGACTTCTACTTCAACAACAAATGTTGTTTTGGTTCCAAATAATCCATAGTTATATTCAAATACCTCCGTTTTGTTCATGCGTTCAGGTAACTATCCGAAGGGTGACGCGCGAGCGCATTTCGTGACAAAATATTTCAAAATATTCCATTACCGTACTTCGAAGCATGTCAATCACTGTTTAAAATCAATTTTTATGCTATTTTTCTTGTAAAATAGTGATAATATTCCAACCGGGCGACATTGTATTCATTCAAAGGCTGAAAGAAAAAATTGAGAATTCTCATGAATGCGCTTCTCAGTCTCACTGTTCCAAGGCTGACCACTCACAAACAGAGCTGCTGTACTTCGCCCAGAGACTGCAGACACCCCATTACACTTTCTGGAGCCTTCCGAGAGCCAATGGAAGCCTTAGAAAATGTCACGTTACAGCAGAGATGCTGTATTTTCGATAGAGATGCAACTGAAGGACAACAAATTGTCAGACAGGGCACTTCCTGTATGGAATCTTCTCAGGTTTTTGCCTGCCATATGAGTTCTGTTATACTCACAGTCACCATTCAAACAGTTTTAGAAACTTTAGAGTGTTTTCTATCCAAATCTACTAATTATATGCATATTCTTGTTTCTGGGCAAGAGTAGTAACCAGTTTAAATCGGGTACGTTTTTTATCTGGCCGTGTAAATACTGCCCCCTAGCCCCAACAGGTTTTAAGAGTGTGCTCCTAATCTCAGCTCGTTACCTGTATAGAAGACACCTGGGAGCCAGAAATCTTTCTGATTGAGAGGGGGTCAAATACTTATTTCCCTCATTAAAATGCAAATCAATTTATAAAATTTTTGACATGCGTTTTTTTCTGGATTTTTTTGTTGTTATTCTGTCTCTCACTGTTCAAATAAACCTACCATTAAAATTATAGACTGATAATTTCTTTGTCAGTGGGCAAACGTACAATATCAGCAGGGGATCAAATACTTTTTTCCCTCACTGTATGTGGCATTGCGTGTCCAGCGATTGTTGGACAGGGATCTGTTGTGACAACCAACAGAGGGCTAATTCTCCAGAGACACCTCAAACTGGCAGCCATGCAGCCAACACCTAGCTGTTTGAACCTCAGCATTTGTTTACTAAGCCACCACAGTCCTCCTCAAATTCAGCACAATCTGCAAACACAGATGCTGGCTTTGACCTTGAAAGGTATTAAACATAGCAACACTTCTTAGAAACCAATATACAGGTAGGCAAAGAAAGCTGAATGTACTGTGCATAATGTACTGTTATTTCATATACAATGCTATCGGTTCCTAACAGAACAGATGTTCACAATACCACCTAACTTATATAAACTATGGCCATCTACTTCAAGACAAGGTAAGGTGGACATTAAAACCATTTGGAATGCAGACATTGTATCAGCATCCACCTCCTTTTCCTAGCATTGTATCTAGTCAGTGTAGTGCTTCATTTCTTATATCATCATCCTAAACTCACAATTGCCTCAGATAGATGGCTATACTGTATGAAGGTAATTGTGACATACCAACATGAACATCATCACCACCCGACCCCTCCACCTCAAACAAAGCAGATAAACAAACCAAAAACATCCCTGTCTGTTGCTATGTGCATGATATGTTTAGGGGGGTTAATGCATCCCAAGGTTTCCATTGGGTAGATGAGTGATGACTGCAATCAGACTGGCTGTGGCGACTAATCATGACGGATTCTCCTCTGGGGTGTGCACAGCGAACATTACTCAGCTCACTGTTTAGGCCAACCAGACAACGGTAAATTCCCTTTTCCTAAAAGTGTGACATATTACAGTTTTCAGATGACGAAAAAAGGGAAAAAAGCCGCCCAATCTTGTGGCAGAAGGATTAAATGACAGCGGATTAGAGAAAAGCATATTTTTCTCCTGACGGCACTCTGCTCACACAGTTACAATTATTTCACTCATGCTACATTTTTCACAAGCTCTCTCTAGCTGCTTTCGAGCTACTTTCTTCTACCTGCAGTTTTAGCTTCCAAAAATAGTATTCTCTGACCTTTATTTTTTATTGACTCTGCCCTAGCTTAGCCTTTTGCTCTTCGCTTTCCTGCTTCATCCCCTTCAAAGATTAAATGGCACTTTTGCTGTCAAGGTTAAAAACACATTTATTTTTGGAACTTTTCAGAAACCAATTTCTCCAGGGGCATTGTGTTTAATTTTCTAGCACAAAGCTTGTCCACATGTAACGATCGTCGTGCAGGAAGGAAGAAGTGGACCAAGGCGCAGCTGGGAGCGAACTCATGTTATTTATTACAGACTGAAATAACACGGTCAAAACAGAGAATAAACGTATCGCTACTGCTCCAACAAAAAGAAACAACAACCCACAAACATCGTGGGGGGAAAAGGAACTTAAATATGATTCCCCAATCAGAGGCAACTAGTGACAGCTGTCTCTGATTGGGAATCGACAGAACCCAACATAGAAATACGCCCCAAAGCAAGGCTATACCAAAAACATAGAAAATAAACTATAGAACTGCCACACCCTGACCAAAATAGAAGAGTTCACTTGGTCAGGGCGTGACAGTACCCCCCCTCCAACGGTGCGTACTCCCGGCGCACCAACCTAAAGTCTATTAGGGGGGGGGACCCGGGTGGGCGCCTCACCCTCGGTGGAGGCTCTGGCCCCGGGCGTGTTTCTCCCCCTGCCTCCACCCTAGCCCTACCCCTCTGGCCCGGACTGGACCACGGTGGAGCGGCATGCTCAGGCTCCGGAGCGGAGCCGCCGACTGGAACAGGACTGGTCACCGGTGGACCGGACACAGGCCGTGCCGGACTGTGGACACGCGCCGTGGGCCTGGTGCGGGGAACAGGGACGGGCCGGACAGGACCGGGGACACGCACCACCAACCTGGTGCGGGGAGCAGGGACGGGCCGGACTGGCCTGGGGACACGCACCACCAACCTGGTGCGGGGAGCAGGGACGGGCCGGACTGGACTGGGGACACGCACCACTAACCTGGTGCGGGGAGCAGGGACGGGCCGGACAGGACTGGGGACACGCACCACTAACCTGGTGCGGGGAGCAGGGACGGGCCGGACTGGACTGGGGGCACACACCACTGGCTTGGTGCGGGGAGCAGGGACGGGCCGGACTGGACTAGGGACGCACACCACTAACCTGGTGCGGGGAGCAGGGATGGGCCGGACAGGACTGGGGACACGCACCACTGGCTTGGTGCGGGGAGCAGGGATGGGCCGGACAGGACTGTGGACACGCACCACTAACCTGGTGCGGGGAGCAGGGACGGGCCGGACAGGACTGGGGACACGCACCACTAACCTGGTGCGGGGAGCAGGGACGGGCCGGACTGGACTGGGGGCACACACCACTGGCTTGGTGCGGGGAGCAGGGACGGGCCGGACTGGACTGGGGACGCGCACCACTAACCTGGTGCGGGGAGCAGGGATGGGCCGGACAGGACTGGGGACACGCACCACTGGCTTGGTGCGGGGAGCAGGGATGGGCCGGACAGGACTGGGGACACGCACCACTAACCTGGTGCGGGGAGCAGGGACGGGCCGGACAGGACTGGGGACACGCACCACTGGCTTGGTGCGGGGAGCAGGGATGGGCCGGACAGGACTGTGGACACGCACCACTAACCTGGTGCGGGGAGCAGGGACGGGCCGGACTGGACTGTGACCGCACACCGGCGACACAGTGCGCATAAGCGGCGCCGGATATCCTGGACCGAGGAGGCGCACTGGAGGTCTGGAGTGCACAGCTGACATCACCCGTTCTGGCTCAACACCCACCTTAGCCTGGCAAGTGTGGAGCGCTGGCACAGAACGCACTGGGCTGTGTAGCCGTACCGGAGACACAGTGCGCGTCCTCGGCGCAGGATACATCGGACCGAGAAGGGGCACCGGAGGCCAGGAGCGCTGAGCCGGCACAACACGTCCTCGCTGAACACTCCCCCTAGCCCGGCAAATGTGGGGCGCTGGCACAGAGCGCACTGGGCTGTGCAGGCGCACTGGCGATACCGTGCGCACCTCTGCCACCAAAAGGCTCTTCCTCCACGCTGTCCCTACGCAGGTCCTCCAGGACCTGCCACATCTCTGCCTCCTCCTTCGCTGTTATCCCCCACGAGAGCAGTGGTCTGGGCTCTTCCTCTGCCCTTCCGGACCACCCCATTAGCCCCCCAAAAAAAATTTCTTGGGGGTGTCTTCCGGGCCTCCTCGACCGCCGCCTGCGACTCCTTCCACCGGCTGGCATCACCTCCTCGACCTGGGAATCCTTCCGCCAGGGTCCTTTCCCCGACATGATCTCCTCCCAGGTCCAGAACTCCTTTCCCTCACGAGCCCATCTCTCGCGCTCCTTTTCCTCCCGCTGCTTGGTCCTGGTTTGGTGGGTTGTTCTGTAACGATCATCGTGCAGGAAGGAAGAAGTGGACCAAGGCGCAGCTGGGAGCGAACTCATGTTATTTATTACAGACTGAAATAACACGGTCAAAACAGAGAATAAACGTATCGCTACTGCTCCAACAAAAAGAGACAACAACCCACAAACATCGTGGGGGGAAAAGGAACTTAAATATGATTCCCCAATCAGAGGCAACTAGTGACAGCTGTCTCTGATTGGGAATCGACAGAACCCAACATAGAAATACGCCCCAAAGCAAGGCTATACCAAAAACATAGAAAATAAACTATAGAAATGCCACACCCTGACCAAAATAGAAGAGTTCACCTGGTCAGGGCGTGACACCACAATACTTTTTTTTTCCTGAAATTCTAATGTTAATCCTCAGACAAAAATAAAAAGTGATTGAAGGGTATGCTCCAGGACAATAAAAATATATTTAGAAAAAACATATCCATTGATTTTAGGGGCCACTCACGTATTGAAGGAACAAATCCAAAAAGTAGCATTTGGAGCTTCTGTTTATCATGCAGGCCTATTATCGGCTTTCGGCTTAACTGATGACTGTTGTCTTAAAGACAGGGGCCTTTAAAAAGGTCACATGGTGAAGAGTTCAAAAGATTGTTTTAATCACAAACAAATCAAATCAAAAATCAAATCAAAGTTTATTGGTCACGTACATATTTGCAGATTTTATTGCAGGTGCAGTGAAATGCTTGTGTTTCTAGTTCCAATAGGGGAGTAATGCCTAACAATACACACATAATCCAAAAAGTAAAAAGAAAGATATTAAAAAATATCAGAACGAGCGATGTCTGAGTCCAGAATATACACAGAGTACAAAACATTAGAACACCTGCTCTTTACATGACATAGACTGACCAGGTGAATCAAGGTGAAAGCTATGATCCCTTATTGATGTCACCTGTTAAATCCACTTCAATCTGTGTAGGGAGGAGACAGGTTAAAGAAGGATTTTTAAGCATTGAAGACATGGATTGTGTATGTGTGCCATTCAGAGGGTGAATGGGCAAGACAAAAAATTTTAGTGCCTTTGAACGGATATGGTAGTAGGTGCCAGGCACACCGGTTTGAGTTGGTAAAGAACTGCTCAACAGTTTCCCGTGTGTATCAAGAATGGTCCACTACTCAAAGACATCCAGCCAACTTGACAATTGTGGGAAGCATTGGATTATTTGCATTTGTATTTGTTAGGGATACATACCCATTACTCTTCCTGGGGTCCAAACTTATTAAAGCACTTAAAACAGTACATCATTTAACATTAGACACCACTACATATCTACAATAAAACATTTATAATACCACCATACAACAATATTACAATGCACGTGTGTGTAGAGTGCGTGTACTAGCATGTGTATGCGTATTCATGTGTCTTTTCACAGTCCCCGCTGTTCCATAAGATGTATTTTTTATCTGTTTTTTAGATCTGATTCTACTGCTTGCAACAATTACCAGATGTGGAATAGAGTTCCATCTAGTCATGGCTCCATGTAGTACTGTGCGCCTCCTATGGTCTGTTCTGGAATTGGGGCTTGTGAAGAGACCTCTGGTGGCCTGTCTTGTGGGGTATGCATGGGTGTCCAAGCTGTGTGCTAGTAGTTTAAACAGACAGCTCGGTTCATTCAGCTTGTCAACACTTTTTACAAAAACAAGTACTGATGAAGTCAATCTCTCCACTTTGAGCCATGAAAGATTGACATGCATATGATTCATGTTAGCTCTCCGTATACACTTAAGGGACAGACGTGCTGCCCTGTTCTGAGCCAATAAAAATGTTCCTAAGTCCCTCTTTGTGGCAGCTGACCACACAACTGAACAGTAGTCCAGGTGCAACAAAACTAGGGCCTGTAGGACTTGCCTTGTTGATAGTGTTGTTAAGAAGGCAGAGCAGTGCTTTATTATGGACAGACTTCTCCCCATTTTAGCTACTGTTGTGTCAACATGTTTTGACCATGACAGTTTACAATCCAGGGTTACTCCAAGCAGTTTAGTTACCTCAACTTGGAAAATTTCCACAGCCAATCTGTCACGACTTCTGCCGAAGTTGATGCCCCTCCTTGTTCGGGTGGTGCTCGGTGATCGACGTCACCAGTCTTCTAGCCATCACTGATCCATTTTTCATTTTCGATTGGTTTTGTCTTGTTTTCCTACACACCTGTTTCCAATCCCATTCCTTACATGTTGTGTATTTAACCCTCTGTTTTCCCTCATGTCCTTGTCCGAGATTGTTTTGTTTGTTATTGATTTTCGTGTATTTTTGTATTGGTGAGCTACGGGTATTTTTACCCATGTTATTTTTATGTACTTTGGTTTTGGAGTTCGTGTTTGTTTATTATTGATTAAACAACTCCAGTTATACCAAGTTGGTTTCTCCTGCGCCTGACTTCCTTGTCACCTACACACACGACGATGACACAATCCAATCAAAATGTATTTGTCACATGCACTGAATACAACCTTACAGAGAAATGCTTACTTACAAGCCTTTAACCAACAACGCAGTTCAAGAAAGAGTTAAGAAAATATTTACTAAATAAACTGTTAATGTAATGTAAATAGCCCGGGTGGCCATTTGATTAATTGTTCAGCAGTCTTATGGCTTGGGGGTAGAAGCTGTTAAAACCTCTTACATCTAGACATTCCGCTAGCGGAACACCGCTCCAATATCCAATGATAGGGCGTGGCGCGAAATACAAACTCCTCGAAAATCCGAAAACTTCAATTTTTCAAACATATGACTATTTTACACCATTTTAAAGACAAGACTCTCCTTTATCTAACCACACTGTCCGATTTCAAAAAGGCTTTACAACGAAAGCAAAACATTAGATTATGTCAGGAGAGTACCCAGCCAGAAATAATCAGACACCCATTTTTCAAGCTAGCATATAATGTCACAAAAACCAAAACCACAGCTAAATGCAGCACTAACCTTTGATGATCTTCATCAGATGACACTCCTAGGACATTATGTTCTACAATACATGCATGTTTTGTTCAATCAAGTTCATATTTATATCAAAAAGCAGCTTTTTACATTAGCATGTGACGTTCAGAACTAGCATTCCCACCGAACACTTCCGGTGAATTTACTAAATTACTCACGATAAACGTTCACAAAAAACATAACAATTATTTTAAGAATTATAGATACAGAACTCCTTTATGCAATCGCGGTGTCCGATTTTAAAATAGCTTTTCGGTGAAAGCACATTTTTCAATATTCTGAGTTGATAGCCCGGCCATCACAGGCTAGCTATTTTGACACCCACCAAGTTTGGTACTTACCAAACTCAGATTTACTATAAGAAAAATTGGATTACCTTTGCTGTTCTTCGTCAGAATGCACTCCCAGGACTTCTACTTCAACAACAAACGTTGGTTTGGTTCCAAATAATCCATAGTTATATCCAAATAGCGGCGTTTTGTTCGTGCGTTCAAGACACTATCCAAAGGGTAACGAAGGGTGACGCGCCGGCGCGTTTCGTGACAAAAAATGTCAAAATATTCCATTACCGTACTTCGAAGCAGGAGTCGTTGTTTTCGTTCAAAGACTGAAAATGTAAAATGGCCTCTTCACGTGTACGCGCGCGCCCGTCTCATTGTTCTCAGATCGACCACTATCCAAATGCGCTACTGTTTTTCAGCCAGAGACTGCAGAGTCATCATTCAACGTTCTGGCGCCTTCTGAGAGCCTATGGGAGCCTTAGAAAGTGTCACGTTACAGCAGAGATCCTCTGTTTTGGATAGAGATCACAAAGAAGGCCAAGAAATGGTCAGACAGGGTACTTCCTGTACAGAATCTTCTCAGGTTTTGGCCTGCCATTTGAGTTCTGTTATACTCACAGACACCTTTCAAACAGTTTTAGAAACTTTGGAGTGTTTTCTATCCAAAGCTACTAATTATATGCATATTCTAGTTTCTGGGCAGGAGTAATAACCAGATTAAATCGGGTATGTTTTTTATCCGGCCGTGAAAATACTGCCCCCTATCCATAACAAGTTAAGGAGCCTTTTGGTCCAAGACTTGGCGCTCCGGTACCACTTCCCGTGTGGTAGCAGAGAGAACAGTCAATGACTTGGGTGACTGGAGTCTTTGAAAAAAATGTGGGCCTTCTTCTGACACAGCCTAGTATATAAACTCAGCAAAAAAAGAAACATCCCTTTTTCAGGACCCTGTCTTTCAAAGATAATTCGTAAAAATGCAAATAACTTCATAGATCTTCATTGTAAAAGGGTTTAAACACTGTTTCCCATGCTTGTTCAATGAACCATAAACAATTAATATACATGCACCTGTGGAACGGTCGTTAAGACGCTAACAGCTTACAGACGGTAGGCAATTAAGGTCACGGTTATGAAAACTTAGGACACTAAAGAGGCCTTTTTACTGACTCTGAAAGACACCAAAAGAAAGATGCCCAGGGTCCCTTGAACGTGCCTTAGGCATGCTGCAAGGAGGCATGAGGACTGAAGATGTGGCCAGTTGCAATGTCCGTACTGTGAGACGCCTAAAACAGCGCTACAGGGAGACAGGACGGACAGCTGATCGTCATCGCAGTGGCAGACCACGTGTAACAACACCTGCACAGGATCGGTACATCCGAACATCACACCTGCGGGACAGGTACAGGATGGCAACAACAACTGCCCGAGTTACACCAGGAATGCACAATCCCTCCATCAGTGCTCAGACTGTCCACAATAGGCTGAGAGAGGCTGGACTGAGAGCTTGTAAGGCAGGTCCTCACCAGACATCACCGGCAACAACGTCGACTATGAACACAAACCCACCATCGCTGTACCGGGCAGGATTGGCAAAAAGTGCTCTTCACTGACGAGTCGCGGTTTTGTCTCACCAGGGGTGATGGTTGGATTCACATTTATCGTCGAAGGAATGAGCGTTACACCGAGGCCTGTACTCTGGAGTGGGATCGATTTGTTTACTGTAAAATAGCATTGTAACTGGTCAAACACAATTTTTTCCAAAAGTTTACTAAGGGTTGCAAACAGCCTGATTAGTCAGCTATTTGAGCCAGTAAAGGGGGCTTGACTAATCTTGGGTAGCAGAATATGAATGTAGAGTCAGAATATGAATGTCGTCTGTTACTAGCATGTTATTGATTTCATTAACCCCTATGGGCTAGGTGGGACGCAAGCGTCCCACCCGTGGTGCACTCCATCAACAGCAGGTGCATTTCAAGAGCGGCAAATTTGAATCCAAATAAATGTCAAAATTCAAATTTTTCAAACATACAACTATTTTACACCCTTTGAAAGATAAACATCTCCTTAATCTAACCACGTTTTCCGATTTCAAAAAGGTTTTACGGCGAAAGCATAAATTTAGAGTATGTTAGGACAGTACATTTACAAGAGTTGTGTGTAATGTTGTGCCAATTCAAAGACAGGCGTCACCAAAACCATAAAAT
The DNA here is from genome assembly GCF_965601325.2 of Salmo salar. Lineage (NCBI taxonomy): Eukaryota > Metazoa > Chordata > Actinopteri > Salmoniformes > Salmonidae > Salmo > Salmo salar. Next base: position 49,104,837 of record NC_138292.1, on the reverse strand, counting down.
CAGCTAAAATTATGCACTAACCTTTTACAATCTCCAACAGATGACACTCCTAGGACATTATGTTAGACAATGCATGCATTTTTAGTTCTATCAAGTTCATATTTATATCCAAAAACAGCGTTTTACTGTGGCGTTGATGTTCAGGATATCGTTTCCCTCCAATAACCGGCATTCAAGTCAGCACCACAAATTAAATAATTAAAATTAGAAAACATTGGTAAAATATTATATTGTCATTTAAAGAATTATAGATTTACATCTCTTGAACGCAATCAACTTGCCAGATTTAAAAATAACCTTACTGGGAAATCACACTTTGCAATAATCTGAGCACTGCGCCCAGAAAAATACACGTTGCGATACAGACTAGCCGCCATGTTGGGGAGATCTAAAATCGAAAATACTATGTAAATAATCCATTACCTTTGATTCTGTTCATCAGATGTCACTTCCAGGTATCACAGGTCCATAACGAATGTAGTTTTGTTCAAAAAAGCTCATCATTTATGTCCAAAAATCTCCGTCTTGTTAGCACATGATCTAAGCCCGCCGGACTTCACTTCATGAACGAGGGGAAAAAATATATTTACGTTCGTTCAAACATGTCAAACGTTGTATAGCATAAATCATTAGGGCCTTTTTTAACCAGAACATGAATAATATTCAAGGTGGACGAATGCATTCTCTTTTATAACGTATTGGAACGAGGGTACCCAACATGAACTCGCGCGCCAGGTGTCTAATGGGCCATCATCGTTCCATGGCTCTTGTTCGGTCAGATCTCCCTCCAGAAGACTCAAAACACTTTGTAAAGGCTGGTGACATCTAGTGGAAGCAATAGGAAGTGCCAAAATATTCCTCAGCCCCTGTGTTTTTCAATGGCATAGGTTTAAAGGTAATACAACACATCAGGTATCCACTTCCTGTCAGAATCTGTCTCAGGGTTTTGCCTGCCAAATGAGTTCTGTTATACTCACAGACACCATTCAAACAGTTTTAGAAACTTTAGGGTGTTTTCTATCCATATATAATAAGTATATGCATATTCTAGTTACTGGGTAGGATTAGTAACCAGATTAAATCGGGTACATTTTTTTATCCAGCCGTGCAAATACTGCCCCCTAGCCCTAACAGGTTAACCTTGTTTCTTAGGCTATATATTTGTTAAATGGGGGCTATTTTTAGCACTTTTTTGGATTCTTGCTTGTTTTCATTGCTTTATACTGGGAAGCTTAGCAGAAGTAGACATGCTCATGTTATTTATGTTTGAGCTGATAGTGCAGGGTGAGCTGCACACAGTGGACCTCTTACTAGGGCACACTGCATTAGTGCTAACATTATAATAACTCTGATCATAGGTTCATGATTACTGCATACAATAGCTGTAGGATCAACAGAGGCATTCAGGGCAGTTAGAGGGACATGAATTATGTTACTTACATCGTGTCTGCCAACGCCCCTGGGATAATGTAGATTTGCTGCAGCATTATGACAACTCAGTGACAAAATGGTAGCGATTAACTGAGCTGGTCTTGGGTCATTGTTAAGTCAATGTCTAAATGCAGCCTTGAAATGCGTGGACAGATTCCAGGGGCTACATTGAAAGTCTTGGCGGTTCACATTGTCCCGGAATAAAGCAAAATGAACACAACTGCAAGCATTGAAAACTTTTGTTAGCATGCTCCATTTGAGGCTCTAGGCTAGCTAAGTCAGCCGGGCCTCCGTGTCTCTCCTCTTGACAGCGAACTCCCAACATGTCCGAGAGAGAACCACATGGCTATCAAAAACATCAGTCCAAGGTAAGCCTACACCAATCACACAATTAATTAGATTTTTTGTCAAATTCACGATATGAAAAATGAATGGAGGTGTTCAGTATTATAACTCAAGCTAGGAAAACACGTTTTGTCCACAACAAACTCAGTGACTAACTGGGTGTGACACTGGCGTGGGCCAGCATCCCTACGGAACGCTTTTGAAACTTGTAGAGTCCATGCCACGACGAATTAATGCGGTTCTGAGGGTAAAAGGGGTTGCAACTCAATATTTTTATTTATTTTATTAAACCATTATTTTAATAGGGAAGACATACTGAGACCTAGGTCTCTTTTACAAATGCACCCTGTTTAATACAACATAAATATACACACTACATCCAAAATATATAAATACGCAATAAAATACAAAAACACAGCCATGGGAAGCACAAAATATCACAAATCACCCAGAAAAACAGTTACATTCCACCACAGATAAGTCAATAAATACTTTAAATTGCAACAACGGCACCACAACATCAAGATTAAATGTATTTAGAATTTTGATCCAGCAATACAATGCATTAAAACTAAAAGAAAATCTAAACAAAAAGGGAGTAATATACAGTCATGGCCAAAAGTTTTGAGAATGACACAAATATTAATTTTCACAAAGTCTGCTGCCTCAGTTTGTATGATGGCAATTCGCATATACTCCAGAATGTTATGGAGAGTAATCAGATGAATTGCAATTAATTGCAAAGTCCCTCTTTGTCATGCAAATGAACTGAATCCCCCAAAAAACATTTCCACTGCATTTCAGCACAGCCACAAAAGGACCAGCTGACATCATGTCAGTGATTCTCTCGTTAACACAGGTGTGAATGTTGACGAGGACAAGGCTGGAGATCACTCTGTCATGCTGATTGAGTTCGAATAACAGACTGGAAGCTTCAAAAGGAGGGTGGTGCTTGGAATCATTGTTCTTCCTTTGTCAAGCATGGTTACCTGACAGGAAACACATGCCGTCATCATTGCTATGCACAAAAAGGGCAAGGGTATTGCTGCCAGTAAGATTGCACCTAAATCAACCATTTATTGGATCATCAAGAACTTCAAGGAGAGCGGTTCAATTGTTGTGAAGAAGGCTTCACGGCGCCCAAGAAAGTCCAGCAAGCGCCAGGACTATCTCCTAAAGTTGATTCAGCTGCGGGATCGGGGCACCACCAGTACATAGCTTGCTCAGGAATGGCAGCAGGCAGGTGTGAGTGCATCTGTATGCACAGTGAGGCGATGGGTTTTGGAGGATGGCCTGGTGTCAAGAAGGGCTGCAAAGAAGCCACTTCTCTCCAGGAAAAACATCAGGGACAGACTGATATTCTGCAAAAGGTACAGGGATTGGACTGCTGAGGACTGGGGTAAAGGCATTTTCTCTGATGAAGCCCCTTTCCGATTGTTTGGGGCATCCGGAAAAAGCTTGTCCGGAGAAGACAAGGTGAGCGCTACCATCAGTCCTGTGTCATGCCAACAGTAAAGCATCCTGAGACCATTCATGTGTGGGGTTGCTTCTCAGCCAAGGGAGTGGGCTCACTCACAATTTTGCCTAAGAACACAGCCATGAATAAAGAATGGTACCAACACATCCTCAGAGAGCAACTTCTCCCAACCATCCAGGAACAGTTTGGTGACGAACAATGCCTTTTTTAGCATGATGGAGCACCTTGCCATAAGGCAAAAGTGATAACTAAGTGGCTCGGGGAACAAAACATCAGTGTTTTGGGTCCATGGCCAGGAAACTCCCAAGACCTTAATCCCATTAAGAACTTGTGGTCAATCCTCAAGAGGCAGGTGGACAAACAAAACCCACAAATTCTGACAAACTCCAAGCCTTGATTATGCAAGAATGGGCTGCCATCAGTCAGGATGTGGCCCAAAAGTTAATTGACAGCATGCCAGGGTGGAGTGCAGAGGTCTTGAAAAAGAAGGGTCAACACTGCAAATATTGACTCTTTGCATCAACTTCATGTAATTGCCAATAAAAACTTTTGACACTTATGAAATGCTTGTAATTATACTTCAGTATTCCATAGTAACATCTGACAAACATTTCTAAAGACACTGAAGCAGCAGACTTTGTGGAAATTAATATTTGTGTCATTCTCAAAACCTTTGACCATGACTGTATTGTTTAGTGTTGTGTAGTGGCTTTGCTGGCATGCATCCCACTTTATTTAATTTTTTTGCCCCACCAAGACTTACAAGCTAAAAATCACCACTGCTCCAGCCCAATGTCCTTGTGAATAGGCTTAGAAGTTATTTCAAAGAGATAGCCCGCTGAAATAAAATGGTGATTGAATGCATCAATGATGCAATTGTTTTCCGTAATGAGGCCAGTGTCTGAATTACTTTGTTGTGGCAGTGAGGAGGAAGTAGAAACCGTCAGGGATTTTACCGTTTTCCAGAATTTAGCTGGGTTCCCATTACAATCCGAAAGAGTGGTTACATAATAATCAGATTTAGCCTTTCTGATTTGTCTTACACAATGATTCCTCAGTTGCTTAAAAGCTTGCCAGTCCGGGCCTAAGTCTGTGTTTCTGGCCTTGACCCAAGCATCATCTACCTGAAAGCTAAATCATGTTCAGGGATAGCTGAAATACAACCAAGGTCACTAAAATAAAGATCATGTAAAAAAGCCTACGTTTTTAAAGTTCCTCTTTGTAATGACATTATTCTCAGATCTCTAACACAAACAACGGGGCAATGGTCACTAATGTCTTGGGCGAAGACAACACTAGAAACTAAGATCGTTAATTTAAGATCTATCAGAGTTGACCTTGAAGGATGTTTAGGGTTGGGCCCTGTAGGTTTAGTCACCAACTGGCTTAAGTTTAGAACATTACACATATCTTTTAGATTGTCTGAAGCTTGCATTTCTCAATCATAATTTACATCACCTAGGATAATAAGTTCTGATATAATAAAAGTAGACAACAAATTAGTTAACTCCTCAAGTGCACAAAGGTTAGCCGAGGGAGGACCCCTATAACAGTTATGGATACATTTTTCCCCAGACAAAGGCTTAAAGATTGCAGCAAAACATTTTGGCCAAGGGAAATGGATTTCAGTAAAGATACTTTTTTTATAAGAATGGCCACTCCACCACCTCTACCCTGTCTGTTAGCTCTGAACACATTATAACTTTCAATATTAATATCGGAGTCCCGAACGTCGCCAGGGATCCAACTTTCAGTCAATACCAGAATGTCCGGATTCATCTACATAGCCCAGATCTTGATGTAATCCAGTTTAGGAAGTAAGTTCCTAATGTTCAGATGCATCAACCCAAGTCTTTTACAATTTGTGAAGTCACATGGAGTCTCCAACTCAAACAAGTTACATTCAAAAAGTGGTTGCAGGCCCTGTCTGATGGTTGATATTGATATACGTACAGTTGAAATAGGAAGTTTAGCCTTTCAGGTAGCCTTCCACAAGCTTTCCACAATAAGTTGGGTGAATTTTGGCCCATTCCTCCTGACAGAGCTGGTGTAACTGAGTCAGGTTTGTAGGCCTCCTTGCTCGCACACGCTTCTTCAGTTCTGCCCACAAATGTTCTATAGGCTTGAGGTCAGGGCTTTGTGATGGCCACTCCAATACCTTGAATTTGTTGTCCTTAAGCCATTTTGCCACAACTCTGGAAGTATGCTTGGGGTCATTGTCCATTTGGAAGACCCATTTGCGACCAAGCTTTTACCTCCTGACTGTTGCCTTGAGATGTTGCTTCAATATAGCCACATAATTTTCCTACCTCATGAAGTCATCTATTTTGTAAAGTGCACCAGTCCCTCCTGCAGCAAAGCACCCCCACATCCATCATGATGCTGCCACTCCCATGCTTCACGGTTGGGATGGTGTTCTTCGGCTTGCAAGCCTCCCCCTTTTTCCTCCAAACATAATGATGGTCATTACGGCCAAACAGTTCTATTTTTGTTTCATCAAACCAGAGGACATTTCTACAAAAAGTACGATCTTTGTCCCCATGTGTAGTTGCAAACCGTAGTCTGGCTTTTTTTATGATGGTTTTGGAGCAGTGGCTTCTTCCTTGCTGAGCGGCCTTTCAGGTTATGTCGATATAGGACTCGCTATAGATACTTTTGTACCTGTTTCCTCTAGCTTCTTCACAAGGTCCTTTGCTGTTGTTCTGGGATTGATTTGTACTTTTCGCACCAAAGTACGTTCATCTCTAGGAGACAGAACGCTGCATGGTCACATGGTGTTTATACTTGCGTACTATTGTTTGTACAGATGAACGTGTATCTTCAGGCGTTTGTAAATTGCTCCCAAGGATGAACCAGATTTGTGGAGGTCCACAATTTTTTCTTTTGATTTTCCCATGATGTCAAGCAAAGAGGCACTGAGTTTGAAGCCTTGAAATAATAAACACTGAGCCTTGAAATACATCCACAGGTACACCTCCAATTGACTCAGATGATGTCAATTAGCCTATCAGAAGCTTCTAAAGGCATTTTCTGGAATTTTCCAAGCTGTTTAAAGGCACAGTCAATGTAGTGTATGTAAACTTCTGACCCACTGGAATTGTGATACAGTGAATTATAAGTTAAATAATCTGTCTGTAAACAATTGTTGGAAAAATTACTTGTGTCATGCACAACGTAGATGTTCTAACCGACTTGCCAAAACTATAGTTTCTTAACAAGAAATTTGTGGATTGGTTGAAAAACAAGTTTTAATGACTCCAACCTAAGTCTACGTAAAATTCCGACTTCAACTGTAGATGGCATGGCAATAAAATTGCATAAAACTGAACCATTTGGTCTATCCCTATTAGTAAGAGGAAGGAGTATGAATTGGAATTACTTTTCCAAGGTTAGAACCATAGGACCTGATGTCACAGCCAATGTCAATATGGGGATCTGAGTATCCAATGATGGAATGTTATAAACTGACTTACATGGGCTATGGTTGCTATCATGCATCAGCTCAGGCCTCCACGTAATTTTAAAACTGAGGGGATATTCAAGTTTATGGAATTCACATTTGAAATATAAGCACAGGCAGAGATACAGCCCGGCAGGATTTCTTCAGCCTCCTGAGGATGAAGAGGTGCTGTTGCGCCTTCTTCACCACACTGTCTATGTGAAGGGACCATTTCAGGTCGACACACCTGACTCCTATCTAGAGTCTTTGATGAGATATAGGGTTAGAATTTAAATCTCGTAAACTAAGCAGTGCTACAGATTCTCAGTAGGTGTGTTATGTGGGAGTGATGGGAGACTCCAGAAAGGTTATCTTACATGAGCAAGAACTGTCACGGCTGTCGTAGGAAGAAGAGGACCAAAGTGCAGCGTGTTCGCCGTTCCACATTTTATTTTCAGCGTGAAACTAATGCGATACATACAACATAAACTGAAAGAACAAAAACAACAAACCGTGATGCAGAGGTGAAACATACACAACTCAAAAACAATCTCCCACAAACCCAGGTGGAAAAAACCACTACTTAAATATGATCTCCAATTAGAGACAACGAGGACCAGCTGCCTCTAATTGGAAATCATCCCAAACAAACCTAACATAGAAATACAAAACCTAGAAACTGAACATAGAAATACAAAACATAGAAAAACACAAACTAGAAAACCCCCCTGTCACGCCCTGACCTACTCTACCATAGAAAATAACAGCTTACCATGGTCAGGACGTGACAAGAACAGTGTTACAGATACATTCTGAAAGTTCGCTCTGATACTTCACTTCAGAGTGAGCTTAAAGGCTAATGCAACTTGGTTTCTTGGGTTCCAATCAATTGTTCCTTGACAGTTAATGATTTTACATTCAGCAGCCCTACACCTCTGAGGTTAGAACCTAGGTGGAAGACAAGAGGCTGTCTGAACTAATGCATTCAGTTGGGTGACCCTTTGGTTCAGGAAAGGAAACGTCGAGAGAGGGGTTTAGTTTCAATTGATTAACTTTGCAGCTATACATCTGGCTGTTATACAGTATGTTATCATACCACCCTTATATATATGATTTGACCTCTGCTACCCCCAGCCTTCATTAATTGCATTACCGCTATGGCCCTGTGAGGGAATTTCATTGTGGTGAAGGCCTAGGGAGTTCACTGATGGAAGGCTAAAGGCCACGGGGAGAAGGGGATATATTGGGTTCCCAAGTGGCGCAGCGGTCTATGGCATTGCACCTCAGTGCTAGAGGTGACACTACAGACCCTGGTTCGATCCTGGGCTGTATCCGAACCAGACGTGATAGGGTGTCTCATAGGGCGGCGCACAATTGGCCCAGTATCATCCGGGTTAGGGGAGGGTTTGGTCTGGGTAGCCCGTCATTGTAAAATAAGAATTTGTTCTTAACTGACTTCCTGGTTAAATAAATATATTGCCATGGTTAGCAACAATACACATACCCTAACAAGCAACCCCATCAGTTAAGGGGTTACCATGAATTTAACAGTAGCTTACAGCTCAGTGCCAAATACAATTCTGAATTTCATCTTACAGAACACATGCAATACAGTATCAAAGCAAGTACTGTGTAATGACACAGTTCAATAATTAAAATGTACAGTATTATACTCTAAGCAAGTAAATGCTACTGTAATCAGAATGAATGAAATTCATTGAGGGGAAGGGTTTGTATTCCACAGTAATTACTAGGGATTGGTGCAATCAGGTTGGCTGCTAGTTACAAACATTAGAGCATGGCTATTTGGTGTTATATATCACTTTCACTTCTAGACGCCTTAACAAAAGTTTTCAAACTGGCAACAACTACAGGGCAACACAGACCAAAAGAACATGGCAAAATAAGGTTATACTTGAGTAAAGGTAAATATACAGTACCTTTATTACTCAAGTAAAAGTGAAAGTTACCCAGTAAAATACAACTTGAGTAAAAGTCTAAAATTATCTGGATTTAAATGTACTTAAGTAAATTAAAGTCACATTCACATTGAATACTCATTTAATTTCAGATAAGACTTGACTTAGATTTCAAAAGTTGTTTAAATTAATATATCTTTCCCAACTTTTCAATAGTCACACATTTTTTTAAACTAATTTCAGTATTTATTTTCAAATATTTGCTCAAATACGTTATGCATATAATCATTCAAACTATTAAAAGTACAATAGGTGAAACTATTGTGAGCTGAGAAAATCATTTAAGATTATTTTAATTAAAATTATAGGGTAACAGGGTTGAAATTAGAGTAACAGGGTTGTGCAAAGTAACAGGGTTAAATGGATTACATTACTTTTGATTGTAGATCATGACATAAATGTGACAAATAAATACCCAGGACCACAGGAATGTTGTTTAATAATATTTTGTATATATGTTTTCGAAGAAGGAAAGAGGATGAGTAGGAATGACCAAAAATAAACATGTCAACAAGACCACAAACTGGATCTGATCAAATACTCAATGGACAAACATAAAAAATAGTCATATTACAGTAAGCCGACAACCTGGCATTAAAATGAATGAGCATATTAAAAATAGTCATGAACTGATCAATATTTTAGAAAGTTGATGTTATAATGTTCAGATGTAATTTTAGTGGCTGGCCAGAGTATCGCATACCTCACTTTTTTTTATTTATTTCACCTTTATTTAACCAGGTAGGCAAGTTGAGAACAAGTTCTCATTTACAATTGCGACCTGGCCAAGATAAAGCAAAGCAGTTCGACAACATACAAAAACACAGAGTTACACATGGAGTAAAACAACATACAATCAATGATGCAGTAGAAAAAAAATAAAAAATAAGACTATATACAATGTGAGCAAATGATGTGAGATAAGGGAGGTAAAGGCAAAAAAATGCCATGGTGGCAAAGTAAATAAAGTATAGCAAGAAAAACACTGGAATGGTAGATTTGTAGTTTGAAGAAAGTTCAGAGATAAAATATAAATAATATGGTGCAAAGGAGCAAAATAAATAAAATAAATAAATACAGTAGGGGAAGAGGTAGTAGTTTGGGCTAAATTATAGATGGGCTATGTACAGGTGCAGTGATCTGTGAGCTGCTCTGACAGCTGGTGCTTAAAGCTAGTGAGGGAGATAAGTGTTTCCAGTTTCAGAGATTTTTGTAGTTCGTTCCAGTCATTGGCAGCAGAGAACTGGAAGGAGAGACGACCAAAGGAGGAGTTGGCTTTAGGGGTGACCAGAGAGATATACCTGCTGGAGCGCGTGCTACAGGTGGGTGCTGCTATGGTGACCAGTGAGCGGAGATAAGGGGGGACTTTACCTAGCAGGGTCTTGTAGATGACCTGGAGCCAATGTGTTTGGCGACGATTATGAAGCGAAGGCCAGCCAACGAGAGCGTACAGGTCGCAGTGGTGGGTAGTATATGGGGCTTTGGTGACAAAACGGATGGCACTGTGATAGACTGCATCCAGCTTGTTGAGTAGGGTATTGGAAGCTATTTTGTAAATGACATCGCCGAAGTCGAGGATTGGTAGGATGGTCAGTTTTACGAGGGTATGTTTGGCAGCATGAGTGAAGGATGCTTTGTTGCGAAATAGGAAGCCAATTCGAGATTTCACTTTGGATTGGAGATGATTGATGTGAGTCTGGAAGGAGAGTTTACAGTCTAACCAGACACCTAGGTATTTGTAGTTGTCCACAAATTCTAAGTTAGAACCGTCCAGAGAAGTGATGCTGGACAGGCGGGCAGGTGCAGGCAGCGATCGGTTGAAGAGCATGCATTTAGTTTTACTTGTGTTTAGGAGCAGTTGGAGACCACGGAAGGAGAGTTGAATGGCATTGAAGCTCGTCTGGAGGGTTGTTAACACAGTGTCCAAAGAAGGGCCAGAAGTGTACAGAATGGTGTCGTCTGCGTAGAGGTGGATCAGAGATTCACCAGCAGCAAGAGCGACATCATTTATGTATACAGAGAAAAGAGTTGGCCCAAGAATTGAACCCTGTGGTACCCCCATAGAGACTGCCAGAGGTCCAGACAGTAGGCCCTCCGATTTGACACACTGAACTCTGTCAGAGAAGTAGTTGGTGAACCAGGCGACGCAATCGTTTGAGAAACCAAGGCTACTGAGTCTGCCGATGAGGATGTGGTGATTAACAGAGTCAAAAGCTTTGGCCAGGTCAATGAATACGGCAGCACAGTATTGTTTCTTATCGATGGTGGTTACGATGTCGTTTAGGACCTTGAGCGTGGCTGAGGTGCACCCATGACCAGCTCTGAAACCAGATTGCATAGCGGAGAGGGTGCGGTGGGATTCGAAATGGTCGGTAATCTGTTTGTTGACTTGGCTTTCGAAGACCTTAGAAAGGCAGGGTAGGATGGATATAGGTCTGTAGCAATTTGGGTCAAGAGTGTTGCGATGGCCATGTGGCGTGAGGTAACGTAATCTGGGGCAGGAATGAGGGTCAGCACATCCTCAAAAGGATACCAAAGGAGATCGTCCCTCAACAGTCAGAAAAAATGGTTTACACCCACTCTATGCATACATTTCACCTGGCAGTGGGTCTTATTCACCTCTTGGATGATCCCTGGGTAGATGGTGTGGTTGTACACCAAGGCACACCATTTCCCCACCACCTCTGGACTGTGCCACTGCACTTCTTCTGGTGTGCTGTATAGAGGTTGACTGATTATGATTTTTCAACGCCGATACCGATACCGATTATTGGAGGGCCAAAAAAAAGCTGGTGCCGATTAATCGGCCGATTTATATGATTTTATTTAATATAATAAATAAATAACATCTATTTAGTCACAAATAAATAATGAAACATGTTCAATTTGGTTTAAATAATGCAAAAACACAGTGTTGGAGAAAAAAGTAAAACTGCAATATGTGCCATGTAAAAAAGCTAACGTTTAAGTTCCTTGCTCAGAACATGAGAAAGCTGATGGTTCCATATTTCCAGTTCTTCAATATTCCCAGTTAAGAAGTTTTAGGTTGTAGTTATTATAGGAATTATGATGCGTCAACTATTTCTCTCTACACCATTTGCATTTCATATGCCTTTGACTATTGGATGTTCTTATAGGCACTTTAGTATTGCCAGTCTAATTTCGGGAGTTCATAGGCTTGAAGTCATAAAAAGCGCTGTGCTTCAAGCATTGCTAAGAGCTGCTGGCAAACACAGTAAAGTGCTGTTTGAATGAATGCTTACGATATTCAGCAGTTCACTTGTGGTGATATTCAACATTAAAATTCAATCACTTTACAATAGAAAACGGACATAAAACTGCTTGTATTAATTATTTCCATTAGGGTCACCAAAAGAGCTACAGTAGATAGGCTTTCTTACCTCACCACTCCATACATAACGAGGATGTTTCCAAGCAGTCCAACAATGCATATAATAGAGTAGAGAGCAGTTATAGATACTGCGATTATAATACTTGTGGTGTCCTTCGAAGAACCCTTCTCGGTGTCATTGCCTCTTGATGGCAGCCCTGTAGAATCCTCAGGCAATGTGGCATTGAAAGGGATCACAGAATACAGGTCGGCTAAATCATCCGCGGACAGGGTAGGAAACTCCATCATATTCAGGTGCAATATTAGCCTAGTAGATAAAACTTCGTTATAGTCAAAGTCAGTGATGCCTTTTCCCTTCCTGTAGTGCAGATGCCCGCGCACTCTTCAAATGCAGATTTTGTTGAGCGCACGAGAGCAGACAAGAAACGTGTGAAAGCACTGATCAGACCTCATTCAGTTGTCATCACTGACGTCTCAGGCTCTGGCGAAGGTATGGAAAGATGTTCTGAAAGACAGGTATCCGATCCTATCCCTGTGCGAGGTACGCGCAATGCAACGAGGTGGTGACGGCGGGGGCAAGTGCAATCTACTTCCCTTGGCGAGGACGCACTGGTGCGAAGCAAGACATGGGTAGGTGTGCTTTGCTCTTAAATTGCTCTCTAATTTTCTAATTGACATTAGCCTAATGCGCAAGTTAATGGCATCGAGACGACAGCCTGCACGATAGCCTACCCTAATGGCTAACGTCTATTATGCTGGTTGCTAAAATGAAAATAATGCAGTAAAACATTGCCTATTCTTTTCAGGTCCACGCAGTTTTCAAAAAAAAGAATGGCTTGGTTTCCACAACAATTTCTAAACAAAATATTGCTTCGGGGCACTTATGACAGTAACAACATTTAATATTGATATCTTTTTTTTTTTTAACTTATACTCCACTACATTCATAAAGGAAATATGTACTTTTTACTCCCATTGGCCATTCCAGAATTGGAGGACATTTTCTGTCCCACCCATGAAATTACAAATAATCCATGCCCAAAATACTAAAACACACAACAAGTGCATAAATTATACTTGTCCTGTGACAAAATGTAAATATAGTTGTAGACAAAAAATGGTTCCAAAATTATTTAAAATATCAAATTGCTCTCGAGCACCCCCTAAAATGGCATTTTTCTATTGTCCCACCTTCTTGATGACGAACTTGCACATCAAATATAACCGTTCAAATAAGTTTTAAATCCACATTTTTTTGGTATGATTTTGATTTATGTCTCTTGTAGTTGTTAAAACAATTTGTTTAATCATCAACATATTTGAAATTATATCAATTATGCACTGAAGTTGTGTCCCACAACATGCATACAGCCCTGTTACCAAAACCTATTTAGCCTGGCAGAGGAAGAGAAAAAAACAGTGAGTCACATGACACAGAGGAAATTACATCCTCAAGCGATTTGCTAACACCATGGGTAGACCAAAGGTCTCTTCTATTTTTCATATTTTTCCAATATTTTCAGTCTTGATTGAGTGTGTCACTCAAACCAACACAACCCTGTTACTCATATTATCAGAATAAGACAAATGAATTTCAAAGTTTTCTGTTTTTATTTGTATAACTAAGTTTGTCCTTGACCTTGACAGTAATGCTACGTTCCACAGCTAGCATCTATTCCTGAGAAAAAGCTAACATTGTCATTGATTTACAACCCTGTTACTTGAAACCCTGTTACTATAATTCAAGTAACAGTGTTGCACTACAGTAACAGTGTTGTATCTCCTTCAGTTCATTCAGAAGGGACAATCTATTATCTATAGTAAAATTAACACTAGAACCGCAATTTGCCTCGTCATTCAACAGAGTTCTGGCACTGATGCTGTTGAACAGAGGAGACAGCAGTACTTAGCAGTACTTAGAAAAAGAGAAAGAGAAAGAGAAGTGGAGGAAAGACGTAGAAATGGGGACATCAGACAGCAATATGCTTTCTCATGGGCCCTGAAGCTGACCCTCCCTGCAAATGAATGTGCAGTCCATATTGACTTCTCTGAGAACTACGGCTGCAAGTACAGCGTTCAAGTACAAGCTGTCCATTTTGGTGCATCACAAAAACAGGCCACTTTGCACAATGGGGTTTACTATGTTGGGGGTGCATCTGTCCCTACCTCATTCTGCACTGTGTTGGCATCCAGACTGGGACCACCTGCCATATGGCAACACCTGGAGCCCATCCTGAGGGAGAGAGAGATGCCCGGATGTGACAACCATCCATTTTTTTGTGACAGTCCCTGCACACAGTACAAGCAGCGTGGTTATTTTTACCTCTTTTGTATCGGAATTTTCAAGAGGGGGGACAATCGAAGTGAGGGACAATCGAAGGTGAAATTGTTTTACAATAAGGAGCAAGCTGTGGAGGATGCAGTGAAAGAAATGCCAGCTGACCTTCCAGCCATACCGTCCACAATGAGGCTCCACCAGGTGGTCACTCTTTCACCTGGGAAAATTCTTTACCGCGACATCAGCTGCATGTGTTCTGCAACAGGGAATCTGAAGTGTGACTGTTTTTTGGCAAAGTGCTTCAGCTTTAATCCCACAGATGACCACACAGAAGACCCCATACACAGCACTAGGGGTCGATCGATTACTCGGCATGGCCGATTAATTAGGGCCGATTTCAAGTTTTCATAACAATCGGTAATCTGCCTTTTTGGACACCGATTATGGCCTATTACATTGCAATCCACGAGGAAACTGCATGGCAGGCTGACCACCTGTTACACGAGTACAGCGTCAAAAGGTACTTGTGGCTGCAAGGAGCCAAGGTAAGTTGCCAGCTAGCATTAAACTTATCTTATAAAAACAATCAATCTTCACATAATCACTAGTTAACTACACATGGTTGATGATATTACTAGCTTAACTAGCTTGTCCTGCGTTGCCTATAATCAATGCGGTGCCTGTTAATTCATCATCGAATCACAGCCTACTTCAAATTCGCCAAACGGGTGATGATTTAACAAAAACGCATTCGCGAAAAAAGCACAATCGTACCTGACCATAAACCTCAATGCCGTTCTTAAAATCAATACACAGGAGTATATATTTTTTAAACCTGCATATTTAGTTAAAATAAATTCATGTTTGCAGGCAGTATTAACTAGGGAAATTGTGTCACTTCTCTTGCGTTCAGTGCAAGCAGAGTCAGCATAATGCAACAGTTTGGGCCCCCTAGCTCGTTGCGAACTGTGTGACCGTAATTCATTTGCCAGAATTTTACATAATTATGACATAACATTGAAGGTTGTGCAGTGTAACAGCACTATTTAGACTTAGGGTTGCCACCCGTTCGATACAATACGGAACAGTTCTGTATTTCACTGAAAGAATAAACGTTTTGTTTTGGAAATTATAGCTTCCAGATTTGACCATATTAATGACCAAAGGCTCATATTTCTGTGTGTTTATTATCATTAAGTCTATATTTGATATTTGATAGAGCAGTCTGACTGAGCGGTGGTAGGCAGAGGTCTGATCAGTGCTTTCACACGTTTCTTGTCTGCTCTCGTGCGCTCAACAAAATCTGCATTTGAAGAGTGCGCGGGCATCTGCACTACAGGAAGGGAAAAGGCATTACTTAATCCTTGTGGTGCTGAATACGTAAAGGCATTTCAAGAGCGGCAAATTTGAATCCAAATAAATGTCAAAATTCAAATTTTTCAAACATACAACTATTTTACACCCTTTGAAAGATAAACATCTCCTTAATCTAACCACGTTTTACGATTTCAAAAAGGTTTTACGGCGAAAGCATAAATTTAGAGTATGTTAGGACAGTACATTTACAAGAGTTGTGTGTAATGTTTTGTCAATTCAAAGACAGGGTCACCAAAACCATAAAACCAGCTAAAATGATGCACTAACCTTTTACAATGTCCATCAGATGACACTCCTAGGACATTATGTTAGACAATGCATGCATTTTTAGTTCTATCAAGTTCATATTTATATCCAAAAACAGCGTTTTACTATGGCATTGATGTTGAGGAAATCGTTTCCCTCCAATAACCGGCAGTCAAGTCAGCGTCACAAATTAAATAATTAAAATTAGAAAACATTGGTAAAATATTATATTGTCATTTAAAGAATTATAGATTTACATCTCTTGAACGCAATCAACTTGCCAGATTTAAAAATAACCTTACTGGGAAATCACACTTTGCAATAATCTGAGCACTGCGCCCAGAAAAATACGCGTTGCGATACAGACTAGACGTCATGTTGGGGAGATCTAAAATCGAAAATACTATGTAAATAATCCATTACCTTTGATTCTCTTCATCAGATGTCACTTCCAGGTATCACAGGTCCATAACGAATGTAGTTTTGTTCAAAAAAGCTCATCATTTATGTCCAAAAATCTCCGTCTTGTTAGCACATGATCTAAGCCAGCCGGACTTCTCGTCATGAACGAGGGGAAAAAATATATTTACGTTCGTTCAAACATGTCAAACGTTGTATAGCATAAATCATTAGGGCCTTTTTTAACCAGAACATGAATAATATTCAAGGTGGACGAATGCATACTCTTTTATAACGTATTGGAACGAGGGTACCCAACATGAACTCGCGCGCCAGGTGTCTAATGGGACATCATCGTTCCATGGCTCTTGTTCGGTCAGATCTCCCTCCAGAAGACTCAAAACACTTTGTAAAGGCTGGTGACATCTAGTGGAAGCAATAGGAAGTGCCAAAATATTCCTCAGCCCTTGTGTTTTTCAATGGGATAGGTTTAAAGGCAATACAACACATCAGGTATCCACTTCCTGTCGGAAAATGTCTCAGGGTTTTGCCTGCCAAATGAGTTCTGTTATACTCACAGACACCATTCAAACAGTTTTAGAAAATTTAGGGTGTTTTCTATCCATATGTAATAAGTATATGCATATTCTAGTTCCTGGGTAGGAGTGGTAACCAGATTAAATCGGGTATGTTTTTTTATCCAGCCGTGTCAATACTGCCCCCTAGCCCTAACAGGTAGGCATCAGTTTGTCCATGGGGGATCGTGTCCTCATCGCCAACAAGGGTGAAAGGGGCCGCAAATTGGCTGACAAGTGGAACCCCAAGATTTTCAAAGTGACTTCAGTCAATCCACACACTCACACGTACATAATCCAATATCGTTACAGCAGAGAGAAAGTGGTTCACAGGAATCTACTGCTGCAGGGGATTTTCCTGCCATTTGAAATTGATGATTCAGTGCACTTCAATGACAGTGATGCTGCAGGCCCTTCAATCAATGTAGATGCAGGACAGGTCACCCACTCTGGGTATGGACTGGACAGGGAAGACATGGAGGACTCTGGGGAGGAAAGTGCATCTTGGCTGGCGGAGGATTCAAGCGACTACTCCGAGCTCTGGACATCAGATGGAAAGTCCGAACCAGAAGAACCTTGCTTGCTTGAGGAAAATGACCTGAGAAGCACCTCTGAGATCCTGGAGCTGATTCCTTCAAACCCTTCTCTGATCAATGATCAAAGGCCAGAGCCCCTAGCCCAGGGCCCCTAGCCCAGTGGCAGGTCGCACAAGGGCGGGGAGGGTAGTTAAACCAGTCAAGAGACTAATTGAGTCAATCCACCAGAAGGTGCAAGCTTAACATAGTACAGAGATATGATTTAGTACAGAATTACCGTTTTTTAAGGCTAAGGTAGGTATAGTGTAAGAGGCACTATGCATCTAGGGGCAGTTGAAGGCCTGACCAACGTTCTCTTGCCCTGAACCCTATGGTTGGCTTTGAGCTGAATTCAGAATTATGCCTTGAGCTTGGTAGGTTATTTTGTTGTTTTACAAGGTTGGTGAAATTTAGGAGGGGTGAATGTAACAGTTGTTAAAGTACTGTGTGAATTTCACCAGGTTCATATATTAATATGTCATATTGATTTGTTATTATGCATGCCTGCATCCTGGGAGTAGGGGAGTGTGTACTTACGTTTTGCCCTGCGTCCTCGTGCTCAAATAATTTTGAGGTAGGCATGCTTTTTCTGTCGTCTTCAGAAAAGTTTGATTCTTTTAAGCACAAAGTCATACACACGGTGTTTTGTTTATGAATAATGTTGTATATTTAGAGGTTACTCATAAGTGGATGGTATTGTTAAGATGCTCTTTTAATTGTACTTTTTAGGATAATATCAACATTCTGAATTCAACATGTGGTTAATAGCTAGCTAAGGTATTCGCAGGCTATTGTATGCGTGAACGATGGCTAGCTCCTCGAATGATCCCAGTCCCTTGTATTGTGCATCTGTTGTAGAAAGAGGCGACAATTCGCAGAACATATGTGCTCTACAAATGTTTTATTGTCTTTTGGATGCAGGTATGTGGTTTTATCTATGTAAAATATATGTTATGTGTTGATGCATAATAAGGAGAGGCTGTACTAATTTTTGTATTCGAAAACAATTTTGATGCACTATGAGGGAAAGAGGCGATGATTCGCAGAACATATGTTCTCTACAAATGTTTATTTTCTTTTGGATGCAGATGCAGGATGCAAAGAGTGAATTCTGCTTAATTAAAACTACCTGATCTCCAAAGTCCACGTCTATAGTCTCAATCAACCACACACAACGCAGAGTTACAGCGGTGCAATAGAGCACCGGTTACATACATAAAGACAGGCTGGACAGTCTTCAGGGAAAATATCTGCCAGCAATTTGTTGGATCCATTGAAACCCGCAAACATATATTTGTTTATTTTGTTCAGTAGTGTGTATAGCAGTGGTTCTTAAGTATACTATTGTGAACACTTTGGTCAAACTTCTTCGTTCCCCTGCCTGTTTTTTGATGCACTGGTGACAAAGTATGCAAAAGTTCACTGCAAATAGGCTGTGGTTTTGGTATAATTTGGCTGAGTAGGCTTGTGCACATTTACATTACTGTTTCAATTAGTTAACTAAGTTATTGATTTATTCATGTTTTTGGTGGTGTTGCATTTCAGATGAAGAGGGAGGATCACTAGAAAGCAGCATGCAGACTGATCAGGGCCCGTATTCACAAAGCATCTCAGGGTAGGAGTACTGATTTTAGAATCAGTTTTGCCTTTTATGGAAGGGGAGCTGGTCCTAGATCACTGTTCCTACTCTGAAGACACTTTGTGAATACAGGCCCGAGAAGAAAGCTGTTGCCCAATACCTTGCACAACAGTCTTTCACCATAGGACCCCAGAGGTACAGTATTACAGTCAAAGCTCATGAACTTAACCTTTGTATGTTCATTTCCATATCAATGACACTATCAAAAGGGTTGAATTGTTCAGCCTCGTGCAGTGAACACGGCTTTGGTGATGAAAGGTACATAATGCATTTATTGTCATCTCCTTATCAGGCCACTGCATGCTGTGACATGGGCTTGGATGGTGACACATCTTCAAGCTTCCTGACTGAATATTGGGGTCTTCAGTGGTTCTGGAAGCAAGGGCCTTACCTGGGAGTACAGCAACAGTCTCTCTGTCTCGCAGCCATTCTGTCAACATGTATAGTACAGAACCCACTCAAACTCATAGAAACTGCTACGGACTCAAGCACTGATTTATATTTACTTTGTCCCATTCTTTAATCTTGTTTGAGATATATATTTTAGTTGAGACACCTGTATGAGAGATTATTAAAAATGTATTCACTTTAAATCATAAGCTCTAAGTGTATTTGTCTTGATGTTTAACTTATCACATGAGTTAGTAAAAATTGAAGACCAACATGCTATGAAAAAGTAGTTTTGTAATCTTACAATAAAAAATTAATTGTTTATACAAAACTGTATTGCATTTTGTCATCCACAAAATGTGGCCATTGAAAGTCTTTGGATAGCTGACAACAGGGTGGCATGTTTTTGTACATGCTGCTCTAGAGTTCCATAGCCCAGCATACTCATCTAGAGGAAAGGGGGATGGACACAGGTTAGTTTTGATAAAAGTCTGGTTGATTTTTACAGGGTTGAGAGCATGAGTTGGAGTGAGTACAGTAAATCCAATCCGACCATTGTCCCTGGATAATATGCTAGCATCACACAAGAAGACTGCCATAGTGAAGGAGGTTTACATAGTGCATCAAGTATACTATTATGAGTGGAGCTTACTTCTCTGTGCTCTGGAGGTCCTTGGACCATTCTCTCTCTACCATCTTGAGAGAGACGGATAGAGGTAGTGAGTGTGCTTGAAAGAGAGAGAGCCCTCACCCCTGACCTACCACTGGCCCAGGGCCTCCTGCCTAACCCTCTAATCACAGTCTCTCTGACTATCAGGATAAAGGTAAGACCCAGATGCAGACTGTGTCGAAGTAACAATGTTTATTACAGCAACGGGGGCAAAGGTACAGGATGACAGGCAGGCTCAGGCAGAGTTCGGTAATCCAGAAACGGGGCAAAGGTAAAAGACGGCACGCAGGCTCAGGGGCCGGCAGAGTGGTCGGGTGGGCTCAGGATCAGGACAGGCAAGGGTCAAAACCAGGAGGATGAGAAAAGAGAGACTGGGGAAAAGCAGGAGCTGATGCAAAAAACACTGGTTGACTTGACAAACTGGCAACAGACAAACCGAGAACACCGGTATAAATACACAGGGGAAGATGGGCGACACCTAGAGGGGGTGGAGACAATCACAAAGACAGGTGAAACAGATCAGGGTGTGGCACTGACAGGGAGTTACTCCAGGAGTAGACTATTGTATGATGCATAGGGCTTCTCCACTTCTTATATGAGTGCAGTATTAGCTCTTGAAATAGTTTAGTGCAATCTATAAAAAATATCATGACTTACTGGCACGGAGTGCTCCATGTTCCTGCTGATAAATCACATTTTATTCGCCACATATTTAGCAGTTGTTATTGCGGGTGTAGCAAAATGCTTGTGTTTCTAGCTCCAACAGGGCAGTAGTATCTTAACAATTCCCAACAATACACAAATCTAAAAGTAAAAGAATGGAATTAAGAAATATATAAATATTAGGATGACCAATGGCAGAGTGGCATTGACTAAATACAGTAGAATAGAATAAAGTATATACATAATGAGATGATTAAAGCAGCATGTAAACATTATTAAAGTGACTAGTGTTCCATGTCTATGTACATTAGGCAGCAGCCTCTAAGGTGCAGGGTTGAGTAGCTGGGTGGTAGCCGGCTAGTGATGGCTATTTAACAGTCTGATGGCCTTGAGATAGAAGCTGTTTTTCAGTCTCTCGCTTTGATGCACTTGTACTGACCTTGCCTTCTGGATGATAGCGGGGTGAAGAGGCCGTGGCTCGGGTGGTTGATGTCCTTGATGATCTTTTTGGCCTTTCTGTAACATCAGGTGCTGTAGGTGTCCTGGAGGGCAGTCAGTGTGCCCCGGTGATGCATTGGGCAGACCTTACCACCCCTTGGAGAGCCCTGCGGTGTGCGTGTGGTGCAGTTGCCATACCAGGCGGTGATACAGACCGAAAGGATGCTCTCAATTGTGCATCTGTAAAAGTTTCTGAGGGTCTTAGGGGCCAAGCCAAATTTCTTCAGCCTCCTGAGGTTGAAGAGGCACACTGTCTGTGTGGGTGGACCATTTCAGATTGTCAGTGATATGTATGCCAAGGAACTTGAAGCTTTCCACCTTCTCCACTGCGGTCCCGTCGATGTGTATAGGGGCGTGCAACCCTCTGCTGTTTCCTGAAGTCGACGATCAGCTCCTTCGTTTTGTTGACATTGAGGGAGAACAGGAGGGGGCTGAGCACGCACCCATGTGGGGCCCCTGTGTTGAGGATCAGCGAAGTGGAGGTGTTGTTTCCTACCTTCACCACCTGGGGGCGGCCCGTCAGGAAGTCCAGGACACAGTTGCACAGGGCTTGGTTTAGACCCAGGGCCCCAAGCTTAATGATGAGCTTGGAGGGTACTATGGCTATGCTATAGTCAATGAACAGCATTCTGACGTAGGAATTCCTCTAGTCGATGGGATAGGGCAGTGTACAGTGCAATGGCGATTGCATCGTCTGTGGATCTATTGCGGCGGTAAGCAAATTGAAGTGGGTCTTCATGATGGCACTTCATGATGACAGAAGTGAGTGCTACGGGGCGATAGTCATTTAGTTCAGTTACCTTTGCTTTCTTGGGTACAGGAACAATGGTGGTTATGTTGAAGGAAGTGGGGACATCAGACTGGGATAGGGAGAGATTGAATATGTCCGTAAACACTCCAGCCAGTAGGTCTGATCACGCTAGCTAGCTATATGTGTTATTTCATAGTTTTGTTGTCCTCACTATTATTCTACAATGTTGAAAAATAGTAAAAATTAAGAGAAACCCTTGAATGAGTAGGTGTGTCCAAACTTTTGACTGGTCCTGTACGTCAAGCCTGGACAACGTTCTATTTCATATTTTTATGGTGCGCGTGCAGCCCGGAAGTATATAATCGATTATATCTCCAATTTACAATGTCGACATAGGTGACATATCAGATTCATACACATGCGCACTACTCATTGTAAAAAGAAAAGTGAAACATGGCCTTAAGGCCTTCATACACTGGCAATTTTTTGGGGCAATATTGACAAGCAATGTTGCTGGCAATGGAGTGGGGTATGAGACACTGGAGCAATGATGAGCAATGAGGATATGGACACTGATAATAAACTTAACAAACATATAAACGCAACATGCAACAATTTCAAAGGTTTTACTGAGTTACTGTCCATATAAGGAAATCAGTCAATTTAAATAAATTCATTAGGCCCTAGGATCACATGACTGGGAATACAGATATGCATCTGTTGGTCACAGATACATCAAAAAAAAAGTAGGGGCGTGGATCAGAAAACCAGTCAGTATCTGGTGTGAGCACCATTATATATATTTTTTATTATTGAAAAGTTCATCCATTCTTCTCTAGCTAATTAAAAGTTTCTCTATATATCTTCTCACACTTCTAATGTCAGTACAGTAGCCTATGCTTCATAGGGGGGAGGGGTAGGTAGCCTAAACATGCACACCCATTGGCAAAGATTTTCAGCTTGCAGGCAGATGCTGGAATAAGTTTCTGAGTGACAGAGTGAGGGCTTTGCATAGACGCTTTGTTTCATTTTTTTGTGGGTCTAGAAAAAAATACCTGGAGCGTAAAATGAAGTTATTCAAATAATGGTTCTATTCCAAAACAGCATAGATCACTTTTGTTCCGGTTCCCTGAACCGGTTCCAACTCCTGGTCCTCCTTGTTGGCTAGCGGGAGTGACACCAGTAGACAGTGTCCTTTGCTCCTGCTTGCTGAACACCTGCCCTCACCCTGTCGTTAACAGAACTGCAGGAAAACAGTGCCCAGCAGGCGGTGGGCGAAGGACCGGTCACCCCTGCCTCCCACTAGCACAGCAGGCATATATATATACATAGAGTTGAAGTCAGAAGTTTACATACACTTAAGTTGGAGTCATTCAAACTCGTTTTTCAACCACTCCACAAATGTCTTGTTAACAAACTATAGTTTTGGCAAGTCGGTTAGGACATCTAGTTTGTGCATGACACAAGTAATTTTTCCAAAAATTGTTTACAGACAGATTATTTAACTTATAATTCACTGTATAACAATTCCAGTGGGTCAGAAGTTTACATACACTAAGTTGACTGTGCTTTTAAACAGCTTGGAAAATTCCAGAAAATGATGTCATGGCTTTAGAAGCTTCTGATAGGCTAATTGACATAATTTGAGTCAATTGGAGGTGTACCTGTGGATGTATTTCAAGGCCTACCTTCAAACTCAGTGCCTCTTTACTTGACATCATGGGAAAATCAAAAGAAATCCGCCAAGACCTCAGAAAGAAAATTGTAGACCTCCACAAGTCTGGTTCATCCTTGGGAGCAATTTCCAAATGACTGAAGGTACCACATTCATCTGTACGAACAATAGTACGCAAGTATAAACACCATGGGACCACGCAGCCGTCATACCACTCAGGAAGGAGATGCGTCTCCTAGAGATGAAAGTACTTTTGTGCGAAAAGTGCAAATCAATCCCAGAACAGGTACAAAAGTATCTATATCCACAGTAAAACAAGTCCTATATCGACAGCAATGAAGTAGCCACTGCTCCAAAACCGCCATAAAAAAGCCAGACTACGGTTTGCAAATGCACATGGGGACAAAGATCGTACTTTTTGAAGAAATGTCCTCTGGTCTGATGAAACAAAAATAGAACTGTTTGGCCATAATGACCATTGTTATGTTTTGTGGAAAAAGGGTGAGGCTTGCAACCGAAGATTACCATCCCAACCGTGATGCATGGGGTGACAGCATCATGTTGTGGGGTTGCTTTGCTGCAGGAGGGAATGGTGCACTTCACAAAATAGGTGGCATCATGAGGGGGGGAAATTATGTGGATATATTGAAGCAACATCTCAAGACATCTGATATGAACTTTGGAGGGACAATTACATCAAGTTTTCTCAAGAGCAATTCCTGAGGGGGACTCCAAAAGTAGTGCTGTAACACATAGCCTACATTGTAATATGTTAAATGTATATTGAGGAACCATAATTACTACAACTGGATAATTGATAGGTACAGTAGTTAACTGAAGGGTTGTCCCAACTTGTTCAAATGTTTAAATCATTATAATACTACTACTAATAATAGTTATAGCAGTGTTCCTTTTCAGTCCATTATGTTTGCAAGTATTTGTATTTACAACCAGCAATACCAAGAAAGGCCAGTAGGTGGCAATGGTACTGTACACTGTATGGGTGCAGTTTTCGTAAATACAATGAGCATGGTGCGATCTCATCTAAGTGAATCTCCATTGAGAACTACCACAAAGTTGGTCTCCGTATTGAATTGACCTTTTTAATTGTACTTTTTCTGATACATTTATATAGTCATTAAATATGTGCCACTGGCCTGAGTTGACTACAATATCTTTACAAGAACAACAAGCTCAGAATAAGTACAGTTCTAAAAGTGAAATAACTATTTCAATGAATAACCCAAATAAATCAACCAAAAATATCCTTCAAAAATACTTATTTATTGTTCAGTCAGTGTCTCAACTCTTCAAACAGCAGCTATGGACAAGTATGTCACACAAAGTATGCAATTTTAAATAAAATAACAAAATAAATAATTAGTAAGTGTACTGTCATGTACTAAAAACAGAAAACTACTAAACAAAAGAACAAATATCATACTATACACCAGGGGTTCTCAAACAGGGGTCCGTGGACCCCTAGGGGTCCCTGGTGTAATTGCAAGGGGTCCGTGAAATAGAAAAGTGTAATGAACGTATTCAGCACCGGTGAAATGCCTTTTCAGCACCGGTGTTCTCGGTTTGTCTGTTGCCAGTTTGTCAAGTCAACCAGTGTTTTTTGCATCAGCTCCTGCTTTTCCCCAGTCTCTCTTTTCTCATCCTCCTGGTTTTGACCCTTGCCTGTCCTGATCCTGAGCCCACCCGACCACTCTGCCGGCCCCTGAGCCTGCGTGCCGTCTTTTACCTTTGCCCCGTTTCTGGATTACCGAACTCTGCCTGAGCCTGCCTGTCATCCTGTACCTTTGCCCCCGTTGCTGTAATAAACATTGTTACTTCGACACAGTCTGCATCTGGGTCTTACCTTTATCCTGATAGTCAGAGAGACTGTGATTAGAGGGTTAGGCAGGAGGCCCTGGGCCAGTGGTAGGTCAGGGGTGAGGGCTCTCTCTCTTTCAAGCACACTCACTACCTCTATCCGTCTCTCTCAAGATGGTAGAGAGAGAATGGTCCAAGGACCTCCAGAGCACAGAGAAGTAAGCTCCACTCATAATAGTATACTTGATGCACTATGTAAACCTCCTTCACTATGGCAGTCTTCTTGTGTGATGCTAGCATATTATCCAGGGACAATGGTCGGATTGGATTTACTGTACTCACTCCAACTCATGCTCTCAACCCTGTAAAAATCAACCAGACTTTTATCAAAACTAACCTGTGTCCATCCCCCTTTCCTCTAGATGAGTATGCTGGGCTATGGAACTCTAGAGCAGCATGTACAAAAACATGCCACCCTGTTGTCAGCTATCCAAAGACTTTCAATGGCCACATTTTGTGGATGACAAAATGCAATACAGTTTTGTATAAACAATTAATTTTTTATTGTAAGATTACAAAACTACTTTTTCATAGCATGTTGGTCTTCAATTTTTACTAACTCATGTGATAAGTTAAACATCAAGACAAATACACTTAGAGCTTATGATTTAAAGTGAATACATTTTTAATAATCTCTCATACAGGTGTCTCAACTAAAATATATATCTCAAACAAGATTAAAGAATGGGACAAAGTAAATATAAATCAGTGCTTGAGTCCGTAGCAGTTTCTATGAGTTTGAGTGGGTTCTGTACTATACATGTTGACAGAATGGCTGCGAGACAGAGAGACTGTTGCTGTACTCCCAGGTAAGGCCCTTGCTTCCAGAACCACTGAAGACCCCAATATTCAGTCAGGAAGCTTGAAGATGTGTCACCATCCAAGCCCATGTCACAGCATGCAGTGGCCTGATAAGGAGATGACAATAAATGCATTATGTACCTTTCATCACCAAAGCCGTGTTCACTGCACGAGGCTGAACAATTCAACCCTTTTGATAGTGTCATTGATATGGAAATGAACATACAAAGGTTAAGTTCATGAGCTTTGACTGTAATACTGTACCTCTGGGGTCCTATGGTGAAAGACTGTTGTGCAAGGTATTGGGCAACAGCTTTCTTCTCGGGCCTGTATTCACAAAGTGTCTTCAGAGTAGGAACAGTGATCTAGGACCAGCTCCCCTTCCATAAAAGGCAAAACTGATTCTAAAATCAGTACTCCTACCCTGAGATGCTTTGTGAATACGGGCCCTGATCAGTCTGCATGCTGCTTTCTAGTGATCCTCCCTCTTCATCTGAAATGCAACACCACCAAAAACATGAATAAATCAATAACTTAGTTAACTAATTGAAACAGTAATGTAAATGTGCACAAGCCTACTCAGCCAAATTATACCAAAACCACAGCCTATTTGCAGTGAACTTTTGCATACTTTGTCACCAGTGCATCAAAAAACAGGCAGGGGAACGAAGAAGTTTGACCAAAGTGTTCACAATAGTATACTTAACAAAAATATAAACACAACATGTAAAGTGTTGGTCCCATGTTTCATGAGCTGAAATAAAAGATACCAGAAATGTTCCATACACACAAAAAGCTTATTTCTCTAAAGTTTTGTGCACGAATTTACATCCATGTTGGTGAGAATTTCACCTTTGCCAAGATATGCCACACCTGTCAGATGGATGGATTATCAAGAAGCTGATCGTCTGAAATCAGCCACCCGGACAGCTAATGAAACTGGGTTTGCACAAAAAAATCTGTACGAACTGTCAGAAAACATCTCAGGAAAGCTCAGCAGCGTGCTCGTCATCTTCACTAGGGTCTTGACCCGACTGCATTTTGGCATCATTAACGACTTAAGTAGGAAAATGCCCACCTTCAATGGCCACTGGCACGCCGGAGAGGTGTGCTCTTCATGGATGAATTCCGGATTGAACTGTACCGGGCAGACGGCAGACAGTGTGTATGGCTTGTGGCTATTTAAGATACCGTGACGAGATCCTGAGGCCCACTGTCGTGCCATTAATTCGCTGCCATCACCTCATGTTTCAGCATGACAATGCATGGCCCCATATCACAAGGATTTGTACACAATTCCTGGAAGCTCAAAATGTCCCAGTTCTTCCATGGCCTGCATACTCACCAGATATGTCACCCATTGAGCAGTTTGGAATGCTCTGGATCGACATGTACGACAGCGTGTTCCTGTTCCCGCCAATATCCAGCAACTTCGCACAGCCATTGAAGAGGAGTGGGACCACAGGCCACAATGAACAACCTGATCAACTCTATGCGAGGAGATGTGTCACGCAGCATGAGGCAAATGGTGGTCACACGAGATACTGGTTTTTCGAATCCAACCCCCTAGATTTTTTTTTAGGTATCTGTGATAACAGATGCATGTCTGTATTTCCAGTCATGTGAAATCCAGATTAGGGCCTAATGAATTTATTTCAATTGACTGATTTCCTTATTAACTGTAACTCAGTAAAATCTTTGAAAATTGTGCATGTTGTGTTTATATTTTTGTTCAGTGTAGGTATTATTGCTAGCAAATATGTAGTTATTTTCTAGCAACATTAGCTAACTTTCTCCCAGCAGTTTCAATCTAGCTAGCTAATAAAGCTTTTTTTTAATCAACTTTATCAGATGGATAGCTTAGCAAATATAGCTATTAGTTTTCCCCTCGCATTTAAAGCTGCCTGATACAGCTTGCCAGTGAAGTAGGATGAATTAAGTCAGAAGCCAGCTAGCAATGTCAAGTTCAGGCCTTTTACCAACAAAAATGTACAAGTGTAACAGTATAGCTACTGTCCATCTCCTCGCCCCAACCTGGGCTTGAACCAGGGACCCTCTGCACACAACAACTGACACCCACAAAGCATCGTTACCCATCACGCCAAAAGCCACGGCCCTTGCATTTGCAACTTCAGGTGACTTTAATTTACACTGTCTGCCTTATAGAAATATGTTGACGGACTGATAAATGTTTGGCTGTCTTACTCAAG
The DNA here is from genome assembly GCF_965601325.2 of Salmo salar. Taxonomy (NCBI): domain Eukaryota; kingdom Metazoa; phylum Chordata; class Actinopteri; order Salmoniformes; family Salmonidae; genus Salmo; species Salmo salar. The sequence goes on along the minus strand of NC_138292.1, from coordinate 49,076,189 downwards.
TCATCACTATGGCCATCTGTTATTGGGCCCTCAATGTATTACCAGCGACAACACCTGGACAAAGTTTGCCATTGCAGTGTGCAAAAAATTTTAAATAATTCCAAACAGTAAAATTGTACTTTATTTCCAAGTTGGACCAGCAAATAATTGTGCAAGGGGGTACAGTGAACAGCTGTCTCAACTACATGGTGCTGACAAGAAATACTAGTACTCATCTTACTGATGCCGTGTGGGGGGGGGGGGGGGGGGGGGTGTTATTGCTTGGAACAAAAATGGGAATCTTAAAAGGCTGTGACTTGGGATTTCATTAAAAGGCTCGTCCACTATTTTCCCCACACACGCATACTGGAATCCTAAAGATTGTCATAAAAAAATAACTAAGCAAACTAGATTTTAAAAAACTGTTTCTCTCTTGCGTAATGATCATGATCTACTGAACCACATCCAAATACATTAGGGGATTTTTGCAGAGTGGGAGAGATTCAGAGCCCTCTTTAACAGAGACTAGTCAGTCTCACCCCTGCCCCATCACCACGTTCCCTCCACGGCATACCTGGCTCAGCACAGGAAGGCACATTCATCCACAAACCCCTCCCCCACATGTAGGTATTTAACACAGATCCCTCTGGTGCAGACCAACAAGGTCAACCTGAGGATACATCAACACTCCTGCTTGTCTTTGACCAACAGGACTGTGTGCTGCCCCCCGCTGGCCACCATCAGTACTATGCGGTTCTCCAGCTGCTTGCCCGTCATCTCTACAGGGCTCCATTCGTCGTCCTCCTCACCCGTGCCAAGCTGGAGGTTAGTGCCCATACCCCAGGCATACACAGACCCTGCAATAAATACACACATCAGCGGACCATATATAGACACAATGGCCTTGGAGTCATTCCTATCACAATTGCACACAATGTAGACATGCACAACATCAGCAGGTGATTATTTTTTTATAAACCAGAAATACACTAGCTATGACCTCACCTTGTTTGGTGACAGCGTAGCTGACCGATGCCCCACATGCCACCACCTGGGCTACATCCAGTCCTTCCACAGGCGTGGGCTCGCTCTTCTCCTCTGCCCCCTGGCCCAGACCCAGACGCCCATACTCTGCCCGGCCCAGGCTGTACACCTTCCCTATAGGAGGACAGAGAAAGGAGACATCTCTATCTTCCCAATTTGTGCTGCACTATGCAGTTGACAGATTCTTGAACAGTCCAAGTTATGACATAGTTGATCTGATCAAGAGCGTTTAAAATAAAAGATGGGCCCCGAAGCGCTTACCGGCAGAGTCGAGGCAGACTGTGTGGTGCTGTCCCCCTGAGAAGCCAATCCAGTTAATGGTGGAGTTTTTGAAGGTGGTAAGTTTTATTGGAACGAAGCACGTGTTGATGAGTTTGGTCCCTGGAAACATTAGTACAGAGGTCTATGGTCAATGGGTACTGTGTGACTCTCCAACACACCCAACTGCAATTCTAGAGCAGATCAGAGAATGCATAAATAACCAGGTTTCCAGCCAACCTTTCTATGCAAGTAAAGTACATGTCAGATAAAAAAAAAATGCTTCCTTTATGCGCATATATTGACAACCACCATATCAAAGTAAAAATGTGCATATTTCTTTATGCAGTTTTTTCCATTTTCACATGAAAATCTGTTGCCAATTGGATGGAAACCTAGCTATAGTTGACGAATTAAGCTCAAATTGGAGGATAAACCAAGTTCTGTTACAGTATTTCTGATGGTTGTCAAATACATTTTTATCTTATGCTCACCAAGCTGATGGTAGTTTGACAGTCCAAATCCGTAGACGTGGCCTTCTTTTGACACAGCAATGGTCATATAAGCCCCACAGAAGGCATCTGTGAAGTGAACTTTGCCTCTAGACTGGACCTTCACAATCTGAGGTATCAGCAACCGCACTGTAATCATACAGAAACACATGTCCTGACTGTCACCCATAGCAGTCAAAACAGAGAATAGTGGTATAGATATTCATTCATCATATGAGTGCTCACACCCAAACTACAGCTGAATGAATACAGCGTCAGAGGTAAATGGTTTCAGTTGGTACATACACAGCCCTTTCCTGCCCCCTCGGTTGGCAAAGAGCTCTGGCACCCTTCCCAGCTGCCCCTGCTCTCCGCAGCCTGATGTGTAGAGGTCACCGCTTGTGGTCAGCATCACCAAGTGGTCATTACCTGGGGGTCAGAGGTCATGAATATGGTCTTATAACCAGGGCAGCACTGAGCAAGAAACGATATGGTAGAAAGCTCAGATGTAGGACAAACATGCCCCTGACCTGCAGAAGGAATCACGTCAGTTGTAATCATATTTTTATTGAACGTGGTCCAGACCTCCGGTCAAGCAGAACTTATGTAGAGAAACCTTAAAGGTTTAGGGACAGAGTCCCCATTTCTCACCTGATGCTATTTTCATCACAGGCCCTTTCATGGGGACCTTGACAGGCACAGTAACCTTCTTCATAGGCTCTAGTAGACCAATGACTCCGCTGTTATCCTAATGCAAATGGGACAATGTGTGAAATGTGAGAATTGCAGGTTCTCTGAATTTGGTATATGACAGAGATGGCATATGCTGCTGCTATTGTTTATTATCTGTTACTTTATTCCTAGTTATACAGTGCATGTACATATCCACCTCGTACCCCTGCACATCGACTCGGTATAGGTACCCTGTGTATATAGCCAAGTTATCATTACATGTATTAATTTCTATTATTTTTCAATTTTCTCTGCATTGTTGAGAAAAGCCCACAAGTAAGCATTTAACTGTTAGTCCACACCTGTTTACGAAGCATGTCACAAATAAAATTGTATTCCATTTGATTAGTTAAAGGCAGATGCAATGCAAGTCAATGGAAAGTCAATGAAATGAAATGTAAAATGTAATATAATGAAAGTCCATTTAAGATTATTTGAGTAACAGAATGGTGCATAAACAGTTTCCAGGGTGTTTGACAGCAGTTAAACCCTGTCCCCTACTCACCCTGAAAGAGCCCCAGATGTATACTGCACCGTCGTCTGTGAGTGCAGCTGTGTGACTGTCCCCAGCAGACACCTGAACCACCCTCTCGTCCAGGGACACCTTTCCTGGCACCATCTCGGAGCCCTCCTCTGTAGTCTCTCGACCCAGAGCACCCTCGTCATTGCAGCCAAACGTGTAGATCTACACCAGTGACAAGCATCTTGTTACTAAGCAAAGTCATATATCCTTAAGATACAGTTTCTCAGCCCCAGGTTAATCTTAGTCCAGGGTATATGTATAAGTAGGAGTGCTGATCTAGGATCAGTTTTGCCTTTTAAATAAGACCTTATCCTAGATCAGCACTCTTACTATGAGCCAGTGTTAATTTTGGCAAAATCTAAAATAGCTGCCATTAGGCGGTTTAGTAATTTCCTCTTTTGGTCACATTTCCCACTACATTCTTCCCCCATGAAAGAATTTATATATACCTCCAACTTCAATAATGTTCACAATAAGATAGGCCTATTTGGACAAGGCTACAATTCCCACATAGCTGGCAACATCGCTTGTAGCAGATTGTAACAAAAGTCAGCCATTATTTAGGCTACAAAACCTTGGCTACTAGTAAAAGAATTTGGGCCCATACCGCTCAGATTCTCCCCATCATAACCTCGTGATGTGGGTAAATAACAGTGATTCCCCCCTTTTTATTTAAATGGGAGAACCTGAGCTTTCCAACAATGCCAAAATTAATAATTTACTCCTAATATTTCAGCAAATAGCCTTAGTATTTCCAATCAGATAAAAGCAACTGCACTCACATTTCCCAAACGCGAGAGCGTCAACAGATGAATAACAGCGCACATGGTAATAGAGCGTCTGATGTGATCAAAGCAAAAATAGCCTATATGAAAGTAAGAGAGTAAACATTAAAGGTTCTAAGTTGAGGTTAGTTACAATTGAAGTGTCCTGGCTGCACATCAGTTCAAAAGAGGAGTGACCTCCTGGTAGCTGTGTGTGTGTGGTAGAGCCAGACAGATGAGCTTCATCAGCCAGTGCAACTGAAAGACCACTGAGAGGGTCACATTATATTCCACAAAAGGCATGTATGCTTATGATGGGACACAAACGGCGCAAAGGAGCTTCATGTGAAATTATGTAAATTAGTATCACGTATAATTCTCATCTCTTTACATTTGTCAACTAAAATAAAATCATTTTTAATAGTTATTGTTTTCTGCAGGGCATTTCATCTCGTTATCATAATTTTTTTGCGTCAGGAAAAAGTAATAGACAAGTATTTTTCATAATTGTTGGTGAAATAAACACAGCTCTGAGCCAATTCATGAATACAGGGCCTGAACTAAAAAGCATTTCTAATAGATATTCTCAATTGAGCATTTTTTTCTCCCACCTTAATTTAACCAGGTAGGCCAGTTTAGAACAAGTTCTCATTTACAACTGCGACCTGGCCAAGATAAAGCAAAGCAGTGTGACAAAAAACAGAGTTACACATGGGATAAACAAACGTACAGTTAATAACATCTGTATACAGTGTGTGCAAATGAAGTAAGGAGGTAAGGCAATAAATAGGCCAATAGTGGCAAAGTAATTACAATTTAGCAATTGACACGAGTGATATATGTGCAGATGAGGATGTGCAAGTAGAAATACTGGTGTGCAAAAGAGCAGAAAAACAAAAACGGGATGAGATGGGTAGTTGGTTGGATGGATGGGTTATTTACAGATGGGCTGTGTACAGCTGCAGCGATCGGTAAGCTGCTCTGATCGGTAAGCTGCTCTGACAGCTGATGCTTAAAGTTAGTGAGGGAGATATAAGTCTCCAACTTCAGTGATTTTTTAAAAAGACCAGTAGCATGGTTAATCTGGATTTATGAAATTGGATGCAGCATCTTGAGACAGTTGAAGTTGGATCTGCCTCCTTCACTCACATTTCCAGTGTCACTGAGACAGACTGTGTGCATGCCCCCCGCCGCCACCTGCACCACACCCTCAGGCAGGGTCACCAGGGCCGGCCTCTTCCTCTCCATGATGTCCTCTCCCAGACCCAGCTGTCCTACGTCCCCTTGGCCCAGCACTAGAACCAGACCCTTCTCCTGCCCATGGCTGCTGTGGGAAACTGACACCAACAGTATTATTTAATCCAAACTGTAGTATGTTTATAAAAATGGCGCAATTAACAAGCACAGACGCTAATGATTCTATTTCAAAGGACTCATACTAGGAGTGTGTTCAAGTAGGCAGCTTGACAAAGAGATAGAACATCTAACAATAGACTTCATATTGGCTTAATAGAGTCAGTCAGTGGCTTACCTTTAACTTTCTTAGGATCGTTTACTTCCTCAGGTTTACTTTCCTTCGGTCTCTTATTAAGAGCCTTCTTTGCAGGCATGGCTACAACAGACCCTGCACGAAACAACTCGTGTGAAAAGATTTGAGGGGGAAATAAGCCTGTAGGAACAGAAAATGAAGACTGCAGTTAATATAGCAAATAATTATTTTAGGAAGGTTATTAGAGGAAGAACAATTCTAGATAACAGTTCCAATTCTGGGGTACAATAATATTGCTGCAGTAGGATATCAGTTACAAAGTATAATGTGACCTATGGAAGAGGGCAGTGTGAATTTGGACTTGGAACAGATGTCAGGAATTGGCTATTATTCAGTCAATGGCTAGCCTAACCAATGCGGACAGCTGTTGCACAAGATGTACGTGCAGCGAGACTTGGACTAGAGTGGTATGCAACCTTACGACCGACCGGCGCAAACAATATAGCTAGTTGTTCCTGGCTGCAAACAACCATCCAGTTAAAGTTAACAGGATGGTTGTTTGCAGCCAGGAACAACTAGCTATATTGTTTGCGCCTGTCGGTCGTAACGTTGCATACCACTCTAGTCCAAGTCTCGCTCCACGTACATCTTGTGCAACAGCCATGTGGTTGATACACGTCCCAGGGACATGGTGATGGCTATAGCTAGTACTGCCATCAATTGTCGGTACATTTGTTAGACTGGTGTATATTGCTACAGTAAATACAGAACTTAGTCACATTGGTCAGCTAGCTTGTTAGCTAGAACTAAGCTAATGTTAGCATACAAGCGCCTGTGGTTGCAATGACAACGTCAGCCAGCTAACGTTAGCTGGCTAAGTTAACAGTTGGCAATTGAGTTTGTTTAAACCAGAAAGTGTGCTAACGTGTTCGCTATTTTACCAACACAAAGCTAACGCTAACTAGCTGCACTTTAAACGGGAAGGTTAGGCTAGCTAACAATGCCAACAGGAGTTGGCTAACGTTATCTGAAAGTTAGCTTGCTAGCTGATTCATTGGTACATGGATGAAAATATCCCGCTAAACGAATCCAAATAACTAAACAGCTCGTGGTTATATTAAGATAACTCGTATATTCCGTTTTCACCAAGGGAAAAATATTAAATACCGACATACTTGCCTGTACCGTGGATTACTTTGGTAGCTAACAGATATGAAGCCACACTGGTTCAGTGTGCGTGTTACTGTAGGCTATCCCAGTCGGCAACTGTTCTACACAGACCACGCGCCCTCAATTTTTAAAGAGACAGTGGCCGTGTTAGAAATCTGTCTTGCCAATTACTGCACACCGAATGTACTATTTAGAACGTACTGTTTAGTAAAAACGAAAACAGTCTTAACGTATGCATCAAATTGTGTAGGTAGACTTGACAGAAATAGTAGTAAATGTTGAACTTGCACACATATCAACTTAAAACAGTTTGACTGCAGAATCGAAAATGCTGTCAGTCTGATCAAGGCGTTAAAGCTGCACTATACAGAAATCGCACCGCCATTTCCTGGTGGCAAAAATTCTAATAGTTCTAATACGTTTATGTGACAAAACAAGCACTTAAGTTTAGTTTTTGCTTCTTTTACTTTGAGTTTTGTACATCAGCTTCAAACTGCTGAAAATACAATATTTCTTGTTATGGAAAATATATTTCACAGCGGTTTAGCTGTTACAATGATTCTCTATACTAAACTTAACGGGAAGCATAGAAATAGCGCACATAAAACAGATTTACCGCTTCTTAGACTTGCTTTGAATGAGAATGACAGATCTATAACTCATATTTCTATGTGAATTTGGTCAATTTGCCCGAAAAGTTACAGATTGCAGCTCCTTTTCTTTCCTAGACTCCTTTCCTTCTTTCTTAGCGTCCTTTCATTTCCTCTTTTCCTAACTTCCTTTCCTTCTTCCATTCCTTTCCTCTCTACTGTGCGTTGTTGATACCTGCCAGAAAATAAAGGAAACACTTGAGTAAATGAGGGATACAAAGCATATTGAAAGCAGGTGCTTCTCTAAATGAAGCTAGGAAAGGAAAGTAAGCTAGGAAAGTAGAAATAGAGTTAGGAAAGGAGATACGGAAAGGGAGCGAGAAAAGGAATCTAGGAAAGAAAAGGAGGAACGAAAAGGAAGAAGGAAAGGAAGCTAGGAATAGGGATGGAGGTGAGGAAAGGGATGGAGGTGAGGAAAGGGATGTAGGGAAAGAAAGGAAGCAAGGAAAGGAGGAAAGGAAGCTAGGACAGGAAAGAAAGTTAGGAAAGGAGGAAAATAAAGGGAGTTGGGAAAGGGAGCGAGGAACGGAGAAAAGGAATCTAAGAAAGAAAATAGGGAAAGGAAAGGAAGAAGGAAAGGAAGCTAGGAAACGGGAGCTAGGAAAAGAGGAAAGGAGCTAGGAAAGGTAAGGAGATGAGGATAGGGAAGTTGGTGAGAACATTTAGGTTGGGAAGGAAAGGAAGCTAGGAAAGGAAAGAAAGCTAGGAAAGGAGGAACAGAAAAGGAGAGAGGAAAGGAGGAAAGGAATCTAAGAAAGAAAAGGTGGAGTACACATGTATGTGGTAGGGATTAAGGATCTAAACCTAGGCCAGTTAGTGACTAAGCCTACACGGCCTAACCATAAAGATCCTTCAAAGTCAACTCTGATTGATTGTATTTTAACGAATACCTCTGAGAAATATGTTTCTACTGGTGTTTCTACTAGTGACCATTGCCCAGTTGTTTGTGTTGGAGATGTGAGAATACAAAAATCTGAGCCTTGTGTCATCACAGACGAATTTTAAAAACTTACTTGAACAGGCTTTTTTACACAATCTTTATTTTAGTGACCTTGATTGTATTTCAGCTGTCACTGAACCAGATTTAGCTTTGAGCCTCGTCAATACTATTGTGGAAAATCATAATCCCTTAAAAAAAATTAAGGGTTAAAGGTAGATCGAAAGGACACAGGCTTAGGCCCAGACTGGTAAGCTTTTAAGCAACTGAGGCATAGCCGCGGGAAGTAGGGGTGCTGACTGTGATGCAGCACCCCCTAAAAAACAATATACTGTACTAGCTATATTGATAAATGCTATATTTTATACAGTGGCAAGAAAAGTATGTGAACCCTTTAGAAATACATGGATTTCTGCATAAACTGGTCATAAAATTTGATGTGAGCTTCATCTAGGTCACAACAATAGACAAACACAGTCTGCATAAACTAATGACACACAAACAATTATACGTTTTCATGTCTTTATTGAACACACCGTGAAAACATTCACAGTGCACAGGGTGGAAAAAGTATGTGAACCCTTGGATTTAATAACTGGTTGACCCTCCTTTGGCAGCAATAACCTCAACCATTACTATTGACTGTATGTTTGTTTTACTCCATGTGTAACTCTGTGTTGTTGTATGTGTCGAACTGCTTTGCTTTATCTTGGCCAGGTCGCAATTGTAAATGAGAACTTGTTCTCAACTTGCCTACCTGGTTAAATAAAGGTGAAATAAATCAAATAAAAAAAATAAAAACGTTTTCTGTAGTTGCAGATCAGACCTGCACAACAGTCAGGAGGAATTTTAAAGAGGACCATTACTCTTTACAAAACTGTTTAACTTCAGCAATATTCTTGGGATGTCTTGTGTGAACTAGTCTCTTGAGGTCATGCCACAGCATCTCAATCTGGTTGAGGTCAGGACTCTGACTGGGCCACTCCAGAAGGCATATTTTATTTTGTTGAAGCCAATCTGTTGTTGATTTTCTTCTGTGTTTTGGATTGTTGTCCTGTTGCATCACCCGACTTCTGTTGAGCTTCAATTGGCGGACAGATAGCCTAACATTCTTCTGCAAAATGTCTTGATAAACTTGAGAATTAATTTATCCGTCAATGATAGCAAGCTGTCCAGGTCCAGAGGAAGCAAAGCAGCCCCAAATCACAATGCTCCATCCAGCATACTTTACAGTTGGGATGAGGTTTTGATGTTGGTGTGCTGTGCCTTTTCTTCTCCACACAGTGTTGTGTTCCTTCCAAACAACTCAACTTTAGTTTAATCTGTCCACAGAATATTTTGCCAGTAGCACTGTGGAACATCCAGTTGCACTTTTGCAAACTTCAGACGTGCGGCAATGTTTTTTTTGGACAGCAGTGGCTTCTTCCGTGGTGCCCCACCATGAACACCATTCTTGTATAGTGTTTTGCATATCGTAGACTCCTCAACAGAGATGTTAGCATGTTCCAGAGATTTCTGGAGCTGACACTCTAGGATTCTTCTTAACCTCATTGAGCATTCTGAGCTGTGCTCTTGCAGTCATCTTTGCAGGACGGCCACTACTAAGGAGAGTAGCAACAGTGCTGAACTTTCTCCATTTATAGACAATTTGTCTTACTGTGGACTGATGAACATCAAGGCTTTAAGATGTACTTTTGTAACCCTTTCTATATTTATACAAGTAAACTTCTGAGATCTCTTTTGTTTGAGGCATGGTTCACATCAGGCAATGCTTCTTGTGAATAGCAAACTCAAATTTTGTGAGTGTTTTTTATAGGGCAAGGCAGCTCTAACCAACATCTCCAATCTCGTCTCATTGATTGGACTCCAGGTTAGCTGACTCCTGACTCCAATTAGCTTTTGGAGAAGTCATTAGTCTAGGGGTAGAACATACTTTTTCCAACCTACACTGTGAATGTTTAAATGATGTATTCAATATAGACAATAAAAATACAATAATTTGTGTGTTATTATGTTTGTCTATTGTTGACCAATTTATGCAGAACCCAGGTAATTCCAAAGGGTTCACATACTTTTTCTTGCCACTGTATATTATTATTAATATATATATTGTAACGGTTGTCGTCGGGAATGGAGGACCAAAACGCAGCAGGAATGTGGATGCTCATCTTGTATTTATTATAAAATAAAGTGAACACCAAAAAAACAACAAAACGAAGAACTCACAAACAACAAAACAGTCTTGTCAGGCTCACACACGCAAAACAAGAAACAACCTCCCACAAACACAAACACACCCTAATATATAGGACTCTCAATCAAAGGCAACTAGACAACCCCTGCCTCCAATTGAGAGTCCACACCCCAATTAACTAAACATAGAAACAGCCTAACTAGAAAGGACATAGAAATAGACTAACAGAGCAGTGACCAAAAAACCCGGAAATAATAAATTAAACACCCTGCTACATAAACCATCACCCCGAAACACAAACAAAATACCCTCTGCCACGTCCTGACCAAACTAGAATAGCAAATAATCTTATTACTGGTCAGGATGTGACAGTACCCCCCCCCCCCCCCTAAAGGTGCAGACCCCGGATGCACCTCATAAATTAAAAAATTAATTAAAAAAACAACAACAAAAAGAAAAATTCCCCCTAAACTAAAGGGAGGGAAGGGAGGGTGGCTGCCGTCAACGACGGAACCTGTGCTACACCCCCCCTCCCCAACCCACCTATACTGGAGGTGGTTCTGGCTCCGGCCTACTGTCCTCCAGAATGCAGACAGACTTGATCAGTTTCGGGCCGTAGGCAGACTCCCCTCGTTCCGGATCATCGGCAGACCTCTTCCGTTCCATACGGAAGGCAGACTTATTCGATATACAGTTAATCATATCTAGTTTCGAATCATTTTACATTTACATTTTAGTCATTTAGCAGACGCTCTTATCCAGAGCGACTTACAGTAGTGAATGCATACATTTCATTTCATACATTTTTTTTTCTGTGCTGGCCCCCCGTGGGAATCGAACCCACAACCCTGGCGTTGCAAACACCATGCTCTACCAACTGAGCTACAGGGAAGGCTAGACTTACTCAGTTCTGGGTTGCTGATAGACTCCCTTGGTTCCGGGTCATAGGCAGACTCACCCGGTTCCGGGTCATAGGCAGACCCCTTCGGTTCCGGGTCGCAGGCAGACTCCCTCGGTTCCGGGTCGCAGGCAGACTCCCTCGGTTCCGGGTCGCAGGCAGACTCCCTCGGTTCCGGGTCGCAGGCAGTCTCCCTCGGTTCCGGACTAGACACTGTTGCCGGATACTCTGGACCGCACACTGGTGCCGGATACTCCGGACCGCACACTGGTGCCGGATACTCCGGACCGCACACTGTTGCCGGATACTCCGGACCGCACACTGTTGCCGGATACTCCGGACCGCACACTGTTGCCGGATACTCTGGACCGCACACTGTTGCCAGATACTCTGGACCGCACACTGTTGCCAGGTACTCTGGACTGCACACTATTGCCGAACTCTCGAGGGTGGGCTGACGCACTGGAAGCCTGATGCGTGGTACTGGTACTGGATGTGCCAGTCTGAGGACACGCACTTCAGGGCTAGTGCGGGGAGCGGGAACAGGCCGAGTCAGACTGGGTTGACGCACTAGAAGCCTGATGCGTGGTGCTGGTACTGGAGGTATCAGCCTGGGAACACGCACCTCAGGTTTAGTGCGGGTAGCGGGAACGGGACGAGTCGGACTGGGTTGACGCACTAGAAGCCTGATGCGTGGTGCTGGTACTGGAGGTATCAGCCTGGGAACACGCACCTCAGGGCTAGTGCGGGGAGCGGGAACAGGACGAGTCGGACTGGGCTGACGCACTGGACCGTAGAGGCGTACTGGCGGTCTCGAGCACAGAACTGGCATCGCTCTAACTGGCTGGATGCCCACTTCCTCCTGGCAAATGCGGGGAGCTGGTATTGCGCGTACCGGCCTATTTATTATAAAATAAAGTGAACACCAAAAAACAACAAAACAAAGAACTCACGAACAACAAAACAGTCTTGTCAGGCTCACACACGCAAAACAAGAAACAACCTCCCACAAATCACAAACACACCCTAATATATAGGACTCTCAATCAAAGGCAACTAGACAACCCCTGCCTCCAATTGAGAGTCCACACCCCAATTAACTAAACATAGAAACAGACTAACTAGAAAGAACATAGAAATAGACTAACATAGAGCAGTGACCAAAAAACCCGGAAATAATAAATCAAACACCCTACTACATAAACCATCACCCCGAAACACATAAACAAAATACCCTCTGCCACGTCCTGACCAAACTACAATAGCAAATAATCTTATTACTGGTCAGGATGTGACATATATATATATTTTTTACAAAAGTAGTGCATTGGGTCTTTACTAGTATTAGCGTACCAATATAGACTTCTGTTAGGTGGGCAACAACGCTGGCCCCTAAAAAATTCAGCATCTCAGCTTTGGAAAAAAAGGCAGTTGTATAATTATTTTAATTTGACCTTTATTTAATAACCAGTAGGCCAGTTGAGAACAAGTTCTCATTTACAACTGCGACCTGGCCAAGATAAAGCAAAGCAGTGCGACAAAAACAACAACACAGAGTTACACTTAAACAAATGTACAGTCAATAACACAAAATAAGAGACAAATATAAACATCTATCTACAGTGTGTGCAAATGTAGAGAGTAGGGAGGTAGGAAATAAATAGGCCCTAAAGGTGAAAATAATTACAATTTAGCATTAATACTGGAGTGATAGATGTGCAGATGATGATGTGCAATTAGAGATACTGGGGTGGAAAAGAGCAAGAGGGTAAGTAATAATATGGGGATGAGGTAGTTGGGTGTACTATTTACAGATTGGCTGTGTACAGGTACAGTGATTGGTAAGCTGCTCAGACAGCTGATGCTTAAAGTTAGTGAGGGAGATATAAGACTCCAGCTTCAGAGATTTTTGCAATTCGTTCCAGTCAATGGCAGCAGAGAACTGGAAGGAAAGGCAGCCACAGGAAGTGTTGGCTTTGGGGATGACTAGTGCAATATACCTGCTGGAGCGGGTGCTATGGGTGGGTGTTGCTATGGTGACCAGTGAACTGAGATAAGGCGGGGCTATACCTAGCAAAGACTTATAGATGACCTAGAGCCAGTGGGTTTGGCGACGGATAAGTAGTGATGCTGGCCAGCCAACGAGAGCATACAGGTCGCAGTGGTGGGTAGTATATGGGGCTTTGGTGATAAAACGGATGGCACTGTGATAGATTACTAATTAAGAACAGTATCTTGCAGGAATCAATAGTTGGAATTGTAAGAGTTGTTGCCCTGTCCATTTCTCTGCAATTTCCATTCTAATGGAATCCAAAAAGAACAAAACCCTGTCCTCAAACGTTTACATCAAAAGGTGCAAAGATATGGGCAAAGACATCCACATGAAATAAAAAAAATGTCTTGATCAAATAAGATGGAAAACAAACACTTTTTGTAGGGTATTAATTTACCATTCTAACAAACCACATAATGTAAATGTACATTACTGTATTGTACATAGGCTAGTCATCTAGGTCTGTACCTGTACACTTTCCAACACCATGAAGAAAAACAATGCACAAAAACAAAGTTGAGAATGACACAAATATTAATTTTCACAAAGTCTGCTGCCTCAGTTTGATGATGGCAATTTCAATATACTCCAGAATGTTATGAAGAGTGACCAGATGAATTGCAATTAATTGCAAAGTCCCTCTTTGCCATGCAAATGAACTGAATCCCCCAAAAACATTTCCACTGCATTTCAGCCCTGCCACAAAAGGACCAGCTGACATCATGTCAGTGATTCTCTCGTTAACACAGGTGTGAGTGTTGACGAGGACAAGGCTGGAGATCACTCTGTCATGCTAATTGAGTTCAAATAACAGACTGGAAGCTTCAAAAGGAGGGATGGTGCTTGGAATCATTGTTCATCCTCTGTCAACCATGGTTAACCTGCAAGGAAACACGTGCCGTCTTCAATACAAAAAGGGCTTCAAAGGCAAGGATATTGCTGCCAGTAAGATTGCACCTAAATCAACCATTTACCGGATCATCAAGAACTTCAAGGAGAGCGGTTCAATTGTTGCGAGGAAGGCTTAAGGGTGCCCAAGAAAGTCCAGCAAGCGCCAGGACCGTCTCTTAAAGTTGATTCAGCTGCGGGATCGTGGCACCACCAGTACAGAGCTTGCTCAGGAATGGCAGCAGGCAGGTGTGAATGCATCTGCACGCACAGTGAGGCGAAGACTTTTGGAGGATGGCCTGGTGTCAAGAAGGGCAGCAAAGAAGCCACTTCTCTCCAGGAAAAACATCCGGGACAGACTGATATTCTGCAAAAGGTACAGGGATTGGACTGCTGAGGACTGGGGTAAAGTCATTTTCTCTGATAGATCCCCTTTCCAATTGTTTGGGGCATCCGGAAAAAAGCTTGTCCGGAGAAGACAAGGTGAGCGCTACCAATCAGTCCTGTGTCATGCCAACAGTAAAGCATCCTGAGACCATTCATGTGTGGGGTTGCTTCTCAGCCAAGGGAGTGGGCTCACTCACAATTTTGCCTAAGAACACAGCCATGAATAAAGAATGGTACCTACACATCCTCCGAGAGCAACTTCTCTCAACCATCCAGGAACAGTTTGGTGATGAACTATGCCTTTTCCAGCATGATGGAGCACCTTGCCATAAGGCAAAAGTGATAACTAAGTGGCTCGGGGAACAGAACATCGATATTTTGGGTCCAGGGCCAGGAAACTCCCCAGACCTTAATCCCATTGAGAACTTGTGGTCAATCCTCAAGAGGCGGGTGGACAAACAAAAACCCACACATTCTGACAAACTCCAAGCATTGATTATACAAGTATGGGCTTCCATCAGTCAGGATGTGGCCCAGAAGTTAATTGACAGCATGCCAGGGCGGATTGCAGAGGTCTTGAAAAAGAAGGGTCAACACTGCAAATATTGACTCTTTGCATCAACTTCTTGTAATTGTCAATAAAAGCCTTTGACACTTATGAAATGCTTGTAATTATACTTCAGTATTCCATAGTAACAGCTGACAAAAATATCTAAAGACACTGAGGCAGCAAACTTTGTGAAAATTTATATTTGTGTCATTCTCAAAACTTTTGGCCAAGACTATAGAACCCCAAAGAACCCATTTAGCTAAAAGTAGAAGCTTTTCATCTAGTTGAATCAAAGAGGAAGAGGCGAAGCGAGAGGTTTAACTACCCAAAATCTGTCCACAAAAATCAGCCCACAAAGTGAGGAATTTTTGTTTGGAAGTCATTAACCAAGTTTAGATCCACAGCTTTTATGCGAGTAAAGTCATACCATATTTTCAAAAAATCACAATGTGATTTTATGTAAAATGTCAACAGATAATTTTTTCATTCGACATGTTGGGAGATTTTTGTGTCAGTAAAATGTATTATGCAAGAATTGTCAGTGGAAAAGCTTTTATGCGCAAATATTGATATAATAACCATCATATCAAAGTAAACTTGGAGTCACGCAAAGACATGTGTGGTCCTCCCACTACGACTTGTCAGGAAAGCATGCAATTTTTTAGGCTACAGATTAAATCAATTATGAACTTCACATGGTGGTGAAAGTGCAAGGTAATGAGCTTGATACTCCTTTCCAATAATTATCGAGGGTCTTATTCTGTTGACATGATGATCGATGCTTACTGCTGTTTGACAAATACAAATATGAATTGCTTTTATCCATATTAATCTCATCATGTAGACTAGCCTACCCCCACAGCCTACTCACACTGTGTCTGTTATTGGCTAGAGCTCACACGCCAAGACCAGAGTAGGCACATTTGCTATTTAACCGTTTTTGTGATCTTTAGAGTGGAAAATGCAATGTAAACACATTGCTTCAGTTTTCATGTACCGAATAAAAATCTAAAGTTCAAAAAAAAAATTGTGTGCACTATGTCATTTTTATTCACACCAAGTCCGTTAGGACACACCACTGGAGGGAAAATGCCCATCTATTCTTTATGCAGATTTTAGAATGCATGAAAATCTGCCTCCAATTGGATGGAAACCTAGCTAATGAGAGAGTGTCAAATTTGGTCAACAAAATGTTTTATTGCTAATTTGGTACTTAAGGCTAATTCGATCAAATAGAAGTTTCGTAATGGTCAGGTTGTTACGAATGCACTGATATAAGTGGACACGTGGCATTTCAGCAAAGTTGTCATAGAGATGGATAAATGACTCATCATGGATATACATTGCCATTAAAGGGCTTCCACCATTTTAATGTAGTCAATTGGGTGGGTTTTCGGCAGGTAGCCTAGCGGTTAAGAGCGTTGGGCCAGTAACCGAAAGGTCACTGGTTTGAATCACAGAGGTGGAAAAATCTGCCATTCTGCCCTTGAGCAAGTCAGTTAACCCTCAACAACAACTGCTCCCCTGGTGCCGATGACATCGATTAAGGCAGCCCCTCACACCTCTCTGATTCAGAGGGGTTGGGTTAAATACGGAAGAGACATTTCGGTTGAATGCATTCAGTTGTGCAACTGACTAGGTATCCCCTTTCCTATGAATTGGGAGCAATCAGCCAATGAAGAAGAAGAAAAATGTACTACTTTAAAATGGAGATAGCCTCAATGGCGCAGCCCATGCTGTCACAGACGCTATGATGGCACAGATACATAGATGAGTCCTTTATCTATCTCTATGGCATGTTGTTCACATGCGTATCTGTCCTCTCGTTGGCTAGAATGGTTCCACCCGCTCTTGCCTCCTCCCGTCTGCGTTCCATCTTTGAGAACATGTATTTCCATTGTCAGAGCCGTCACTCGAATATCTTGTCAATATATAGACCATCTTTGTTAGAAATCAGCACACACTATTGAGGAAAAGAATGGTATTTCAAGACTCACCTCTGTCTGACAACAGCTGATAATCAGCTGAGGGGATGCACTGTAAATAGTATCCAGCTGCAGCAGCCTGTGACTAAAACTAGCCTTTCACTAAAACCAATACTATTGCAATCTACTGGCCGTGGTTAATCCCTACCACATACATGTGAACTCCTCCATTTCTTTCCTATATTCCTTTCCTTCTTTCCTCTAACCCTTTCTTGTCCTCCATTCCTAGCTTCCTTTCCTTCTTCCTTTCCTCTCTACAGGCCGTGATTTTATTTGTTATTTTATTTAACCTTTATTTTGATATGGAAGACATATTGAGACCTACAGTAGGTCTCTTTTCCAAATGTGCCCTGTATAATACAATATAAAAATACATATTATACACAATATATATATATATACACACTGCTCAAAAAAATAAAGGGAACACTTAAACAACACAATGTAACTCCAAGTCAATCACACTTCTGTGAAATCAAACTGTCCACTTAGGAAGCAACACTGATTGACAATAAATTTCACATGCTGTTGTGCAAATGGAATAGACAACAGGTAGAAATTATAGGCAATTAGCAAGACACCCCCAATAAAGGAGTGGTTCTGCAGGTTGTGACCACAGACCACTTCTCAGTTCCTATGCTTCCTGGCTGATGTTTTGGTCACTTTTGAATGCTGGCGGTGAGACGGAGTCTACAACCCACACAAGTGGCTCAGGTAGTGCAGCTCATCCAGGATGGCACATCAATGCGAGCTGTGGCAAGAAGGTTTGCTGTGTCTGTCAGCGTAGTGTCCAGAGCATGGAGGCGCTACCAGGAGACAGGCCAGTACATCAGGAGACGTGGAGGAGGCCGTAGGAGGGCAACAACCCAGCAGCAGGACCGCTACCTCCGCCTTTGTGCAAGGAGGAGCAGGAGGAGCACTGCCAGAGCCCTGCAAAATTACCTCCAGCAGGCCACAAATGTGCATGTGTCTGCTCAAACGGTCAGAAAAAGACTCCATGAGGGTGGTATGAGGGCCCGACGTCCACAGGTGGGGGTTGTGCTTACAGCCCAACACCGTGCAGGACGTTTGGCATTTGCCAGAGAACACCAAGATTGGCAAATTCACCACTGGCGCCCTGTGCTCTTCACAGATGAAAGCAGGTTCACACTGAGCACATGTGACAGACGTGACAGAGTCTGGAGACGCCATGGAGAACGTTCTGCTGCCTGCAACATCCTCCAGCATAACCGGTTTGGCGGTGGGTCAGTCATGGTGTGGGGTGACATTTCTTTGGGGGGCCACACAGCCCTCCATGTGCTCGCCAGAGGTAGACTGACTGCCATTAGGTACTGAGATGAGATCCTCAGACCCCTTGTGAGAACATATGCTGGTGTGGTTGGCCCTGGGTTCCTCCTAATGCAAGACAATGCTAGACCTCATGTAGCTGGAGTGTGTCAGCAGTTCCTGCAAGAGGAAGGCATTGATGCTATGGACTGGCCCGCCCGTTCCCCAGACCTGAATCCAATTGAGCACATCTGGGACATCATGTCTCGCTCCATCCACCAACGCCACGTTGCACCACAGACTGTCCAGGAGTTGGCGGATGCTTTAGTCCAGGTCTGGGAGGAGATCCCTCAGGAGACCATCCGCCACCTCATCAGGAGCATGCCCAGGCGTTGTAGGGAGGTCATACAGGCACGTGGAGGCCACACACACTACTGAGCCTCATTTTGACTTGTTTTAAGAACATTACATCAAAGTTGGATCAGCCTGTAGTGTGGTTTTCCACTTTCATTTTGAGTGTGACTCCAAATCCAGACCTCCATGGGTTGATAAATTGGATTTCCATTGATTATTTTTGTGTGATTTTGTTGTCAGCACATTCAACTATGTAAAGAAAAAAGTATTTAATAACATTATTTCTTTCATTCAGATCTAGGATGTGTTGTTTAAGTGTTCCCTTTATTTTTTTGAGCAGTATATATATATATATAGATACAGATATAAACATTACAATACAAAAACATAGTCATGGTAAGCACAAATAAAACATCACAAATCACCCAGAAAAACAGTTACAAATAAGTTCCCAATCAATACTTTAAATTGAAATATATTTTGAATTCTGTTCCAGCAATACGGTGCATTAAAGCTAAAAGCAGATTTACCTAGCTCTGTGGAGACCCTAGGAACCTCAAAAGTTAACCAATCCTGTGAACAGGTTCGGCAACTCAGGTGTCTATACTTCAACAGCAAAGTTAGATAAGACAGAAGTTTATGAAGTAGGGCCTTGTAAGCAAAAAGGGAGTAATGTAGAGATCTTCGGGTATTTAGCGAAGTCCAGCCAAACTTTAAATACAGAATACAGTGATGAGTATCTAAAATGTCGCCTGTAACAAAACAAAGGGCACTATGGTAGATGGAATCCAAAAGTTTAAGAGTAATAGCAGTTGCACTTTGATAAATAATATCACCATAATCAAGAACAGATAAAAAGATTGACTGAATAATCTGCTTCCTACTGTTTAGAGAGGCACAATCTGTTTCTATAGAAAGAGACAATTTTAAATCTTAGCTTCATAACCAACTCATCTATTTGTTTTTTAAATGTCAAATCCATATCAATCCATATGCGTATAGGCCTATTTATATGCGGGAACACGTTCAATTGGAGAACCATCTATTGAGTGATCATGTAATTAGTCTTACGAGAGTTTAAAAACAACATACATTTAGTTTTGCCCATATTAAGCACGTTTTAAATCAGCAAGGGATTCCTGCATAGCTATACAATCTGACTGTAGTTTTGACACAGCCAGATCAACAGTCCGGGCAATAACATACATAATAATAGTATCATCTACATATAGATGAAGCTTACCATTTTTAACAGATTGACCAAAGGTGGTTATATAAATAGAGAAGAGAACACGTTCGAAAATCGACCGCTGTGCTACACCTTCAAGTACTTCAAGAAATTCAGACTCAACTTAATCACAATGTCCTGAGTTCTGTCACTAAGATAATCATGAAACCATGAACAGGTGTCAGAGCTCAGGCCTATCGAGGACAATATTCAATAAAATAGCATGATCAACAGTATGAAAAGCTTTTGACAGATCCACAAACAAAGCAGCACATTTAATTTGAGTGTCTAAAGCATTGGACAAGATCATTAATAACTGGGGTTGCTGTAATTGTGAATGCCCAGGCCTAAACCCTGATTGGTTTACATTCAGAATACATCTCAGATTTTTTTTAAAAGAGCAAAGTTGTACATTTAACGATGATTCTAGAATCTCAGTACACAAGGAACCCTTGAAGTGGGCCGATAATTAATAAGTAGCCTTTGAGTCCAACGGGACTGATGCACAGTGTCAATAGGCCTATGGAAGCAATTAGGCCTACAGTGTGACCGACACTACTGGTAAGCTATAGAGATGGACACCATGGAATACTGCATAAACCCCATCCTCAATTATAGGCTACAGGCCACCGTAGGCCTATTATACTGAACAAAAATATGAACGCAACATGCAACAATTTCAAAGATTTTACTGAGTTACAGTTCATATAAGGAAATCAGTCAATTTAAATAAATTGATTTGGCTCTAATCTATGGATTTCACATGACTGGTCAGGGGTGCAGCCATGGGTGGGCCTCACACCCACACTGAGGAGCCAGGCCCAGCCAATCAGAATCAGTTTTTCCCCACAAAAGGGCTTTATTACAGACAGAAATACTCCTCAGTAGAAGCCGGGTGTGGAGGTCCTGGGCTGGCATGGTTACACTTGGTCTGCGGTTGTGAGGCCATTTGGAGAATCTGCCAAATTCTCTAAAACAACGTTGGAGGCTTATGGTAGAGAAATTAACATTACATTTTCTAACAACAGCTCTGGTGGACAGTCCTGCAGTCAACATGCCAATTACACGCTCCCTCAAAACTTGAGACATCTGTGGCATTGTGTTGTGTGACAAAACTGAGAGTAGCCTTTCATTGTCCACAGCACAAGGTGCACCTGTGTAATGATCATGCTGTTTAATCAGCTTCTTGATATGTCACACCTGTCAGGTGGGTGGATAATCTTGCCAAATGCTCACTAACAGGGATGTAAAACAATGTGTGCACACAATTTGAGAAATACGTTTTTTGTGCATATGGAACATTTCTTATATATTTTATTTCAGCTCATGAAACATGGGACCAACACTTCACATGTTGTGTTTATATTTGTGTTTAGTATACTTCGTAGCTTAATCAATCGTAGGCTATTGTCCAGCCAAAGTAGCCTATATTTCTATGAAACATTTCCCCCACAATACTGCAAAAATATCATAACTTGAGAAATCGTTGGGAAGTAATTTATCTGAAGCCTTTGATCATTTAGGCCTAATATATAGCCCTATGTGTTGCACAGATGCGTGTCTATAGCAAAATAGCTGGCAATTCGGGAAGAGTGGAATTCTAGGAAACAGCTGCTGGTTGTCAGTGAAAGCGCAGCGCAGAGAGATGCAGAGGAAAGTCCGCTTTAAGTTGTTCGATATCCACTTGAAGGCATACGCTACTTTTTATTCTTCTTATATAGCGAGCCACTATGTGCTCCTGCAACGGCATAGTAGCCTACATAATTGGACAAATAAACATTGTAAACCATAGCCTAGCCTACCTCATTGCCAATTTCATTTTTGAAGTGTGAAGCACTTTTCCCCGGGACTGTCTGGAGAACACTGAATGTCACACAGTCCAGGAGAGACCAAAGGATCAGGGCCTAGTTTCCCAGTTGGAAGTCTTCCGACTAGCTTGGAAAGACAGTACCGTGCAGTATCGAAGAGCCCTCACTGCTGCTCGATCATCCTATTTTTCCAACTTAATTTAGGAGAATAAGAACAATCCAAAATGTATTTTTGATACTGTCGCAAAGCTAACTAAAAAGCAGCATTCCCCAAGAGAGGATGCCTTTCACTTCAGCAGTGATGAATTCATGAACTTCTTCGATGAAAAGATCATGATTATTAGAAAGCAAATTACGGACTAGTCTTTCAATCTGCATATTTCTCCAAAGCTCAGTTGTCCTGAGTCTGCACAGAACTGCCAGTACCTAGGATCAATGGAGGCACTCAAGTTTTTAATCCTATATCTCTTGACACATTCATGAAAATAGTCATTGCTCTAAACCTTCAAGCTGCTTACTGGAAACCTACTCCCACTAAACTACTGAAAGAGCTACTTCCTGTGCTTGGCCCTCCTATGTTGAACATAATAAATGTCTCCTTATCCTCCAGATGTGTACCAAACTCACTAAAAGTGGCAGTAATAAAGCCGCTCATGAAAAAGCCAAACCTTGACCCAGAAAATGAAAAGAACTATCGGCCTATATCGAATCTAACATTTTTCTTAAATTATTTAGAAAAACCTATTGCACAGCAACTCACTGCTTTCCTGATGACAAATAATGTATACGAAATGCTTCAGTCTGGTTTTAGACCCCATCATAGCACTGAGACTGCACTCTTGTAAGTGGTAAATTACCTTTTAATGGCATCAGACCAAGGCTCTGCATCTGTCCTCATGCTCCTAGATCTTAGTGCTGCTTTTGACAACATTGATCACCACATTCTTTAGGAGAGATTGGAAACCCTAATTGGTCTACATGGACAAGTTCTTGACTGGTTTAGATCTTATCTGTCTGAAAGATATCAGTTCGTCTCTGTAGATGGTTTGGCCTCTGGCAAATCAATTGTAAGTTTCAGTGTTCCTCAAGGTTCCGTTTTAGGACCACTATTGTTTTCACTATATATTCTACCTCTTGGTGATGTCATTCAGAAACATAATGTTAACTTTCACTGCTATGTGGAAGACACACAGCTGTACATTTTGATGAAACATGGTGAAGCCCCAAAATTGCCCTCCCTGGAAACCTGGAAGTGAAGTGGAAGTGGATGGTGGAAAATGTTCTACTTTTAAACTCGGACAAAACAGAGATGCTAGTTCTAGGTCCCAGGAAACAAAGAGATCTGCCGTTGGATCAGACAATTCATCTTGATGGTTGTACAGTCGTCTCAAATAAAACTGTGAAGGACTGGACCTTCATCTCTTTTTTGACGAACATATCAAGAATATTTCAAGGAGATATTTTTCCCATCTTTGTAACATTGGAAAAATCTGAAACGTTTTGTCAAAAATGTATGCAGAAAGCTAATCCATGCTTTTGTCACTTCTAGATTAGACTACTGCAATACTCTGGAGGCAGGGCTTTCTCCTAAAGAGCTCATTTTTTATGAAATGGTCTGCCTATCCATGTGAGAGACGTAGACTCAGTCTCGACCTTTTAGTCTTTACTTAAGACTCATGTCTTTAATAGGTCCTATGGCTGAGTGATGTCTGGCCCAGGGGTGAGAAGGTGAACGGCAAGGCATTGGAGCGACGAACTGCCCTTGCTGTCTCTGCCTGACCTGCTGCCCTCTCTCCACTGGGATTCTCTGCCTCTGACCCTATTACGGGGACAAAGTCACTGGCTTACGAGTGCTCTTCCATGCCGTCCCTAGGAGGGGTGCATCACTTGAGTGGGTTGAGTCACTGACTTGATCTTCCTGGATGGTTTTGCGCCCCCTTTGGCTCTTCGTGGGCTATACTCAGCCTTGTCTCAGGGTAGTAAGTTGGTGGTCTGTTGATATCCATCTAGTGGTGTGGGAGTTGTGCTTTGGCAAAGTTGGTACTGTTATATCCTGCATGGTTGGCCCTGTCCGGCGATATTGTTGGACGTTGCCACAGTGTCCCCAACCCATCCCTCCCCCCGTCTCAGCTTCCAGTATCTATGCTGCAATAGTCTATGTGCCGGCGGGCTAGGATCAGTCTGTTATATCTGGTGTAATTGTCCTGTCTTATCTGGTGTCCTGCGAGAATTTAAGTATGCTCTCTCTAATTCTCTCTCTATCCCTCTCTCCCTCCCCTACCGGAGGACCTGAGCTCTAGGACCATGCCTCAGGACTACCTGGCCTGATGACTCCTGGCCTGATGACTCCCCATTCCACCTGGTTGTGCTGCTGCTCCAGTTTCAACTGTTCAGCCTGTGGCTAGGGAACCCTGACCTGTTCACAAGACCTCCTACCTTGTCCCTGACTCTCTCTCTCTCTCCCTCACATCTGCTGTCTCGACCTCTGAATGCTTGACTATGAAAAGCCAACTGACATTTACTCTGGAGGTACTTCTGCCCCCTCTACAATCACTGTGATTATTATTTGACCCTGCTGGTGATCTATGAATGTTTTAACATCTTGAAGAACAATCTGGCCTTAATGGCCATGTACTCTTATAATCTCCACCCGGCACAGCCAGAGGAGGATTGGCCACCCCTCAGAGCCTGGTTCCTCTCTAGGTTTCTTCCTAGGTTCCTGCATTTCTAGGGAGTTTTTCCTAGCCACTGTGCATCTACATCTGCATTGCTTGCTGTTTGGGGTTTTAGGCTGGGTTTTTGTATAGCAATTTGTGATATCTGCTGATGTAAAAAGGGCTTTATAAATACATGTGATTGATTTGTTATTGTTTCTACTGCTGATTGCCACTTTAAGCATTACGATTGTCGTAAGAAATTATATTGTTATTTACGATGCAACTTAAGTGTTTCCCAAACAAGCACTTAGAGTGAACCTGTAAGAGCGACAGCTAAGAGCGTCATTGGGAGCATGTTCGGTTTCTCACCTGATTCTGTTGGGGGAGCTGTCCAGTTCACTGGTGCTGAAATAGATGCCACTTGCGTCATAAGCAAACCCGACTAATAGCCCACATTTCATGTGAAACGTAGGCATATACATTTCATACACTCGTTTTTATGAATAAAAAAAATAACACTGTAATCTACATTTGTCATGTAATGTTGATAGATTTTTTTAAAACATATTAAAAAAAATACACTACCAGTCAAAAGTTTTAGAACACCTAATCATTCAAGGGTTTTTCTTTATTTTTACTATTCTCTACATTGTAGAATAATAGTGAAGACATCAAAACTATGAAATAACACATGGAATCATGTAGTAACCAAAAAAGGGTTAAACAAATCAAAATATATTTTATATTTGAGGTTCTTAAAATAGCCACCCTTTGCCTTGATGATAGCTTTGCACACTCTTGGCATTCTCTCAACCAGCTTCATGAGGTAGTCACCTGGAATGCATTTCAATTAACAGGTGTACCTTCTTAAAAGATAATTTGTAAATTTATTTCCTTCTTAATGTGTTTGAGCCATTCAGTTGTGTTGTGATAAGGTGGGGGGTTATACAGAAGATAGCCCTATTTGGTAAAAGACCAAGTCCATATTATGGCAAGAACAGCTCAAATAAGCAAAGAGAAACGACAGTCCATCATTACTTTAAGACATGAAGGTCAGTCAATCCAGAAAATGTCAAGAACTTTGAAAGTTTCTTCAAGTGCAGTCGCAAAAACCATGAAGCGCAATGATGAAACTGGCTCTCACAAGGTCCGCCACAGGAACGGAAGACCCAGAGTTACCTCTAATTAGAGGTAGAGTTACCAGCCTCAGATATTGCAGCCCCAATAAATGCTTCACAGAGTTCAAGGAACAGACACATCTCAACATCAACTGTTCAGAGGACTGTGTGAATCAGGCCTTCATGGTCGAATTGCTGCAAAGAAACCACTACTAAAGGACACCAATAAGAAGAAGAGACTGGCTTGGGCCAAGGAACACGAGCAATGGACATTAGACTGTTGGACATTTGTCATTTGGTCTTAAGTCCAAATTGAAGATTTTTGGTTCCAACAGCAGTGTCTTTGTGAGACACGGTGTGGGTGAACGGATGATCTCCGCATGTGTGGTTCCCACCGTAAAGCTTGGAGGAGGTGATGTTATGGTGTGAGGGTGCTTTGCTGGTGACACTGTCTGTGATTTATTTAGAATTCAAGGCACACTTAACCAGCATGGCTGCCACAGCATTCTGCAGAAATACACCATCCCATCAGGTTTGTGCTTAGTGGGCCTATAATTTGTTTTTCAACAGGACAATGACCCAACACACTTTCAGGCTGTGTAAGGGCTATTTTACCAAGAAGGAGAGTGATGGAGTGCTGCATCAGATGACCTGGCCTCCACAATCACCCAACCTCAACCCAATTGAGATGGTTTGGGATGAGTCGGACTGCATAGTGAAGGAAAATCAGCCAACAAGTGCTCAGCATATGTGGGAACTCCTTCAAGACTGTTGGAAATGCCTTCCAGGTGAAGGAGGTTGAGAGAATGCCAAGAGTATGCAAAGCTGTCAAGGCAAAAGGTGGCTATTTGAAGAATTTCAAATATAAAATATATTTTGTTTAACACTTTTTTTGGTTACTACATGATTCCATATGTGTTATTTCATAGTTTTGATATAGAAAATAGTAGAAATAAAGAAAAACCCTTGAATGAGTATGTCTTCTAAAATGTTTGACTGGTACTGTATATATTTCCTGAGCTTGCTTAGTGTTTATGTCTTAGACATAAACTCAGCAAAAAAATAAACATCCTCTCACTGTCAACTGCGTTTATTTTCAGCAAACTTAACACGTGTAAATAATTGTATGACATAAGTTTCAACAACTGAGACATAAACTGAACAGGTTCCGCCGACATGTAACTAACAGAAATTGAATAATGTGTCCCTGAACAAAGGGGAGGGGGGGGGTCAAAATAAAAAATAACAGTCAGTATCTGGTGTGGCCACCAGCTGCATTAAATACTGTAGTGGAACTCCCCCTCGTGGACTGCACCAGATTTGCCAGTTCTTGCTGTGAGATGTTACCCCACTCTTCCACCAAGGCACCTGCAAGTTCCCAGACATTTCTGGGGGCAATGGCCCTAGCCCTCACACTCCAATCCAACAGGTCCCAGACGTGCTCAATGGGATTGAGATCCGGGCTCTTTGCTGGCCATGGCAGAACACTGACATTCCTGTCTTGCAGGAAATCACGCACAGAACGAGCAGTATGGCTGGTGGCATTATCATGCTGGAGGGTCATGTCAGGATGAGCCTGCAGTAAGGGTACCACATGAGGGAGGAGGATGTCTTTCCTGTAACGCACAGTGTTGAGATTGCCTGCAATGACAACAAGCTCAGTCCGATGATGCTGTGACACACCACCCCAGACCATGACGGACCCTCCACCGCCAAATTGATCCTGCTCCAGAGTACAGGCCTCGGTGTAACGCTCATTCCTTTGACGAACTAGGAGACTCTGAAATTTCTGACTTGCTAACTGGTTGTAGTTAATCACATGCCGTGTTAAAAAAAATAGCAAAAAAAAAAAAAAGATTCTGACTATCCTAGCTTGTGAACGCGGCATAAAAACCAGTCCTGAAACAAAAAGAATTTGCACGTCATCTCATAGGAAGACAGAAGTCTCAGGGAAAATCTGATTCCAAATATATCATACTTTGACTAAAACGATAACATTAACTTACATCATTGGTAAACTCTGGCCATCGTCTTTCATGTCAGAAAAGTGGATTTTTACTGGTGTGGGAGTTTAAAGGCCCAGCTAGTCAAAATTGTATCAGCTGATGCTAATCAGCAGGTTTGCAAGGCTGGGAGTTTCAGCTTTCGATGATGACATCCCCATGCAGTAAATTGGTTAATAGACCAAAAACAAACAGTTCCAAACCTCTGCCAATAACAGCTAGTTTTCAGTTTTCCCTTCCCTGCCCAGACAATAGCTAGATTTCCATTCAATTGGAGACACATTTTCATGCGAATATTCTAAAATACACAAAAACATGCACATGTTCCCAAAAGTGGTGTTTCCAACAAGCTGACCTGTTGCGGATATAAATCAGTGCATGATGACGTAGTGCACGCAAAACATACTTTTGCTTACGTTTTCATGTACCGAATAAAAATCTAAAGTTTGATGTGTTTCCATCGCATTTCCGACTCTGATAGTTTTGTCGCAAAAACTGTTGCGTTAAATAGCAAATGTGCCTACTCTGGTCTTCAAATCAAATCAAATGTATTTGTCACATACACATGGTTAGCAGGTGTTAATGCAAGTGTAGTCTTATTCTTGTGGCATGATGCTTGACTGCTGTTTGACAAATTAAAATATTCTCGCTCTTATCCATAATAATCTCATGTCGACTAGCCTACCTGCACAGCCTACCCACGTTTAACTGCAAACAGTTAGCAAGTCTTACTTCTTAGTTTCCTAGTTCTGACTAGCACGTGAACGCGGCATAAGTCCAACAAGACACAAAGAGTGATTAAGATTTTTAATTATAGGTGACTATTTATAGTCAGTTACTAAAATTCTACACTTCATTAAAAAAAAAAGTAAAACTGAACAGGTACACTTAAAGATTCCCATTGTTATAGTGTTTAATCATATAGTAATATTTTGTGCTTAGAAAAATAGCAACATATAATACTTTATTATATTTAACATTTATTTTCAAATAATAAGGAAGAAAAAGATACAACAGTAACCTAAATGCATCTGTACAGCAAAGGACCCCGTAATCTACTGACTAGAAGACAACGCAAGATACATTTCTCCAGAAAAAAGTATTTTCCTGCCGAAATGATTCCGTCAACTGTAAAATGCACTAAATTGTTTTTTCATGTTTGATTAATCAAATCCTGATCTACGCTAACTGCACTTTGATACATTCTCTAAAGATTTGCAACATTTTAACTTTTGTTTTATTTAAGATGCCATCATCATGATCTTAGCATTTTAAAACAGCTATTATTTGCAGCATTGCATGGTTTGACCTATGTAGAGAAGTACAAAGAATTCAAATAAAAAAAGCCTATATAAAAAAAAGAATTATGTATTGATTCAATAATTGTACTGTGTGTGTTGGCTCATGCAGCGAATTGAAGAAATCTGCGACATGAAAAACCAGCATTCTACTGTCAGCATGGGGATCAGTGTCTGGCAAAAAAAGAACGAAACAAATAAAAATAAAATGAACAGCACACCAACTACCTCCTCATTGTGTTCTTTCCTATGACTAGTATAAGCTCAAATGCTCACCCCACGTTACAGCCAAATACAAATACAGGCAGGGCAGGCTAGCGGTTAAGGACGTTGGGCCAGTAACCAAAGGTTTGCTGGTTTGAATCCAAGCCGACTAGGCGGACAAAATCTGCTGATGTGCCCTTAAGCAAGGCACTTAACCCTAATTGCTCCTGTAAGTCGCTCTGGATAAGAGCGTCTGCTAAATGACTAAAATGTAAAAATGCACACTACAAAACAGGTTCAAATAAAAGCAGTAATTTATGTTGTGATCAAAATATTATTCATTACAGTTGTCATTAGTAGAACTCTCCAAAGTTTCAGTCTAACCAATCACAGAAATCTATACACAATTATCCCAGAGCTTTTCCAGTCTTGGGAACGGCAAATCCCACAGTCCTCTTCCTCCTCATCCTCTTTCTGCAGCTTCCTTTCTAATATGTATTATTACTGTGTTTATTATTGTAGCCGTCATTATTATGACTGTAATGTTCTTACATTTACATCTCTGCAACATAGGTTAACTGTGCCATACAGAGTAAAAGCAGAAAAAAAGGCAACATCGAAAGAGGCGGCAAAAGGTCGTTGTCAGTGGAACCAAGTCCCTGAGGGATAACACAAATCAGCAGAGTGGCTCCCAGTCAGCCCTCTCGGTCAAGCCCATCTGCCCAAATTTGATTTGATTTGCCAGCTCTCCACTTTGTTGGCAGTTGGTTCCCCCTACTGTCCGGGAGAAATACTGCATCTGGTCCTCAGTCCCCGTTTTCAGTTCAGTCAATTCCAGGGCCTTCCTCGATGATCTGTACAGTACATTCAGCAACATAAAAAGGCAGTCTGTTTAGGGAGCACCAAGACCCTACGACTCCTCTCCAGAGACTCTGCTGGCCACTGGTTAAGAAAGTGCTTTCCAGTATGGGGTGGATGCTAAGGCCGGTGGAACCTAAAGAAAGGGACATCAATGATAATTCGATCAATCACAACAACTCAACATATCAAAAATATATTTTCCAAGGCTGTAAGAGCCGCAAATTAAAGGGACCGAAACAAATGTCTTGGTATGTTAATTCAAGATCTATATTATGGAATGGTGTATATAACTTCATGTTGTCCATAAGCTGAGGAAGTACCTTGTATAGATCCTACTGTCTTCATGAACCTCCATTTCAGAACTCTTAAAGTCATTGAGCTCCTTCCGAATGGCAGCCTGGACGAAGGAGGGAAAGTTAATAGTGAAGACTTGCATAAACAGCATCTAAATACTAAAGTAAAGACAGAAATATATACTTTCTTTACTGGGCAATAAGATATACTGGTTAGAGGTCGACCGATTAATCGGAATGGCCGATTAATTAGGGCCGATTTCAAGTTTTCATAACAATCGGTAATCGGTATTTTTGGCCACCGATTTGCCAATATTTTTGAAAGATTTCTTTTTTATACAAATATTTTTTAACTAGGCAAGTCAGTTAAAAACACATTCTTATTTTCAATGATGGCCTAGGAACGGTGGGTTAACTGCCTTGTTCAGGGGCAGAACAACAGATTTTTACCTTGTCAGCTTGGGGATGCAACCTTATGGTTAACTAGTCGAACGCTCCAACCACCTGCTTTACATTGTACTCCACGAGGAGCCTGCCTGTTACGCGAATGCAGTAAGAAGCCAAGGTAACTTGCTAGCTAGCATTAAACTTATCTTATAAAAACAATCAATTAATCATAATCACTAGTTAACTACACATGGTTGATGATATTACTAGTTTATCTAGCCTGTCCTGCGTTGCATATAATCGATGCGGTGCACATTCGCAAAAAAGGTCTGTCGTTGCTCCAACTTACATTTACATTTAAGTCATTTAGCAGACGCTCTTATCCAGAGCGACTTACAAAATGGTGCATTCACCTTATGATATCCAGTGGAACAACCACTTTACAATAGTGCATCTAAATATTTTAAGGGGGGGGGCGGGGGGGGGTTCGAAGGATTACTTTATCCTATCCTAGGTATTCCTTAAAGAGGTGGGGTTTCAGGTGTCTCCGGAAGGTGGTGATTGACTCCGCTGTCCTGGCGTCGTGAGGGAGCTTGTTCCACCATTGGGGTGCCAGAGCAGCGAACAGTTTTGACTGGGCTGAGCGGGAACTGTGCTTCCTCAGAGGTAGGGGGGCCAGCAGGCCAGTGGTGGATGAACGCAGTGCCCTTGTTTGGGTGTAGGGCCTGATCAGAGCCTGAAGGTATGGAGGTGCCGTTCCCTTCACAGCTCCGTAGGCAATCACCATGGTCTTGTAGCGGATGCGAGCTTCAACTGGAAGCCAGTGGAGAGAGCGGAGGAGCGGGGTGACGTGAGAGAACTTGGGAAGGTTGAACACCAGATGGGCTGCGGCGTTCTGGATGAGTTGTAGGGGTTTAATGGCACAGGCAGGGAGCCCAGCCAACAGCGAGTTGCAGTAATCCAGACGGGAGATGACAAGTGCCTGGATTAGGACCTGCGCCGCTTCCTGTGTGAGGCAGGGTCGTACTCTGCGAATGTTGTAGAGCATGAACCTACAGGATCGGGTCACCGCCTTGATGTTAGTGGAGAACGACAGGGTGTTGTCCAGGATCACGCCAAGGTTCTTAGCACTCTGGGAGGAGGACACAAGGGAGTTGTCAACCGTGATGGCGAGATCATGGAACGGGCAGTCCTTCCCCGGGAGGAAGAGCAGCTCCGTCTTGCCGAGGTTCAGCTTGAGCTGGTGATCCGTCATCCACACTGATATGTCTGACAGACATGCAGAGATGCGATTCGCCGCCTGGTTATCAGAAGGGGGAAAGGAGAAGATTAATTGTGTGTCGTCTGCATAGCAATGATAGGAGAGACCATGTGAGGATATGACAGAGCCAAGTGACTTGGTGTATAGCGAGAATAGGAGAGGGCCTAGAACAGAGCCCTGGGGGACACCAGTGGTGAGAGCGCATGGTGCGGAGACAGATTCTCGCCACGCCACCTGGTAGGAGCGACCTGTCAGGTAGGACGCAATCCAAGCGTGGGCCGCGCCGGAGATGCCCAACTCGGAGAGGGTGGAGAGGAGGATCTGATGGTTCACAGTATCAAAGGCAGCAGATAGGTCTAGAAGTATGAGAGCAGAGGAGAGAGAGTTAGCTTTAGCAGTGCGGAGAGCCTCCGTGACACAGAGAAGAGCAGTCTCAGTTGAATGCCCAGTCTTGAAACCTGACTGATTAGGATCAAGAAGGTCATTCTGAGAGAGATAGCAGGAGAGCTGGCCAAGGACGGCACGTTCAAGAGTTTTGGAGAGAAAAGAAAGAAGGGATACTGGTCTGTAGTTGTTGACATCGGAGGGATCGAGTGTAGGTTTTTTCAGAAGGGGTGCAACTCTCGCTCTCTTGAAGACGGAAGGGACGTAGCCAGCGGTCAAGGATGAGTTGATGAGCGAGGTGAGGAAGGGGAGAAGGTCTCCGGAAATGGTCTGGAGAAGAGAGGAGGGGATAGGGTCAAGTGGGCAGGTTGTTGGGCGGCCGGCCGTCACAAGACGCGAGATTTCATCTGGAGAGAGAGGGGAGAAAGAGGTCAAAGCACAGGGTAGGGCAGTGTGAGCAGGACCAGCGGTGTCGTTTGACTTAGCAAACGAGGATCGGATATCGTCAACCAACTTGTACCTAACCATAAACATCAATGTCTTTCTTAAAATCAATACACAAGTATATATTTTTAAACCTGCATCTTTAGTTAATATTGCCTGTTAACATGAATTTCTTTTAACTAGGGAAAATGTGTCACCTCTGCAACAGAGTCAGGGTATATGCAGCAGTTTGGGCCGCCTGGCTCGTTGCGAACTAATTTGCCAGAATTTTACGTAATTATGACATAACATTGAAGGTTGTGCAATGTAACAGGAACATTTAGACTTATGGATGCCACCCGTTAGGTAAAATACGGAACGGTTCCGCATTTCACTGAAAGAATAAACGTGATAGTTTCCGGATTCTACCATATTAATGACCTAAGGCTCGTGTTTCTGTATGTTATTATGTTATAATTAAGTCTATGATTTGATAGAGCAGTCTGACTGAGCGATGGTAAGCACCAGCAGGCTCGTAAGCATTCATTCAAAATAGCACTTTCGTGCGTTTTGCCAGAAGCCCTTCGCAATGCATTGCGCTGTTTATGACTTCAAGCCTATCAACTCCCAAGATTAGGCTGGTGTAACCGATATGAAATGGCTAGCTAGTTAGCCGGGTGCGCGCTAATAGCGTTTCAAACGTCACTTGCGCTGAGACTTGGAGTAGTTGTTTCCCTTGCTCTACATGGGTAACGCTGCTTCGAGGGTGGCTGTTGTCGATGTGTTCCTGGTTCGAGCCCAGGTAGGAGCAAGGAGAGGGACGGAAGCTATACTGTTACACTGGCAATACTAAAGTGCCTATAAGAACATCCAATAGTCAAAGGTATATGAAATACAAATCGTATAGAGAGAAATAGTCTTATAATTAATATAATAACTACAACCTAAAACTTCTTACCTGGGAATATTGAAGACTCATGTTAAAAGGAATCACCAGCTTTCATATGTTCTCATGTTCTGAGCAAGGAACTTAAACGTTAGCTTTCTTACATGGCACATAATGCACTTTTACTTTCTTCTCCAACACTTTGTTTTTGCATTATTTAAACCAAATTGAACATGTTTCATTATTTATTTGAGGCTAAATAGATTTTATTGATGTATTATATTTAGTTAAAATAAGTGTTCATTCAGTATTGGTGTAATTGTCATTATTACAAATAAATAAATAAAAAAATCGGCCGATTAATCGGCTTGTTTTGGGCCTCCAATAATCAGCATCGGCGTTGAAAAATCATAATCGGTCGACCTCTAATACTGGTGTCAATAAATAAGTGCATTACAAGCCGTGATTTAGGGAGCTATGAGTGACAGCTGATTGTACCTTGTCGGCGGGTGTTAGCTTGGTCCAGGGCTTGTCCGCTCGCCGATCATAATCATTGGCTGTGGTGACCTCGACATACTCGTGGAAGCGCAAGATCTTTCTGGCCTGAAGCTCAGCAACCGTGGGCCTCTGACTCAGCTAGAGGAGTTAAATTAAGAGTTTAAAGGGATACTTCAGGATTTTGGCAATGATGAACTTTATCTACTTCCCCAGAGTCAGATGAATTTATGTTCAGTATGAAAGAAGTTAGAGGTAGTTTTGTGAGTCAAAATGGTATCCACAAGTTCATCTGAATCTGGGGAAGTAGATAAAGGGCCTCAATGCCAGTCTCCCTTGAAGAAGACTACCTTCCATCTTCTCTCAGCTCGTTTTATAACACTTCACTCTACTTAATCCTCTGTATGTAAATGTTCTGTTAAATGAGAGAACTATCTTACTACAGGTAACAGTGGTGCGTGTGTGTCACTGGTCTTACCTTCCTGGTGAGCCTACGTTTGATCTCTCGGACCTCTGCCTGCCTGTCTACCTGGTTCTTGGCTGGAAAGAAGAGAGAGTGAGTCAAACCAATGTTTAGAACCCTGTACAGACATTCACCAAATTGTGCAATTGTTGTCCATTTCACAAAAATTGGAATTTCCAACGGGACTTAATAAAAGGTACAAATACAAAAGTACACCGACAATTCTTTTCTTCTAATCCACGATGATAAGTGGCCTCATGCTCTTGGAATGTGGCCTCATTTATATAAATAACAAGAATCCTTACTGAGAGAGAAATACCAGTGGGGATTGATCAGTGATTAGGTGAAAACCTAGGCCCCATTCTAATTCCATAAAAGTGCATTATTCCTTCCTCCCTTCCTTGAAGTTCTGTGATCAGACAGGTGAAGGCAAGGGCTCCACGCCTCCACCACAAAGCTTTCACATGTTGAAAAAATTGTGATGGGGAGTTGGAAAGACTTACGTTGAAGGATGTTTCTCTGCTCCAGCTCCTCTGCACTGGGTCTCTGGCTGAGACGCCTAGAGGATAGAAGTTAGAATATCCGCATCACATCAACCTTGTGTTAGATTTAGTGTGTGTATATGTGGAGAGAAAAGGAAAGAGCGAGAAGAAAATGATAGTGAGACTGTGTGGCTTTATCTATTACCTTGTGAGTGCAGAGCCTATTTGTGTGCGTATGGCCTCCCATTGCTCCCTGCTCTGCCACGTCAGCCCTGTTGACCCTTGGTGTGTGTGTCCTGGTGTGTGTCCCGGAGTGCATCGTTCGGTGTGACCGCTGGACTTGTCCTCTCGAGCATGTTTCTCTGGGGCGTGTCGGTTACTCAGTTTCAAAGCTAAAGTGTCTTTCCTTCTGACCCTGCTGGCCAAAGCACCTGAACAAGAACCACAGAGAGATGTAGTCAGGTATACAAAGATATACAGTACCAGTCATTAGTTTGGGCACACCTACTCATTCAAGGGTTTTTCTTTATTTTTACTATTTTATACATTGTAGAATAATAGTGAAGACATCAAAACTATGAAATAACACATATGGAATCATGTATCACCTAATTTGCTCACATTGTATATAGACTTATTTTTCTACTGTATGTTTGTTTTACTCCATGTGTAACTCTGTGTTGTTGTATGTGTCGAACTGCTTTGCTTTATCTAGGCCAGGTCACAATTGTAAATGAGAACTTGTTCTCAACTTGCCTACCTGGTTAAATAAAGGTGAAATAAAAATGTACTAACCAAAAAAGTGTTAAACAAATCAAAATATATTTTAATGTTTGAGATTCTTCAAAGTAGCCACCCTTTGCCTTGATGACAGCTTTGCAAACTCTTGGCATTCTCTCAACCAGCTTCACCTGGAATGCTTTTCCAACAGTCTTGAAGGAGTTCCCACATACGCTGAGCACTTGTTGGCTGCTTTTCCTTCAGTCAGCGATCCAACTCATCCCAAACCATCTCAATTGGGTTGAGGTCGGGTGATTGTGGAGGCCAGGTCATCTGATGCAGCACTCCATCACTTTCCTTCTTGGTCAAATAGCCCTTACACAGCCTGAAAGTGTGTTGGGTCATTGTCCTGTTGAAAAACTAATTATAGGCCCACTAAGCACAAACCTGATGGGATGGTATATTGCTGCAGAATGCTGTGGCAGCCATGCTGGTTAAGTGTGCCTTGAATTCAAAATAAATCACCGACAGTCACCAGCAAAGCACCCCTACACTTCCTCCACCGTGCTTCATGGTGGGAACCACACATGCGGAGATCATCCGTTCACCTACTCTGCATCTCACAAAGAGACAGCAATTAGAACCACAAATCTCAAATTTGGACTCCATCAGACCAAAGGACAGATTTCCACCGGTCTAATATCCATTGCTCGTGTTCCTTGGCCCAAGCAAGTCTCTTCTTCTTATTGTTGTTCTTTAGTAGTTGCGTCTTTGCAGCAATTCGACCATGAAGGCCTGATTCACACAGTCTCCTCTGAACAGTTGATGTTGAGATGTGTCTGTTCCTTGAACTCTGAAGCATTTATTTGGACTGCAATTTCCGAGGCTGGTAACTGTACCTCTGCAGCAGAGGTACAGTGGTGGTCCTCATGAGAGCGAGTTTCATCATAGCGCTTGATTGTTCTTGCGACTGCACTTTTTAAAAAACGTTTTTATTTATCCGTTATTTTACCAGGTAAGTTGACTGAGAACACGTTCTCATTTACAGCAACGACCTGGAGAATAGTTACAGGGGAGAGGGGGATGAATGAGCCAATTGTAAACTGGGGATTATTAGGTGACCGTGATGGTTTGAGGACCAGATTGGGAATTTAGCCAGGACACCGGGGTTAACACCCCTACTCTTACATGGGATCTTTAATGACCTCAGAGTCAGGACACCCGTTTAACGTCCCATTCGAAAGACTGTCACTGCCCTGGGGCATTGGGATATTTTTTAGACCAGAGGAAAGAGTGCCTCCTACTGGCCCTCCAACACCACTTCCAGCAGCATCTGGTCTCCCATCCAGGGACTGACCAGGACCAACCCTGCTTAGCTTCAGAAGCAAGCCAGCAGGGGTATGCAGGGTGGTATGCTGCTGGCTATCTTTCAAAGTTCTTGAAATTTTCCACATTGACTGACCTTCATGTCTTAAAGTAATGATGGACTGTCGTTTCTCTTTGCTTATTTGAGCTGTTCTTGCCATAATATGGACTTGGTCTTTTACCAAATGGGGCTATCTTCTGTATACCACCCCTACCTTGACACAACACAACTGATTGGCTCAAACGCATTAACCTGTTATGGCTAGGGGGCAGTATTTTCACGGCTGGATAAAAAACGTGCCCGATTTAATCTGGTTACCACTCCTACCCAGTAACTAGAATATGCATATACTTATTACATATGGATAGAAAACACCCTAAAGTTTCTAAAACTGTTTGAATGGTGTCTGTGAGTATAACAGAACTCATTTGGCAGGCAAAAACCTGACAAGGTTTCAGGCAGGAAGTGGCCTGTCTGACAAGGTGTCGTTCTTCTTGTCTCTGTTTATTGAAGAGTGAGGATCTTAGCTGTCCCGTGACACTTCCTACGGCTGCCATAGGTTCTCAGAAGGCAGTAAAAAGCTGAATTGTGGCTTTGCAGGCCCTGGCTGAAACAAAGTAGCGTGTTTGGGTAGTGGCTGGTTACAGTACTGTGAGACTCAGGCGCGTGCCCGCGTCGACCGAATGCTTTGTTTTCTTTCCTCTGTTTAGCTAAAAGGAGATTCCCGGTCGGAATATTATCTCTTTTTTACGAGAAAAATGGCATAAAAATGGATTTTAAACAGCGGTTGACATGCTTCGAAGTACGGTAATGGAATATTTCGCGCACGACCCTGATTTACCATTTCAGATAGTGTCTGGGACGCACGAACAAAACGCCGCTATTCGGATATAACGATGGATTATTTTGGACCAAACCAACATTTGTTATTGAAGTAGCAGTCCTGGGAGTGCATTCTGACGAAGACAACAAAAGGTAATCAAACTTTTATAATAGTAAACCTGATATTGGTGAGTGCTAAACTTGCCGGGTGTCTAAATAGCTAGCCCGTGATGCCTGGGCTATGTACTTAGAATATTGCAAAATGTGCTTTCACCAAAAAGCTATTTTAAAATCGGACATATCGAGTGCATAGAGGAGTTCTGTATCTATAATTCTTTAAATAATTGTTGTGCTTTTTGTGAACGTTTATCGTGAGTAATTTAGTAAATTCTTAGTGAATTCGCCGGAAGTCTTTACTGAAGACTTATCTCTTCAGTAGGTCCTATGATTAAGTATAGTCTGGCCCAGGAGTGTGAAGAGGAACGGAAAGGCTGGAGCAACGAACCGCCCTTGCTGTCTCTGCCTTGCCGGTTCCCCTCTTTCCACTGGGATTCTCTGCCTCTAACCCTTTTACAGGGGCTGAGTCACTGGCCTGGTGTTCTTCCATGCCGTCCATGGGAGGGGTGCGTCACTTGAGTGGGTTGAGTCACTGACGTGGTCTTCCTGTCTGGGTTGGCACCCCCCCCTTGGGTTGTGCCATGGCGGAGATCGTTGTGGGCTATACTCGGCCTTGTCTTAGGACGGTAAGTTGGTGGTTGGAGACATCCCTCTAGTGGTGTGGGGGCTGTGCTTTGGCAAAGTGGGTGGGGTTATATCCTGCCTGTTTGGCCCTGTCCGGGGGTATCATCGGATGGGGCCACAGTGTCTTCTGATCCCTCCTGTCTCAGCCTCCAGTATTTATGCTGCAGTAGTTTATGTGTCGGGGGGCTAGGGTCAGTCTGTTATATCTGGAGTATTTCTCTTGTCTTATCCGGTGTCCTGTGTGTATTTAAATATGCTCTCTCTAATTCTCTCTTTCTGTCTTTCTCTCCGAGGACCTGAGCCCTAGGACCATGCCTCAGGACTACCTGGTATGATGACTCCTTGCTGTCCCCAGTCCACCTGGCCGTGCTGCTGCTCCAGTTTCAACTGTTCTGCCTGCGGCTATGGAACCCTGACCTGTTCACCGGACGTGCTTGTTGCACCCTCGACAACTACTATGATTATTATTATTTGACCATGCTGGTCATTTATGAACATTTTAACATTTTGACCATGTTCTGTTATAATATCCACCCTGCACAGCCAGAAGAGGACTGGCCACCCCTCATAGCCTGGTTCCTCTCTAGGTTTCTTCCTAGGTTTTTGGCCTTTCTAGGGAGTTTTTCCTAGGGAGTTTTTCCTAGCCACCGTGCTTCTTTCACATGCTTTGCTTGCTGTTTGGGGTTTTAGGCTGGGTTTCTGTACAGCACTTTGAGAATATCAGCTGATGTACGAAGGGCTATATAAAAATAAATTTGATTTGAAATTTGATTTGAAGTATGCTAGTTATGAACGTCACATGCTAATGTAAAAAGCTGGTTTTTGATATAAATATGAACTTGATTGAACAAAACATGCATGTATTGTATAACATAATGTCCTAGGGTTGTCATCTGATGAAGATCATAAAAGGTTTGTGCTGCATTTAGCTGTCTTCTGGGTTTTTGTGACATTATATGCTAGCTTGAAAAATGGGTGTCTGATTATTTCTGGCTTGGTACTCTGCTGACATAATCTAATGTTTTGCTTTCGTTGTAAAGCCTTTTTGAAATCGGACAGTGTGGTTAGATAAAGGAGAGTCTTATCTTTAAAATGCTGTGAAATAGTCATATGTTTGAAAAATTGAAGTTTTTGTATTTTTGAGGAGTTTGTATTTCGCGCCACGCCCATCATTGGATGTTGGAGCAGGTGTTCCGCTAGCGGAACGTCTAGATGTAAGAGGTTAAGAAGGAAATAAATTCCACAAATTAATTTTAACAAGGCACACCTTTTAATTTAAATGCATTCCAGGTGACTACCTCATGAAGCTGGTTAGAGAATGCTAAGAGTGTGCAAAGCTGTCATCAAGGCAAAGGGTGGCTACTTTAAAGAATCTAAAATATATTTTTTATTACTACATGATTTCATATGTGTTATTTCATAGTTTATGTTTTCACTATTATTCTACAATGTAAAAAACTGTCAAAATAAAGAAAAACCCTGGAATGAGTAGGTGTGTCCAAACCTTTGACTGGTACTGTATAGGTATCATGTGTGGCTCAATTGGTAAGAGTGCAGTGCTAACAATGCCAAATGAGGGGTAAATTCCCGGCAGGGATCATAGTCACATACAAAAAGTGTATGCGCTCACTCTACTGTAATTCACGTTTAAAATGTGTCTGATAGGTGGGCATATATATTTTTACAGTATTTTAAAGATGCTGCTGTATCTGAGTATAAATGTTTATCCATAAAGCAATTCAAGTGAGACAGAGATACATACTGGGTGGAGGCTCATCCTCGTCTGAATCTTCATCTTTATAGAGCACTGGCCCGTCCGAGTCGCTGTCGTCCCTTTGCAAGTCCTGCAGTTCTTCCTCCTCCTCCTCCTCACTGCTGTTGGGTCCCTCAGGGATGACGTTGATGCTGGGCTCTCCCACCATGCACCTCCTGCTCCGTGGCTCCAGCTCTGGCAGGGGGAGCTCCCCATCATACTCCTCCACTTCTTCATCATCATCATCATCATCCTCATCCTCCTCCGAGTAGTCATCCTCAGCCCTGATAGTGAGAAATGGAGCGATGGAGACCAGATTCATTTTCAACAGAAATAGGAAAAGCCGTCAGTCACATATCATTATTGATGGAGCTGATAATAAATCATTGGCATCACAGAAAGATTGTGTGGCTAGATCCTTTCATAAGTCCTAGACAAGGTCTTGCCAACTTTACACC
Organism: Salmo salar; assembly: GCF_965601325.2. Classification (NCBI taxonomy): domain Eukaryota; kingdom Metazoa; phylum Chordata; class Actinopteri; order Salmoniformes; family Salmonidae; genus Salmo; species Salmo salar. The sequence continues at coordinate 49,035,466 of NC_138292.1, read as the reverse complement.
TAATGTTTCAGGTGTGTGTTTTACTCAAGTCTAGAACATTGACGAAATACCCACAGTGACATATAGGACTCACAGTTTCAGAGGCTGGATGCTGACGGCTAGGGGCCGGCTGCGGTCCCCCTGGTACTCCGGCGGTGTCTCGAAGAGCAGGGAGTGAGCTGAGCGCTGGGAGCCGTCGGGATGCGGCTGGGCCGGGCCGGGGCTGGAAAGGGCCCTCTGGATCATGATGTGCAGGGGGACGGGGGCCGGCCGCTGGGGGGGCTCACTGGTGGGGCTGGGGGGGTCAAAGAGCAAGGGCTGGGGGATGGGATGTTGGTAGGAGTGCTGGTGGTGGAGGTAGTGCGCTTGCAGATGCTGGCGGGGGGGAGAAGGGGGGATGTGGTTGGGTAAGGGCGGGGACGGGGGAGGCATCTGGAAGCCCGCTGAGTGGTTATGATGGTCCTCAGGAGAAAGCAGGGAAGGGGAGGGGGTGGAGACAGACTGGGTGGACGCAGACGGGTCCTCCGGGTTGCGCTTTGTGACAGGGGTGGTCCTCTTGGGGGGCATAGGTGGGGAGGGCTTAGTTGGCACAAGGCTGGTACCGGCCTGGGTGAGGTTGCCTGTGGGATGGAGAAACAATTTATTATCAGTGTGTGTGACACATTCAAACACACATGTTCACTTACTTTATTAACCTAAATCTGGGATTTCAACTGCAGATCAAGTGAGTGCACATGCTTGTTTACGTCTCCATTTACATGTAAGATCGAGCCCAAGTAACATGGGTGAGTGCACATGAATTGATATACACACCCAGATCACATGACTGAGTCCACATGAATACATAGGTCCACAAACCCAGGTCACATGACTGGGTCCACATGAATGTATCCGACAGGGTCTTACATTACAAACGGGTGCATGTGGCAATCAAGGTTACAGTGAGGGTTTGAATAAGTACACATGCTCTAGAACACACACAGACCATATATAAACCGAATTGGCCAGTATGCATCCATCGCTTCTTAGCATCTCTGAACTGAGAATTATAAAAAAAAAAAACCTGTTAAACCAAGCTGGAATAGACATTTAGCGATTGCATGCAAACCTTTAAATACGTAAGCTCGATGCAGTTGCTGATGAATGTGTCAACATGAAATAGCATTAAAATACAAAGCCATGGAGACATACTGCATTAGAGTACAATAGATCACAGCAGCAGACTGATTGAGCGCCAGACATGAAGCATGCTATAGACTGGACTATAACATCTGCTTTAAACAGAGTCTGTCCTTCTTTCCTCTCTCGCTCCAGAGCAGATGTGTGGATTAGCCTTTATGGGGCAGGCTGGTCTGCGCTGTGCTGCCACAGCTAGCCATCACGGGAGACACTCAGTTACTCCCCATTCACATGCCAGAGGTGGTAGTACACATATGGTGGTCAGACGCCCACGTACACCCACACCTCACTCAGCCTTGTTACGCGCATGCAGCCTAACGTGGCATGAGCAGAAGAGAGCACTCAATCCAGGCCGTTATAGGTTAGTCCAGTTGCATCCAGGTAGCGTTTGGCATGAGGCATTTCAAGTCAGGATGATGCAATATGATGACGCAAGTGACCAGAAGGTTGACGTTAACAGGGGTGTAGCATACAGCCACACATACAACGCAGGCTTGGGAAGACGTTAGAGAGACAGGGTGGGCACCGTTGCTGCGGCGATGCCAGTGAAGAGGGGCATTGGTGGGCATCCTTTGTTTTACCTGACCGCAGGCCTCTGCCGTCCCGCCGGCACAGGTAGACAGGGAGGGACAGGTAGACATCATAGTCGCCCTCGCGTTTCCAGCAGGACCAGTAGAGGGGCAGTTGGGAGTCATTCTGGTTCTCACCCCCCTGTAGAGTGGAGGCTGGCAGGGGACGAGAGGCACGACACACAGGCCTTCAGCTCTCATATAGGCTGGCTGAATGTATACACTGTGTATAGGGTGACCAGACATCCCTGATTTCCAGGGACAGTCCCCAATTTTAGTGGCCTGTCCCTGGCTAGAGCTGTCCCCCCCAAAAATATCCCCGATCTTTCCCCTCAGAAAGAAAGATGCAACTGTTGATATTGAGGTTTATATTTCAATAATCAAAACGCTGTATCCAGTCAGATTTGCATGTACAAATTGTCTATCCCTGTACCAAACTTGTTTGACCATTTATGAGAACGTTTGATCATTGATACAAACATGTAACCACTGCATGAACAACCATGCCCACCAGGCTGCTAAACAAGTGATTCTAAAATGACTAGCCTAAGATAACTGTGGAGGGGTAATCCATTTCTGTGTTAGAATTAATACAAGTATTTGAAAGGAATATAGTGAAAATTGATAGTTAACTATAGTTCCATACCATTGTTTTTTTTATATTTTTGCACAGCTAGCCCCATATAAAAAAATCCATGATTTTCATTTCCAATATCTGGTCACCTTAACCTTAACTACACATACACCAGGGTGGTGTTCATTTGGGCACACCGTAGCACAACATTTTAAAAACAGTCCAGGTAGTCCTTCCTGGTTTCAGTCATTTATTTTTATGTGTGGTGTCTAATGAACACGACCAAGGTGGATATGCTTACACTGAACGCACTACCAGCACCCAGAACAAGAGGGTTTGTATAATTAGAGTACTGCGCTAAGTGTCTGAGGGGCTTGCCTGGGCTGTGAGAGGGGCATCAATGGGGAAAGTGAAGAGGTAATCAAAACTCCTTCAGTTTCGGGCCCTCTAGGTTAGCCGGTGAAGTAATCACTCTGTACCTAGCTACCTGTTAGGAATTTTCCTAATTAACTGGTGGAATACCTTTGAAAAGTCACTACTGGCTCAGCTAGCATTCGTATACACTTTGATATATTTCAACAGCAGCTGGGCAAGCAATGATTGCATATTCAGTATCATGTCAGATGAGATTTTAAATCTACAAGTATCTGATAACTTTTCCCAGTAGTTTATGATAACCTTGGTTTGAACATTACCTAACAAAATGCACTGGCCAAAATGCATTGTTGACAATAACGGAACGTATTGTTATTGTACCAAATTAAGAATGCAGCAAAGCAACTTCTTAATGCAGTTTCTCCTTCCTGCTAGATTATGAAAAGGTCCCATTGTTCAGAGTATTCTATGCCACCTCTTAACATATCCGACATGGTTTAATACAACGGAATTGTTGACATAATATGAGAGCTGAAATGTCTACACACATTCTAGAACGTACATATGAAATAGCTTGACAGACTATAGATGGCAAATAGGTGACACGAGCGCATGGCAAATGACTTCCAAGCCTACTAGCTCCAGGCTAAACCAACCAACCTACATGTAAAAATGACACAGGAAACTAGAGGGAATATATACAAAAAATGTGTTTAAAACAGTCCTAAGGTAATAGGCGTATCAGATCTCAAAGAGAACAACAGTGAATAAAGTCGGGCTCCCCTGACGAGAAACTCCCCTGGTAAAAACAACAATAATGTTGTCTTCGTATGAAGCTGAGCAGCAGCAGGCTCAGAGCCACCAGAGTCAGTGGTGTCCTGGGAGAGTACAATGCCAGGGAAAATCTTCTCTGCTGCTGCTGTCTAAAATAGTTCAGTCTTATTCAGTTATCGTCTGGGAAACAGCTGCTGGAGCCGCAGGGATAACATCATTATAAAGATGAGTGGCAAAGTGTGTGTGAGAGAGATAGAATGCGCGCCACGTGCACATGTCCCTTGTAGTAACGCCTATACATGTAACGTGAGTCTTCTACAGACATGTATGCACGTGACTACATGTTACACGAGGAAGCTCCACTGAGTGAATGTGTGTGTGTGTGTGTGTATTGATGCTGCACCTGGTCTCCTCTGGCATCTCATCAGCTAATTCTGCCATCCCATGATTAAACAAGCAGCTGCGGTCCCTACTACTACAACCACCACTACTACTCACCCAACATGGCAGTATTAACGCCCCTGTTGACGGGCTTGGGCAGTGGGAGGGGAGGCTGCTTGGTCGCCTGGGGGGTGGAGGATGGAGCGAAGGACACTACTGCTGAAGATTGGGGGTTGGCGCCTGCAGAGGAGACAGTTCGGGCAGGCATTGCAACTGCAGAGGAAGAAGAGGAGGAAGAGTACGTTGTTGCAGGGTGGTTGGATGGGGTGTGGGATGAGGGTGACCCTTCGCTGCCGGGTTCGGGGGTGGAGCTCATCAGCCACTTGGGGGGCATAATGGACTGTTTGGGGGGCAGAGACTCTCGGAGAGTGTCCCGCAGCAAATCTGGGTCAGGAACAAAATGGCTCTCTGATTCTGCAAAACACACAGCACACAAAACACATGTTACATAACATACACAAAGAGCACTATACATTTAGTAACTAATCATCATCATGAGAAACACGAGCGCATTCGTGTCAAAGACCGTACACACAACAACTCGCTACACACTGCTAGCCTTTTTGGACGTGTTTGGCTCTTTCAAAAATGGAAAATATACTATCTCACCCCTAAAAAACATAAATGTTGCAGTCTTGGGTTGAAGCACTGAGCCAATTTGTGCCATTCACTCAGCCACTCTAGTGTGTGTGTGTGTGTGTGTGTGTGTGTGTGTGTGTGTGTGTGTGTGTGTGTGTGTGTGTGTGTGTGTGTCAATGGGATTGTCATTATCAGGGGATCAGCTGTGTAGATAAACAGTGCTGTAATTACAGTCCTAAACCCCCATTCCCTAGCCCTCCACCCTGCTTCTTATCCCACGCCATTCCTCAAATCACAAGCTGATGTCAGCGAAAATAGGAAATAGTGCCTTCAGAAAGTATTCACACTCGTTCACTTTTTTCAAATTTTGTTGTGTTACAAAGTGGGATTAAAATGTGTCCTTTTTTGTCAATGATCTACACAAAATGCTCTAATGTCAAAGTGGAAGAAAAATTCAAACTTTTTTTTTTAATGGAAAATAAAACCATAATATACAGTGAGGGAAAAAAAGTATTTGATCCCCTGCTGATTTTGTACGTTTGCCCACTGACAAAGAAATGATCAGTCCATAATTGTAATGGTAGGTTTATTTGAACAGTGAGAGACAGAATAACAAAAAAAATCCTGAAAAACGCACGTCAAAAATGTTATAAATTGATTTGCATTTTAATGAGGGAAATAAGTATTTGACCCCTCTGCAAAACATGACTTAGTACTTGGTGGCAAAACCCTTGTTGGCAATCACAGATGTCAGACGTTTCTTGTAGTTGACCACCAGGTTTGCACATATCTCAGGAGGGATTTTGTCCCACTCCTCTTTGCAGATCTTCTCCAAGTCATTAAGGTTTCAAGGCTGACATTTGGCAACTCGAATCTTCAGCTCCCTCCACAGATTTTCTATGGGATTAAGGTCTGGAGACTGGCTAGGCCACTCCAGGACCTTAATGTGCTTCTTCTTGAGCCACTCCTTTGTTGCCTTGGCCGTGTGTTTTGGGTCATTGTCATGCTGGAATACCCATCCACGACCCATTTTCAATGCCCTGGCTGAGGGAAGGAGGTTCTCACCCAAGATTTGATGGTACATGGCCCCGTCCATCATCCCTTTGATGCGGTGAAGTTGTCCTGTCCCCTTAGCAGAAAAATACTCCCTTAGCATAATGTTTCCACCTCCATGTTTGACGGTGGGGATGGTGTTCTTGGGGTCATAGGCAGCATTCCTCCTCCTCCAAACACAGCGAGTTGAGTTGATGCCAAAGAGCTCCATTTTGGTCTCATCTGACCACAACACTTTCACACAGTTGTCCTCTGAATCATTCAGATGTTCATTGGCAAACTTCAGACGGGCATATATATGTGCTTTCTTGAGCAGGGGGACCTTGCGGGCGCTGCAGGATTTCAGTCCTTCACGGCGTAGTGTGTTACCAATTGTTTTCTTGGTGACTATGGTCCCAGCTACCTTGAGATCATTGACAAGATCCTCCCATGTCGTTCTGGGCTGATTCTTCACCGTTCTCATGATCATTGCAACTCAACGAGGTGAGATCTTGCATGGAGCCCCAGGCCGAGGGAGATCTTTTGTGTTTCTTCCATTTGCGAATAATCGCACCAACTGTTGTCACCAAGCTGCTTGGCGATGGTCTTGTAGCCCATTACAGCCTTGTGTAGGTCTACAATCTTGTCTCTGAGCTCTTTGGTCTAGGCCATAGTGGAGAGTTTGGAATCTGATTGATTGATTGCTTCTGTGGACAGGTGTCTTTTATACAGGTAACAAGCTGAGATTAGGAGCATTCCCTTTAAGAGTGTGCTCCTAATCTCAGCTCGTTACCTGTATAAAAGACACCTGGGAGCCAGAAATCTTTCTGATTGAGAGGGGGTCAAATACTTATTTCCCTCATTAAAATGCAAATCAATTTATAACATTTTTGACATGCGTTTTTCTGGATTTTTTTGTTGTTATTCTGTCTCTCACTGTTCAAATAAACCTACCATTAAAATTATAGACTGATCATTTCTTTGTCAGTGGGCAAACATACAAAATCAGCAGGGGATCAAATACTTTTTTCCCCTCACTGTATCTTCATTAGGTAAGTATTCAACCTTTTGAGTCAATACATGTTAGAATCACCTTTGGCAGCAATTACAGCTCTGAGTCTCTGGCACACCTGGATGGTACAATATTTGCCCATTATTCTTTAAACAATTATTCAAGCTCTGTCAAGTTGATCATTGCTAGACAGCAATTTCCAAGTTTTGCCACAGAGCCAATTTAAGTCAAAACTGAAACTAGGCCACTCAGGCACATTCAAGGTCGTCTTAGTAAGCAAGCCCAGTGTATATTTTGGCCTTGTGTTTTAGGTAATTGTCCTGTTGAAAGGTGAATGTGTCTCCCAGTTTCTGTTGGAAAGCAGACTAAACCTCTAGGTTTAGGACTTTGCCTGTGCTTAGCTCTATTCCATTTCTTTTCATCCTAAAAAAACCCTCAAATCTTTGCCGATGACAAGCATACCCATAACATGATGCAGCCATCATACTTGAAAATATGAAGAATGGAATTATACCACTCCGTGGTGTGTTGGATTACAGGTTTCCTGTACAGGCTTTCTTTGCATTCTGTCATTTATGTTAGTATTGTGGAGTAACTACTATGTTGTTGAGCCATCCTCAGTTATCTCCTATCACAGCCATTAAAATCTAAACTCTAACAGTTTCCTTCCTCTCTGGCAACTGAGTTAGGAAGGGTGCCTGTATCTTTGTAGTGACTTATTTAGGCTTGCCTACAAAAGGGTTGAACATTTATTGACGCAAGACTTTTCAGCTTTTCATTTTTCATTAATTTGTAAACATTTCTAAAAACATAATTCCACTTTGACATTATGGGGTATTGTGCGTAGATCAGTGACACAAAATCGAAATGTAATCAACTAAAAATTCTGGCTATAACAACAAACGTGGAAAAAGTCAAGTGTGTGAATAGTTTCTGAAGGCACTGTAGGTCAGAGAAAACTGAGGGAGAGAGAAAAGGAGAGGGAGAGAAAGAAAGTGAGAAGATTAAGATATAAATCAGGGAGAGTATAAGATCTAAAAGAAACAGCAGACACTAAAGGCCATTTAGCTCAGTGTGTAACAGCTGGAATGGTATCAATTAGCTTTAGCTCTTCAGCAGGGTTACGGTTGAGCTGACAGGCATTAGCTTTTAAGGACAGGAATGGTTAAAACGATAGCGCCGCATTAATTACAAAAGGAGGAGAAGATGAGCTATTCCCTCTATTCCCTTCTGTTCCCGAATAAGACGCATAGCTGGAGCAGGACTCAGGGGAGCAAAGAGGCTCCGAGACTCCTGTCTATATCTGGGGCCAAACCAGAGGACTGAAGAGGAGGAAGACTGACTGGAGGGAGGGCAGTCAGAAAACCAGGCTCCTGGTAGAAGTTGCCCTTATGCAAAGATCTATGATCAGCTGATCCTGTTCAAATCTTCCATTAGGGGGAAAAACACAAACCTTAGATCAGTGTCTAGGGACAGCTTCACCCTACTCCACAGAATAAGGCCGTGTGTGTGTCAAATCAAATTTGATTGGTCGCATACACATATTTAGCAGATGTTATTGCGTGTGTAGCGAAATGCTTGTGTTCCTAGCTCCAAAAGTGCAGTAATATCTAACAAGTCACAACAATCAACATATCTAAAAGTAAAAGAATGTGTTAGTGTTAATAGCTCACCTCTACGGGCCCTTCCCTCCTCTGTGGACGCGTGCCGGGGGAGGGTGGGTTTCCATGCTGTCTCAGCAGGGCGACTCCTCCTACCGTCCTCTGATGGCGCCTTCTGCAGGCCCGGCCGCTTGTCTCCGTCAGAAGGGTGGAGTCTGCCCCCGCGTCTACCCTCCTCCTGTCCCATCCCCTGCCAGGCCATGTTAGACTTCCATTCCCCCTCCCCCTGGGACCGTCCTCCTCCACCTCCTCGCCGGCCCTCCTCCTGCTGTCCAGAGCCTCCGGGGCCACCCTGGTCCCCATGGCGGTCTACGTCCGGGGGGAATCGGACCCTGCGGTCCTCTATCTGGGGCAGCCAGGCTGGGTTCATCTTAAAGTCTGAGGGGTTCATCCCAAGGTCTGAGGGGGGTCTTGTCTGGTTCTCCTGCCCTCTGCCCCCTCCACCACCACCACCCACGGGAAGGGTGTGGCCATTCTTCACGTAGGACTGTTTGGGGCTGTGAGGATCGTCCCCTTCTGTCACAAAAATGGATACATGCAGTGAGACATTCCATACAGTCACTCACACATGAGAAGATCTATAAACTAACACTACTTTGAGTCACTAACCAAGTGTGAGGGAGGGGTTAGTCAGAAATCTAAAAAAGCCATTATCCCTACTCAAAATGTTCTGCATATTTGAGTATAAATGGTCAAACTTAATTGGCTTGTTGAATTAGGGCACATGGACTTTTGGATTGGTTCCCTCTGTGCATCTGGACATGATTTCACAGCCCCCTTCAGAATGAGAGGTTTGAGAAAGGTGTCCTAACTGCCAACCCCTTTGGATCAGAGCTCTGGCCATGGAGTGAAATATGTTTAATAAACGGGCCTCTGCAACACTGACGCCGGCAGAGTGAGTAAGAGCATAGAACACACTGACTTTAAAAGCTATTTCGCTGCAGGGCGCAATTCGTTCCACTTTCCCCAGCTCAAGAAAAACACCATTTACATTTCTTCCCAAAATATATAGTTATACTGTTGAAAAGGAACATGAGAATGAATTTGCCTTTCTTCAACTGCCATTGAGTGTGCTGAATTTGAAGCTGTTACTCATCGACTATGCTGTCTGTGTAGGTGTGATAGCCCTGGACTTGTGTCTGATAAAGATAAAGCCATTTCCAATTTGCTCCCTCCCCCTTGGCTGCCCTAACCCTTAAATGTTTGCAGATCTGAAGGGTCTGGATAGGTATATGCAGGGTAGTGGTGGAGCGTGCACCATGTTGCTTACACGTTACAGATATAGAAACATTGAAAATGTTAGGGGCAAGAGGAAGGGGTAGGAAGCCAACTGGAACTAGCTGATTGAGTCATGTGGGGATCAGGTGAGTGAGTGACATCACCAGTGGCAGCACTCTTACCATTCTCTGAGAGCTCCTTCAGCACTCCCTGTTCTATAAGCTCCTGCCTCGGTCGCCTCATCGACATCTTTCTCTCCAGAACTGCCGTCAACACACAGAATTTAAGCCAGTGCATTAACGCGATTTCTTCCAGATAGCATATAAAACCGAAGATAATATTTCAAATTTTAGTGTGTCATTTCACGTTCCAGAAGTCAAAGATGTAAGTTTACAGATCTTCAACTAAAAAGGATATTATTCTAACCACTATAACAATTGTCTTGTTTAAGCAGACTGGACACACTGGAAAAGGCCATGGCATGTACATATCACCAGGAGACAGGAAAACACACTGAAAGGCGTTTGATAAAGATTGAATGCACAAACATTCAACAAACAAACACAATGAAGCCGGAACACAAACCTTCTGAAGTTTCCGTAAACTTCTCGCTGCTTTTCTTCTTCCTCCACTTCCATGGTTTGAAGATCTTGCCAAGGGTAGAGAACTTGCCCTTGCCCTTGCATGGGAGAGGGGTGCTGTCCCCATCTCCCTCCGTCGTGTTGTGCAGGTGGTCAACTTCATCAACTGGAGCAATGGAGTCAGAGAGAAGAATGGAGAGTCAAGAAACATTGTTGAAATATGACAACCATAACTGGGCATCTACAACATAACAGCACAGAGAGCAGAGGTAACCAGAGCCTAGACATTTTCACAGTAGCCTAGCTGAGCACTAGCTCAGGCAAGCAAAACCTTGTGCACCAGCTGCTGTTTAGCCTGGCCCATGCACTCTGAGTAAAGTGTAGTATTAGAGCATTAGCCTATAGCCTAACTGAGCTAGACTGACAGCCATATGCACTCAGAGTAAAGCGCAGAATAACATTAGCCTAGCTATGCTAGACTAACACCGATATGCACCATGAGTAAAGAACATGGGAGGGCCAGGCTCATTAGGAAGGTTATTATCTTTAGCTCAGAGCTCTGGGACTGTGCATGCTTTGGCAGGGTGATGGTGAAAGCTCATGTACTCCTCCACACATTCACAACCAAGTAACCAACAGTTATGGGAAGGGAGAGTCCCTCTTGCACTGGCCTCCGTCCATAGCTTCCCACAGTCAAGAGTCTCACATTCCTCCCTACTGGGAGAATATTGTTATCAGCCTTTCAACACCAACAGGCTATGTGGAAGCACACAAACACATTTTTCAGTAACAAATATATCTTTAAAAATTATTTGGAGGTAGGACTCGCTCTTTGGCCTGAGTGCGTCTCTTTCCGAGACACGCACAGACATCCAGCTGCCATGGTAACAGCTCAGGTGACTGACAAGGTGCTGAGCTTCACAAGGCCTCTCACAGAACATCTCTGTGAGCCAGGTTCCTCTAAGGTTGAGGTTTTAATTGAGCAGACATAATATTTACTGTGTAGAAGGGCTGGGGCAAAACAACCAACCAGTCCTACAAAAACAGGATGTCCTGGCAATAACACTACTACAGCAATTCGGTTCACACAACAACGCACGCTTAAAAAAAACACTATATTTGCCAGCTGCTGATAGGCAGAGGTAATAATACTATACAATACCTTCCTTCAAAAGACCATTAGTGGAGGTATAGGAAACATGTCAAAAGGTGGAAATGGACTCCAAAACAGGGTCATGGAGGTTATATTACAGAGCTAGTCTACCTGGGTGAGAGCTCAGGGTCCAGCTTCCATGGTGGTGGGACTTGAGGCAACATGCCATGAGGAAGCAGAAGGTTGTGTTCAAAAACTCAAACTCTTGTCCCAAGTCGATCCCAACACCCTAGGTAGGGAGGGGTTGGGGGCGGCTGTGACAGTGCAGAGACCCACAGCAGGCTGCTAAACCACATGCGGACAAAACAGAAAAGTTCAGAGGCCAGCTCCAAACCATATACATCCAGCTCCTCAGGAAGTTACAAAAACCAGTGGATTCAGGTCATGATGTCCAAAGAACGAGTTGCTAAATACAGTTGTCTGTAACACACTCCCCCCTGGTTATCCTACACTCAGGCACAGCAGGCTCTGGCAGAGCGGTCTGCCTCTGACAAGGAGAGCACGGCAGGCAGGCAGGTCAGCTAAAATCCACTCAAGCAGGATAAGTGCTGGCTATGCTGGGCCGACACACTCCAGATCCACAGCGGGTTGACTGACTGATACTACCAGAAACACACAGCTGCAGAACATTCACTCCATTCAGCTGGTAGCAAGAAATACAGTTGATCTTATCCCGGAGATTGGAAAGGTGACCAAATGGATCCTTCCTATACCCAAAAGGGTGCCTGAAGAGTGAGTGGAGGTCCGGTGTTTGTAGGCCGTCTGCAGCTGTGTGACTCGGACAGAGGAAGGGGAGGGGGGGTGAGGTCTGGGAAACACAGGGAGGAAACGGCACTCCACCCTGATCCTAACTGTGACAGAACAAAGACAACCTCCACCCTCACACATCTTACTGTACTGGACATGGAAACAGAGAGCCTGTTTCAACTGATAGCCTGTATTGTAGGCTATAAGCACACAGGACATAATATTAAGTGATAATGCCCGAGAAGGCGGTGTTTGGAGGATATATTGGCACGGGTGTTAGCAAATTGTGCCAATATATCCTTCAAACACCGGCTTCGAGGGCATTATCACTTTTATACAATGGGTTACCAACATATTCAAATAATGATTGACATATTTTCATTAAAAACGTTATTTTGATGAATGTATTCATACTATTTCATCCTTCCACAAGATATAGTCCCGACACAAATCTAGGGTTGCTACCCAAGCTGGCTGGTCGTTCATTTCATCGGTTCGGTTGCTGGAGACATGACCCAGTCGTTCAGTCTAAATGTTCCATTGCCATACTGGCTGGCAACGTTCTTATCCCTTGCTTGCTAGCTAGGCAACTACGGCTAACTTACAGCGCAGCCAGAAGAACAGCAAAATAGCTGCATTTAAATTTGTTTAAGCTGTTATCTAGTGACATTTATTTGGACGCATTCGTAAAATTGAGCTAATGAGGCACAATTTCGCCTGGCATAGAAAATGTGCTCACTTGTCAGGACACTGTTGTTCATAAGAGCTAGCCAATAACACAGCTAACACAATCACTTCAAACTGAAGCTGGAAAGAATGCAAACTAGCTGCACTTCATTTTGTTTAAAAAAAATTCAATTGACACTTCTTTGTAGTTATCCATAAAAACTATTCAAGCGGATTCATGATTTCGACTGGCTGAGAAACGCTGCCTGCATGCCTGGCTGTCTCGTTCCGATTTCTGACACGTTCATTACTATGGGACAGCTGAAGATCAAATTTGAATATTGAAACAATGTTGCAAATGTCGTAGAGACAGAGAGCAAGGTTTATACAAATCTCAGAGGTTGAAAACTAAATGTTAGTCTAAAAGAAATGTGAGATAACGTCTAGATGCTTTTTATAGTCGAGATCAAGTTTATAAATTGCCTGGCTGGGCTGATGAGACAGTGGATTACGCTGTCATATTTTTATGTAAAAACAAAGGACTTAGAGGTCTGGATGGCAAGTTCAAAGTGAATTATGCAGTGACAGCCAGGATACCAGGCTAGACGGTTCTGTCCAATCAGGAAGCCAGTCCATCTAGAGCTTGCCAATAAGGAAACAGGGTCAGACTTGGTCGTCACTAGTTATGTTACATTCCCAAATAAGAAAAAAATCTAATCGCTCAACAGAAATAGGGAACTAACAAAATGAGCCTCTGACAACCAGAACGAAACAGGTGGAGTTTTAAAATGGGTTCTGAAAGGCATCCATGGGGGTGCCGGCCAAACAAACTCGAGTAGGGTCTTAAGTTAAACACCCACTATGGACGCCCACTAGATTTGCCTGATAGCAGACAAACTAAAGGAAAAGAAAACTCACACCAACTTAGGTAAGGGAGTGCAAATAAACATGGCACAAACCAAACAGGTGAGACAAGATAAAAGACTTTGTTTCACATAAGAGATGCCCACTGAAGCATTGGCTCTGTAGCTCTTAAATATTACCTGAAACTAATGACTGACTAACGAGGCGACAGGTGCAACACATCCTGACCAAAATAGCCAATTTCGACTTTACTATCTAGTGTAAACTGCCAGACTGGGATGATCTCAAAGCAATGCTAATAGCCACACCTCAGACTAGTGATGGGAAGTTAACTAGTCGGAGTTGTGGACTTTTCTACTCATTTAGTCAAAAGAACAAATCTTGACCAATTTTGTTCAGTTCAAAAGAACGGAAAAAAAATGAACGAGTCACTCACAAAAACTAATAATAACTATCGAGTCACTAAAAAGAGTTAAAAAAAAATAATCTGACTACACATCACTACCTCACACCAAGTAGTGGTCATTAGGGGAAATTCTTATAAATGTGAATGTCCAGTTGCAGGTGGTTCTACAAAACAAAAACAAATAATCAGAAAGCTATTAAATCCATGTTTTGTACCGCGCTGGGAGGTTCTTCACCGACACACATCTAGCATTTCCCAGCATCTTTGCAGGAACTAGTCGTTTCTAGTAGTAGATGACAGCAAGTTACACAGTGCGACCAAAACTAAGATCTACACACATGCATGAGTCATCTCTCGCTCGATACAAAACATGGTTTCAATATATTTTTTTTGTAGAATCAAACCAAATGTTATTTGTCACATGCGCCGAATACAACCGGTGTAGACCTTAGTGAAATGCTTACTTACAAGCACTTAAATAACAATGCAGTTTTAAGAAAATACCCCCCCAAAATAAGAGATAAGAATAACAAATAATAGTATAACAATAGCAGGGCTATATACAGGGGGTACCGGTACGGAGTCAATGTGCGGGGGACACCGGTGTCGAGGTAATATGTACATGTTGGTAGAGTTATTAAAGTGACTAAGCATAGATAATAACAGAGTAGCAGCAGCGTAGAAGAGGGGTGGGGGGGCAATGCAAATAGTCTGGATGGCCATTTGATTAGATGTTCAGGAGTCTTAGGGCTTGGGGGTAGAAGCTGTTTAGAAGCCCCTTGGACCTAGACTTGGCACTCCGGTACCGCTTGCCGTGCGGTAGCAGAGAGAACATTCTATGACTAGGGTGGCTGAAGTCTGAATTTTTAAGGTCTTCCTCTGACACCACCTGGTATAGAGGTCCTGGATGGCACGAAGCTTGGCCCCGGTGATGTACTGGCACTACCCTCTGTAGTGCCTTGCGGTCGGAGGCCGAGCAGTTGCCATACCAGGCAGTGATGCAACCCGTCAGGATGCTCTCGATGGAGCAGCTGTAAAACCTTTTGAGGATCTGAGGACGGCATGCCAAATCTTTTCAGTCTCCTGGGGGGGATAAGGTTTTGTCGTGCCCTCTTCACGACTGTCTTGGTGTGCTTGGACCATGTTAGTTTGTTGGTGAGGTGGATGCCAAGGAACTTGAAGCTCTCAACCTGCTCCACTACAGCCCTGTCAATGAGAATGGGGGTGTGCTCAGCAACTGGACACGAACATTTATAAGATAATACTTTTCTCTTTTCGGGTAAAAGGTTGCCAAGAACAGGTTAGTTGAAAAATCTATGGCATTATTTTGTATAAGCTAAGCTGTAACGTTGAGTATGGAAACATCGTCATATAACATATCTTGTGTAAAAAAAACAGTAGTTAATTATGATCCAGGTTTAGCCTCAGCCCCTTGACTTGCAGGAGCAGTCAGGTGAGCATGTGGTGGAGAGCAGATCGTGTTGTTTTAAGTGCCTCAGCAGCAGGCCCGCTGCCTCAAGTAGCCTGATCACTTACATAAGAGTCTGCTTCCGCAAGGAAAGCCCACCCTCTCCCTCCTCATCCCTAAACTAGTCACCTTCTATGTTTTGAAATGGAGCCTCGATAAGCTTTGACTAGTCACTAGTGGGTGGTACCAGAGAGGTAATTCCAATACCTAAAGTTGTTGGTTGAAAAGATAGCCATTTCTAAACCTGGTTTTGTGTACTTGTGCCTACACACCGGGTCGGACTGGCCATGTGGCATTTCAAATGCCAAATGGGCTGGTTGATTTTTTGCCTAGTGTGCCTGTAACTTGTTATTGGCACACTAGGCTGATTACTCGCTGGTTGCCATACTTCATCTCTATAAAATAATAATACTACCCAACCTCATAGGCTTAACCTCCGTGGGATAACAGACCACAACAATACTAAGGGAAGGGGGATGCAATGGCTCCAAAAAAGCACATAAGCGCCCTACACATTGACAGACAATCCTATTTCCAGTAATCCCTCAGAAAAATGTTTCAATATCTCACAGTTTACTGCCGCAAACAGTGAGGCATGTGTTTGTGTGGCTAATCTTTTTGTTTTGCACACAGCACGTCAGAAGGGTATCCTGCACTCAGTAATGTGGGTGCACGCACACAAGCAGCTGATATTCATCCACATGATCCCAGTGATTTTTAGCATTTCCTGTGGTAAAGAGAGAGAGAAATAAAGTGTGCAACATTGTTGATTACACAATCTCCTGCCCCGCCTCTCCTCTGCCTTCTCTCCTTCGCAGCTAAGATGTTGGAGAAAAAAAAGAGAAAAACTGAACACAAGGATCGTATTATAAGTGAGTGAAAGTGCTTGAGTGTATTTATAAAGGTCCTTGTGTGTAGTTGTGAGGCTGATTATAGAGCATGTGTATGTGAGTGAGTAAGCTAGAAACTCACCTCTACGGTGGATGTGTTGGTGTTGGTCCTGAGCTGGGGTCTCCAGAGGAAGGCGCTGTCCCATGATCCAGCCCCAGAGGGGCCTCTTTTGCTCTTTCTACCCAGGAATAGGCACTCCGTGTTGGGCAGAGGAGGAGCACACCTGGTCCACAGCTTGTTCAACCAAGTTCCCTGGTCTTCTCTTTCCCGGACACCTCTGTCTACTTTGCCAGCAACTCTGTGTGACTTTCTTTCCCCTCTACCTCTTTTGGTATACTCCTCCCACTCTCCCTCCCTCTTTCGGTCTCCGTAAGACCTACCCTCCCTGCTCCCTTGAAGTGCTCCCCACCCTCTCCCTTTCTCACTGACCCTCCCTCCTTGGGTCTCTGGGCCGGTCAGCATTCACAGACGGATGCCTATCATTCCTTTGAGCTGCACTGGTGGTGTATAAATGTGCGTTTGTATTTTAGTGTGTGTGTGTGTGTGTGTGTGTGTGTGTGTGTGTGTGTGACAGAATTTACCAACATTCTCTGGCTAACCTCTCGGGCTTTAGCCCTTCATATATGCCCACCACAGTGGGATCCTTCTTCACAGGATCTCTTTCCACTTTGAATGGGGCACTAAGCAGCTTAATAGACCAAAACCAGTAGTAATGAAAGTAGTTTCAGCGGTGGGCTCTGACTGCTCATGTGACCTGACAGTGACCAGATCCAGGTCAAAGGTTAAATAATAACACCCACTGAGGTATTCATATTCTGTCTCTATGGAGCCACCATATGGATGTACAGCATGAGCAGGGGGCTCCTAACAGCAACTCTGCCAGTAGGGCTGAGAGGTGTGAGTAGTCACAGAGAACTGCAAGGATGGGCCACCGTCCGAGAGAGAAAAATCGGAAAAAAACTATAGAAAGTAGTACCTTCTCTCTCTCACTTCCGACATAGAAATGGTTTAAAGCTGGAAAACCAGAGCAGGTACAAAGCTACTAGCTCGTCCTTTGGGAGAGATATCTATTTCTATCTGTGCCCTCTATCAATGGAGATGTAGTTCAGACAGAGGAGGAAGTGTCTGCTCTGAGACCACACAGCATTCCATCAGCAGAAATGTCGCTAGTACTGCTGAGGTCATGGGGTGGCAGGTAGCCTAGTGGTTAAGAGCAGAAAGGTTGCTGGTCTGAATCCCCGAGCTGACTAGGTGAAAAATCTGTTGACGTGCCCTTGAGCTAGGCACAACCCTAATTGCTCCTGTAAGTCGCACTGGATAAGAGCGTCTGCTAAATGACAAAATGTAAATGTGAAAAATTAATGCACATTGGGAGCCATTCAAAATGGTATGCTTCACAAAAGCCGTCTTCACATTCACTTCCAGTCAGCACTCATGACAGAGCAATACTGAGACGATACTGGTTCGTTCCATGTCATTTCAGCAAGCCATGACACCCATGTTTACCTGGCCACTGTTTCAAATGCTAACTTTTTAGCATGAGAATGCATTACATAGGATATGAAGAAACAATACTCTGAGCCGCAGCTTCACACTATACTGACCAAAAATATAAACGCAACATGTAAAGTGTTGGTCCCATGTTTCATGAGCTAAAAGAAAAGATTCCAGAAATGTTCCATATGCACAAAAAGCTTGTTTCTCTCAAATTTGTGTACATCCTTATTAGTGAGCATTTCTCCTTTGCCAAGGTAATCCATCCACCTGACAGGTGTGTCATATCAAGAAGCTGATTAA